>NW_027256883.1:130223072-131423072 GCF_029215685.1 Pituophis catenifer annectens
AAAACACAAAATCTATCCAAAATCATAGCCAAGCCTTTATAAGACTGACCAGATGAATCCAGAAAGGTGTGCAAACTTTTGAATTGCAGAAATTTCTCTGAATGGTATATTTTAAAAAATGGAATAGAGAAGGAAGAATAGAAGCTCATATGTAATTTTTACAAAATCTGTTCATAAAACAGCTGCTGCTGGGAAGAATTGGTGTGCATCAGTGGTGGGTTTCAAAAAATTTTGCTACCAGTTCGGTGGGTGTGGCTAGGTGTGGGACATATGACTGAGTGGGCATGGCCAACTTGACATCACCCATACCCACTCAGTCACATAACCCCCCCCCCCCCCCCCCGAACCTAGCCACGCCAACAGAAAAAGGTAGGAAATTTTTCAGAATTTCCAGCTATCTACTCCCACCCTCCCTTCGCCAGTCACCCCCGTTTCCCTTCCTTTAGCGGCCCCGGCCCTAGCCCCACTTTCTCCCCCACCACCACCTCTGTTCAGGCTGCTTATCTTCCACGGCAGCTGGTCCAGAGTCCAGAAGGCAAGCTGACCAAAGTTTTCGGCGGCCACCAGCCAGCCGCCGCTGCTGGAAAGCAGCTCTCAAAGAGGCGGTGGCTGGCTGCAGGCTGCCGAAAAGTATCAGAGGTCCTGGAAAAAGCTGCTGCGGTCGCCACCATGTTCTTTGCAAATGTGCATCCCATTGGACTTGCAAGGCAATGGGATGCACATGGTGGTGATGAACATGGCGGGGCAAGCGAACGGGGGACCAGTTTGGGGGTGTGGCCAGCTGGCCATTGCTACTGGTTCGGCAACCTTGGTCAAATTTCCACCAACTGTTCACGTGAACCGGTGCGAACCGGCTGAATACCACCTCTGGTGTGCAGGATAATTACTACCGGTACTCAAAAAATTTCATTCTAACACAGGGGTGTCAAATTGGCGGTCCGCGGGCTGGATGCATCACACACAGGCCATGCCCATCCCAGCTCCACAAATGGGAACATTGCAAAATGTCACATGATGGCAACGTGACACTGAGAGTTTGACACCGTGTTCTAACACATTCAGAATTGAGCAGCAAATGAAATTCGGGTATAAATTTGAAGTGCTTATGAGCATATAGTTCCATTTAGTAGTTTGATATTCAATATGAATATCAAAGTAAAGTAAGAAAACACATTTATCTCAATATTAATTGATATGATTAATAAAAAACAAAAGTTTCTTAATAATAAGAATTCTCCTAAGAACTAGGCCTTGTGTTTTTAAAATGCTTGTTTTTCAAGAAAGAAAATACAGGTAGTTCTCACTTAACGGTCACTTGTTTAGTGACTATTTGAATGAGGGGGACGTAGAACAGGTCTTCATGGTTGCAGGCATTGCAGCATCCTTACAGTAATACGATTCAGGTTCTTGGCAACCAACTCACAATTATAGCAGTCAGAGTCCCATGATTACATGAACACCATTTGCAACTTTCATTGATGGCTTCCAACAAGGGGGAAGGCAACAGGAGGTCACAAAATGACTATCAGATATGAGAGACGGGATTCGCTTAATAGCAGCTATCATAAGTTGATGGAATCATGTGATGGTGAACTTTATGATCGCATTTGTTAGAATTCTCAGCTCCAGTTATTGTTGGTAAACAATGACTACCTGTAGTTTAATCATTATTAAAATATTATGAATTCTGACCCTTTTTCTAAATTATGTCTTTTACTTTCTTTCAGAATTTAGCAATTAATAATCTGGTAATGAAAATACACACTCACATGATTCTTACAGACACATATGCACCTTATGAATGATTATCATGTACACTTTTTGTTGATTCAGAAAGATTAATACATGATATTTTAAAATTACAGTATGTAATTCAGTTTTTACAAAGAGGAAAATAATTCTGCAAATGCAATGAAAATGAAATAAACAGCATAAGAAAATTGGAAAGTTGTTCATGTATCCTTAAAAATAAACAATAATGAGTATAATAGAATCTAAATAAAAATATGGTACTGAATTGGAAGAGAAATTGCATTAATTTCTATCTCAAAGTGATAAGACCTACATGAGGATATATAGAATTTATTGTTAATATCAAAGACAGCATGTGCACAGTGAAGCTGCCGTTGGATCCTGTAATATTTGGCAATTAAATTGGCAAGGAATGTAATTTCCATCTCTAGATACAAAGAAAGTTTCCATGTACTCCACTTAATTAGCTTGTTAAAATAAGTAGTCTATTCCATTATTTCCATTGCAGTTTTGTCTGCCCTAATGATGTTAGCCTTCAGATGCATCAATATGCTCGTGGTCCATATTTTTCTTACACTGTTTGTATTTGGATTATTATGTAAGTATTTATAATTATAATTTAATTTACAATTTAGTAAAACTGACCTTCATGTCAAATTGTTTTATCAGCTATAGATTAACATGAGGGCTTTTCATTTCCTTTCATCCTGATAAAAATCTCCCATATCCTGAAAAACATAATCAGAAATCTTACAATGTAAAGAGCTACTTGCAGGGGGAAAAAAAATGAACATTCATGGTTCTTTCTAT
This sequence comes from Pituophis catenifer annectens, assembly GCF_029215685.1. Lineage (NCBI taxonomy): Eukaryota > Metazoa > Chordata > Lepidosauria > Squamata > Colubridae > Pituophis > Pituophis catenifer. Next base: position 130,225,635 of record NW_027256883.1, read on the forward strand.
ATTTCATTCAAAAACCACTAATAAATAAAGCAATTCAATGAAAAAATAGATCTGATTCTTCTGACACCTAGTTTACTAGCAAATGAAAAATAACTTCAGTAGGATTCGTAGGTTAGTACTCGAACATGTACTTTGAATATGAAAGTCTCTGATATCTGAAGGGACTCAGAAGCATAAGAAAACTTGGAGAACTCTTGCTTTCTTCTTAATTATTTGATCAGGCATTCCTGACTCTTGAACATGTTTTAACATACCATATTTTTCAGACTATAAGATGCACTGGAGTATAAGATGCATCTAGATTTCAAAGAGGAAAACAAGAAAAAAAATAGTTTTCGCCTCCATGTGTCTGGTTTTTGTCCTCCCTGGCCCCCAGGAGCACTCTTCGGCCTCCCAAACCATCTGTGTGTCCCGCTTTTGCAAAAAACAGATCTGATTTTGGCTACCTGAACCACCACGCATCTTGCTTTTGCCCTTCCCAGCCCCCAGGAGCACTCTGCAGGACTCCCAAACCCTTCACTCGTCCTGTTTTCACCAAAAAATGACTTGTTTTTGCAAAAAACAGGCTCGTTTTTGGCTTCTCGAACCCCCCCCCCACGTCCCATTTTTGCCCTCCCCAGATCCCAGGAGCACTCTGCAGGCTTCCCAAACCCTTCACTCGTCCTGTTTTTGCCAAGAAAGGGATGCTGGGGGTAGGGATGATGGTTTCGGGAGGCCAAAAACAGCTGTATTTGGTCTGTAAGAGACAAAGACATTTCTGCCCACTTTTTTGTGGTGGGGGGGAAGTGTGTCTTATAGTCTGAAAAATATGGTAAGTGTTTTTCAGAGTGCAGGGTGGTGGTAGAGAGAATTAGTAAAAAATACCTATATTCCAAAAGATATGTGAAAAGAAAAATAAATTAATGAATGAAGTGCAAAAGTGAAATAAAATTCCAGATACTAAGCTATTTATTTCACTTTTTATTTATATATATATTTATATATTTATTTTGTTCTATTTTACAAAAAACAAATAAACCCTAAAGACCTTGGAGGTCTAGTCCAACCCCTTGCTCCACCATTCAAGACAAGTGACTGTCCTGTCTCTTAGAATGCAGGATAAGATAAGTCTTTGGCTATCACTGTGGATAGATCGCCCTGTTCTATGAAATAAAATGGAGGCGGGGAGCAGAAATTGAACCTCTCCCTTATTGCCAAATTGTGGAGTAATAGATCAGCTTTTTCAGTATCCAAAAAACATGCTACATTACCAAGAACCTGAAATCTTACCTAATTCTACCACATATTACAATAAGAACTATAGGAAACAGAGAAAAAATGTTTTACTGAAACTCATATGAGCTTTGCAAGTTTAAAGAGAGGAAGTGATTTTCTGCCTAAAGTTTCCTCTCAAAAAGTTGTTTTTGATTTTCATTTAAACCAGTTATTGGTTCTTCCTACCATCTTTCCAACAATCTTTCTACCGCTCAAGAATGATCTGTAACCGGCATTATTTATTATTAAACTTGCATGCCACCCACCTTGCCAAAGGTGACTCTAGGTAGCTTACAGGCAGTGATTAAAATGAACTATAAAATATTAAAACAATACATGAAGAGCTTAAATTTAAAAAATTAATCAAAATAAAATTAAACAGGATGGAGGAGAGAGAGGGAGCAAAGTATGTTGTCAGCGTTCCAGAAAACCCCCGACTCCCAGTAAAGACGCGGAAGCAGGCATTTTCCAAAGTTCTCTTTACTAGAAATAGGTAAACTGGCACATCTGGGAAAACCCGAATCTGAAAAGCCCAGGCTTTCCTTCAGTAATACAAAGCTCCCAAAACGACCCCCTTTCTCCTCAATCGATGACATGCTCCAATCAACGTCCATTCCACCTCGACCCAGCACCTGACCCTCCTCCTCCAGATGCTGGATCACCCTGACCTTGACCGATAGGAAGAATGCTATTAGGTCTACTAATTCCCCTCTCCTAAATCCCCCCTCCTACTTTCCCACACATGAGGAGGTGGCAGCATTGAAGCTTCCGGCCTAATATGGCTTCCAAGGCTGACATATGTACAGGGAAGAGTGGATGTTATCTACTCCATTAGCCACCTCCAAAATGCCACACCCCAATTGGGGCTCCAGGCTAGCTGGCACAACCAAGTTTTCAAGGCCAAAAGGGGAGGAGCAGATCTGACTTTGTGGGGTAAGATGTTCCAGAGAGCAGGAGCCAGGGCAGAAAAGCATCTTCTTCTAGATCCTGATGACAGAAATTCCTTGGCTGAAGATTCTCTAAGGCAGGGGTGTCAAACTCATGTCATCACATGATGTATTGTGACTCTTTTCCCCCTTTACTAAACTGGGTGTGGCCAGTGTGTGATGCATCTGGGCCATGGGCCGCGAGTTTGACACCCCTGCTCCAAGGAGATAATAAACCCATGTGCCTTCATAAGAACCCAGTTACAATCAAACATCCTTAGCAGGTAATTGGAATAGAAGGTAATATGCATCAACATTATTGTCTCACAAAAATGCAAACTAGAGTAGAATTTTAGTTTGTGTTACCAATTTTTGTATCAACCTAATTTTTTAGTCTCTTTGGAACTGCAGTTGAATCATGTTGAGTAAATGCTTGATGATAAGCTTAATATGCCAGTGCTGCTCTTTTATCTTTTAAATTAAATAAACATTGCTGGATTTCTGTGTTTGTTCTAGTTGTCTCAGGTGTTATGTGGTGGCTTTATTACAATAACAGCAGCGGACTCAGCATAGAATTAGAAACTGAAAAAGAAAATATGAAATTATTATATGGACTTTCTATTATATCTACAGTTATTGTGGTAAGGCATCTGTATATTATCACTAATATTTTATGGATACTTTATTTAATATAGGATAAGATAGCACTTCATCAGAAGTATTTGCTTCAACTAAACTGAAAGCCTACAGTTAATTTATTTTTAGTTGCTTCTAGCAACTAAAACATTTGCTGCAGATGATTTATCCTTCCTTGATATGGCTATTTTTGAACAACAATAACATAGAAACTTTCTGTCTTCTATCTGTTGCTCACTAGTGAATGCTAGGAAAGATGGTACTGTCCTGTTACCTTGGATCCTGCTGTGAATACCTGATCCACCTAAGGCAGAGCTGTCAAACTCGCAGCCTGTGGACCGGATGCATCACACACTGGCTATGCCCATACCCAGTTTAGCAAAGGGTGGGAAAGTCCCGATACGTCACATGATGACGGGAGTTTGACACCCCTGACCTAAGGTGTTGCAGTTTTAAGTCATAAACCCATCTCACGTACATCAATCTGAAACTTTTCAAATTATATTTGATTGACACATTTGTTTTTTACTATACCCTTATATTAATTGCTGCTAAGATTTTATTTAATTATTTAAGAGGACTGATACATGAAAAGTAATAGCATCAGTCATAATATCCAAATAAGTCAGATTTCAGGGATGCTTGGATATGGCTTTTTTTTTTTTTAATTAATCTATAATTTTCAGAATCTTTAGTGAAGACAGATAGAAGATCCAGTTGGTCAGTAATGGAACTTGATGTAAAATACACTGTACACAACTGACTCAAACCTTGTAGTAATACGGCTAGGAATGGATTCATTTTTAAAATCAAATTACTTGATTCTACCAGTTAATGAATGTCAGGGTACAATGGAATAGGACATATTTAAGTTGTATAGAGAGAAAACACACAGCTGCTGCACTTGTGGATTGTACCAATGTAAATTAGGCTTTTGTGTCCCATCATCAGATTCAATTAATAGAGATTTGTAAGCCCCAAGCGTCAGTAGTAGCAGTGTTTTTGCCTCATTAATCACTATATCCAGTTGCTGGCACAAGGGGGCAGCAGATATCTCAAGGAAGACAGCTTCATTAACTGCACAAAAGTATATTTTGAATAAACTTTTTTACTTAACATTTTTAGCATTGTACTGTTAAAGATCTTTCAGTGTATGAGAAGTGACAGATCAAACAAACTGCACCTCATTTTTAATCATACATATGACTGGTCTTTATATTGTTGCATTTTCCTGCTGTATAATTGTAGCTGTTTATATTTAGATCAGTAAGAAAACGTTAAAAAAAGAAGTATCTAACACGTACTCATTTGTTGAAGTTATGTTTGAGCCTTTTCTCTATAGAATCTATGGTTTTCACAGTGTATCTTCTACATATTTTCTTGGGCAGAAGTGTGGTGCAAAACTGATAATGGTATTGAAAGGTTTATCTCTGTGTTGGTGCATTTATAATGTAGATTTGTAAGACTACCAATCTCAAAATTATTTGGTTAGTGGACAAATGAAAAATTAAGTACAAGTACTTGATTCTCATTTGGTAATAGAAACATTGTAATGCATTATTTTTCTTTTTATAGGTGATTCTAATTGTCTTGATAGTGATATTAAGGAAGAAGATTCACTTGATTATTCAGCTCTTTCAGGCTGCCAATAAAATAATTGGCAAAGCCCCCTTTTTGTATTTTCAGCCTGTTTGGACATTTGTAATACTTATTTTATTCTGGATGTACTGGGTGGCTGTGCTCCTTAGCTTAGGAACTGCAGGTCAGTAATGTTACATCAATTCTCTTTGCTTCATAAATATATCATTTTCCCCTGATGATCAAAAGTTATTAAAATTGTCCCACGGTGTGTAAATATGTTTGCGCATCAGTGTTGCACAAGCTATTTTGTTTTCTAGAATTGCAAAATACTCTACTGTGGATCTAGAACCAGTCAAGCTAAACCCTAGGTTGATTGTTACCTGATTATTATAGATTGGCTTAAGTTGTAATTTTATGAACAGCATATCCTAGCCATGTGTATTTACTTCTCTTGGTCTCCTGTTATTTGACCTTAAGATAAAAACAGCATTTCCTACAAAAAGAGAAAATAGTTGCAATTAAGGAGGCTTGGGTGGTTATGGTCTTGAGCAGTGGTAGGATTCAAATAATTTAAAAATCAGTTCTCTGCCCTAATGATTTCTTCCAACAACCAGTTCAGCAAACTGCTCAGAAAGTTAACAACTGGTTCTCCCGAAGTGGTGCGAACTGGCTGAATCCCACCACTGGTCTTGAGTCAACTGATGAACCTGTACTTCTTCAAAATGTATAGTATTGCTTGAATTAAGCAAACTTATTAATTTTAATTGTATGATTTAATACACCTGATAAGGCAGTATTTTGTTTCGACTATGGAAATAAAGGAGAGGGTTAGAAGTCTACAGATCATATATAAGGTAAGGATTAGTATGAGTACAATTGTATGAGAATAAAATATCAATGCAAAAATTAACAGTCAGCCAACTAAGTGCCTCTTTAGTGCGAAGAAACAATTATTACTTAATTTTGTTTCTAGTTGCAAAACTTCAAAATGAAAAAGTAATTGAAAAACTATTCAGTTGATGTAGATATATCCCCAAACCTTCCCAAATTAAAAAAAAAAAGAACATTGAAGGATAAAGTCACAATGATGCTCTTCTGTTATCAAAACTTGGCAGTTGAACAGATACACCTATTAGTATTGTTTCTGCTATCTGAAGTTGTCCTCATTTTCCCCAGCTGGTTAAAATTACATTGTGTAAAATAGAAGTTAATGCACCTTGTTTTCCCCAAAATAAGACATCCCTGATAATAAGCCCAATAGGGCTTTTGAGCGCATGGCAATAAAGCCAAGCGCTTATTTCAGGGTTCAAAAAAATATAAAACAGGGTCTTATTTTCAGGGAAACACGGTACTATCAATGCAGGTTAGTTTTATATGCTGCCGCTGTGTCCCTTTCCAAAAGGAATGCCAATGCTAGGATTTAAATAGCAAATTTAAATAATAAAACCATTCTGCAAGAATAAAAGCCACAAGGGAAATTATTTGTTGATATTTAAAAAATGACTCTAGAATACTCTATGGATTGAAGTGAAGCATTATAATTAATTTTATTACAAGATGGGAATTATTAAGATAATGAAAACAGGGTGATTTGTAAAATAGCATGGACATTTATTTTCCATATTACAGTGAAACTTATATCCATGTAGGTTATCCATGTAGGCTATGTAGGTTTTTCCATCCTCCTGAAAAAAAAATGTGGACTTTGATCCACAATGCTAGTCATTTGGTGGGATATGAGCCTTATCTTTTTTTTTTTTTTTTGAAAAGTTTTACAAAAAGTTTACATATTTCCCCCCCCTTCCCTGCCCCAGCCTCCCCCCTCCCCCCTCCTCTTCCCAGAACAAATTACAGGGTATAACCTTCAACAATCATGATCAATCCTAGTCTAAATAATTATAACATTCCACATCTCTTGTTCCTTCAATTCCCTAATTACCCGCCTCACTTGATTACTTAAAGACACACCAAATATCTATATAGTCATTCATAACCTATCTGCAATTTCTTATTCCGGTATTTATTTTGAATATAATCTGTCCATCTTCTCCAGTCTCTTAAATATCTTTCATTTGAATGATCCTTCAAGTACGCCGAGAACCTTTCTGCCATTCTTCCAGGTTGGCATCCTTTTTTAGTATTGGTATCATTTGAAAGAGGAATAAAAACCTAGGTAAAACATTCATTTTTATAACTGCTATTCTACCCAACAAGGACAGTTGTAATTTTTTCCGTTTATCCATTTCAGCTTGTATTTTATGCCATATCAATTCATAATTATACAATTTACCATTAGAAGATGCAATATAAACTCCTAGGTATTTAACTTTTTTGACTATTTCACATCCCGTTTGTAACTCCTCTTTTTGATTTGTTGTCATATTTTTAACTATCATCTTTGTTTTTCCAATGTTTATCTTAAACCCACATACTTGACCATACTGTTTCATTATATCCATCAAAACCTTTGCTGATTCCACTGGATGAGTTAAGGTCATAACCAAATCATCTGCAAATGCCCGTACCTTGTATTCATAGTCTCTGACTTTGATTCCCTCTATCTCATCTATATTACGTATTTTGTTTAGCAATAATTCCAAAGTTAATATAAATAATAATGGCGATAAAGGACATCCCTGCCTCGTACCTTTTTCAATTTTAAAAGTTTCTGTCAAACTGCCATTAATAATTATCTGAGCTGTCTGTTCCTGATATATTGCTTTTATGGACTGCATAAAGCAATTCCCAAATTGCATCCTATTAACTACTCTCAATAAAAATTGCCAATCTAATCGATCAAAAGCTTTTTCCGCATCCAAAAATATAAGCACCGCAGGGATTTGGTTATTCCTTTCCAAATATTCCAATATGTCAACAATTTGTCTTACATTATTTTTCATTTGTCTACCTTGTATAAAACCAGTTTGGTCAGCATGAATCATTTTTTGCATTACTAGCATTAACCTATTTGCCAATATCTTAGCAAATATTTTATAATCTGTATTCAATAATGATATGGGTCTATAGTTCTTGGGATGTGTCAGATCTTGATCTTGTTTTGGAATTAATGAAATAAAAGCTGTTTTCCATGAAGGTGGTACCCCTTCACCCAACTGAATTCTATTAAATAATTCTTTAAGAGGTACAACCATCTCCAGTTGTAAATATTTATAATACATAGCTGTTAATCCATCCGTGCCAGGAGCCTTACCAGTTTTTAACTGTTTAATTGCTGAGAGGATCTCCTCCTCTGTTATTAATTGGTTCAACCGTTCTCTGTGTTCCTCTGTAACTATAGGAATATTCTGTCTATCCAGATATGTCTCTATCTCTGCACCTTGTATTTTATCTGCAGTATACAGTCTTGCATAAAATTCTAAAAATGCCTTTTTAATCATATTTTGGTGATAAACCTCTTTACCTTTGTACTCTATTTTCTCTATGGTACGAGATTTTTGTTTTTTTCTCAGCATGTATGCCAACCATCTACCTGGTTTATTTGCATTACAAAAAGTATTATGTTTAGCATATTGTAGATTGGTTGCCACTTGATCTGAGAGCATCATATTAAATTGCCCACGTAATAGACTGATCTCTTCTTTAATTTTCCTATCCCCTGGGTTATCAATTAACACCCTTTTTTCTTGATCTCTTCTTCTAATTCCCTCCTTTTTTCCACCTGTCTACGCCTATATGCATTATTCATATTTATCAAAACTCATCTCATGTATGCTTTACTAGCATCCCATACCATATCCATAGATGTTCCCTTGTTCATGTTAAAACCAAAAAATTCCTTCATTAATTTTTTACATTCTATTACATTTTTCTCATATCTGAAAAGGTTTTCATTTAACCGCCAAGATCTCCTAGATCTTTCCCCACACTCCAGTTCCATCCAACCTGGACTATGATCAGTTAAAATTCTGGGACAAATCTTTATCTTCTTTACCCTGGAAAAAAATCATTTGTAGTTAATATAAAATCAATTCTTGAAAAGGATTGATGTCTATCTGAAAAAAATGTAAAATCTTGTTCTCTATAATTTCGTTCATGCCAAATATCTCTTAATTCCATATCCTCCATCATGTCGAAAAAAGTCTTAGGCAGTCTGGATCGCAATTTAGTAGATTGTACTATTCTTTTCTTATCAATACTAGGGTCTATCACTCCGTTCCAAACTCCCATCAATATACATGAATTATGGTTAGGAGCATATATCCCCAATAAGAGTGTTTTTTTTCCTTCTATCATTATCTCAATTGCCAGAAATCTTCCTTGTTGATCTGCCTCAACTAATTTAGCCATCAAATCTCTTTTCAAGTAGATCACTATTCCATTCTTTTTTTCTGGAGCTGATGTAACAAAATGTGTTCCCAATTTTGTATTTATTAAATATTTTTGATCAGTTGTCCTTATATGTGTTTCCTGCAGGCATATTATTTCATTTTTAAATTGTCTCAAGTGGTGAAATATTTTCTTCCTTTTTTGTGGTGAGTTTAAACCATTAACATTCCAGGTTAAAAACCTAGAAGCCATCTTCAGACTCTCGAAGCTTGGTGAGAACTGCTTGATAATCCTCTTGGAATTTCCTTTTGGGTCTCGCCCCTCCCAGAGCTTCTGTGCCAGTATTCACTTCTTGTGATAAAGCCTGCTCTTGTAACTTTTTTAACTCTTCAACTTTACGTTTAGTAGCTGCTCTGGTTTGTCTTTGATCTTTGCCTTCTTCTTGTTTTTCAACTATATCCCATGCTTGGACAGCACTTGAAAGTTGCAGTACCTCCTCCTGCATACTCATAGCTCCGCCTTCCAATTGCTTCTGCAGGTCTTCTTTCCTTCCCTCTGTCGCCTCTCTTGCTTTTTTAACTCCCACCACTAGTGATTGTCCAGCTTTTAGTATGTTACTATAAAAATCTCTTGCTTTGCATATTGTATTGAGATGATATCGCTCTCCTGCATAGTCCACCGATAATCCAACTGGAACTTCCCATCTATATTGTATCTGTCGATTCCTCAGCTCATCTACCAGAAAAGCATACTCTTTCTTGGATTTCAGCATTTTGGGTGGTATTTCTTTAAATACTGCAACTACTTGTCCTGCCACTTGCAACTTATTTTTATAAGCAGCTTGTAAAATCTCATTTCTGATCCTTCTGGTGACAAAGTAAATTACAACATCTCTTGGTAATTTCCTTTGTCTAGCTACCCATGAATTAACACGATAGATCCGGTCAATTTGCCATTCAAGTTCTCCTCTGGGCTCTCCTATAAACTGTGCCAGAGCATCTTCAAAAATCTCTTTCAAGTTTTTCTTGGAATTTTCTTTCAAGCCTCTTATTCTCACAGCAAATTCCATCATCTTGTATTGTGTCAGCAACATTTCAGCTTCTGTTTTGTCAATCTTAGTTTGTGATTCCTCAACTTTACCATCTAAAATCTCATTGGCTTGAACAACCTCATCAATTCTATCTTCTACATGACTAACATGTTTTGCCAGTCCCTGGAGTGCAAGAACTATATCTTCCCTTATATGTTTATTTCTTGTCTTAATTATGTCCTTCATTTCTTCCATTTGTTCTGAGACTCCTTTAAATGCACATGCAATGTCCTCTTTAAAACCTTCTATAATTTCTTTCATGGCTTCCTGAAACATCTCAAGTGTTAATATTTGTGCTTGTGGTTGTGATTGTGGTTGTAATTGAGCTTGTGTATCTGCTGGAGGCAATAAAGTTTGCAACCTGCTAGTTTGAGCTGGGGAGCTTCCCGCACTCCCTGCTTTAGGCAGCACCAATTTTGTCTGCTTTGAAGCCATTTTAAGATCACACAGTCTCAGAAACAATTCTTAAAGTTCTTATAGCCAGCGAGGAAAAATCAGAAAATCTTTAAAATCTTTAAATTTTGATTCCCAAAGTCCAAGATATAAGGTTAAATCCAAAAAGTTTTAAGCGGAGTTGTTAGCTGATAGGCGTTAATGAGTTAACAAGTCTCTAAGAACTTTCTTCTTAACTTTCACTTTCGTCTCTTTGTCTTTTTTTTTTTATTGAAAAAGTTTTAAAACAAACAAATTTTCCCCACAACCCCCCCTCCCAACCCCTCCTCCCCCTCCCCAACTTCCCAGAGCAGAACACAAGGTATTTCTATTGATCTTTAACAATAATCTAAATTGCATAACCAATCATTAAACTAACACCCCTATAAAAAAATTCTTAACCCCCCATATATAAAATCCTATTTCTTAAACATAATACTTCTAATATCACTTATATAGCACTTATACAAATAAAAGAGATCATTCATAAGCTATTTGATATTTTTTGGTCTGATACTTATTTTGTATATAATCAATCCATCTTCTCCAGTCCTGTATGTACCTTTCTTGTGTGTGATCCTTCAAATATGCTGAAATTTTAGCCATTTCAGCTAAATTAGTTACTTTCAATATCCAATCATCAATAGTAGGCAAAAAGTCCTTCTTCCAGTATTGTGCAACCAACAATCTTGCTGCTGTTATCAAGTTCAAAATCAATTTAGTCTCTACAACTGTACAGTCCGTAGTTATACCCAGTAAGAACAACTGTGGAGTAAATTTCAGTCTCTTTTTAAGAATATTCTGCATCACCCACCAAATCTTTATCCAAAATGCTTTGATTTTTCTACAAGTCCACCATATATGATAATAAGTTGCATCATCACAGTCACATCTCCAACATTTAGCTTGCACGTTAGAATACATACATGATAATTTTTTAGGATCTAAATGCCATCTATAAAACATTTTATAAAAATTTTCTCTTAAATTTTGTGCTTGTGTAAATTTCACATTTCTAATCCAAATCTTTTCCCAAGTTTCCATCATTACTGGCTCTTGAAAATTTTGTGCCCATTTAATCATACAGTCTTTAACCAATTCCGTCTCAGAATCTATTTCCAATAAAGCATTATACAACCTTTTAATATGCATTTGTTTTTGATCTCTAATTTGTTTTACCAAATTCTCCTCATTTTGCACAAAGCCAGTTTTTTGATCTTCCTTCCATCTAGCTTGAAGTTGCCCATACTGAAACCATGTATAAATTATACCTTCTTCTCTCAGTATATCTAAAGATTTCAAATACATTACCTCCCTTTCCATAATAAGAAGCTCTTTATAGGTAATCACCTCCTGTTTTTGTTCTATACTTATATTTTCTATTGCATGTCTAGGATTTGCCCATAAAGGTATCTTATAATTTAACTTATATTGATATTTTTTCCATACCCTTAACAAAGCATTTCTTAATATATGAACCTTAAATACTTTATCCACTTTTTTATCATATAACAAATAGGCATGCCATCCATATAACAAATCATAACCTTCTAAATTCAAAATTCTCCCCTCAGTTAAATTAAACCAATCACTGATTTGTGATAAAACCGCTGCTTCATAATATAATCTTAAATTAGGCATTTTAAGACCCCCTCTTTCACGTGTATCTTGTATAATTTTCATTTTTATTCTGGGTTTTTTCCCAGCCCAAATAAAAGTATTAACACCTTTCTGCCATTCTCTCAGATTTTCATCTTTCTTAAGCACAGGTATCATTTGGAACAGAAATAAAAATCTAGGTAAAACATTCATTTTAATTGCTGCAATTCTTCCCAATAAAGACAACTGTAATTTTTTCCAATTTTCCATATCCTTCTGTACCTTCTGCCAAAGTACCTCATAATTGTTTTTGTATAATTTTGTATTTGAAGCTGCTATGTATACCCCTAGATATTTAACCTTTTTAACTATTTCAAAATCTGTTAATCTTGCTAGTTTGTCTCTTTCAAGTGTAGTCATATTTTTAACTATCATCTTTGTCTTATGTGAATTAACTTTAAATCCTGATACTTTCCCATATTGATCAATTATATCCAATATATATGGAGCCGACTCTATAGGTTGAGATAAAGTAATAACCAAATCATCTGCAAAGGCTCTTAATCTGTAATCTTTTTGTCTAATTACAATACCCTTCAATTTTTCTGAATCACGTATCTTATTCAATAGTACCTCCAAAGTCAAAATAAATAATAGTGGAGACAGAGGACACCCCTGTCTTGTTCCTTTCTCAATTTTAAAAGCCTCTGTTAAACCTCCATTAACTATGATTTGTGCTGTTTGCTGCTGGTATATCGCTCTAATTGATTGTGTAAAATATTCCCCAAAGTGCATTTTCTCTATTATTTTGAACAAAAATTGCCAGTTCAAACGATCAAATGCCTTCTCTGCATCCAAAAATATAAACGCTGCAGGGACTTGATTATTTTTTTCCAAATATTCCAGTAAATTTACAATTTGTCTAACATTATATCTCATTTGTCTACCTTTTATAAACCCTGATTGATCATTGTGAATTATTTGTTGCATAACTGGCATTAATCTATTAGCTAATATTTTAGCAAAAATCTTATAATCAGTATTCAGAAGTGAAATTGGCCTGAAATTCTCCGGTTTAATGGAATTTTGGTCCTTCTTTGGAATTAGTGAAACAAAGGCTGTTTTCCAAGAAGGTGGTACTCCTCCTCCTACTTGTATTTTATTAAATAAAATTTTTAGTGGTTCTAACATTTCGGATTGTAAATGTTTATAATAAACAGCTGTTAGTCCATCTGTTCCCGGAGCCTTACCTATTTTTAATTGTTTAATTGCCCCAACAATTTCCTCAGAAGTTATTGGCTGATTCAATCTCTCGCTCTGTTCCAGCGTTAATTCAGGAATCTCCATCTTTAAATATCTATCAATATCAGCATCTTGAATTGCATCTTTAGCATATAATTTTGTATAAAACTCCAAAACAGCCTTTTTTATTAAATTCTGTTGATAAATCTCTTTACCTCTAAATTCTATCTTGTCTATAACACGTGATTTCTGTTTTTTCCTCATCGTGTAAGCCAACCATCTCCCAGGTTTATTAGCATTACAAAATGTGTTATGTCTGGCATATTGTATGCTGGTTGCTACTTGCCCCGCCATTAACATATTAAATTGCTCTCTTAAAATATTAATCATATCTTTTGCCTTTTTATCTCCCGGGTTAGTTACAAGCAATTGTTCTTTCTTTTTAATTTCCTCCTCTATCTCTTTCCGTCTATTTTGTTGTTTTAATCTATATTTATTATTCAAAAAAATTAATGTTCCTCTCATATATGCCTTACACGCATCCCATACCATCTCCATCGAAGTTCCTTTGTTCATATTATTAATAAAAAATTCTTTCATTTGTTTTTTAAGCTCACACAAATTATCTTCATATCTGAATAAATTCTCATTTAACCTCCAAGACCTCCTTTCCCCTCTCTCCTGCTCTAGTTCCACCCAAACCGGGCTATGATCAGTTAAAGTTCTTGGACATATCTTCGTACTCTTCACCCTAGAAAAAAGATCGTTTGTAGTTAATATAAAATCAATCCTAGAAAAAGATTGATGCCTATCTGAAAAAAAAGTAAAATCGCTCTCCAATACGTTCCTTTCTCTCCAAATGTCTCTAAGCTCCATATCCTCCAAAATATCAAAAAAAGATTTAGGCAACTTGGCACGCATGGAGATCTTGGAAAGACTTTTTTTATCTTTCTGGGTATCTAATACCCCATTCCAATCACCCATTAAAAGTAAAGATCTATAGTCCCATTGTAATATTTTGGTATGTAAAAGTTTGTAAAATTTATCTTGTTGTTGATTAGGTGCGTATACTCCAATTACAAGCAGCTTCCCACTCTGTGTTGTTAATTCAATTGCAATATATCTACCTTGAGTGTCAGCCTCAATTAAATTGGCCACTAAGCCTCTTTTAACGTATATTACTAGGCCATTTTTCTTTTCTGGTGCTGATGCCACAAAATGTGTACCTAATTTCGAATTTATCAAGTACTTTTGATCTGAGGATTTGATATGCGTTTCTTGCAAACAAATGACATCGTTCTGAAATAGCTTCAAATAGTGAAATATTTTCTTTCTTTTTTGTGGAGAATTTAAACCGTTAACATTCCAAGATAAAAATTTATTTGCCATCTCTGGGCGTTCCAAGCTTTGAGAGCATCAGCTGAACCTCCTCCGCCATTTTAGACTTCGGCCTAGCTCCTCCCACTGCTTGTGTTTTTTGGGCTTGTTGAGTTGGATCTTGAGGCTGTTGTGCCAGATGTTGTTTGTAGGTAGCTCTTGTCAATCGTTGATCTTTTGGCAGCTGTATCATCGTTAATGACTCAAGGGTTGGTGGTGGACCCCCACTCAATAATGGATCTTCTTCCAGAATGGCTCCTCCAGCTAGTGCTTGAGCATAAGTTTGTGGTTGCCCTCCATCTTTCTCTTGTTGAGTGATTTCCAATTGCTTTCTAGCACCCCCTGGTGAGGGTGGCCTTCCAGCCTTTAAAACATTGGCATAAAAATCTTTTGCCTTTCCAACTGTGTTTAAGCGATGTCTTTGTCCAGCGTATGTCACTATTATCCCAAATGGGACATCCCATCTGTACTGGAGTTGCTGGTTTCTTAGTTCATTCACCAAAAAGCCAAACTGCTTTCTGTCTCTTAACATTTTAGGAGGAAGCTCTTTCAGGACCACCAGCTCTTGTCCTTCCACTTTAATCTTATTTCTATAAGACGCTTGCAAGATGTCATTTCTAAGTCTCCTTGTTGTAAAATAGATCACCACATCTCTTGGTAGCTGCTTTTGTTTTGCCAGCCAGGAATTGACCCTGTAAATTTTGTCCATTTGAATTGCCACGTCTTCTGGCCTTTCTGAAATCAGCTCTGCTAAAGCATTGGAGCAAACATCTTTTAAATTTTCACCACTCTTTTCTTTCAAACCTCTCAGCCTCAGGGCAAATTCCATTGATCTGTATTGTAACATAACCATTTCATCATCCACTTTCTCTGTCTGTATCATAACCACTCCTAGTTTAGTTGCAAGCTCCAAGTTGGCATCATCAATTTCCCGCACTCTCTCCTCAATCTTTAACATGTGAGTAGCCAATCCTGAAACTGCATAAACAATGTCATCTCTTATTTCATCATGTTTTTCCTCCACCACACTTGTAAGTTTCTTTAACTCCTCTGAAAATTCTTTCATCATTTCTGTCTGATTGTTCAGGGCACCCATTATAAATTCTTTAAGGTCTTGTGACTGTGTATCAGCCGGAAGTTGTTGTTTTTGAGTCACTACAGGGGAACCTCCTCCCCCTTTAGAAGTTGGTGGCTTTAGTTGTTTAGCAGCCATTTTATTTTAAAAAGAGTTTTCCTTTTACAGCCACAAAATCTTATAAACAGTCTTACAAAGTATATTTCAAAGTTTTTCCAAAATAAACAATCCTCTCTTCAGGCTATACTCAATCTCCAGCAGTTTTCTCTTCAGGCAGAGGGCTCTTAACAAGCAGTTTCCCTTTAACTTTCACTTTCCCTTCCGCCCACAACAAAGGCTTCCTCTCCAGCCTCCAGCTCAAGAGAGCTCCGTTTGCAACAATGTAATCACGGAGTTAAGTTCTGTTTCTCTTAAAAAGCTTGCACTCTTGCTTCCGCTCTGTCTGCCTTGTTAGAAATCATTGAAACTCACTGTTTGCCGGCAGAATTGGACGCAGACGTCTTGCTCTGATTAACAGAGGCACCAGCGATCCGGAGCGATGGGAGGGGTGAACTGGGGAGCTCTCACCCTCCAAGTCCCTGGAATTAATCCAGTGACTTTCGGGGAGCTCTACCCACCCCCTCCGACTCTCCTCTCCTTCTTTGCCCGAAGGAGAGTTTTTTCAAACCGCCGGACAGCTGTTTAGCGCTGTCAGGGCGGTTTTTACAGATCGGGTGGCTGGCGGTCTATGGAGACCGTCCTCGTCGTCTGCGGAGCCACCGGAAGTCTCGTCTCTTTGTCTTAACAAGCCAGTGCCATCTTCCCCTCCCTTTCCACTCCAGCTCCGCTCTTAGAGGCTCGAAAAGAAGCGATGTTCAAAGGAATTAAAGTATAAATACTTGCAATTATGTAGTCTCCTGTCTTTGTTCTGCCTGCTTCAATTTTCACTTTGTATCAATTGGTAGCAGGGGCGGACGTGGCGTTTTGCTCTGCCTTCTGGCAGAGGCGTCCCGGCTTTGGAGCTTTCCCAGGTTCTTGGGGAGCTCACACCTTTCGAGCCCCAGAATTAATTCTAGGGCTCTTATGGAGCTCTACCCTGCACCTGGCTGCTCGCTTCCCCCTCTTCTCCCGAGGGGGAAGGTTCTTGGCCGCTAGACAGCTGTTTTTTTTTTTGCTGTTCTAGTGGCTAACAAAGTTGCGGGGCTAGCGCTCACCGAGGGAGCGTCCACAACGTCCTACGGAGCCGCCGGAAGTCGGGATATGAGCCTTATCTTCAAGTGACCTTGCTCTGATCCAATCCAAATCTAATTATGATGCTGGTTTAGGTTTCAGGATTCAAGTAGCTCTGGATTCAGTGCCACAAACCTAATGGGTGTGATTTGCTTCTTTTATGAGAATCTAAGCCAAACCATTGGGGGTTCTGAAATCTAACATTAAAAGCTGCTCTTTATGTTCTACCACTTAAACCTCTAGTAGATATTATAAAATGGCTATATAACACTATTTATTGTGTTCTGTCACTTTAATATGGAAATACAGATTAGTAGACGTGTGTGACCGAAAAAGAAAATTGGCATTATCATTGGTCGTGTGCAGTTTTTCTTTAGCTGACCTTAGCTAATGTGTTGTTAGGTTACAAGGAAACACTTTCTATAACCTTGAAAAGACAGCTAGCTCGCCTTTATATGTAGGAGTGTGATTTGAAGGTCACATATTTCCTAGACAATGTGCTTCACTTAGAATACTTATAACGTTTTTTCTCTTTCAGTCCCTGCCCAGCCATCCATTTAGAAGCAGTTAGAGTTCTAATTCATAATGGACATGTTAATGTCTGAAATTGTTAGAATAGTAACAGCCACTAGATCTATCAGAAAGTTTCCTTGTTTGCTTTGCGTTTCTTTCCTAGGATAAGGTATTCAGAAAAAAAAGTACAACGTAAATACATTATCCTTTTCTCTGTATGTATGTATTTTCTAGTATAGATGCATATTCTTGTCTGCTTTTGAAATTTGTTTAATTTTATAAGTCTTTGTTTTCTCTCCATGGAATGTTGAGCTTCATGTTAGCTATACCTAATACCTTAAGTTATAATTGATACAGGCAGTTCTTATTTAATGACTGTTTTGTTTAGTGATTTCGCAGTTACTAAAGTAAGGAAAAAGTAACTTCGTGATGAATCCTCACATTTATGACCTTTACTGGTCTGTAAAGCAAAGAAAAGCTGCATTAAGATCATAGGCATGGTTGCTGTTTCACTTAGCGACCATTTCGCCTAATAAAATGGAGTTGCTAGTCACAATTGTAATTGTTATAAGAGGACTACCTGTATATACAAAGCTGTCTCAGTGTTTTAAAAGTTTATAGTTGTAGTCATTTTGATGTAACTTAAACATTTTGTGGCTGTACTTTGTTCCTTTTTTTTAACCTTTCCATAGTTTTTATTTTTTATTTTAGCATAAACATCGTGTCTTAGTCTGACATTTATCTTTTTATTAATTTTTATCGTCTTAATTTTTTTTATCTATAATCAGTTTCAAATATTTTCATTATAAATTGTTTCAAAATACTATAAACAGTCAGTTGAATAACTGCTGAATAAGCTTAAAAAGGGACAGTAGAAGAATATTGATTTCTATTCTTTGTGCCTTAAATTTATAGGCAGTCCGCAAGTCATTTCAGGAGGCCAAGTGAAATACAAAATTCGATTTGGAATCCGCTACATGTGGTGGTATCATTTGCTGGGGCTTCTCTGGACAAGTGAATTTATTCTAGCATGTCAGCAAATGACTGTGGCTGGGACTATAGTTGCTTGCTTCTTCAACCGGTAAGTACAACAGTTAATCTAATTGCCAAAAACTTGTTTCTTAGCTTACTTTTACTGTATTTTTAAGAGATTAGGAGAAAAAAAATCAAACAATCCTGTAAGCATATATAAACAAGCCCTCTCAAAGTCAGTGGATTCCTTTCTTTGTAAGTATAAACAGAATTATATAATTATTGAGGAATGTGATGAGAGCAGTTGATCTTTATTGGTTGATGTTCTATTCTGTGAACTAAGTGGTTTTCTTTCAAATTTGCTTGTCTCATTAATTCAGTGGCTTCATTCATGCCTAACACAATCTTTAATTTAGTAGTACATCAACAGGATTCAGACTTCTAGACTTTCCCACACTACTTATGCTATTCTGGCATGACTTTGGGGAAAAGATGAGAAACATTTGCTGTTTTCAACTAATAGCAGTTTTCCATTGGATACAAATTAAAGCGGGCTTTAAATTAATAGTTTGTTTGTATCCAGAAAGTTTAATTCATGTTTGTAATCCAAGGTTGTTATTAAACCATAGTTAAATGAGTGCAGATTGTGTTTTATATACATTTTATTAAAAATATTTAAAAGAATATAAAACTAACAAACTAATACAGGATAAGGAGAAGAGAGAGAGGAAGAAAAAACAAAAGTACAGAAAATATGAGGAAGCTTCTGATTTCCTCTGCTCTGTGGTTATCAAAAACTAACTTTTTTCTTGTAGCCATTTTTTCTAATCTTTTCTGTTTCATGCAAAAAAGTCTATAAAGTATTTCCAGTCAACCATAGATACAGTTTTTGGTTTCAATTATACTTTAATCTTTAAAATATTTTGAATTCATTATTATTTATATCTAAAAGTTTTTTAGCTTTTTTACATGTCCTCCAAATGATAAAATGTCACTTCACATTCTTCATATTTCTAGCAAAGATTTTAAACACCTTCATACATTCTAGATAATTTTTGTGGTGATAAATGCCAACCATAAATCATTTTATAAAATTCTATTTTAAGATTAGATAATAATGGAAATTTCAGTCTTTCAACCACCTATTTGCCGATTGATTCATTTATATATAATAACCAAAAAATTTAATCAATTTTATCATACATTCTTTTACTTGTTCTTTTGTCACATATTTCAACGAAAGTTTATACATTTTAGCAATAACATTTTAATCATTAATACATAGTTCTGTTTCAAATTCAATCCTATGTTCAAACAATCAAATCTTTTATTCAGTTCAGATCTTTCTGATAATTGTTTATAAGAAGACCAGTGATAAGTAAAAATTTTATTGTCAACTCTTTGAGTTTATTTTTCATTTTCTTTGAGAAAATTCTAGCATGATAAATTAGCCATTCATGTTTACTTATCATTTCTCATCTAAAATAATTGCATATTGTTTTGAAACAAAACACAAGAGTTAGTAGAAAACCAAAGTAGATGCTTTTAACTTACAAATGAGAAATCAGACTCATAAATGATACAAGCAGTTATTTAGAATTAAATCAATCAAGCTTGCTGTTTCATTTTTAAATGATAATACTTAACTAATCTATAAGATTTGTTGGTCTGTTTATATACAATAAGTTGCTTGTTTTTTTAGCATGGTGTATTATATGTGTGTATATGTATTAGTGAATGTGCGTGATAAGGTTCTATGTTCTAGAAATTCTATCAAAAAGGAAGGGGGAAATCGGTGCCTCTGGCATCAATTAAACTACAATCCAAGCAACCGTTTATTGAGTTTCAGCCTGGAAGAAATTATACACAGTTCTCCGCTTAACAACCATTCGTTTAGTGACTTTTTGAAGTTAACAGTGGCACTGAAAAAAGTGGTTTATGATTATTTTTCACATGACCATTGCAGCACCCCCATGGTCATGTGATCAAAATTCAGACACTTGGCAACTGGTATGTATTTATGATGGTTGCAGTTTCCCAGGGTCTTTTGCCACTTGACAAGCAAAGACAATGGGGAAGCCAGATTCACTTAACGACCATGATACCAACTTACCAAGTACAGTGATATTTTTTTTTTAATAAAAATGGCAAAATTCACTTAACAACTATCTTGCTTAGCAAAAGAAATTTTGGGCTCAATTATTGTCATATTTGAGGCCTGTAGTATCAGAAGAATTTATCAGCAGTCCCTAAAAGCTTCTTTTTTATTAAATATTGTAAATACTGAAATATTTTGTACCCTCAAAGGCTTCACAGTTCTCCATTGTATCTATGAAACTTGGAGATTATCCACAATTAGAACTGGAATTCTGATTTTTATGTTTTACTATTTGGTTAATAGCACGATGTGCTTTAAATTATATTAATAGATTTAGATTTTCTCCTGTGTTTCTCATCCTCTTGCATAGGTAAACAGATTTTTGTGTTTGAATTAATGTGCCTGGCTTACCCAGAATGGTTAGTCTGTAGGGAGCTGATTTGTTGGATTATGAACACTAGGTTCATTTGGCAGGTGATTCTGTCTTTAAATATTCTTACATGGCTCAATAGCTCATTTGTACCCAGAATGGGAATCACCAATCAATCACACAAGTGTAAACTAAGCTCGGAAAGATAAAAAAAGATGCAGAAGAGGACCCTTGTTGCTATTTGTCTGCTTCTGTATGAAATGCCCTAAGGCCGTGATGGTAAACCTATGGCACACCTGTCACAGGTGGCATGCGGAGCCATATCAGTTGGCACGCGAGCTCAACTCCAACGTGCATGCATGTACCAGCAAGCTGATTTTTGGGCCTTCTGGGCCCACCGGAAGTCGGGAAACATGCTCTAGAAGTTTTCTAGGAGCTTGAGCAGGGCAAAAGCAGCCTTCCTCACCCTTCCAGAGGCCGGAAATGGCCCATTTGCCGACTTCCGGTGGGACCAGAAGCCCGTTTTTTCACTCTCTCCAGGCTCCAGAGCCTTTCTAGGAGTGTGGGGAGGGCAAAAAATAGGTCTATCGGGCCCACCGTGCCATCGCGTGCCAAGCGCGGGGGGAGCCTGCGCGCATGCAGGTGGGCGCGGTGCATAGAATTATGGGTGTGGGTGCGCACACGACCACCACCCCCACACTGCCCACGCTTTTGGCATGCGATGGCAAAAAGATTAGCCATCACTGCTCTAGGGTTGAGCTCATGCATTTCAGAATCACTACTTCATAAGGTTTCAGTTCTATTTATAGCAGGGATGCCTCACCCCTGTTGGATATGAAAGATTTTGGTTAAATTCTTTCTGTTTCATAATTTTCATAAAATGTCAGCATGGTGTAATTATTTTACTTCAGTAGCTTGGTGAGGAGAAAGAAGGAATTACACACTAATTATATCCAGTGATGCATAATATTTTAATTTTGTTTTACTACAAAATATGTAATTTAAATTTGTATTCAGTTTGCAAAGAAATGTAAATACTATGTCTTGTGTCTGAAAAACAGTTTAATTTTTCAGACACATTCTTTTTAGAACATAAATAAGGATTCTGAGCTTCTACACAGGACAAATACTGCGTAAGATACCGTATTTTTCAGTGTATAAGACACAATTTCTACCCCCAAAAGTCAGTGGAAATGTCTGTGCGTCTTATACAACAAATGTAGCCAAAGCCAGCAGCCTCTGCCTCCCAGCAATTTGCCTCCTTGCAGCAGACAGCAAACAGCCTGGTCAGCTTCAGCACAGCTTGATTTAGCACAAGCAGCTGATTAACGGGTGGATCTGCCTCCCAGAATACCGCTTATCAGCTGTTCCAGGCTGCGAGGATCGCTACTGCCCATCACCGCTGCTGCCTATCGCCGCGTCTGTGTGCCCCATTTTCGACCCATTGCAGGCAATGGGCATCGCCGTTGCCGCCTATCCCCACCATCTGGAACGTGCCAAAAACGGGACACACAAGAGGCCGAAAATGGGGCACATGGAGGCGGTGATAGGCAGCAGCGGCAATGGGTGGTAGCGATCCCTGCAGCCTGGAACAGCTGATAGGCAGTATTCTAGGCTGTGCTAAAGCTGACCAGGCTGTTTGCTGCAAGGAGGCAAATTACGCAGAGGCAATTTTTTTTTCTTCTTTTCCTCCCCAGAAGCTAGATATGTTTTATAGTCCGGAGCACCTTATAGTCCGGAGCATCTTATAGTCTGAAAAATGTGGTACTTTTAGAACACAAAGAATTATAGCAAAATTTTCATAAAATATTAATTTTTAACACTGCATCCTATTATCATCCTTTTAACCAGAATGTATAGGATAAATAATTTGGGACTAGTTTAATTCTGGCAAGAAATGTTGATTTGACCAATATTTCCTCTAATGGATACTTTTCTGTTTTTGCCATTTGTCTGAATCTCTTTGAAATATGATTACATCATGTCAGAACTAAACTTGACTCTCTTAATGCCACTGATAATTGTAAAAGTTACACAATAGATGTTTGAATTGAAAACCTTACACTTCCAGAGGGAAATGTGCAGTCCCTCTGGTGTTGATCTCTCTTCCTATTATTTGCTTTGTCAGCGTGTAGAAAATGAGATGAATCGATACAGTAGAACAATGTTATAAATATAGAAAAGAAAAAACAACAGTGTTATTCACATACTTTGTGGGAGGGACGTGAACTTTGTTTATCACAGTCTGTGTAAAGCTTTCCTTTTTACCTAGTAAGCAGTTACAGGAAACTGGAGAGGCTTTAGTTTTGCAAATCTGCTTCCTTACTACACAGTCCATTAGGCACTCTGCTCTTTTCTCCTAAACAGAATTAAACTGGGGAGGGTTGTGAGTTGTTTCAGCTGGATTATACCTATTGCAGGAGACATCTGTTTGACCTAAAACAATAATAATGAAACATACTTTGCTTTTTTTAAAATTTTGATGAAAGATGCATTCTTTAGAAACTAATGAAAACGAGGGGTTCATATAACAGTATGCTATGTAGTTTGCGTGAATAGGCTCTGCATATTCAAATATATAGTTAGAATTTTACTTTACATTTTTTGGAAACTTGATTGATTGGCAGAGTACTTCAATAAACATACACTGAGGTCCCAACTCAGCCATCATATTCATTGATTCTCATTGGGAGAAGACTTTTACACTATATCACCATTTCTAAAATTTGAATAATATTCTTCCCAGTATTATTTTGTAGCAAAAATTGCTTGATTGTTAAGGATCTCTGAGGAAAATAAACACTATATAATTCTCTCCTACTAAAATCAGTAGTAGGAATACTGGAAGCTAGCTTTAAGCTGCTGCTGTAGGATTAAATACCTCTCAGAATTAAACAAAGAACAAATGTTATTAATGTATTTTTAAAAATCATAACAGCAAGAACAATAAAGCGCATATAAGAGTAGTTATATCAATCATGAAGACAGTTTAGGAAAATGTTGCTAAGACAGCAGCCCAGAAACATTTTCTCATAGTGGTGTTTCCTTCAATCCCTCTTAAATGTCATGCAATATTTACATGATTGCACTACTAGAAACACCATGAGAATTGCCCTAGTTTCTAGCCTCAGCATATTACATGACCTTGAATCTGCAGTGCTAGGGAAGATTATATGTGTCAGTAGACCAGCTGATGGCATTCTTTAAGTCCCTATTATTTTTGCTAAGGATTGACTGCTTTATACCTTTTATATATTTGGCTTGATTTTAGATACAAAGAAAAACATCGGTTCTTTTCCCATTTTTCCTTGCCAAGAAAGAGGCAAGGAAATTATTGGTTAGAATCACTTAAAAGAATTTCTAGACTTTTCCTAGACATTTCAGAACATACGGTTTGTGCACATTAATTATCTAATCTTACAAGTAAAAGGTAATCAAGCAAAGACAATTTCTTCTTTTAATGTCCGTAAGAAATTAACTACTAATGAATGCATCATCCCTCATATATATCAAATATTGTACACTTGGTTTCTGTACTAATTTAACTATGAAATCATAATATCTTCAGACATTACGTGAAATTACAAATGTGAGTGCTTATTAAAGAGGCATTTTGATTTATCTCAATTGAAGCTGAGATAAAAAAAAACTATTTCAGACAGATAATTAAAACCATTTGAAATACGTTAATAATTATTTTGTACAAAAATCCAGTCAATATCCTTAAATAGACTTGTAGGCTGTTAACTAAAATATATGCATACCACTTTTATGGTATTTCCTATTGAAAATACTGAAACACAGGCTGTAGTGTAGCAATAAGAAATTTTTGTGGGTCCTTGGGAATTTATGTTAGAACAGGCATTTTAGTGGATGTTCTTTTGCCCTGGCAAAATAAGTTTTCTTGAATCTAGTTCAGTTTACTTCACTATATTGTAGTATTCAGTGTTGGCTAAATAGGAGTATGCTTAATTCTAAATTCTGTTTTTCTTACTTTATTTACTGGTAATTTGTTCCTCTTTTACCATTTTTATTTTTAAAAAAGCCTCAAAGGTTTCACAAGCAGTGGGCGAGTGCATGAAGCTTCATTTACGCATGCACACACACAGGATTAGGTTGCACACATCCCTGCCCCTGCTTCCAGTCCATGGAGCCGGAAAGGTTGGGGACCATTGCTTTATAGCCCTCTCTAAGCGGTTCACAGAGTCAGCATATTGCCCCCAACAATCTGGCTCCTCATTTTACCAACCTCAGAAGAATGGAAGGCTGACTCAACCTTGAGCCAGTCAGGATCAAACACCTGGCTGTGGGCAGAGTCAGCCTGCAATACTGCATTCTAACCACTACACCACCAGGGCTCATATTGCTACTCTCTTTGCTTTCTTTTGTCACAGTCTTATTTCTATTTGCAATCTTTGTATTTCGTGATTTTCTTCAGTTCTTTCTCTTCTGTTTCACTGTTTCCAGATAATGCCATGACCACTATCCAAACATTTTTGTCATTCTTATCGACAGTTGTTATGTCTGAGGTATTACGTGGTATTATGTGCTGCCTGTTTGAATTCTAAAGTCCCAGAACACATCTTCATTTTCTATTACTCTATTTTTCTGATGTATTTGGAACATTCCATGCCCACCTATTTTCTTTTGTAAGTAGAGCCTGTCAACATGGTTGCAAGGATGAAGGGCATGTTTCATTGTCATTATTTTTCTTAATTATTAATCCATTATTTAATTTATTTGCTGCCCATCTTGCTATTCAAGGTGGCTCTGAGAAGCTAATACTCCTTCCTTCTATTTTTACAACAATAACCCTGTGAGATGAGTTGGGCTAAGAGGGAGAGACTGGCTCACACAGCTACCTAGCCAGCTTTCATGATGGCTAATTAGGTAGCTTTCAGATGAGATTTCTTGGAGATAGGTGGAGTGGAAATTACAGTAGTTGGCATTTTCTCTCTTGGCTTGGCTGTTTCTCTTTGCACATGGCTACTTTCTCTCTCTTTTCAGCCTTACCATGAAAGTTGTCTGTAAAGAGTAGATCTGCCCCATGATAATTTGTGTGGAAACAGTAAACCTTCAACAGTCAAATCTCCTGCTTTCTCCTGTTCAGAAATCTTCCAATTTTAAGTCTTAATTTTTCCCCTCCTTCCTATGGGAAAATAACCTCTACAGCAGGTTTCCCAAACTGAACTTTGAGAAGATGCAGGCAGAATCCAGGAAAGAATTCAAAATCCAGGATTTTTTATTTTTTAATATCTTTATTAAAAAATAGTTTCATTATATGGTTTTCATTGTTCATTTGTGTTCATTTTTAGGGGAGGTCTGTACACTTAAATAAACTTACTAAAGGGTTGTAACCATCTTGAGAAGTACGCCCATATTTTTCCTTTTTCAAAATGTGTCAGAAAAGGAATTGAATTTGAAAGAGGAAAACTTCTCACTCAATTATAAATGCAGTTTGTCCATGTATGAGATGTTGTACAGTATTTTGTGATTATTTATGCACATTTGGACCTCAGTAAGTTACTTTCTACTTAGAAGCAAAGCATTTAGATTCTGGAAGTTTCTCTTAGGGCCTTTTCCCACTACTGAACCCACCAAGATCTGAACTAGGAGCCACATCGCATGTCCTTTGCTGTTCCCACTGACGAATCTCACCTTGTCTCTTTTGCTTTTATTCTCAATCACTGCCAGCTATCTAACTTCACTCCAAGGCCTCTAAATCTGCCTGAACAGATTTTCATACATCTTGATGTTTGTTTTGGGTCTGTTGAAAAAGAAGAATTCCATTATAATATGAGTATACATATAGACCTTGACTTATGACTACAATTGAGCCCAAAATTTCTGTTACTAAATGAGACATTGGTTAAATGAGTTTTGCCCCATTTTATGACCTTTCTTGCCACGGTTTTTAAGTGAATCACTGCAGTTGTTAAGTTAGTGACACGGTTGTTAAGTGAATCTGGCTTCCCATTTTGACTTTGCTTGTCAGAAGGTCACAAAAGGTGATCACATGACCTTGGGACACAGCACGGGTCATAAATATGAAACATCTGAATTTTGATCGTGTGACCATGGGGATGCTACAACAGTAAGTGTTGAAAAATGGCCATAAGTCATTTTTTTCAGTGCTGTTGTAACTTCAAACGGTCACTAAATGAACAGTAGTAAGTTGAGGACTACCTGTATAGTGTAGCTTCTGAAATGGAATTGACTGAATGAACAGAAATGATAAAATGACACGAAATTTAAATTGTTCAAAAGTGTTATTTTATTTATTTAT
Organism: Pituophis catenifer annectens; assembly: GCF_029215685.1. Classification (NCBI taxonomy): domain Eukaryota; kingdom Metazoa; phylum Chordata; class Lepidosauria; order Squamata; family Colubridae; genus Pituophis; species Pituophis catenifer. The sequence continues at coordinate 130,252,582 of NW_027256883.1, forward strand.
TAACAAAATGTATATGGCCGCCCAATTCACTCTGTGACTTCGAGTTTTTTGCAAGGATAAAATCCCAATTCATTCTTGGTGCATTAGAAAATGAAGTACTCTAAACACTTGGAAGGATTTCCAAACTATTGGATGAAGATTCTGATAGTTATATTGTGTTTATATTTCATTTTCTGTACAATTTTTCATGCTTGCTTATTTTTCATTGTAGAAATAAGAGTAAATTATCAAGTCATCCAATCCTGCGTTCCATATCAGTTCTTTTTGGTTATCATCTGGGAACAGTTGTGAAAGGGTCCCTTATAATCCCAATCATGAGAGTCCCAAGGATTATTCTATTGTCTGTTTATAACATTCTGAAAAATAAGGTAGGCTCCTACTTTCGATTTCTAACACCGCCGCATAGCAATTGGGCAAATAAGTGTAGAAATGTAGTATCTAAGTAAGGAATGCAAATGCAGTCTTTCTTATTTGCTTACTTTTATATTGGACTTTATTACTTAGCCTTATCTCAGCAGGCAACAGCTTAAAAAGCAATAAATTCCATTGTAACAGACTTACTATGAAAAGGATTCAAATCCTCATGATTTGCTCCTAATCCCTGATAGCTAGAAAAAAATACTGCACAAACGAAAAAAGTCTGCTTAGGCTAAGGACTAACTATCTTTGAGGGGAAGATCAAAATGACTATTATGAGTGGGTCAGAAATGGAGGGTATGCGGATTGATGTTTCAACTTTGTTCATGTAAAGTATCATGACCTCTGGAGTATTTAAGGCTCCAGTGAGACAAAATGAAAGAGATTTCCAGAACTTCATATATTAAAATTTAAGGTTGACAAGTATGCAATATTAAGTTTAAACGCATAGATCAAGTTAACCAGAAAGTAGTAGGAAAATGTGCAGGCTTGCATCTTTCTCATTCATGTTGTCCTTAGCTATAATTAAGGTGTCAAGGAAAGACAAGTATGCTTTGATAATATTTTGCAAACTAATTATGTAGTTTGAGTGGGTGTATCTGCATGACAAACCAAAACTACTACTTCTCCTTCACCATATTGACATTTTCCATAAGTGCATATGATGGAATTTTAACTTGGAGGGAGGGGGGGAAGCAAAGTGAGGATTAGACATTTACTTTCCCTTCTTGTTAATTTTGGCCATAATCAGGGCACTCTTCATCTATTTCTTAAGGTTTAAAAAAATAACTTAAGTGGGGAGAGCTGCTGGACACAGCTCATGAAGTTTATTCGGATGCCAGCCAGGAAGAAGAGGGCCAGGCAATGAATACCTTTTATTAATTGCTGCTTTCCATGGATCTGGTTAGCCTAAATTCCAAATGAATGTGTTGCATTGACCTTGGTCAATATTTCTTTGGGTTCATAACACTTCATAAATGAGTTATATATATAAACCTGTTTGGTGATGCAGATAGTCCTTGACTTACAATTGGTTGCTTAGCGGCCATTCAAAGTTACCATGGACCCTAAAAAGGGGACTTGCCACCCAGATCTGAAGTTCTGATGGTGAGTTTCTGCACCGCCCTATCCCCCCCAGTCATATAACCGGAACATTTACGGCCGTTTGCAAAATCCTGGATGATGTTTATGACATTTCTGTTGAAAACCAGCATTTCACCGATAGCGAACCTTTGTTTATTTAATGACCACAGTGTTCGTTTTATGACTCCTGCATTCACTTAACAACTGCTGCAAAAAAATGTAAAATCGGGTTGATCACATGAATGACTTGTTTTATGATCATTACTTACAACCATAATGGGCAGACTCCATTACGATCATAACTCAAAGATAGTTATGAGTTATAACTCATAACTCCCTATAGTGTTTTAGATACTGTATTCCTTTAATTCCTAGCAAATGAGTGAAATGTTTTGTAGAAGAACCAAAATTATTCACTATATTGTTGGAACTTTTCAAAGATCCCTTAAATGTATTTCAACAATAACTGTGAACTTGTTTACATATTCATGTACATTGCTGTATAGTGTTCTATCATCAAACTTGTTTGATTGCCATCAATGATGTTCCCATTATTAAATCTGACTTTACTTCATTTAAATGTACTTTATTTGCCTGGAATTGCTTATCTTACTTTCTCAGAAACAGGGTGGATTTGATTTAAATCGAGTGATTTAAATCACTAGTAAAAAGGCTTGATTTAAATCAACTCGATTTAAATCATAATTTTTAAAGAGCAACTGTCATCTCTGCTACTCCTTTGACCCACTGTTGACTCACCGATAGTCCCAGTGTTGCAGAATATACAGCCTCATGCTACATAACTAAGCTCCATTTCATGTTGAATAAACTAAATTATTTATGTATCTTAAATAGAAAACTATCTTACGATAGATTTTTACCCCAAAAGTTTTTTATTAAAATAAATTCGATTTAAATCAAAAAAATCCAATTTAAATTTTTAAAAAATCTGATTTTTTTGATTTTTTTAAAAGAATCATTGATTTTTATCCACCCTGCTCAGAAAGAAGCAATAAAATAAAAGATGGCAAATGTTGCAGAAGCACCCATAGAAAAGAAAAGCAGTGCAATGAACAGGGCAAAAAGAAGAAATTTTCTCAGTGAGAAAGGGGAAATATTATATATTATAGTTCAAAGCTTATTATTAATCTAAAAATTAAAACAGAAGTCTCTTTGGTATGGTTGCAACGTAGACACATATCTAGTTTGGGTGATGAATGGTAAAGAAGATGATAACTCCCTCTTTGAGGGACATGGACAGGACAGAAATGTGGATAAATAAATAAATTTATGTCAGAGAAATTTGACACTTGTCTCTGAAAATGGTCCTGAAATAAGAGGAAATTACATTTGAAAATCCTAGGTATGTATTTCCGAGGTTGAAAAATATCCTATATTTCTAAAATAAAATAAATACCAAAGCTGCTATCTATCATTGCAGGAGCTTCAATTTCAAGATTCCAAAGTCTTTTCAAGCTACTTCATAAATCATGAATATAATTGATGAATATGAATCTTATATTCTGTGCATGGGAAGTGTGAAGTGTTAGATTAGAAGAATTTGAAACACTTGCTTTTTAAATTCTGGTATCTTTGATAATTAATTTGCAACTTGTGCTTTTTTCCCCCAGGAGAATGTGTGTGCAAGGTGTATTTTCAAATGCTGTTTTTGCAGTTTCTGGTGCCTAGAAAGATTTGGATGTTTAAACCAGGTACATTATATAAATTGGATAATATCACATGCATAAAAATGAAAGTCATATGAAAAAGAAATGCTATGCTGATCAGTAATGTTTCCAAGGCAGTTACTATCCCAGTTTTGTGACAACTAGCAAAGAAAGATGATCTATATTTAAGAACCCTTTGCCTTTTTCATTCCAGCTGATTTTATAGAAAGCATGCAGGACTGTGCTATAAATCTTAGCTGAAATAAATCACATTGAGTTCAATAGGCCTATTCATTGATACATGGGAGGGTGGAATAGCTACTGTGATTTATAATGACTGATTTAACTAACGTGACTAAACTAGAATGGATCTAAATCTGATTATTTCATTCTGCCAGACATAAGCACCTAGTGAATTATAGTCTGCAAAATGAGAATATAATCAGCTTCTGTAAAAATCTAAAAGGAAACTCCTTCATTGGAATCAATGTCATTCATGGCATTATTTCTATCATACCCTGTAATCTGGGAATATATATTATTATTCCATACATTTTTTTCAGGTGTGTTTCCCCAGAATTATTTTAGACTTTGGTGGAATGCACGTTAATATAATAATATAATTACTGCTTTGAGTCCTGATTTTTACACGTGGGCAGATTGCTTTCTTGTAAGCCTTCCTCTTGTTTTGACTAAAGATTGCTGCTTGCCATTCTTTGACATACAGGAAACATTTTCATGTTGCTTTTTCTGGCGGGAAAGAAATTAATGTTTAGTATTCGTGTGAGCAAAACATTATTTCCTTGTTTAATGCAATAAGGAAAATAGGGGAGATGACAATTGGAAGAAGAAGGCAAGCTTAGAAGCCTATATCCGTGGAAGGCACTGTTTTCAGTTGAAGCAGTAGAAATGTTAATTAATATCTGGCCATATGTTAGATATTATAAAAGGCAATAAACTGAAATAGTTAGTAGGTAGTTTGTATGGAGGAGTGGTGCTTTTTATTAAGGGGTTCCAGCTACTCTCCCCATCCACAAGAAATGGCTTTCATGGCTTGGGAATGCTTCTAGATACATCTTCATGGGACTTTATGAACGTACATGGCATGATATAACCACCTAATTTGACTACAGTAAAGTGCACAATTTGAGTCTGCCTGTAAAACTTTTTGGAAACCACAGTTGGTCCAAAATTTATGGCCTGCATGTTTTCTGGCTGTTGCAGATCCTGCATTGTTTACCAGATGGTTTCTGGATACAATTTAAGGTGCTGGTTTTAACCTATTAATCCGTTTATGGCTGAGACCATGGATATCTGCAAGACTGCCTACTCTAAGCAGTACCAACCCCATGAGTTAGATCATTTAATCTTGTTTTCTGTGTTGCTGGAAAATTTGGAATTTGCAGAACAGGTACTGAAGCTGGAAGACATGAGAGAAGGCACCAGGACTGCCCATAAACTGAATCCTGTTTAATAAAACTTTTCCCAATAATTACTGTGCCAGGTTTTCTTTCAAATCCCAATCTGGTGTGTCCAAGCAGTAGGGACTGTCTGGAATTTTAATCACAAAGGGGATACTTTAATTAGACATACTTTACTTTATAGCCCTTCCGTCTGCCCCTGGAGTTGCCTAGTTTGGGCATCAGCAAGGAAAGGTTACAGATTAATGATGATTAAACGTCTGGAAGGTATCAGGGCTCCGCTAAGACAAAAGAGGAAAATAATTACCTACTTAAGGTTAGAGCAGAAATTTGTTACCTTGTAGGTTATTTATAATTTTGTCCAACTTCTGTTTTAGAGGTACAATTCTTTTATTCTCTCTTAATTTGAGGGGTTTCTTAGGGATAATGCTTAAAGTCAATCTAGCAATTTATGAGTACTTTGGGGAGCTGTATTGACTGGTATCCTTTCCAGTGTCATACACTCCAAATATCTCTACTTTCTGGTATCTCTACAAACTCAGGGAAGGAACATTTAAAAGAAGCCACATTATGCAGTTAAGAACTGGCCATAGGGGTGCATAAGTTCACATTGTATGTAGGGGACAAGACAAATAATCTTGCTATTTCAAGCTAAAGCCGTTTTGTTCTCTTGCGCATATCTGAAAGAGGCTGTGTTGTTATCCCATTAATATTTTCCTTTACTGCTATAAAAAAAAAACTACTTCCTTCTACAGCTTCCATCTGTCAGAGTCTCTGGATCATTACTTTTTCATTTTGCTGCACCATTAGGTCTCTGGGAGAGCTCTCTACATAGTGGGAAATGGCCAACTACTCTAAAAATGCAGGCAGGCTGTGGATTGGAAGCTGGGTGTAGTTGTGTGCCTGGCTTGTTTTCAGTTTCTTTCCAGAGAAGATTCTGTTGCTATGGTGCTCTTCCTTTCACTGGGATAATTTTTAGAATCTTAGAATGGAAGATAGAATTTGGCTGTGACGCAAAGTAGCAATTATTTTTCACAAGAAGGATTTTTAAAGTATTGGACCTGTGCCATATAGCATTTCTCATGAAGCTATCAGGTCAGTTTTTCCAAGACCTTTGACATTCTGTCTGTGTTGGGAAGTGTAGATGTATTTTTTCCTAAACATTTTCTTCGTCTAGTAAACTTTAAGTATGTAAACAACCCCATTCCTTATTTATCTGTTTCTTTGGTTCCCATGCATATTAATGAAAAAAACCATAGTGAAATCCAGAGTAATTTACTCTGAAAACCAGAGTAAATATAAACTGTCAATATCTGAAGCTTACTTTTTTGTGATGTTCCCTTAATCAAGATATTTAGTTATGATACATAAATTAGACAAAGATTTAAATCTTAACAAAATGCCCTTAACTTAGTCAATTATTGGGAGAATCAATGTTTGTTACTTTCAGTGTTTATCTTGACTGCTGCTTCAGTTTATAAAAGATTGTACTTAAGTATTAGTTCTAGAGTATTGTAATTATTACTAGATAACTATGTAGAGTTCAAGGATTTATATGCTAGGGTTTTTTGTTTGTTTTGTTTTTTGTTTTTGTTTTTTGCCTTTTCTTGACTTCAGATTATGCACATCTGGAATCTGCTCCCAAGAGTGGGAGCTTGAATTAGGATGCAGAAGGTAATTAGAGAGAAAAGAAAATTAGTTTAAATGGGAAAGAGGTCCCTTGTTTGCTGTTTCATCCTCTGACCCATTCTATAATGTTCAAGATGTTATCAGTCCTTGGGAGTAAATTGCAAGCAGTTTTATTAGGAAGAAGACAAAACCCCCACGATTTTCTTTTCAGAAAAATTCATCCCATGAGGAAAGATGTTGAATAATACCTATTAAAGCTCCATGTTGGAATGTATTTCTTTAAAAGTACTAAAATATTTAAATTGAGCTAATTAATAGCACAATATTTTAGATGATGGGATTGGGTTATTTTTATTGTTGATACTCTGTTGTATGTTCAGGAAGTCATTGTCATATTACCCCCCCCCCCCATGGCAGCATAAATATTATGTAGAAGTTTCATGGATTACAATTGATTTCATGTATGTGTGTTTTACACTGTATTGTTTTAATTTGATTTATAATAGACGTGGATTTATATTTCTGTATTAATATTTCCCAACTCTCTTATGAAAATAAATCATAAATCATTGTGTACATTGACTTAATTTTCATAGGTTCCAAAGAACTAAGCAGAGGAAAAAAGTAGAAATAGAATATTAATCTTAGGTTGTTGAAGGATATATTTAAACAGATGCTGAGAGCATTTTCAGTCCCATTCATGCCCACAATCAGAATTTTAATTCCAAATTGAGCATTAGAAGACTACACATTTCTTTTTAAGAATAACTTTTGCAGACTTATTAAATACTTACTAAATATGCCAGCATGAAAATTCTTCTTTTAAAGAGGACAAGAGTGGCTCATTTTTCACCACATAAAATAAGGATGATTAGAGCTTATTGGGAAAAGTAATTGTAGACTTTTGGGTATTCCTATTTATATGCTTAACTAGTTTGGTTCTTGAGGAATGAAGCTTACTGATCTCTACAGTTCTAAATAAACTAGAGAAAAGATTGTCCTCATATTAAAAATATTTTTAATTGAATGATATACAGTATATGTTTTGACAATTAGATTAAAAGTTATGCAAGTAATTTCATTTCTACAGTATAATAAAATATAGATATTTATAAAAATAAGTTTGGCCAAATCCTACTGTCTTGTTACTTCTGCTATTTTATCAATTAATTTTCTGATTGCAGAATGCATATGCGACAACTATCATAAATGGGACAAATTTTTGTACTTCGGCTAAAGATGCCAGTGTAATTTTATCAAAAAACGTAACTAGCACCATGGCAATCAACTGCTTCAGTGACTTTGCTGTCTTTCTTGCAAAGGTAAAACTTTATTAACCTTTTTTTTCCTCATTGAAAATCTTGTTTAGTCCATATGATGCCTCAGTCAGATTCAAGGTTAAATTCAAATTTTATGGAAATTAAATTGTTCTCTGGAAGCCAGTAAAATATATATGATATCCATGACCATGTTTAAGACTTGATCACAGAGCAAGTACAAAAGTATTGTTTGGACTGGTAATTGTGTCAAAGTATAGTGTGCATTGGGGTGATGTTAGCCTTGGATCCTTCTGTGGGCAGAACCCCCCCTTAATTTTTTGTATTCATCTGATCATAATATATGTTTGTAGCCAGATTAGACCGACAATTGGTACATACATATGTTGATTGTGGTATCCAATGGGGACTTACAGTAGTTCCCGCACCACAATGTAGCTTCCAACACAATGGAAATGTGAATTTAGGGCGGGAAAAGTTCAAAGAAGATAACCAAGAAGAAGAGATAGATGCCTCTTCATGGGAAACCTAGATTCATTCATGGAATGAACTAAAACAATGAAGACATTTTCTTCCGTTAACTTAAAGCAACATATGGCAGGACTGAAAGGCTAAACAAAAGTGAAGAAAATAAGAGTTTGCGTTTATTAGATTTCTATACCGCCCTTCTTCCGAAGGACTCAGGGCGGTGTACAGCCATATTAAAACACATAGACTTACAAAATTTAAAACCAATTAAAATCGAATATATATAAAAAAAATTGGCCCACAAATTAAAACACACATACACCCATTATAAAATTTGTATTAGGCCAGCCCGGCTTGCTGGAACAGAAGGGTCTTCAAGGCGCAGCGAAAGGTATGCAGGTCAGGGCTAAGACGGACTTCTAGCGGCAGCTCATTCCAGAGGGCTGGTGCCCCCACAGAGAAGGCTCTCCCCCTGGGTGTCACCAGTCGGCATTGTTTGGCCGACAGCACCCTGAGGAGCCCCTCTCTGTGGGAGCGTATTGGCCAGTGGGAGGCTGTTGGTGGCCGAAGGCGGTCTCGTAAATACCCCGGTCCTAAGCCATGGAGCGCTTTAAAGGTGTGACCAACACCTTGAATCGCACCCGGAAGACCACCGGGAGCTAGTGCAGCTGATAGCACTAACATGGAAGGTTTAGATGAAAATATCCCAGCAGATTTTTGAAAACAGTCATAATCTTAATACTAATTTATTTACTTATTTATTTACATTTATATGTCCATCTCACTATCCAAGCAACCCTAATACTAAGCATTTACATACAGTTGGTACCTTCTTTGGATGAGTTAACTTTTAAAACATATCTGATTTTATCCTAATATAGGTGTTCGTAGTATGTTTCACCGTTTTTGGGGGCTTGATGGCATTTAACTACCACCAGGAATTAAAAGTTTGGGCCTTGCCACTGCTGCTGGTTGCTGTTTTGGCTTATTTCATTGCCCATAACTTCTTATCAGTATTTCAGACTACAGTGGATGTTCTTTTCCTTTGCTTTGCTCTTGATGTAGAAACAAATGATGGCTCTTCAGATAAACCCTACCTAATGGATCAGGATTTAATGGTAAGCACTCCCAAAAGCAGTTTATAATGTTTTAATTCTTTAAAATGAGGTAGTTATGTCAAAAGTTGATAGTAAACGTTTTTAGGACACACCTGTATTCTCATCCAGTTTAGTGTTCTATTTTCCAATTGAGACATGGTGGCAAACATATTGTGAAACTTATTCCACTTTCTAATAGGAGTTTCTATTAGAACATAAGCTAGATTTTCAGAATTTCATAGATGCTTCAGTGACTGTCATAAAGGTAAACTTCAAGAATTTTCCCCACTAAATTATAGTTTTTTTAAAAAGCCATCAGTCAAAATTGTACAACTATGTTCTTCTCATCTCACATTCGTTTAGATATTTTCCCTGAAAACTAAAGCTTACTATTATTCTCCAACAAAATTTCTTATTTAATGTTTTTCAGATAATTGAGCCATTTTTTATTAGAACTGTTAAAAAAATGTATTAATGAAAATATTTTTCCTGTTGATGTCAAATGCTATGTCTTTATAGAGTAGGCATTTAATGTGATTTTCTAAACATCTGTTTTAAACTTTACAAGATAATAATTGCAGTGCTAAATAGCATTAATTACATATAAGTCCCAATTAATGTGGGGGGGGGGAGATTTCTTTTAAGTATGTTTTGGATTTCTTATTTAAAGCCCTACCCGATGCTCTTAAAACTAGACCTATAGATTCTATTGCTCAGAATCATTCTACCTAGAACCGTGGCTTAATTACATATTTTCTATATTGATGGAAAGTTATCTTAGTTTTAAATTTGTGCAACAAAATATGTCTTATGTAATTGTTTTGTAGGACAAATAAAACAGCATTTTATAGGAAATTAGTTACGTTACTGTTTTTGTTTCATGTATTCTTTTTTTACCCATCAAGAATATATAATTTCATTTGCTACGGGATATATGTTTCATCCCAGAATACAAAGAACTTTTGGTTAAAATTTAGTAGTGTTAAAATTTTAATATTGGCTTGATAATCTATTGATTTGAGGTTGCTCAAATAATAATAGTATTAAATATAATAAGTTTGGATAATGTATTGCTATTATTTGCAGAACTTTGTCTATCAGAACAGCAAGCTTGCAAAGATCAAAGAAAGAAATAGAAGAATATTTTATAACAATGAATACAGCATTGAATTGCAGCTTGTGGTAAGAGACAAACCAATTCTAAACGTCAGTAGATACGGCTGATTGCCTTGGGTTGCTCTATTCTATTCTATTCTATTCTATTCTATTCTATTCTATTCTATTCTATTCTATTCTATCTAAACATTTGATAACAGAAATCCCTCAATCAAATGTGGGTCAGTAGCAGAGAGGAGGGAGTTATCTGTTCTTGTTACAACAGTTCATTTACTGACTGTTCAAAGTTACAACGGCACTGAAAAAAGTGACTTATGACAATTGCAGCATCCCTATGGTCAGGTGATTTACATTCAGATGCTTGACAACTGACTCATATTTATGTCAGTTGCAGTGTCCTCGTATTATGTGATCACCTTTTATGACCTTCTGACAAGCAAACTCAACGGGGAAAAGAGATTCACTTAACGTGTTACTAATTTAAGAACTGCAATGATTCACTTAACAAATGTGGTGAGAAAAGTCGTAAAATGGGGCAAAATCACTTAACATATTTCTCACTTAGCAATGTAAATTTTGGGCTCAATTGTGGTTGTAAATTGAGGACTTGCCTGTATTACCTCCCTTCATCTGAAATCTGGATAGAATAGAACTGTGATGGTGAACCTATGGCACGGGTACCACAGGTGGCACACGGAGCCATATCAGTGGACACATGAGCGTTGCTGTAGCTCAGCTCCAGCGCGCATGTGTGCGCTGGCCAGCTGATTTTTGGGCCTTTCGGTCCCACTGGAAGTTGGGAAATGGGCTGTTTCCGGCCTCCGGGGGGTGTGTAGGGAAGGCTGTTTTCACCCTCCCCAGGCTCCTAGAAAGTACCTGGAGCCTGGGGAGGGTGAAAAACGGGCCTACCTGGCCCACCGTGCCATCACGTGCTAAAAGCAGGGTGACATGCATGCGCAGGGGTGGGGCGCATTGGATTATGGGTGTGGGCGACCTTCCTGTGCTCCCCCTGCCTTTGGCACGTGACGGCAAAAAGGTTAGCCATCATTGGAATAGAACATAGGAGAATGTTTTTAACTAAATCGCTCCAGTGTACATTTTTAACCAGAATGACCAAACCTAAGTAACTGGTAGAAAGAATTCACAGTGGGATGAACTGGAAGCAGAATTCCTTGATTTCTGGGAGTTTAGAAAGTTTGGAAAGTTGTTACTTGGAAAGTTATGAGAGATATATTAAGAGATATATTAATACAAGAAGGCAAAAATAACAAGGTTCCAATAGTATCAAGTTGTTAAAATTAACACTGCTATGATCACTGCATTGCTGGCTGCATTAATCTTTTCCCAAGTATCATAAAGTCCAGTTCAAATACATAATTTCACTGTAAAATAGTAACATAATCTTTAAAATAACATCTGTGCAGCATTTTTTTTTTTTTTTTTGGCATTTGAGCAAAATAAGTCATTGTGATGCTTCCAAAGTATCATTTTGCTGTCAGGGGATTTCCAGTAGCAGCCATCATTTTTCTGCCAAAATTATTCATGCCAGAAAAGAAAATCTGCACGTAGGGGGTCATATTTCTGGATTTTTAAAAAAATGTTATTTTGTTCATGCTGCATACTCTGGAGAACTTAGCTCCTTGTGCCTTTTTTAGAAGTTTGGAAATAGTATACAGAAGGCGGGTTGTGCTGCCGAGAATTTGTGGTTTTAAGTTGATTAGGTTTATGTACGCCTTTGCTTGGCTTATTTCATCATATGCAGCTCTTTGTGCATTTCTGCCTCCACCCAAAAAATCCTCAAAAAGTTGACATATGCAGTGACAGAATACAAAAATATTGTTAAAATAAAACTTTTTCCCCCTGCTATTTACATATGCTTTTGTTATTATGGCTAATTTCATATTTCATTTTCCTTATTGTAGAGCTGAAATTGAGATGGCTTTAAAACTACATGCAGCAAAGATAAGATGAAGATCAGGGAAAACGAATTCCCTGAATTGATTAGTATATTTTGCACTAAAAAAAGATGATTTGGTCCACTTTCACTTTGTGAAAATTGTCTTCAGCTTTTATGATTTTGTTAAGAATTTATTTAAGATATTTTATTAAAGTATATTAACAATCAACTCTGGTGTCGATTTTAGATCTTAGCTATCAATTCTACATTGCCAAAATGACTACACATCTGTTCCAGTGTCACAAGTTCCACCCTCTTATTTCAATTGAAATGTTGCATCCAAGTGCATAAGAGGAGGGGATTGTGTTGCTACACAAGTTCTGCTGTTTTCTCAGAGTGGCGCAGTATCCATTTTATTCTGCTAAAGAATGCATTGAGAGATCAAGATGGTTTTTTTAGATGAGCATATAGGGTTTTTTGTTGCCCATCCTTTGTGAAGAGCAGCTCAATAGGAACCCTGGTTTTATTTTCAAACATCCCAAAAATGAAAATGATAATTCAGAAGTTTTTAATGTTAAAAACCAAGAATGTGTTGTACCTGTCCAGAATCATTTGTTTGGTGAGATGGGCGGATATATAAATTGGAAAAATTTAATTAATTAGAGAACCGATAGAAAAATTAACCACTTTGCTATAAATTATATGAACAAAGAGATTGCACGGGGAGGATCATGGGCTTTAATATCACAAAGGTAATGTTCATATGCCTTTTTTCTGAGTATTTAGATATAGCTGTGCACAAGTAGTCCTTGACTTATAACCAGTCACTTAGAGATTGTTCGAAGTCACAACAGACCTCTACAGGGCTACTTACACCTGGTCCCAAAGTTCTGGTGGATGTGCCCCCCAATCAGGTGACTGCATATCAGGCACTCACCAACTGGTCTGTGTTTTTGTCGAAAACCAGCTGATAGGGAACAGTGAGATATATAGCAGGCTCCATTATGGTCATAAGTTGAGGACTTCCTGTACTTCACTATTAATTTCACCTTAATCAAATCCTCATTTTCAAGGCTATGACAGCGACACAATACATTTCTTATTTGTAACTATGCAGAAGAGAGACGGGAGTAATCCCACTCTATGGATCAAGAGTAGACAGCCTTTCTAGTGTTTCTAAGGATCGTAAGTGTGTTGGGACAGCAACATCTTTGGAGAGTATGGAATTTTCAAGCCTTTGGCTACTTAAAAAACAAGTAGTACAAAAAACTGATGATTTCATGTGGAATATCAGTGACAATGTTCTTAGACAGGTCTGGCAACAGCAAAAAATTGTGGGATATGTGGTTGGAAGACACCTTGAGTTGTCGACCTCAAATATGTAAAGTATTTACAATTACTTGGATTCTAAAGTTTGATTTGGGGAAAAATGTCCTTTTCAAAACTTGTTAAGCAGCAAGTAGAATCAAGACAATTGTACAACCATTTAAGTCTCTATTCATTGAAAAGGAATGTGTTCTAAGACACTGCAGAAGCACCAGAAACTGCTGAATTGCAAAAATAATGTACATATGTATATCTGCTGAGATTACATTGAAGACACTAGGAATGCCTAAGGTAGGGGGTTGCCTGTATATTGTAAAAATACTTTTAAAAAAATAAATGGAAACCTGGTATGATACCAAGGATGTTTTTTACCAGAATGTCATGGGACCCTTGGTGACCTCAAAGTCATTTATAGAAAATAAAAGATGGATGACTGAAGTTCTCTGAAATAAATCCTTGGGTTAGCAGATTTCGGATATTATGAAAGCATTGTCTGTTACATAAATGTTTTACTACAAGTGATGCTGTTTACTTAGGCAAATTACATAAATTGAAGGAAACAAGTTAGATTTCACACACGCAGAGAGTTAACTTATATAGCCTTCCTGTGACTTGTTCATTATGGTCAAGTTTTACTATATTTGGAAGCATTTATGACCCCCCCCCCGTGGGAAGGAGGGTGAAAAACTGAACAAAAACGCAATCTGTTGGCTTTTAATAAACAGGTAATTTCTGACACACACCCAGCAGCCATTTTGTGAGGGTCCCACAATAAATCCAATCCCCTCCTCCCAACAGATTGACAGTTTTTTCCCTCTTGGGCAATCTGATAAAATGATACGCTTGTTATAAAGTCTGAAAGGGATTGATAGAAATTCTGTAAGAAAGATGGGTTTAGATACCCATGTGAGTCGAATCTGATTTGATTTGGAGAAAAGATACTTGTTTACCTGCAAAATACCTTCAGATGAAATTGGAAAACACTAATTTGGAATACCCAGGGGTATCCAAATCGCCCTTGAATTAAAGTTTGAAGTAGGAATTTGCAGCCCCTTAGTACTTCATGTAGAAATTCTGGGATATTAGTTTCAAAACTTCAATATAATAGGCAAGCTAAAAAAATCACCAATAGAATCCAATAAATGTTAGGGTAGTTTTTTCTAATAGGCAAATTGACATCTTAATCAGCAGCAATGTTAGTTAAATAGAATCCTATTTCGGTGTTGCACTTCTAACAACATAGAATTTCTACTTTTCTAGTTTTCATGTTGAACGTCTTACTGTAGGCGGGTGTCAAACTGGTGGCCCACAAGCCAGATGCGTCACACACAGACCATGGCCACCCCAGGTTTGCGAAAGGAAACATGACGGCACGAGTTTGACACCCATGCTGTAGGCAGTTGCCTTCTACTACTTAGTTATAATTTTACTTAATTTGATTTTGAAGTTGCTTGTCTCCATCTGACTCCTTGATAACTTCTGTGACTAACATTTGTTTTTTTAATAATACATGTTCTATGTCTTCAAGAAAACAATATTTATTTATAAAAAATACAACAAGATCAGTTGATGATGAGAAATGTGGCAATAAATACAATTCAAAGGAAAGGCAATTCTACATGGATATATTATGGCACAGGGAAAAAAAAGTCAATGACCTTCAAAATGTAAAGATTTTTGTGGGCTCAGAACTTAATACTAGTTCCCTTCTAAGAAAGCTTTTCCTAGAATTTTGGTGAATTTAGACATTATGATGAAACATACACAATCACAAATGCACATTTATTATTTCTACTATGACTTCAGGAGATAAGCAAGCAAGTACAAAACCAACATTTTTAACTATTAACTAAAACCTTTATTTGGATGGTATGGTCCAGAATTAACTTTATGAATAAAAGCATTTACAGTCTTCCACAGAATGGAGCTGTAAATAAAAAAGTTTAAAAGGAAAAGCTTGGTATAGTATGTAAAATGCCTATTTCAGAACAAGATTGTAAAAAAAATGCATAGTTCCTTATTATTAAAAGACTTGGCTGTATACGAGAAGTTCCCTTTCACAGTACTCCTTTTTACTTCATATGCTGTTATTGGTTATGCTGTAGACCGCAAATGTTACAGCACTAAAGGCAACTAGAGAAGAAAAGGGCAAAGAAAGGAAAAAGGAATGTTATGTAAGGCAATATTTCCTTAAGTACATGAAGCATAATGTGTAAAGGATGGGTAACAATTCCACAAGGCTAGTTTCGTTTTTCTTGAATAAAATAATAAACTAATACTGAGCTTTTGAGGCAAATCTAGTAATCAATACCATGGTCACTGTATTGACCGTGGTAATCTCTCTGATATTCATCTTGGTATTCGCCGTGATAGTCATCTGGATATTCTGCCTGATAATCACTATCACTGATTTCTGATCCATTAGTTCCTGTTCCTTGGCTTCCATTATGAATGACAGGTTCTGTTGGTGCAGCACAATACTTAGGATCATACACTTGCCGTCCAAGCCCATATACACTCATCCCCTTCTGTGAAGCCACTTTGTTGGTGCCCATTTGTAGTGAAATTGTAGTGTTATCAATGGGCTGTAATGTGACCTTCTGGTCATAGATATCTCGCCTTGTTCCTGGTGCAGGCATCCCTGCCTAAAAAACAAACACAAAAATATTTCAGGGATTATAGTAACTACTAGCAATATGGTTAGTCCTTAAGACTGTCCACTTAAGGTTGATTCAAATTAATGATGGCCCCAGAAAGGGAACTTTACTGGCTATTCTAACAATCGCTAAATGTTGCACCGCATCACTTTCCTGGTCACATGATCACAATCTAAGTGCTTGGCAATCTATTGGCACTTCTGATTGGTTGCCAAGCACAACTGTGATCACGTGATTGTCGTTTGCAAGCTTCTCTGGTTTCCCCAGAATGCCAATGCAAGTTGCTGCCACTTGCCAATAAGACTTCCTCTTGCCTCTGGGGGCTGGCTGACGACCTCCACACCAAATCCAAGCAGCCACAGAGCTGAAATCCTACAGGGTGCTCTTTCAGCTTTCTTTCAGCCAGCCTTCAGAGAGAAAACTGAGCTGAAATCTAAGCAAGATTTTTAGTCCTTGACTGGAGAGGCAGCATGTTAAGGGTGCTTCTGGGTGGGGAAAGCCCAGCCCAGGATGTGTGCAAATCTCTGCATTTGGGCTGAAAATCCTGCTTGGTTGGTGGGGAGGATATTCAGCTCCAGAGTGGAGATGCAAGGCAGTAAGGTAAGGCATGTGAGGTGCCTCTGGAGGGTGGAGAAGGTCTTGAACCAGTGCAGGTTGTACATGACAGGCCTCTCCCACCTTCTCAAGGCATACCACGTTCCTTACCTGGGACTCCGCTTAGCAATCTGCAAGATCACTTAATGACCACAACAGGGAGTGCTGAGAGTGTGGTCATTGAGTGAAGCAGTCATGTGACATCTTATTTGACTCTGACTGAGATTTGGGCCCCCAATTGTAAGTTGAAGGCTACAGTGGTACCTCGGTACTCGACTGCTTCAAAACTCGCTGAATTTGGCACTCAATCAATTTTGATGCGAAAATGTCCCAGTACTCATTGTTTGTTTGGTACTTGACACTATGATCAGAAGAGGGGGACGGCTGCGGAGAACGGACAGGAAGTTGGCCATGCTGAGAAGGTCATTGCAAAAGGAAACGGGATGGCCAAAGAGGGCGGATAGGAAGTCAGCCATGCTGGAAAGGCCGCTGACATAGGAAGAGGGACAGACAGGAAGTTCAAGGGGTCATGTGTTAAGTCACATGGTTTGTTTGGTGTTTGTTTTTAGTACCCATCGCATCCAGTTAACGACGAGTACTGCAACCAGTTAACGACGAGTACCAAGGTACCACTGTGTCTTTAAATAGTACAACTAGGATCCATGAGAAATACCGTAAAACTGAAGTTCATTAAACAGTGTTGTTCAATAGTTCTACACAAAACATGGGGAAACTAATTTGTTAGGACTCTTGTTGCTTCAGTACTGAACAGTATAATGTAAAGACTACAAAGAAAAGTCTTCAGAATATTCTACCTTTCCCCAAGATTTAATTGAAGGATAAAAAACGCACTGAGACTAAACCAGAGCCAGTCCTTTCCAATAATTAGACTATTAAATATAATTCCAAAGAGAAGGTCTGGAAATCTAGATCAGAGAGTAGACATTCCTTACCTGACTGGCTCCTTTATTAGTTCCCATCTGCAGGCTAATTGTTGTCTGGTCAAATGGCTTGTCTGTTTGCATCTTTGGATCATAGAGATGTCTCCTAGTTCCATAAGCTGTCATTCCTGCCTGGCTGGCACATTTGTTAGTCCCCATCTACAATCAATTAGAGAATACAATTTAACAGAAAAAAAATTCCTCCTTCCTGTTTGTTGTGACAGGTATGACTAAAATCCAAATAAGCATCAATTACAGAGAGTAAAGTGGTACAGGTAGTCCTCAATTTATGACCACAGTTTTGTCCAGAATTTATGTTGCTAAGTGAGAAATTTGTTAAGTTTTTCTTCATTTTATGACTTTTCTTTCCACATTTGTTAAGTGAATCACTGCTGTTAAGTTAGTAACATGTTTGTTAAGTGAATCTGGCTTCCCCAGTGACTTTGCTTGTCAGAAGGTTGCAAAAGATTGTCACATGACCCCCAGATACTGCAACCATCATAAATATGAACCAGTTATCAAATTTAAATCACGTGACCATGGGGATGCTGCAACAGTTGTAAGTGTGAATGGTGGTCATAAGTCACTTTTTTCAGGGCTGTTGTAACTTTGGTCACTAAATGAACTGCTGTTAAGTCGAGGACTATCTGTATAGCTAAAAGAACTGAAGCCAAGGAACTTGACTTTAGGATGGAGGGTGGCTTGCAGTCCCAAATTATTCATTCATTCATTCGTTCGTTCGTTCGTTCATTCATTCGAATTTGTTGAACAAAAACGAGAAGAATAATAAAAGAAAAAAAAAATACAATGACAGGGACGATAGGCACATTAGTGCACTTATGCACACCCCTTCTACTGACCACTTAAGTATGAAGTAAAGTCCATGATACTGAAATACTTGCCTTGCCCAAAAATTTATTTAACAAAAACTGATTATGCGAAAATATGTGATAGAATCTATAAAAAACAAGGCAAAACCCCTGTATGAAAAAAATCAGTGAAAATAGAAAGTGTACATGCAGTAATAGATACAAAAAATATCATCATGGATGCCAAATATATAAAAAATTAAAAGACAAAATATACTAAACCCAACGTGTTTTTTTAATGAGGCTGAGAACAAGATGTACTGCCCAGAAACTGCCTCTTACCATATCCACCATCTTAAAATTTCAGGACCTCTAAATTTCTCACCTCTAACTCAAACTCTTACACTATTAGCTTTTCTGTTCCTTGGTACAGTTAACATTCTTGGCTTTAGTTATGTTTAGCTTAGCTTAGTTAGACTTACGGACTATGCCGCCTCCCATGTTAGGCAGCTCACAAAAATGGTAATTCATGGGCAAACATTACCTAATGATACCAAAACAAAAAACCATCAACATCCACATCTCTGAGATGATGTTGGAATTTTTCCAAATTATGGCAAAATCTTTTTCAGATATATTTTGGTAATATCTATACGTCTGATATGAAGCAAAAGCTATGTTGGACTAGTCAACTGTCTCCTTGTGACCACAGCTTGCATTTTCTGTTCTCCCCCCATACCCGCCCCCAAATCTTACATATGCAAAGAGTCTAATATCTGGTAAACATCATTGTAAATGCAACTAGCATAAGGAATAACCTTGAGGAAGAGGAGGAAGCAACAACCAAGATAACAGTCCAGATGACAGAAATTTGAGTCTAGAGCAGAAATACAATTCAGGAAAGTGCCTAAGACATGACCCCTAGTTCTCATGAAGATAAGAGGGGGAGGGGGGACTTGCAAGATTCTATTACTGTAATTTTATAGTAATAGTAGCATTAACGCCCATAACTCAGAGCCACCCTGAGTCTTCGGAGAGGGGCGGCATACAAATTGAATTAATAAATTAATAAACTTTGGATTCCTAATCTCAGCTAGAAGGCCTGACACTAACAAATAAAATAGCCTATGCTGGAATAAACCGCTGCTTTATTATGGCTTGTCTTTTCTGAGCTGAAAAATGTACCTGGAGCATATTTTTTTTTAAAAAGGTGCCTTATTGCCAAGTCTGGTCTAAAAGTAGTTCAACTTGGAACTATTGGAAAACTGCTCCATGGTAATGTAAATCTCATTACTTTTTTTTTTTTTTTTTTTTGGAATACGGTATAAATCATAGGCAATTACATCCGAAAATCTTTCTCTGCATATTATTTTACTATCTTTTATCCTTTTTGCTTACCTGCAAACCAATCACACTTTGTCCAGCCTTGAGTTTTCCAGCATCAAAACTTCTTGCTTGTTTTTCTGCATATTTAACACCAATATCAATTGTAGTGTGGAATCCCTTGGTTTTTGCCTAGACATAGGTCAAATTTACATTTAGTATTTCTTGTACCAATAAAAGAGAGTATTTGTAGCTCTGGGTTGAAATGAGGTATCCTTAGTGCTCTCTGAGCTTGATTGTTTTCTTGCAGATGTTTAATTATTCAAATTAGGTAACATCATCAGTGCTAGTAAGGAGTGGGGTTTGCTCTCAGTTTATATTATCCAATACCCCAAACAAAAGTATTGTTCTTGATTGTTGGTCTGAGGCCAACAATCAAGAAGTAAACAATATCCAAATCAAGGAATTGCCAAACAAGCTAACAGTAAACAGCCCAACCAAAGAACCTCCAAAGCCTCTCCCACCAACATTGACAGGGCAAGCCACTAGAATATTAACTGAGAGCAAACCCCCCTTCTTACTAGCACTGCTGATCTTATCTAGTTTGGGTAATGAAATGTCTGCAAGAAAATGACCAAGTTCAGAGAGCACCAGGGACCCCCCCCCCTCAGCATTTCTTGTACTTTACTCTAATCACTTATTGTTAAGATACAGATATCCAATATAGTGGTGTTTATAACAAATTGCAATGATGACAGAATGATAGCATCATGCAAATGCCCCCAACACACCCTGCTCTCACAACAGCCAATTTCAGTAAGTGAGGCATGGCATTTGTATGACTGTCCGCCCCTGTGAAAGAATGAAGGTTTGTCGTGTTTATTCAAAGTCAATGATCAGATCCTTGATTTGACATTTTGACCTATTGCTTTGTTGATGTTACATGGTAAGGTGATGGTTTTTGTGCAGACAAATTAATGGGATTCATTAACTTAATTCTTAAGTCAGCCATAATGCAAACTCAAACTATGAAATTCATGGGCATGCCTGTTCTATAATTTCTTTAGGTAACAAATAATGTGAACCAATGTTATAAGGTTTGTTATTTACTAAGGATGGTAAATTGTGTGTTGGACTCCATCGATTAATGTACTTACCAAGCCGGCAAGTGCCACCAATGATGTTTGAACTTGGGTCATATTTCCATTCTCAAAGAGATCATTTGCTTCAAAAATATCATGTGGTTTCATGCCATATTGTTGAATGGCCTTGATAAAATTTCCAATGTTCTCCAGCTAAAAACAAATATAGGAAGTCACACTCTTACGACTTGTTAACGTTTGTTACCTTAAAGTGGAGATATACATTACTTGGAACCAATAATTGTGGAGGGCTATTGTTTCAGAAAAGATAAATTAGGTGGAATTCACATCAATGGGAGAAATGCTACTTGCCAGCATCCTCCTTCAGATCACTGTTCTGGCTGTTTTTAATGATAGTTATGATTTAGGCACACATATCTGTAAATAAGATATTTTTAATTGAGGGAAATGGTACTTAAATGACGCTTGAAAGTCAAGAATAACAGAAAACAGGAAGAGAATATTTCATTGATTTAACATGGCATCAGAACAGTGCAATTTATTTTATTCAACTTTGATTTCGAAGTGTCTGGCTAATATGATCCCATAATATTTATACTACCATTGCAAAAAAATAATTTTGTTTCAGCATCTGTTGTATTTGAAGGTTTATTTTGTTGGATGTGGGTATTCATCCATTTAATTTTTCCTGATACATATAATGTGAAAAATCATTTCCTTTGGAAAATGGGACAAATTTCTAATTTAAAAGAGATGCAGTTATTGGTTTTTATTCTTGTACTACTACAGGGCCCTGCTATTTGGAAAGTGAGTGCACAGTATCAGATTCCTTGAGCTATGAAAATTTAGAGAAAAACTGCCAAGAGATAGAAATTTCTCCAATCTCAAGAAAGCTTTTAACAAAACCTCTGCTTCTCTGATTTCTCTTAAGAACTATCTCCTCCTTGCTTTTCTATTTGTGGGAAATAAATGTAGGGATGATACAGTCTAATTACTAAAATTAGTAATTCTGTCACTCCAACATTACAATAGTTAATACTGCAAACCATTTGTGGTTCCTGAAAAATAAACTTTCAATGGGTCTCTATTTGAAAACCACTGGCCATTAACTTTTATTCATTACAATTCTTCTTAAAGAAAAAACAAATAAAACATAAAACATAGCTTACCTGGTGCCAGTTTAACTTGGACTGGTTTATTTTCTTTATTGATCCTGGCTGGAGTTTGTTGATAAGCCTGCAAAAGTAATGAAGTAAAAGGTCTTTTTCTATTTTCTTTCTTTTTACAAAGCCATAATCTAAATTTTAGTAGCATGCTTAAAAAAAAATGTTAATCCTGCTATCGAAGGCATTTTATGTTTTCTTCATACAAGAAAATGATCTTAGGTACAAGCTGCATAAGTTTCACATTTTCCATGGACTAGCTACCTTATAATTTTGTCCAACCATTATACTGCATTTTCCTGTATGTAAAATATAAGACGTTTCTTGAAGTTCCAATTTTTAAAAACCTGACATGAAAATTATAGGATATTTTAGTTAACAGGAAAGCTTATTTCATAGAGAACAAAAAATGCACGAAATGTTGATAATGTTAATTCAGCTGAAGAGACAGTTACAAAGGAGAACTGTATTCTGTTGTTTCTAAGAGCTACAGAGTTATTTTGGTAGGTTCAGTTCTTCAAACCTGCACTTTCAACAATTGCGTAATATACACATCTCTGGAAAACATATATAGCCTTTCTAAGACACAGACATGTGTACATAACGTTTTAAAAATGGAAACTATAAATTTTGATCTATGCCCAACAGCTGCTGTTTTAGGCTTAAACAGATCTACCTGAAGGAGAATTTTAAAAGCACTGCTTACTCGCATAGTATAATGCCATCCTTTAAGCCCAGCTGGAAATTTGGGCCAATACTCATGCCAGTAACTTCTTCAATCCAGTTGCGGAGATCTTCTTCTACCTGTGGATCATATTTCAAAGCAATCTACAAAGCAAAAGGGTAAAAAAAATTAATGTCTCTGGATATTTTAGAATTTATGTGATTTTCTTCTAAGAGTTTAAAACATCACATATCATTCTTCCCTTACATGTCATTCTTAATCAGGTTTTCTAGACTGTATTATAATGAACAAGTCTGCATTATGTTGATATAAACTCCTCTGAATATACCCAGAGGAACCTGTCACTAACAAACATATATGGCTTTGCCTGTGGTATATTTAATATCAGCGTTCCAGAAAAATCCCCACTCCAAGTAAAGACGCGGAAGCAAGCTTTTTCCAAAGTCCTCTTTACTAGAATAGGCAAACTGGCACATCTGAGGAAACCTGAATCTGAAAAGCCCTGGTTTTCCTTCAGTAAGTCAAAACTCCCAAAACCATCCCCTTTTCCACCCAGTCAGTCGCATGCTCCAATCAACGTCCGTTCCATCCCGATCCAGCCCCCTGACCACTCCTTCTCCAGATGCGGGATCACCCTGACCTTGACCGACAGGAAGAATGCTATTATGTCTACTAACCCCCTCTCCTACTTTCCCACCCATGAGAAGGTGGCAGCATTGGAACTTCCAGCCTAATATGGCTTCCAAAGCTGACATTTAACTTAATATGCAAAACCAGAGACTCTGCTCTGTTCCCCTTACCAAAGCAAAAGCATCTGTCTGATTCTCAAGAGGTTGTATGAACACCATCCTCAAATAAAATGAAATAAAAATCACTATCAAATGAAATCCATATATTTTCTTGCTATGGCTTTGACAGTTGATGGCGTGCATAAATCGGAAATGGTTATTTGGATAAGCAATTCCAACCTTAAGCTGAATTAAATTAATGACAAATATCTGCAATTCTGCTGCTACATAAAACTCTTAGCCTAACTTCCAAAAAACCACTAATTTCCTGCATAGAAACAATGGAGAGAGAAAACAACAGAGGATTACAAAGCATTCAGGCATAAAGATGGTATGTATCAAGGACAGAGTGGAAATTTATCACCCCTTTCCAATGACTATCAAGACAGTGCTCAGAAGGAAAAAAGTAATTACCCACAATACTAGAATATAGACTCTAGAATCAATATTTATCTGACATCAACCACATTTGGGAGCAATACAGTATTACAGTATTTAGAAAGAATTATTCTTTTCAACACTTTCAATGAGGCTAAACAATATTACAGAACTTAAGACCTAAACATCTGCTTTAAATTGATTGAAAACTGGACAAAACATGATTATTGGCTAAGAATTTAAATAGTACTGTAATAATGATTTGCCTTCCTAGCTACCAGGATCATTACAATACACTAAGGAAAGGCACCCTAGCAGGCAGCGGGGGAAAAAAAAACCAGAAGAAAGGCAATTAAATCACATCCTGCTGTACAAGACTAGGCCCAGAACATAGCAGGTTTTCAATAAGTAAAACAAACAAACAAACTGCTGACAGACTATACCAGGCACAATGGATGCAGTAAGATAAAAGGAATGGCCGCAAAATAGAACAGAACTTTTGAAGGACTTTCTATTTCTGGCAATGCCACAAGTTTGGGCCACGAGAAAAAACAATAATGTAGGAGACCATTTTGAAAAGTGAAAAAAGAATTTGATTGCTTTAAAAAAAATACACCTGCCAAATGCAAAAAAAATGTCACTGCAAACCACTGTGACAATCAAATACTATTCCAAACATCACAACTGAATAGCATAGCTGTTGGGAAGTTGTGATGGCTCAGGATTGATATTTTTTTCTATAGCTGGTGAAAAGTTGGATTAAGCAAATTAGAAGATCCCCTAATGGGTTCACAGATAGGGTGGTTGCTTCTAATTAATAAGAATCAGGCACAGCATATCTATCCCACTGGAAAAACCTTTCAGTTTAATTAAGATTTTGCTATCCCACCTTGAAATTATCATAAATTAAAATGCACATCCTTAATTTAATGCACAACTGAGGTATGTGCATAATAGCAATCAACATCTTTTGCTTTTGGCAATTCTGCCAACTTACTCCCAAATTGAGATGCTTTCTCCACGGCAAACTAAAAACTTTAAATTTAGGTTTATGACCAGTGTCTAAGCAAAAAAAAAAAAAAATCAATTAAAATATTAAGTAATCAAAGAGCTATCATACTTGAGGTTCTTTGTAACAAAATCTCTTCCTCAGTGAACTGCATAGACAAAATGGATTTTCACTGGAGCCAAGAAGAAACCTTCTACTTCTCTACTACTCAAGATTTCTGTGGGAGTAAATTACAGCCACACCATTATACTCAAAACATTTCATTATAACTGTACCCTCCTATATTTTGCATAGAACAAGCCAGCCAGTTGTTCATATTTAAGTCCCACAAGTAATTCAGTTCTTATTTATTGCATTCCCTACAGTTGATCTTGAACTCACTTTGTCTTTTAAAGGGAACCATTACCAGCCTTTTTTCTACATGCACAGATATGAGACAAAAACAGTCAGTGAATACAGAAAGGGTGAATATAGAAACTAAAAACCCGCATTCATAGTCAATGAATCTCTGTTTCTGTCTTGAAGGTAATACAGAACCTTACTGTATAATTCTTTTATAAATCAATGTCTTTAAAAAATATACTTTGAGCTCATTTTTTATCAGCTTGAAATCTTTTTAATAAAAGAGATACAGAGCTAAAAGAGAATGTCAACACAAGAGGCATTTTGAAGGAGATTAATTCTATACTGAAGACCACAAAGAGCCATATTTTCATCAAGTTAGTAAAGCAAATCAATTCTATCCCTATTTATTTACTTACATACTCTCCTACCTATTGGGAAAATGAATTTGTTTTTCAGTGCTCATTTTGCTAGTTTGGTATGCATCTGAATTTCAATATTTTCATTATGGAATAAAATGCTTATTGCCTTGAGATGCATTTTATCACCAGTGTTCCGGCAACAGCAGCAACAATAACAGCAATAATAGTAGTTTAGTAAACTTGCATGCCATCTGACTCTCAATGACTTTAGGTGGCTCATAACTATCAAATTACAATAAAATGAATTAAACATAAAAAATAAAAGATAACAATGCTGAGTTAAACATATGGAATGTTACCAAAAGCTGCAAATATGTATTTTAATTTTATATATGAATTTATTTGTTTTCTACAATATTGCTGAAATGTTTTTAAAGGAATTATATAGTAATTCCAATAAAATATCAGACAAGCTGTGTTGTGAAACTTTACTCATTTTTTAAAATTTTCTCAATGTATACATTAGAGCTTCGGGGACTCCAATGTACACAAAATAATTGTGTAGGCGTAAGATATGTTTTTTTTATTATTATTATTAAGCTGCTGCTTTGTCTCTGAAATAGCAACATAACATCCGAGTCATCCATTCCCATTATGCTCATCATGTCTTTAGATACTTCTTTGCTGTTTTGACATGTTGTTATATCATGACAACATATATGCTAAATTTCTCAATACTTGTCTCACCTAACTCAAATCTTCTTCCAAATATATTATTTGTCACAACCAATACACGGATGCTTCATATACATGCACAAGATCTTTTTAAAAAATAATTATACTGGAATTTCAGTATATTCCCAGATATATTGAATGGATGTGATCACGAAGTTACCAAGAAGCTTAATCTGCAAATAAGAAATATAGTATGGGATTACATCACCTTCAAGAAGATGACATATTTATTCATGATGCAATATAAGATGGAAAATGAGGGGAAAGTTCCCTCAATATATTAGTGAATGTCTCTTCTAAATGGCATTCCAATTTATGGGTTGCTTACATGCCATATTTCTATGGGAGGGAAGGAGCAAAACCTGAAATTCCGTTTTTCATTGCTTTTAAATCTTATGATTGCAACAACATACATAAAGGTATTTCAAGCATGTTGTGTATGTATAGCGAATATATTGAGGAGAAAGGAAGTGGAATGAAGCTGCTCTCCCTGATTCCTATTGTATCCTGTAGAAGTCTGAAAAGGGCTCTATTTGGATATTGTTGTAGATGTGCAACAACAGAAGGTGCAACTTTGGGGGCCAAAGATCAAATTTAAAATGGGGCTTGCTCTCTGTCACAGAGCAAATTTTATTCCCTTCTAGCACTGATGATGATACCAGTGGTGGGTAATGAAATATCTGCAAGAAAACAACCAAGCTCAGAGAGCACCAAGGAGCACTCAATTTAATTCTGAGCTACAAATATTCTCTTCTATTGAAATCTACATAATTCCACTTTATTGGCAACGTCACAGATAAGATACACTACAGCTGCCCTGTTGTACTCAGCATATTTTGTTAATCTTCCCATTAAAAAAATTAAACTCTTAAATTCAGCTCTTAAAGCTGAATTCCTAGTGACAAGCTGGGTATGTCCAATTTGTGTTCTTGGCAACAATATGGAAGTGATTAAGTACTAACTCTTTCCAGGATTTTTCTAGTCTATAGCCCTGAATTCATGGTGGTATTAACCAAGTCAAAATTTTCTTCACTTATTTCAAGTTCAGCCAACCCAAACCATAATCAAAACCACCTAGGAAATCTTCTAATCAACCCACTGCCCTACACAGACAAATGACTGTCCATTGTTTGAAAATCTTCAGTGATGGAGTGCCCACAACTCCAGAAGGCAGTCTATTTCACCGTTCAATAGCTCTTATGATTGGGAAACTATTCCTTATTTTGAGCTTGGATCTCTGGAAAACTTCTACCTGCTGGTTTTTGTTCTACGGTGCTACAGAGAATAAAACCACACCCTCTTTCCACATCTTTGCACTTATCTCCCTGAGAGGAAAAAAAAAAACTCCACAACACAACACTTGCAGCC
The DNA here is from genome assembly GCF_029215685.1 of Pituophis catenifer annectens. Classification (NCBI taxonomy): domain Eukaryota; kingdom Metazoa; phylum Chordata; class Lepidosauria; order Squamata; family Colubridae; genus Pituophis; species Pituophis catenifer. The sequence continues at coordinate 130,280,237 of NW_027256883.1, forward strand.
CATCCATCCATCCCTCCCCCCACATAAATTCTAACTTTCCCATAAAGTTGCTAAAGCTGCAGTTGCTTTAACAGGTATCTTCTGTCAGCCAGACTGGCAAGCATGGAACTGTAAGCCGCCTTCTCCAATCTAGCCATACATTTAACTGCTTCATTTCTTTAAAAGCCTGTTATCGGTCATTCAATCAATTTCAATGAAAAACAGGGACAAGACCACTCGTATTGTTGTGCTGTTGAGGTTGAAAACAGATTGAAAAAACCTCCCGCCCCAGCTGTTTTATTTCATCCTTGGAATACTCAAAAGTGTCCACCTTCAAGCCAGAATCTTTTGGATTTGAAGAATTCTTCATTATCTCTAGTGATAATTTTTTTTTAGATTACTTATCTGAAAATACAGTAAATTTTTGCTTTACCAGACCATTCAGATACGTAAAGCAAGTGTCCATTACCCCTGAATGTCTGCTAAATACAGAAAATCATGTGTATTAGTGACATCATTTGGGCATATTACATATGCACAATAGTATTAATTAGTAGCTAAAAGTGTTATGCACTCAACTCTTGCTTTGTTTGCTATTGTAAACCCTTAAACTGTATTATATCCAGCTTTATTTTTTTCTTTTTTTTCTCAAATGAAGCACTCAGAGACTTTATTTTATTATTTTATTTTATTTTATTTTATTTTATTTTATTTTATTTTATTTTATTTTATTTTAAAGTTTGACGAAGTACGTGCTCTAACTAATTTATGATTCTGCAGGGCTAAAAAACCAAAAAGTATCAATTATTTTGCATATTAAATGTTGCATTGCAGGCATACAGTTAGCGCACAATGATAGATAATTAGTGATTTAGCACATAGAAGAGATTATTTGATCCCACAAAGCTTGTCTGCTAATCACATTAGTTTATCAGATCTGGACTGCCAAAAAATCTAGAGAATCTTTTTTTAAATGGCAACAAAGAGTTACAGCTTTTTCTGTATCTTTTCTAGTATCATCCAGTGGATGCCCAGGTTTTGGCTGTCCTAAACTACTTGTGGATGGCTACAGGTAATCCTCGACTTACAACAGTTCATTTAGAGACTGTTCAAAATTACAATGGCACTGGAAAAAGGTAATTTATGACCATTTTTCACACTTAGGACATTGCAGCATTGGATGCTTGGCAACTGGTTCATATTTATGATGGTTGCAATGTCCCTGGGGTCACGTGAACAGCTTTTGCGACCTTCTGACAAGCAAAGTCAATGGGAAATCCAGATTCACTTAACAACTGTGTTACTAACTTAACAACTGCAATGATTCACTTAACAACTGTGACTAGAAAGGTCATAAAATGGGGCAAAATTCACTAATGTCTCACTTAAAATGTAAATTTTGGATTCAGTTGTGGTTGTAAGTCAAGGACTACCTATTTTTTTTGCCAAATACATGACATGATATTGATACATGACAAATGTTATGAAATTGTTATACCTTATATTAAATATCAATCAATACAAAGTATTTGAAATGGGGCACTGCTTTGGCTGTCTCCTTCTGACTCCCTAAACCCTTGCCACACTATCCTGAGTGTTACCGCCGCCCATGTTCCTTTCTTCATTTTTGTCCAGACCGGATTTGTTTTCTTCACCATTGTTGTTGTTTTTCTTGTGCTATTTTTACGGTTTTTTGCATAGTTCTTTGTTTTTAAATATTTTAACAATTTTAACCCACCCAAGGTTAATGGAAGTCAGGTGCATATAAATTTAATAAGTTATTATTAATGCTACCCATTTAGTTCATCTAAAAGCTGCCCGACATGCAGTACCATACTGTACCATTCCAGACTTTGTAAAAAACGTTTAAGCCAATTGGTATCTGATAACATTTGCAAAAGAACTGAATTCAGTGACATTTTTAAAAGATTTCAGTGAAAATATATGTTTATTTTTATTTTTTATTTTATTTTGAATTTGTATACCGCCCTTCTCCCTGAGGACTCAGGGCGGTGAACAGCCAAGTAAAAACATCAAGTACAAATATTAAAATACAGTTAAAATATACATATATAAATTTGGCCCCATTAATTAAAAACAATAAACAAAACACTTAAAAACACTTAAAAAATTAGGGCAGCCCGGCTTGCTGGAAAAGGAAGGTTTTAAGGGCACGGCGGAAGGCACCGAGGTCGTGGATTCTCCTTATCTCTGGAGGCAATTGATTCCAGAGGGTAGGTGCCCCCACAGAGAAGGCCCTCCCCCTGGGGGTCACCAGCCTGCACTGTTTGGCTGATGGCACCCCGAGGAGGCCCTCTCTGTGGGAGCGCACGGGTCGATGGGAGATCGTCGGTGGCAGCAGGCGGTCTCGAAGATAGCTAGGCCCTATGCCATGGAGCGCTTTAAAGGTGATAACCAACACCTTGAAGCGCACCAGGAAAACCACTGGGAGCCAGTGCAGCTCGCGCAGGAGCGGTGTTACATGGGAGCGCCAGGCTGCTCCCGTCACTACCCGCGCTGCTGCATTCTGGACCAGTTGGAGCCTCCGGGTGCTCCTCAAGGGGAGCCCCATGTAGAGAGCGTTGCAGTAGTCAAGGCGAGAGGTGACGAGGGCATGAGTGACTGTGCACAGGGAATCCCGATCAAGAAAGGGCCGCAACTGGCGGATCAGGCGAACCTGACAAAAGGTCCCCCTGGTTACAGCCGTCAGATGTTCCTCCAAGGACAGCTGCCTATCCAGGAGGACTCCCAGATTGCGAGCCCTCTCTGTGGGGGCCAACGACTCGCCCCCAATAGTCAGTGATGGAGTCAACTGACTATATCGGGATGCCGGGAGCCACAGCCACTCAGTCTTGGAAGGGTTGAGCCTGAGCCTGTTCCTCCCCATCCAGATCCGCACAGCCTCCAGGCACTGGGACATCACTTCAAGGGCATCGTTGGGGTGGCCTGGGGTGGAGATGTACAGCTGGGTGTCATCAGCGTACTGGTGGTATCTCACCCCAAAGCCATGGATGATCTCGCCCAGCGGCTTCACATAAATGTTGAACAGGAGGGGCGAGAGGACCGACCCCTGAGGCACTCCACATATAAGAGGCCTTGAGGTCGACCTCTGCCCCCCTGCCAACACGAACTGCGACCGGTCGGAGAGAAAGGAGGAGAACCACCGTAATACGGTGCCCCCCATCCCCAACTCTTCCAACCGGTGCAGCATGATACCATGGTCGATGGTATCAAAAGCCGCTGAGAGGTCTAACAGGACCAGAACAGAGGAACAACCCCTGTCCCGAGCCCTCCAGAGATCATCAACCAACGCGACCAATGCCGTTTCCGTGCTGTGTCCAGGCCTGAAACCCGACTGGAACGGATCTAGATAGGATGTTTCCTCCAAGAATTGTGGAAACTGTCGCGCGACCACACTCTCAACAACCTTCGCCAGGAAGCGAAGGTTGGAGACAGGACGATAGTTGGCCAATATTGCCGGATCCAGGGACGGCTTCTTGAGGAGAAGCCTCACCACCGCTTCTTTCAAGGCGGCGGGGAAGTGACCCTCACTCAACGAAGCGTTGATAACACCCTGGAGCCAGCCTCGTGTAACCTCCCGGGAGGCCAGTACCAACCAGGAGGGACACGGGTCCAGTAAACATGTGGCCGCACTAAGTCTCCCCAAAATCCTGTCCACATCATCTGGAGTCACAGCATCAAACTCCTCCCAGGTAACATTCTCAAGACTATTCCTCGTCACCCTGCCCTGATCTACCCAGTCAGAGTCCAAATCCCCCCGGATCTGAGCGATTTTGTCATACAGGTATTGTCCGAAATCCTCCGCCCTGCCTTCTATGTTAATAGAAACTGTTCTTTCTCAGATTCAAAATCTAATAGGGAGTATATAAAGCAGCGCAAATCTCCAGAGCTGGTGTAATCAGCAACACAACCAGGGGTGAAATCCAGCAGGTTCTGACAGGTTCTGGAGAACTGGTAGCGGAAATTTTGAGTAGTTTGGAGAACCGGCAAATGCCACCTCTGGCTGGCCCCAGAGTGGGGTAGGACTGGAAATTTTGCAATATTCTTCCCCTGCCACACCTACGAAGCCACACCCACCAAGCCACACCGCGCCTACCAAGCCACACCCACAGAACCGGTAGTAAAAAAAATTGGATTTCACCACTGAACACAACACAACATGACTCAACTCTAAAAGAAAAATAGATCTGCCTCCTTCCTTTTTTAAAAGTGCCTAAGAAAAAATAAAACTACTTTTTAGTAGTTTCTTCAAGTTAGAGTTTCCCAGGCTTAGGTAGACTCTGCTTTCTCTCTAGAGACAAATGCTTCCATATCTAAATGTCAACTACAGCCTGAAAATATTGAAGGAAAAACCACTTTCTATATTATATTTCAGAATACTGAACTATGGTATCTCAGACTTTTCCCTTTATTTTTTTCTCATACAATTTTGGGTCAACTGTCCTCAAATGACAACTGGAAAGATATCCAAAAGAGCTAGGGTCAAAATAATCCTACCCAAAACATATGAGCTAGTTGCCATATAAACTAGTTACATGACAACTTTAACACTGTTAATTTGTGTGTGAAAAAGGAACATAATGTGAACAATGATCTTCTCTTGTAAAAGTGCCAAGCAGCTGGATGGAATCTCTCTCTGTGTAGTATGTGTGCCCACCAAATATGGAAAGCATTTGAGGTGAGATCTCTATTTATCAAATCTTATCTCTAACACTGCATTCCAGAATGATTGTTAAAAATAAGTGGAGGAGATCCACTCAACAGCAATTTTTTATGAAGTTTCAAGCATATGTTCTTCCATATCACCCATCAATAAGAAGTAACACCCATTAGCAGTGGAATTTTAGGGAAGATGATACAAAACACAAGTAGTCAAAGAGGGTACAGGAAGAATCTATGCTTCTAAGATGAAAATCTGACCATTCAATTTAACCAATACATTAACAAAATGTAAAATCTTTGCACATTCAATTTAGTTAAAACAATTAGAACTGGACCATCTAATCCCTTTGATTGGTCAAAATCACTTATTTTCCCCCATCAATCAGTTTTCCATTTTACCTATTTTTGTCTAATCACCTCCCTGTTGCCTATCAATACTTTATTCTAAGCCTTCCTCACAAAAATAACACAAGACATAAGATTTAAAGCAACATGGTTCTGAATTTTACTTTTCAACATCATAGTAAATGCTACTAAGTTAGTAATTTTGGGGTTTTTAAAAAATATTAGAATTTTTTTCCAACAAAATGGTGTTTCCCATCCCAGTTATGTTGTACAAGATTTAATAATTCATCTTGCTCCAAGTTTTACTCAGGGCTTCCTATCCTTTACTAATGTTACATCTACTAAATTATTACTGCCCTTCAAATGAGGTTATTGAACACTACAAGTAAAATATGGAAGAACATATTGTGCAGAACATGCTTTCATGAAGGTGGCATATTTATGATGCACAAGCAAGAGAGAGAAATTTGGATGAAGACTTGTTAATAAAATGAATTAAATTAAAATAAAATAATACCATATTAAAACCATATTTCTGAGTTCCCATCATGGTGGCTTCCCTAATCATGAATGTTGAAAACCAATTAAACCATTTTTAAAATCATTTTGGGATGAGAAATAAATAAATGCAGTATAAACCCCAAAATAGCATACTGAGAGAGAGAAAAAATCAACCCAAACAAATAAAACTCCCAAAATCACTGAAAAGGAACAAACTCTACTTTTTTGAGTGATATGACTCTATTCACATTGAGGCCATTGACTTCCCCATAAATAACAAGCAATATCCTTGGCCATAAGCAGTTCAACACCTCTCTCCTACAGTACCTCATAACTAGTCTACCTCAGTTAATCATGAAAGTGTCCATTTGCACACCAAAAAAAACCCCAATATTCCCTCAGCATTGCTGGCCTATAGGTTTAGACTGGTCAAGTGTAAGCATTTCAGTTTTTAAAAAGAGTTGGTAGTTAAACTAGACCAATGATAGAGAACCTTTTGTACTCAGTGCGTCAAAAATTCAGAAAATGCCTACCTCGAATCTGCTGCCATCTCTGTCTCTCTCACTGACACAGAGAGGGAGAGGGAGAGAGAGGGGGTGGGAAACAATTGACAATAAAGAGTAATAAATTTATTATTTAATAAATAAATACTTAAATAATTGTAAATAATGTACCTATCTGAGGCAGCTCTTGATTGCATGAGGCATAGAAACTTCAGAAAATGATTTTCTGTGGCCTTGTAGTCTCCAAAAAAAAAAAACAGGAAACAAGTCCCATTCTCGAATGTTTGTGGGGGGCTTCAAAGGCTGCAGAAAAGCAGGGCCTTCCCTTGCATGACTTCCAGAGGATTACTGAGGCCTAGTGTTAGTGGTAGTATTCAACCAGTTCTATCCGGTTTGGGCGAACCGGTAGCAGCGGCTGCGGGAGGCTCCGCCCACCCACCCAGACATCATCACATCCTGTTTTTGATGCTCTGCGCATGCTTGGAAAGCTCTGCAGAGGTGGCATATGCGAGTGAAGTGAATGCACATGCTCACATTTGCGAACCAATAGCTAAGGTAAGTGAATACCACCCCTGCCTAGCATGTCACTAGTGACATGCATGTCATAGGTTTGCCATCCCTGTATTAGACAATAATCACTCTATTCTCAAATACATAAATATGTAGCAATATAAGAGAAGAAATTCAAACCTGAAAGCATTATTATTATAAAAATGTTTCAGGCAATAAGGCTGGGCAGTGGGCACTCTTTGAAAATGATTTGGAAGTGTTTCTTTAGATTTTCTTTTATAAACATAGCATTTCCCTGTTACTCATTATAGTAGGTCTCTTTCAAGCTTTTAAATAAGCTCGAGAAAAAGATTGTACTTCCTTAATGAACCAAATCAATAAAGCAGCTTGCATTTAATGTGACTCTTAAAGGGGGGAGGGGTCATATTATTTTCAGTCTCAGGTTTGACAGAATAAAAAGTATTTCACCAATATACTGGTGGATTAGTCAGACCATTAAAAAAAACCTCTCAAACCCTGTAATAAACTTTAAAATTACATTTTTTTTTAAAAAAAGTAATTTTATATCTAATGGTGCATTTGTTTAGAACTTGAAATGTTAAACTGAAATTGAGGTTCATATATCTTTATAGTTGAGGCTTCCCTGAAAAGTCAGAATTACCTCTTATTCACAACTTGAATGACAGCAAGAAGAAAGTTAATGAAGGTTCCACATAAGACTTAGCAATGCTATCACTACCCAAAATAAATAAAACTGTATCAAAGAAAAAGGCAAATAAGAAAAACAAACTTGGATAAATGACACAATATTCTAATAACTATGTTGTTCATAGGAATCTACTGAAAAACATCTAGTGGGATATCTTTATTAAAATTAGTCGAGATACCTAAAAACAGAGAGAAGTAGTTGAATTCTTCCAACTCTTATATTTTATTATTAGATAATTAAATTATCTAATTTAGAATTAAATAATTCTAAAAATTATGATTATTTTTAGAATTATAGCACAATGTCTTTTATAAAGGAGCATTCATGGAGATCTCTTTTTGTGAATAGAATAGAAAATAATAATAGAATAGAATTAGAATTAGAATAGAAAAACAGAATAGAACAGCAGAGTTGGAAGGGACCTTGGAGGTCTTCTAGTCCAACCCCCTGCTCAGGCAGGAAACCCTACCAGTGATGGCGAACCTATGGTACACGGGCTGGAAATAGCACACAGTGCCATCTCTCCAGGCATGCCAGCCATCGCCCGTTGCTCTTCCCTGTTCCGGTGTGCACATGCGCGCCAGCCAATTGGTTTTATGGGTGGGAGCACAGGAAACCAGAAAAGTAGCATGCATGTGCGCCCAGCCAGCTGGTGTTCATATGCACGCCAGAAACCAGAAGACCAGGTGTCTGGCGCGCATATACACGCTGGAAACTGGAAGTTCAGCTTCCCAGCGTGTGCATGCGCCCTGGGGAACTGCTCTTTTGGTTTCATGTGCGCTCCTATTTCGGCACCTGGTGCTGAAAAGGTTCACCAACACTGATTCACCAACATTTCAGACAAATGGCTGTCCAGTCTTTTCTTAAAAACCTCCAATGACAACTTCTGACTTTTATCTTTACAACAATAATCTTATGAAATATGCTTGACTAAGAGTAGCCCAAAAAGTCCATAGCCGAGAGGGAGAGCTAATCCTCTGCCTCCTTAATCCTGCCTAGTACCTTAAACACTATTCAACACGGATCTTCTCACCCTTATTTTTGAGTTTAATAACACAAAAAAAGACCACTTCATTGGACTGGATGAGGAAGTACACTGGGGGACAGAGGAGAAACTGGCCATGATGCTTTGGCTGATATAATAGGAATGAAACAAATACAGAAATGGGTCTATGAATGTAATGTTGCAATATAAAGAACATAAACGAGCTACTGAGACAAGGCAGAATAGATTTTATTAATTTACATAAATTATTAAATAATTTTTAAAAAATTATTAAAATTATCCTTACATTTAATTATTTTTTAAAAACAAAAAATTAGTGTAATGGTACGGTGTGTTTCAGCTCCTGTAGTCAAGCAACATCATGACTTTGGAAGTAACATTTTATTTGAGATATGCCTTTTTTTAACCATTTTGTACATTCTATTAATTTTGAGATTCTTTTGAAATTTCTGTATTGAAGCTACACTGAAAATATGAAAACTAGACATACCCATTGCCATCTTTTGGGAAACCAGAATAACTGGGTAGTATAAACAGTTATAGGACTGCTACTCAAAAGAATCCAATTCAAGAGGGATAATCATCCTACAATTCAGAAACATGTATATCAAATACCATATTTTTCGGACTATAAGATGCACTCCCCCCCCAAAAGTGGGTGGAAATGTCTGTGCGTCCCATAGAGCAAATAATGCAGTGGGGAGGCAGGGAGGTTGGTGCAGCGCCGATCAGCTGTTCTAGGCAGCGGGCAGTGTTCCTGCCTATCACCGCCTCCCATTTGTGGTGATCGGCGATGAACGGGCTGTGGTGACAAATGGGCTGCGGCAGCAAACAGGTGATGGCAAATGGGTGGCAGTGAACAGGCTGCAGCAAACGGGCAGAGGAAGCAGAGGCAGATTTTTTTTCTTGTTTTCTCCGCTAAAGCTAATGTGCATTTTATAGTCCGGAGCATCTTGTAGTCTGAAAAATACAGTAAGTTGTGTGTTTCTCTTCAACAACACAGAAAAAACTACTACAGAGTGGATCTATGTAAAGGTAAATGTGATTACTTTAATATGCAGATGCACCGCAAATCCACTTAGGAACACTACCGCATGTAGGCAACCACACAATTATCTTGATAACTACAAATTACAATTGCTGTTGTGTAAAATAAGTGTATACTTATATCTCAGGTATGCATAATTTGTAATCCACTGTGTCAGCTGCAGCATGGTGGCCACATTAATCAAGTGCTAGTGACTGTCACCAAGTAGAAGTAAAACCAATAATTTAACTGAGCCAGTGATATGTTGCCACTCCTTTTGACAGAATACATTCCTTTTTTTTTTAGCTCTTATTGACAGTTTCTTACTTTTAGGGTATGTTATACATAAACCGAGTTCAATTGGTTAGAGATATAAAAACCCACCTCTCTGCTTTATGTCAGAGGGAGCACTGGGAATCAGTGTAGCTGTCTACACATGCTTGATTACAAAACAGGCATGTTGTTATCTGTTGGTGTCTCCTATCAAAAACAAAGTCATGTAACTGCTGGTTTTGGAATGAACTACAGGTAATCCTCAATTTATGACTCTTCGCTTAACAACTATTCAAAGTTACAACAGATCTCCCCAGAGCTACTCGTAACCCATTTCTGAAGTTACAAACGCTGCACTCCCGATGTGATCACATGACTACATTTGGGGCACTTGACAACTGGCTCATCTTTATGGCCGTTTGCAGTGTCTCAGTCACATGACCACAATTCGCAACATTTTTTTGGCCAGTTTCATTCATTTACTTCCAATTTCAGGGGGAGGGAGGGGATTCCCATTGGGAAATATGCATTTGCTTTATGACTGCTGCAAAAAAATGTTTAAAAATGGTTCTAGTGACATAATGCCTCAATTTATGACCATACGTAATGACTATTATCAGCAATTCTGGGCTCAATTACTGCTGTAAATTGTACACTCTCTTAGTTTGAAGCTTGGTGGCTTTCACTGGCTTAAGAGAAGATAGTGTAAAAGCAGCTACTTTATAGGAAATGAAGAGAACCGAATTAAGATTTGCTAATTGATTGCTGTAACAGGAGCTTCACTTATTATATTGTTTTGCAAACTAGTGCTCACCCCTTTTTCTCCCACCCAGTAGACATCAGACCTGTAAGCTACACATTAAGCACAGAGCCCTTGTAATCCCCAAATGATATGACATTCCAAGGGATAATTGGAATATGCTGCTCTTCCTTGTTGTCTTCATTTTGTACTTTTCAGAATCTACAAGGTACCTCTTGAGGGAAGAGATACTGTCTTTAATGGCTACTTTCTGTAGTCCTAGGGGATACAGTGGCGCAGAGGCTTAATGATCCTGGAACTGTGGCCAGAAATGGTCTGCACTCCAATGGTTCGAGCCTGGCTCTGTAAGAAGGGGTGAACTCCTGCTGCTCACTCCGCAGCTCCTGCCCATCCAGCAGTTCGAAAGTATATAATATTGTGAACCCATATTGTGAGATATGGGTTCCATTTCACTGGGAAAAATTTAGCTGTGTTTGTGTGTGTGGAGGGTGGAAGCTGGCACTGGCGGAAGCAAGGAGAGACCAGTGGAGAAGCCCGGAAGAGCCAGCAACCGAGCACTGCTAGTCAGCTGGGATAAGCTAGTTTTCCCATTTCTTTCTTATACAAGTGAATCACTGGTCCTTCTGCACTACTCCCTCTTCCAGAAGCAACTTCTTTTTGGGACATGAATTTGTGAAACTGTTTCAGAATCCAGTTGGGGTCTTGGAAGTCCATTTTCTATTCTGTTTTGTTGAGCAGGGGACTAGAAGACCTCCAAGGTTCCTTCCAATTCAGTTATTCTGTTTTCTCTCGTTTTGAGTGGGAACAAACCAAAATACCTTTAGAACTCTAGAAAGATCTGAGCAAAGATCTTTCCAGAGGTAAATGGATATGGATATGAAGCTTAAAACTACAAAAGGTTATCACTACTAAGCTTTAAGCGCACATTTGAAACTACAAGAACAGTTATTTATTCTCTTTACACGTGACTGTCCAAAATGTGGTGCAGCTTATCTGTAATAGGACAGCAGTTTATTAATACTGTTAAGAGCAGTTCTAGCCAGAGGACAGTTTATGTAATTGCGAGTTGTTGAGGCATGTCCAAGAAGGATATAATCTGGGCTCTCTAATGAGTTAATTTATTTGTTGTGTTTATATCCTGTCTTTCCTTAGGAATTAAAAGCAACACACATAATATTCTCACTCTAAGATTATCCTCTTATCCTAGCCCAAAGCCATTCAAGTAAATTTCATGACTGACTGGTGACTTGAATCTTATTAATCTTCCAGCTGGAGTCAACCACTCATTATAATCAATTTCTTATGTCCTACTCAGTATTGACTTCAGAAGACAAGATTTAAACCTGGAAAATTTATTTAGACATGTTCTGATATGATCAGTACTCTACACATAATGGGTGCTACAGGACTTCCAGTCCTAGTATCAGGCACAGAAAACCAATCATAAAAAGGAAACGAATTGACTGGAGGAAAATAATTATTAAATTAGTACCATATACTAATGGTACTTCATTTGTTATTTTTTGTTTTGAGGTGGGGGAATGGTCATGGTCTGGTTTGGACACTGCAAGATTATTCTCTCCTAAGTCAGAACAACATCCACGTGGGAGGGATATGGGATATTCTGATGGTGCAGTGGTTAGAATGCAATATTGCAGGCTAACTCTGCCCACAGCCAGGAGTTCAATCCTGACCAGTTCAAGATTGACTCAGCCTTCCATCTTTTGAGGTCGGTAGAATGAGGACCCAGATTGTTGGGGGCAATATGCTGATTCTGTAAACCTCTTAGAGGGCTATAAAGCACTGTGAAGAGGTATATAAGTCTAAGTGCTAATGCTATTACAATACTGTTTCATAAATGAGAACAACATGCAGGTAGTATAATATAATTTTTGCTCCTTCCCTCTGAAAATGGCCAACATGTACAGATTTGGAACTTGTTAAGTTACAGAATCATATAGAAAAGACAAATTGTAAAATGAAAACTCCAGATCAGCATCTCAATACCAAAATAACTTTTCAAAAATTTTGAAGAGCTGGCCGCTTGGCAAAATGTGTGTGTTGGAGTGGAGAATGAAAAGAGATCTAGTGGCCTATCAGTGCTTGGCTATTTTCTCAGTTAAAGAACAAAGAAGAAGTACAGTACATAATCCTGACAAGATTTTTTTTTTTAAAGGTTGAAAAGCTCTTTTAAGAAGTTCTGCAAGTAGAATTCAATTTTCTGGATTCAACTTCCTAAATTGGAAATAATTTAGGACAGGCTACTTCCTAAACTGATAGAATCTAGTCTCAGCTTCTTCTGGTTAATCATCCAACCACAAGCAAGCTACATGGTCCTTCTAGAGCCCTGTTAAATAATATTGGAAGACAATCCTTTATTATTCAATCAAGCAAATACTGTGGGATGTTTCCTGGTACAAACCTCTCACTCCATTTGTTTATGAGATGCTCTCCATTCACTGTACATTATATACAGTTGAAATACATTAGACTTTAAATCCCTTTCAGTTCTACAATTATTTTTTATATTTGGTTTTATAATCATCAAGGAGGCGGCTTCAACTATGACATATAAAAACAAGAGAAAACTACATAATTGTCCAAGCAAAATATTGTATATTACACTACTCAACAGAGGACTTGGTGGTGCACTAGTTAGAGTGCAATACTGCAGGCTACGTCTGCTGACTGCCGGTTGCCTGCAATTTGACAGTTCAAATCCCACCAGGCACAAGCTTGATTCAGTCTTCCATCCTCCCGAGGTGGGTAAAATGAGGACCCAGATTGTTGGGGGCAATATGCTGACTCTGTAAATCGCTTAAAGAGGGCTGTAAAGCACTGTAAAGCAGTATATAAGTGCTATTGCTATTGCTACTTCAATATATGGATTCAACTGAAAAAATGTTAGAGAGCCATCCTAAGTTGCTAGCAAATACTTTCCCTAACATCCCTGTTATTTAGAAAGGGTTATTCTGAAAAAAAACCTGTTATGTAATTATACAACATTATATGTATTTCCTAGTTTAATATTACAATTATTTTAATGTACTGGGTATTTTATTGACCTGCACATGTATTCAACATTTCATGTTATATCTGAAAATTATTATTTTTATTTATTATTATTAAAGGTAGATAAATGTATCAACCTTGCAAACTGCTCCAATTTCCTTGGACTCCTGACAATTAACAACAATTACATATATACATCAAGAAAATAAAAATACCCGCAGGAGACAGCAACTTAATTATATTAGAGTTCAAATCAAAATAAATATAATAGAGCTTCATCAACAAAAACACACAGAGATGGCGTCATCCTATTGTGAAAACACTCTGGAAAAACTCTGTTTTCAACATTTTCTGGAAGATACTCAAAGACTTATCTAATTGCTGGAGGAAGGCTGCTCCATACAACAGGAAGCACAACTAGGACTCATTCCCCCTCATCTCACCAAAAAATAGAACTACTAACAATTTTTCTAGGGAAGAATAGCTTGGACAAGCTGATTTTCTTGGAGGTGGTGGTCCTGGAAATATTTTAAATACTCATCAGTTAATAAGCTTGACACACAGTTTAGCCTAAAAAACTCCAACCTACATCATATAAAACTCTTTTTTGGATTCACCTTGTCCTTTTATGACAATATGGCCTAACATTATATTACCACAACCATACTTCAAATGAATATCCTTGTAACAATATTTGAAACTGGATTTCCAAATTACTGAAGTTAGAAGATGTTTGGGAAGGGTTTTTGAAACCCTTTCTGTTTTGTAATCTACTGTATCATTTGTATGTTTGTGTGAGTGTGTGTTAGAGAGAGATTAGTGAAGTGTTCCTAGAGCTACAGTAAACCATTGTTAACCAGCCCTAGCCAAACTATTCTGCAACATAACATATCACAGCAATTATTAGTTGTTCATGTAACTGTTTAACAGAGGGGTTCTGGCTGTTACTGAAATTAATGATTTCCACACACCGCAGTCTGCATTGGCTTAAGTTATAATTTTTTTTAAAAAATCAAATTATTCTTTGATTTATACATACTGTTGCTTTAGCTTATACATTTATCTTTCTGAAGGAGCCTTTACAAATGGATAAAGGTAAGAATTTTGTCTACTTAGACATTTTCTGTTAAAAGGAGTTTGAGAGGATGTAGTTCTCACTCCTCAATAACTAGATGGTCTTTTCCGGTTTTCTATGATTTTGCACTATTGCATGCTATTAGAAACTAACTATATAAGGGCAACTCTTGAATACGATCATATGCACAGCATTAACAAATTAAAAAGATAACTTCCACTAAGACTATAGTTTCTTGCACACCTGCTTCTAAGTTCTGTTGAGATATAAGAAACCTATTTCTAACTAAATCCATTTGCTCTGGGATTCAAAATTCCTCTTAGAATAAATTCCATTGAAATGAAGAGATCTACTAAAGAGGAGTGATCTATAAACTTAAAATATGAAAAGGCATAGTTTAAATGCAAGAAGCACTTTAAAATGTTCCTGCATGAATACATAGTTCTTACTTTATCAAGAATCTTATTCAAAAACAAAAATTATGGGAAAAGCTTCTTTGTACAAAATATCTAACAACATTGCTTAATGCAACAAATATTGTCAGAATGGCACAACCAGTTAAGTTAAATTTCTTAAGATTGCAGCACTTTATGTCAAATAGCAAACTATTCTTCAGTTAGGAAAAGACTTCAGTTAGGGTTTATATACCAGTAAAAATATTGGGATGTGTTGATTAAAAGTTGTTTTCTACTTTCAAGCAGGGACAAGAAAATTCGTTATCACATACTACACTTTTTTAATTTCAATATTTTTAATTATTAAACATAAACATGCATTATTAAAAATTATATTTAAATAATCTGATGAATTCTGTTGAAGAAAACAGGGCATGTAATTGAGTGGTAAAGCATCTAGAGCAGCGGTTCTCAACCTGGGGGTCGCAACCCCTTTGGGGGTCGAATGGCCATTTCACAGGGGTCGCCAAAGCCCTCTCTCGCCCCCCCCCCAACCTTCACTCACCCTCACCCTCTGCCTCTGTTCGGTCGCCGGTCGCTTACCCCGCCCACTCCCAATCTATTGCTGCCTCCTGAGTCCCAGCTGATGGCTAGAGGGAAACAAACCGTTTAAATTCTTGCCATGGGGCTTCAAAAGGCCGCCCTACAGTTGATCAGTGTTAAAAGAAAACAAATGAGAAGACCGGTGACTGCAAAAATAGAAAAAAACAGCCCCTTTCAGCTTCAGCATAGGTTAATTACCATAAATTGATTTGATCAGCCTCTGGACTCTCAGCTGATTTGCTCTCAGCTGTTTTACGCAGGGCTCTGTTGCTAGCTGCAAAGAGAGGAGCAGATTTTTTTTTCCCCTAGCTACACTGAAAAAAACGAAACTGAAAATAAAGCAGGGTCTTTGCTGCAACGTGACAAAATGAGGCAGAAAGAGATTTCTTTTTCCTCACCAAAAAAGGTAGGTGCAAAACTGCAAACAATGGGAAATTTAGGGCAAAAGAGGAGATTCAAGATTTTAAAACACAAAAGAAAAAAAGCTCTATTTAACTAGGGAATTGTAATAATAGAGATACTATTAATTGTATATTGTGTTGAAAGCAGAAATGGTTAAGTTGTGGTTTTTGAAGAATATATGGGGGAAATTATTTGGTTTATTATTATTGGTAAATATAATTGATTTGCAAGAAATTGGATTGCATGGAAATAATTGGAATATTCATGTTCATATTGATATACAAAAAAGATAGTAATATAACTAATTGATTTATATTAAAATGTTGAATTTGTATTAAACAACTATTACATAATTACATAATTAACCAATGTGAGGATGGATATAAAAATGGATGACAATGGGAAGGAGTATAATATAGAATAGAAGGGAAAAATTGAATTTGATTAAGATTAGAGATGAGGATGAAGGGTAATATTGGTTTTTTTAAAAAATAGATGAGGAATAAATATGGCAAAAAGAAAATATAGAAATTGTAAATTTAATTGAAATGACTAAACACTGTTTAAATTTGTGAACCGGCCAAATATTCTGTTCAAAGAAAATACATTGTATGTTTGTTTGTGTGTTTCTAGTTATTGCAATTTATTCATATTTGTTCTCTTTTATTCTTTAAAGTTTAACAATTCATTCTTTATCTTAATATCTTTATATTTGTTTGGGGTTGGTTTTCTTCCCTTTCATCTTTTTTATTGTACAGCAATCTTTCTCCTCAAGCCTACCACCTCTCTCTTTTCTTTCCTTCTTACTTTCTCTTTCCCCCTCTTCTTCTCCTTCCTACTTCCTCTTCCTTTCTCCTTCTCCTCTCTTCCTCCCTCTCTTACCCTCACTCCTACTCTAATTTCCCTTCCCTTCCTTTATCCCTCTCTATTGCTATATCCTTTTATGCATATGGACTACTCAGAGGGCTGAAAAAGTTATTTTTGACTGGTCCTCGCACTTTTGACCAGTCCTCGAACTTACAACTGTCCTCACATTTTACGTTTTTGCCCTATCTTGTCACCACGGTGAGGAGAAGCAGTTGTGAAATGAATGATACGGTTGTTAAGAATGCTACAATGGGCATGATGACCAGTCATAAGTGCGAAGACCGGTCAAAAGTGCGAGGACCTATCAGAAATCACTTTTTTCAGCCCTCTGGGTAGTCCTTTTGTGCACATGGACTACTCAGGACTGAAAAAGTTATTTTTGACTGGTCCTCGCACTTTTGACCAGTCCTCGAATTTACGACTGTCCTCACATTTTACGTTTGTTGCCCTATCTTATCACCGTGGTGAAGAGAAGCAGTTGTGAAATGAGTGACATGGTTGTTAAGAATGCTGCACGGGCATAAATGTGAGGATGGTCATAAGTGTGAGGACCAGTCAAAAGTGCAAGGATCTGTCAGAAGTGACTTTTTTCAGCCCTCTGAGTAGTCCTTATACACATAGCCATGGCCACCCAGTCACATGACCAGCTAGTCACGCCCACAGTCACATGACCTCCAAGCCATGCCCACAAAATAAGCCACGCCCACAGAACCGATAGTAAAAATATTTAGAACCCACCCCTGGTTGGGGGTCACCACAACATGAGGAACTGTATTAATGGGTCGCGGCATAAGGAAGGTTGAGAACCACTGATCTAGAGTCTAGACCATAAGAAAGCCTTTCTAGCTCTTTTATCATGCCCATTCCTACAAGTTAAAAAAAAGAAAGCTTAAACTACTCTACTTTCTTCTGAGTAATTGTCCTAACTTTGCTATCTGTCCATCTATCTACAGGAGAGAAAGATTTTATGGATTGGTCTATTTTGACCTACTTGTGTTTTATATTTCTTGTAGTAGCTGCTTTGAATTTCTATGCCTAGGTTTAAAGAAGAAATATATCACTACATGTATCATTTTCTAAATGTTTTATGTATTAGGTATCTCCTGCACTAATAATAAAGAGCGTTCATTTAATTCTCAGAAGTGAATTAACCTTTAAGAAGTGTTTTGAGTACACACACATCTTTCCTTTTCCAATACATGCCAATGAATAAATTATTTTTCAATTAAGGGTTTATTAGACTACATTACTAAGCATTGAAAATACTTTATATTTTGGAATGACTATTTGAAGCAAACCCATTTTATTTGCAATGTTAAAAACTTGAGATAATTAATCATCTTAAAGGTTAGCAATAGCAGAAGTGAGGTTTGTTCCAACAGGTAGCCCAGAAAGCAAAAGGCCAAGAACAAAAACAGCTGATCCTAGACAGGTAACAATTGAAAGAACTACATGGGGAAGTTTAGTTAGGAAGGAATATTATCCATACTTATTTTGGAGGAAGCCTCACTGAAATAGCTGGGATTTAATTACAAGTAGAAACGCACAGAATTGGGTGGTCCAAGATTAAAACAAGATGGATCAAGCAGTATTGGAGAACCATAAAATAAGTATTTTTTTGAGTTTTCTGGTCTATCACCAAAGGGTTGCATTTTGTACCATTAAAAAACTTTTGTGAAATTCATACTGTTCTATGCATCCGGTCACCTTGCTGTTACGACAGGAGTATGTTACAATGTAGGAATTAGGTACCACTACTGCACTTTTTTCCAGAGGAAGAGTCGGAATATCTCACAATACTTCATTTCCCAGGAGACTTAAGAGAAACTTAAACCCAAGCCGCAGAAGCTTCCTTTGTGTGTATCTTCCCCTCCCCCCCCCATCCTTCCCCACCACTTTGGACTTCAGAGCAGCAGAATGGAGACAATGAATATTCTGTGCACAACACCCACATGGATTGGCTGGTCTTTTCCCAATACCCTATGATGTAATGCAACTGGAATGTGCTGGGGTTTTGAGCTGGAAGTGTTGGGAGGGGAGGAAGATTTAGGTGACACTTCTCCTCTGTTTGGCAGAGCAAAGAGGTTCAGCAAATTAACAGTAGATCTGCCAAAGTTTCATTACCTTTTCCTATATGTTCTATTTAGGAAGGAAGGAAGGGTTCCTTTTAAAAACCCTGAGAACAGGCTCCAATTCCTGAATCAGTACATCACTGTTATCTGGGAAAGTATGATTGCCTAAGACAGGAAATGAATACAAATTAGGCAATATATCAAATAAAAGTGCAAGGGTTGGTTTTTTTAAAAAAATCCCTTAACTAGCAGGCTATGATGGAAGGATTTAAATGAGTTACAGTGCTGGGGGGAGAAGGGGGGGTGAGCAGGATGTTCAGTGTCCTGCTGTTGTCTGCAGATCTGCTCTACTAGTTTACAACAACCACCCTACTCTATTGGTGGCGCATCCGTCTTTTTCCCCAACGCACCATCCTTCGCCTGGCGCTCGCTAGCGCTAGATCGGAGCCACGTAGGCTGGGAGCACCTCCCGCTCCCTCCGCTGCCGCCATCTCCCGAGCTTGGGTGGGTCCCACAGGCAAGCAGCAGGAGAGCCAGTCCTCCAAACGAGGGGGGGGGGGGGCTTCTCCAACCCACCCACCCCCGTTTGTCAAGTCCGTCTCAAGAGTGCACAACTCCCGAGGCAAAAAATAAAGCCACCGGGCACCAAGCGTTTCGCTGCCTTTGTCTCTCTTCTTTTTTCCAGCAGTCGGAGCTTGTCCTTCAGCGGTTCGCCGGACTGGTATTAACCCTCGGCATCTGCAGTGTACAGTAGTTGGAAAGAAAGGAGGGAACGGGAGAAAAAGGCCCTTTTTTTCCTCTCTCTCCCCGCCTTCCCTTTCTGGGAAAGGAGTTTTCCACTCCGAGAGGAAGGCAGCGCAGAGGCCAAGAAGAAAAAGTTTAAAGGGAAGCAGAAGGCCTCCCCTCCTCTTCTCTCTTCTCTCTCCCCCCCAACCTCAGGTTGACCCGGCAAGCGACGAACAGGTCTCCTCTAGCCCGTGCAGAAGTGACGAGGAAAAGCGACCCGCAATAGAGGAACGCCGCTCAAGCCAACAGAAACCTCCCGGGGAGGGAAGAGCCTAACCCTAATCCCTTCTCTGCACACACACACAAACACAGAGGGAGAGAGAGAAAGCGGGCGGTGGGGAGGGTCGGAAGAGACGGCTGAGTAAAGGAGGGGAGGGGGCTGGCGAGCCAGGGGACGCCAAGGAGAATTGCGGGGTAAGCGTAATTTTCTTATGAAGAGAACGACGCGGGAAGCGCGTTATGCATTCCACTAAAAGGGACCGGGGAGGAGGGAGGCTATTGGGTGTCCTGGATGTTTCACAAGAAAGGTGCGCCTGGTCCTAGCTTATAAGTAAACCCCACAGGGAAGAACGTCTAGCAAACGAGAAAGACCGGCAGGATTTCCGGGGGGGGGAGAGAAGGGAGCCCATTTGTGTGTGTGTGTGTGTGTGTGTGTTTTTCTGCATTGGCTATGACTCCGGGCCGCGTACTTCAGCGTTGGCGGTGAATGTTTCCTCATAAACCGAGTAAGAGGCGAGGGGCATTTCTCACCGAGGTTCCAGTCCACGGGATAATAAGACCGGGACGGTTCCCTATTCCCCCCACACACTCCATCGAAACAGCCACTTTCTTTTAAGGCCCAGGTTAGGGACGTGATAAACACCTTCCTCTGCAGCCACTCTTTTCTTTGCGCCCCCACCCCACTTAAACCAAACAATGGAGCGCGGGGGGGGGAGTCATGGAAGAGGCGGGGAAAATCAAAGACGCTGCGAACAGGAGTAGGGTTTCCAAAACCTGAAACTATGTGGGAAAAGAGGGGTGTGGGGGTGGGCGCAGGAGCCGCACTCCAATCCCCCCCCTCGCAACGGAGCGCGCAGGGAAGCGCCGCCGCGGCCCCCCTTCCTTCCCTCCCTCCCTCAACTCTTCCCGCGCCTGCTTCCATCCCACGCCTTCCCTCTCCGTGGCGCAAACAAAGCGGGAGAGAAAGCCAGCCGCGGAACTGGCTGGCGGGCGAGCTTTGACCGTGGCGTTTTCCTTCTCCACCTCGGCGGTGCTTTTACCTTATTCTTCACCTCGGCGGAGAGTCCGTAAGAAGGGCCCTTGTTAAAGTGGGTCATGGCGGCGACGACAACGGCGCCGGGTCGGTGTCGGAGCCCGAGGTGGGGACGCGGCTGAAGCTCTCCTGTCTGCGCTCGACTGGATGCTCCGGGCTGCCAGTGGGGCGCGAGCGAGCGAGCGCGCGAGGGCGGGCCGGGTTGGAGAAGGAGGGAGGGACGTGGGGCCAAGCTGGCTGACGGCACCCGCTGCGGCTTAGACGGCCTCCGAAACTTCTAGTCCCGCCCCGGCCCGGCGAACAGCCTTGGCGCCCCTTCTCCAAGCCCAACAACAGCCATTCCTCTCCCGGCCGAGGGAGGAGCACCCGGGAAAGCAGGCGAACTCTCGCTCCGTTTGCCGCGTCTCCAGCTTTTGAAGTCCTGGGAAAAGCCTTCAAAGGACCGGCCAGTTGCTATTACTAGTCGTTTCGCCCGCGTGAGCTCTACATTAAACCTGTGATAATGCTGGTTTAAATCGTGGAAGCCCGTTCATTAACTCCGTGTCAAATAAATCCGTTTATTACAGCCCGCTCTAATTTACCAATCGCAGCTTGCTTGTTAATGATGCGTCAGGTTAATCATTCGCTGAAGGATGGGTGCGTTGCAACACCGCCCTTCCTTAAACGGGGCTCGGGGTGGTAGGCTGTTAGTCCTACCACCTTGAGTGGTTTGCCTGGCCAAGTGGGCTGGGAACGATGGGTGTTGTGGTGTGGCATCAAACTGGAGGGCCCCTGATGGGGAAAGCTGTCAAATATTAAAATAATGGTTGTTCCTTCTCCTAATCCTAAATGCAACTATTAAGTGTTTTGACTCAGAAGGAGCATGGACCCAGCAAGTATGTTTAGGATTGCTCCTTTAAACTAGCATAAGTTATCATGGGAAAGTCATTTGAAACCTTTAAAATGCACACCGATGTAATGAAACGTGAAATATTTTTTGTGCTTGGTTATAAAGTGCTTCATTCTCTTTTAACCATGCATCCACCGATACGTGTGTCTGACCATCCATATCTATCTTATCTATCTATCTATCTATCTATCTATCTATCTATCTATCTATCTATCTACAGAATCTACCATATCTTATCTATCCTCTTTCTCTCTCCCTCCCTCTCTCCTATCTATCTCTGTTTCTCTATCTAACTTTTGGAGCAATCATTCCTTCAAATTCATATTATAAACATATGGGATACATTTAACAAAGGTTGTATTATAGATGAAGGGGCTGTTGGAAAGTTTGGGATGTCGCTGGGATAAAGATGGTACAGTTGAATAGAAGATAACTTTTTCTTATGGATAACTGGCAAAAGTTACTATGAAAACATATTGAAAGCTGTACATTTGGATCATTGGAGCCTCAGGGTAGTTGGAGGGAGAATTGGCAGTTGTTAATGACTGGAAGGGAGTTTGCTTAGTGCTTCTGCCAAGGAAGAGAGAAACATCAAAGAAAGCAGGAAGGAATTACTTGCTGTTCAGAATTTTGTAGCAACATTATGGAAAACTAACGTGCAGGAAACTTTGTTTTAAGAATCATGAAATGGCCACTAATTTTTAACACATGCTATAGAAGGGGTAGAATCTTTTTAAAAATTTCTCAACTGGATCAATACTTAGCTTTTTTTTTTTTCAATTTATACAATATTAGTATATAAACTAAGCATACACAATACATGTAAATCCCTCTATATTTAGGCTGTCCTTTGCCTGGATCATAGGAATTATGGGTTTATAAATAAGATATAGCTATTTCTTTTTGTCCTTTTATCAGGGTTTCTGTAATTGTAACACACAGAAATCCATCCCATAACTGACTGTTGCTGCCTCTCATAGATGCATACAATTTGGATAAATGTAGTTTATTGGATTTTGTTTGTCAAAAATTTAAAAAATGTCCTGTTGATCAGCTGCCATAAAATGTATGTGAATAAAATTTATATACAGCCTTTAGGGAAAAAACTCAAGGCCAAAAATGTCTCCTTACCTAGTTTTGGTGTATGTGGGTGTAGGTGTGTGGGTGGTTGTGTTTTTACATGGAATCCTAAGTTTATTTGAGTTTCCATGGAATGCTAACTTTATTTGAATTTGTTTTTGTGATTGGCTGGGCCTTTATTGTAAAACAGTTTAGGAAATGTTATTGTTATCTTGGAGTCTTCTGAAATGTGACTGTGAAACATGGAAAAAAGGTATAGAAAGACATTTCAGGAGAGACCGAACTGAATTGTTGCAGGAAAAGGGCTGAAGATCATTGGTTTTCCTTTCTCTTATTTCACTTTCCTGTTTAATCAAGGAAGGCCCAGATAGACTCAGAACACAGAACTTAGAAGGAGTGCAGTGTTTACTATTTTGTTTCTATCACACCTGAAAATATTAGATCAGAAGTATTTGTCTGTAATATGTAAAGTCTTCTTCACCTGGATGCCAGAGAGATGGAGAAGGAGGAGGAGAACAGTCTTCTGATAGCAAAGTATTCAGTTTATCACAAATGTAGTTATAAAGAGGTACTTTTATTTGGATTCCACT
Source organism: Pituophis catenifer annectens (assembly GCF_029215685.1). Classification (NCBI taxonomy): domain Eukaryota; kingdom Metazoa; phylum Chordata; class Lepidosauria; order Squamata; family Colubridae; genus Pituophis; species Pituophis catenifer. Next base: position 130,303,556 of record NW_027256883.1, read on the forward strand.
ATTGTAATGTGCTCAGTTGGAATAATTTTAGACTTCACCATCCTGTTTGTTTTGGATTCTTTTCAGTTATAAAACTCTTAACTTGAAAGGCCAAACTAAAAAAAAAAGTGATGTAACCCAACTCATACTAAGCCAAAAGTCCACAATTTTTAGGTCACGTTTTAACTTTGGAGAGCATACAACCCACACAACATGGCTACTAACATCATGGAATTGGTGAATCACTAAGTACCAGAACTAGGAGATTCCTGCTGACCATCATCTACTATCTTGTTGGATACTTTCTGCTACCTGCATTTTTAAACAGAGACCTAAATTTCAGTTCCCTATCGTTTTTGTTTTCCAAGACTGCTTTTAAAATAAATTTGCAGGCTGAGAAGCATTCTTGAAAAGAAAGAGTGTGCTTAACCATAGCACTTCGTTTCAAAGTATTGTATTTCCTGTTTATTTCTCATTTAGACAGTCTATAAATGAAGAAAATCATGTGTGGCATGAAGATTGTTAAACATAAAGAGAAGTGCACTGAAGTACTGTATTTGGATAAAGTATTTGACCATTAAAAGGTGCTATATGAAATCTATCTCCTCAACTCCTATTGTGATGCCTTATCCTGATAGGTGGACGTTCCTTGGAGGGATGAGCAAAGAATGCCACCTGTTTATGCAAAGACTATTTAATCCCGGGTCATTCAAGGTATGAATAGTCCAGCTAAAACAACTTTGCATTTATGTTGGCTGCAGTGCTTTAAGAAAAAGCTGTAAATGAATGATCACTTCAATGACAATAGCAAAGGTAATGTTTCATACTGTACAGGAGAAGGCGGGGTTAACCTGTCATTTCTATCAGCATATCCCTTATTATGTCTGCGTTGGTGCTCAGTCAGACATCTAGCATTTTATGCAATTTATTCTGGACTATCCTACTAGCATTGGTAAAGGCGGTTTTTCTTGTCAGCTAATGATAAATTATTCTCATGGGCATGATGCATGTGATGCTTTTCAAGTAGTAAAGCCTGTGTGTCTCCATCATTCTCATTGAACCAGTTATGCTGCTTGTGAGTAGAGGGCTCTAACATCTTCAATGCAGATAAATGGATTTCATTCCTGAAGCATTCCTAGTTGTCCTCAGAACTGCCAGCAAGATGTAGGTAAGCAAACTTAGTTTCTAAGCCTTCAGCTGATGTTGAAGCTGAGCTGGGTGAGGGTGTTCAGCTTGCCCACATTTATTCTTTTCATGGGTTTACCTCCTTGTGGTCACCTCTTGGTTCTGATCGTCTTCATTTTGAAGACAATGTGCCTTTGGTCTGTCCAATAGTAAGCATCACACGTGATCTTAATCATTCTGACATCCTGCCTGGTTTTTTTCTTTTGACGACATAGTCATTAAGATGTCAATGTTAAGAGTGGCAGTGCACCATCCTAGGAAGTCATGTTACAGACTTGGTAGGCAGAACATTCTAGCAGTGAAGAGCTAATATGCTACACGGGTCTTCAATAAGAGTAGGTTATTGCTGTTACACTTGTCTGTTCCACGTCTCCCAGTGACTCCCTGCCAGGCTGTAGAAGTGCACCCTACTTTTACATTAAAGTCACCAAGTTTGTTTGTGCTGTTCACTGCTGATAGTAGGGCATTTAGTTCTTCATGGAACCTGCCTTTCATCTCATCCAGGTTGGTCCTTGTGGGGGAATAGGCAGATTGCCATGTCTTCTATTTTGTAGAGGAGGCTGCAATATCATGAGCTGGTTTTTAACACCCTTGGAGATACTAGCTAGGTCCCTAGAATCAAGTGATTTCTGACAGCAAATCCAATTCCAGCTATACTAAAGCTTAACACTGTCATGACTGCTTGGGGGGGGGGGGAGTGGATCCACTTCCAATTTCAACCAGCTGAGCTTCATTGACAAGATGAGTCTCACTCAGGGCTGCAATGTCAATGCTGTAATCTTGCAAGCTCTTTGGTAACTAGAGCTATTCTTGTCTCTCATCTGTCTGCTGTAGGGTTGCCCAGAACTATCTATGAGAGAGATGGGCTGTTAAGAAGTTTGATATATAAATAAACAAATAAAATAAAAATGTGCAGACATTCCAAATGCCAATGTGTCACGGATCTGTCCCTGGACCCCTCTCCAGATGTGAGTTCAGAGGAGGGAGAGTTTGAGTCATCAGAGAAAACCATGGAGCCGAGTATTTCGCTGTGTACTCAAGACCTTGTTGTTCCGCCAGGCCGGGCTATCAACATAATAATTTTAAATTGGGTGTTTTAAATTTCTGGGGTTTTAAATTGAGCCAAATTATTTAATAATTTTAAATTATTTTAATTGATGTTTGTCTTGTGCTTTTAATAGGCTGTACACTACCCTGAGTCCTTCAGGAGAAGGGCGGTATAGAAATAAAATTATTATTATTATTATTATTATTATTATTATTATTATTATTATTATTATTATTATTATTATTATTATTATTATTATTCAGGATTGGGTCTCGGAGAATGTTAGCCTGATGGAGCAGCCTCAGCTGGGTCGATTGGACCAGTGACAGGCTGAGGAAAGTGAGCCACAGCTGCAGCAAGTTGGCTAGGAGGTTCCAGGCCAGGATCGGAAGCAGCTGCCACTCATTAGCAATGAGGATCTCCACACCTCCTCCTGATCCAAAGACACAGAGAGGAGACAGGCACAACACTAGTCAGCTAGATAACTCATGAGGAGGCAACCTCACTTAGGAAGGGCTGCACCACCATTGTCTACCTAACCCTGCCCTGAGGACTTGTTGTCAAGTTTCGCGGTCGTCTCAAATAAATTGCATTTCAAACAAAGTCTTTGAAGGAAAACTATTTATTAAGCACGACATTCTAAACCCGACTCCATCGAAGCCAACACTGACTTCCAGACCCAAAACCCTCCCTTTCTGTTCCCCACTCCCCTGCACTCATTGGCCATCTTCCAAGTCATTCTACCCCTGATCTACCGCTCCAGCTCAAAGGAATTTCCCCCCTCCCATCCCATCTCCTAGGGGATATTATCTCCAGGGAAAATAAGTAGGTGAAAAGTCAAACGTCCCTTTCCAGACGCCTCCACTTCTTCTTATGTCAGCACTAGAGTAAATGCAACTTGAAGTGCTGACACTTGTGTTGTTTGGAGCAATGTGCCCAGTTCTGTGCCTTATGTATTTGTGCCCTATATCCTGGCCTGTTCAACTCCTGGATTGCTTTCTTGGATTTTGTGTATGCCCATTAGACTCAGTTACCCAGTGACTCTTGCTATACTGAGCTTGGAATCTGGACCCACACAACAGGGGTACTTTCCCAAGACCTGTTTTGGGTAGTGGTGGGGTTGAATAAGCACCTGTAGTACTCCTTCCAATATGTGCGTTGGGGGGGGGAGGAGCGGGGTAGCACACAATGGTGAGCGGTATTTGTGTTTTTATGTTTGTTCAGCTGCCAAGATAGGTCACTAGACTATATCAATAAGAAAAACAAGGCAACAATAATAATTTTGGACAAAGAACAAGGTTCTGACAATTTGGGAAAGTTATTTTACTGAAGTTTTTAAAACAAAATGAAACCACAGAAGAATTTAAAGCCTGGGAGGAGAATGCATATCAACAATAAATTCTGAAGAATTATAGTGAAAGAGATATTCTCTGCAAGTTTTCCAATAGGTAAAGTATAATGGTGCCCACTCGGTCCCTTACTATCTGTAATTGCTTTCAAGACCTTGCAAACATGATTTTTTAAAAAACTGATTAAAATCCAAGGAGAAGAATATAAGGTGAAATGTTATGCTGGTGATATAGTTTTAAGAATTATGCAACCACAGAGCACTCTGCAGGTCAGCTAATAACAAGTAATTAACGACTTTGGTTGCTTTCCTGGATTCAAAATTAATGAAAAGAAAACTAAGGCACTTAACCTCTGGTGAAGAGAATGCTGTGAAAAAAAACAGACCTGTGATGAGATAACAAAAGACTCAGCTAATCTAGAACGCCATCTGACAGAAAGCAATAAAGATATATTTCAAAGCAATGGCAACAAATGATGGAAAGAAAGTTCTCAAAATATGGAGAGGTCTGAAACTTTCCTGGCTAGGACTTAATACAATCATAAAAATGAATATATTACCTCAAATGAACTGCCTATTCCAAATGGCACCATTTCCAATTTCAGACAAAAACTTGCAGAATTGCTAAAGAACAAGTGACAGATTCATATGGAGATTGGGGGAAAAAGCCCCAACAAAAGGAAGACATAAAATTCTACAGGATTTTTTTTTAAAAAGGTGGACTAGCCTCCAATCCAAGATTGTCCTCTAGAGAGAGCTGCCTATCATGGATAACAGAACAGATAAAATCTTGGAAGAACTGAATGTTATTAAAAGAAGGGGCAGGTCAAACTAATAGATTTCATGAATTCTGTGGTAGGAAGAAACAAAAGAATTTGAAAGTACATGCAGTAAGGCACAGCCTATTAAAAAATGGTTTTTTTAAAAAAGCAAGAATAAGTCAGACAATTTAATCTCTAGCCTCACTAACATGACTTTCAAGGATAATTTAAGTAAAAAAGATTAAAGTATATATGCTAAGACGATATATCTGGATTTAAGAAACAGATTAAAGACACATCAGGAACTGCACACAATAAAAGTAGTAGTTTACCATGCTTATTGAATTTACAAGCTGGAAAAATTAAAAAATGATCTCAAAAAAGAAGGGACGTTGAGAAAGATGACAGAATTTTTTATTATTTTTTTTTTTTATTGCAAAAGTTTTACAATTACATTTTCACCCCCTTTTTCACCCCCCACCTCCCGCCCCAAACTTCCCATCCTCCCTAACCCTCCCTAACCCTCCCCCCCCCAGACTTCCCTATTACTTACTCATAACTAATGACACTAATATATAAGCCTGAACCCGTCCCTCCCCCTATAAAGTTTTTCCTCTTTATCCCTTTGCATTAAAATATTTCTAATACATTATTTTCAAATAAAAGCTATTTGATACTTTCTAGTTTGATATTTGTTCTGAACATATTCTATCCACCTTTTCCATTCCCATTCATAAGTCTCTTGTGAACAATCTTTTAAATACGCTGAAATCTTCGCCATCTCTGCAAAACTGGCCATCTTCACAGTCCATTCCTCGATAGTGGGCAAAGCTTCATTCTTCCAGTATTTACCTATCAACAGTCTTGCTGCCGTTATCATATACAATATCAATTTTGTTTCACCCAATGTAAAACCCTTAACTATACCCAATAAAAACAGTTGTGGAGAAAACTGAATTTTTTTCTTCAAAACATTCTGCATGACCCACCAAATTTTTATCCAAAAAGCCTTAACTTTCCTACAGGTCCACCAAACATGATAATACGTAGCATCCAAACATTCGCATCTCCAACATTTTGGCTGAACATTAGGGTACATACATGACAACTTTTTGGGATCTAAATGCCATCTATAAAACATTTTATAGAAATTTTCCCTCAGATTCTGCGACTGTGTAAATTTAACATTCTGAACCCAAATTTTTTCCCTCCATGTTTCCAACATCACTGGTTCTTCAAAATTTTGTGCCCACTTAATCATACAATCTTTAACTAATTCGGTTTCTGAATCCCTTTCTAGCAAAACATTATAAAGCCTTTTAATATGCATTGGACCTTTCTCTTTTATATGTCTAACCAATTCTTCCTCATGCAACATAATACCAGTTTTTTGGTCCTCTTTCCATCTCAATTGTAATTGATTATATTGTAACCAAGTTAGATTAAGTCCTTCATCCAACAGTGTCTGTAATGTCTTCAGCTGCCATCTGCCCGCATCTGTAAAAAGAACCTCTTTGTATAAAAACCCCCCGAGTGACATATTTGTATTCCACAAAGTATGACCAAGATCCAGCCATAGCGGTATTTTGTAATCCCATTTGAGTCGGTGCTTCTTCCAAACTCTCATCAAGGAGTCTCTAAGTATATGGCTTTTAAATACTTTATCTACTTTGTCGTCATAAAATAAATAAGCATGCCATCCAAATTCGAGATCAAAACTTTCTGCGTTTAGTATTCCAGTCTTTTTACTTCCAAACCAATCACTTGTTAAAGTTAAAGCTGCAGCATCATAATATAACTGTAGGTTTGGGAGTTTAAGGCCTCCTCTTTCTGGAACATCTTGCATAATTTTCAGTTTCACTCTCGGCTTCTTCTCGTTCCAGACAAACTTATTCACACCAGACTGCCAAACTTTCAATTGTTTATCACTTTTAAGCACCGGAATCATTTGAAACAAAAACAGAAGTCTTGGCAAAATATTCATCTTAACTGCTGCTATTCTTCCAAGTAAAGACAGTTGCAGCTTTTTCCAGGTCTCCATATCTTTCTGGACCTCTCGCCACAACACCTCATAATTATTTTGAAACAATTTCAAATTTGATTCTGCAACCTGAACTCCAAGATATTTTACCTTAGGTACAATTTCAAAACCTGCCCTCCTTTCAAGCTCATATTTACGATCTTGTGTCATATTTTTAACTATCATTTTGGTCTTTTTTGAATTCAGTCTAAAACCTGAAACTCTACCATAGTCTTGTATAATGTCATTCATCAAGATTATTGATTCCATTAGTTGTGATAGGGTAACCACCAGATCATCTGCAAATGCCTTTATTCTGTAATCCTCTTGCCTTATCATTATGCCTTTCAAAATTTTAGAATCCCGTATTGTGTTTAACAAGACTTCCAATGTTAAAATAAATAAAAGTGGGGACAACGGACATCCCTGTCTTGTTCCTTTTTCAATTTTAAACTCTGTCGTCAAACTTCCATTAATAATAATCTGTGCCTTTTGCTCTTGATAAATTGCTGAGATTGCCTGTATAAATTGGTCCCCAAAGTCCATCTTTTTTAAAGTCTTTAATAGAAAATTCCAATCCACTCTATCAAAGGCCTTCTCTGCGTCCAAAAAAGCCAGCACTGCAGGAATCTGTTTATTCTTATCAAGATATTCCAATAAGTCTATTACTTGCCTTACATTGTCCTTCATATATCTGCCTTCAATAAATCCCGCTTGATCCTCATGAATCACCTTTTGAATTACTGGCATCAATCTGTTGGCTAATACCTTCGCATAAATTTTATAGTCTGTATTCAAAAGAGATATTGGTCTATAATTCTCTGGTTTTTTAGGACCAACTTGTTCTTTTGGTATCAAAGATATATAAGCAGTTGTCCAAGATGGGGGTATTTTACCCCCTTGTTGAATGTTACAAAATAAGTCTCTAAGTTGTCCCACCATTTCAGCTTGCAAAGTTTTATAATACACTGCAGTCAAACCATCCGTGCCAGGAGCTTTGGCTGTTTTTAACTGTTTAATTGCTGCTGTTATCTCCTCCTCTGTTATGGGATAATTCATTCTTTCCTTTTGTTGATCAGTAATTTTTGTAATTCTCTTATCATTTAAATATTTTTCTATAAGTCCATTCTGCACCTCTTCTTTAGCATATAATTTAGTATAATAATCCACAAAAGCTTCTTTAATTAATTTTTGTTGAAAGATTTCTTTCCCGCCAATATCAATACTATCAATAGTCCGTATACTTTGTTTTTTCCTCAATGTGTAAGCCAACCATCTGCCCGGTTTATTAGCGTTGCAAAATGTATTATGCTTCGCATATTGTAGGCTTGTTGCAACTTGTTCCGCCATAAGCATTTGAAATTGGTCTTTCAAAAGTTTTATAGCACCTCGAATTCTTTCATCTGTTGGGTTTTTAATAAGTAGCTGTTCTTTATTCTTTATTTCCATTTCCAACTCGATTCTTTTCTTTTGTCGGAACTGTCTATGTTTAGAGTTCATATAGATAAGTACCCCTCTCATATAAGCTTTACTTGCATCCCAAACAATTTCAATTGGAGTACCTTTATTCAAATTTATTTCAAAAAATTCTTTCAAATGCTTTTTAAGTTCTATTATATTTTTTTCATATCTAAACAAGTTCTCATTTAATCTCCAAGAGCGTCTCTCAACCTTATCCATCTCAATTTCTATCCATACAGGGCTATGGTCAGTCAAGGTTCTTGGAAAAATCTTTGTTCTTTTGGTCTTAACAAGTAGATCATTTGACAACAGGATAAAGTCAATCCTAGAAAAAGATCTATGTCTATCAGAAAAAAAAGTGTAATCCAATACATTTGAATTATGTATTCTCCAAACATCTTTTAATTCCATATCTTCTTTCATATCAAAAAAAGTCTGTGGTAGTCTAATTCTAGACTTTGCCAAGCTCTTTTTATCTAATTTAGAATCAATTACTCCATTCCAGTCTCCCATAATTAAAATAGATCTATAGTCCCATTGCAATATTTTAGTATGTAATATCTTATAAAAATAATCCTGTTGTTGGTTGGGAGCATAAATTCCAATCAAAAGAATTGGTCCATTTGCTGTAAGCAATTCAATTGCTACAAACCTACCATCTTGATCTGCTTCTATAACTTTCGCTATTAATTTTTTATTTACATAAATAACCACACCATTCTTTTTCTGCGAAGTCGAAGATATAAAATGTACTCCTAATTTTGAGTTTATCAAATATTTTTGATCTTGAGTAGTTATATGCGTTTCTTGTAAACATATTATATCATTATTAAATTGTTTCAAATATGTAAATATTTTCTTCCTTTTCTGTGCTGAATTCAACCCATTGACATTCCAAGATAGACACTTAAAGGTCATCGGCCTCTTTCTGGAGCGCGGAGCAATATCTTTGAAGTTCCTCCGAAAGCTTCGATCTCGCTCCTCCCATAGCGCCACTCTCTTGTACGGTACTCTTAACTGCCTTCTTGTCTTGTCTTTCCTGTTGTTGTTGTTGCTGTTGTTTAAATAGCTTAGATTGAGCTCTAGTTATACGTTGATCTTTCACTTCAGCCAACTGAATCAAATCCAAAATTGGAGAAGAATCCAGCAAGGGCTCACTCAAAAAACCTCCTTCTGCACCTTGCACTGTTTCTAATTCCTGCTTAGACTGTTCTTCCAATTGCCTCTCTTCACTCTCCTTAATCTCCAAAACTGTAGATGTACGTGGAGATGGAGTTCTTTCCTTAAGTATAGTACTATAAAAATGTTGTGCCTTCTCCACGGTATTCAACCGATATCCTTCTCCCTTGTATCTAAAAATTATCCCAGCTGGTGCATCCCACCGGAAGGGTATCTGTAAATTTTTCAATTCCTTAACAAGAAAACCAAATTCTTTTCTAGCTTTCAGCATTTTAGGAGGTAATTCTTTAAAAATTTCAAGTCGTGAACCCCCCACTTGTACAGAAGTATGAAAAGATTTTTGCAGGATATGATTTCTAATTTCTCTATCAGTGAAATATATCACCACATCTCTAGGCAGTTGTCTTTGTCTGGCCACCCAAGAGTTGACTCTGTAAATTTTATCTATTTTGTGAAATACCAAATCAGGACTAGCTTGTAAAATCTTAGCCAAGGCTTCAGAGCAAACTTGTCTCAAGTCCTGTCTCTCCTCCTCTCGAATTCCCCGAAGCCGTATAGCAAATTCCATCGCCCGGAATTGTATCATAACAATCTCATCTTCAATTCTCTGCATTTTATTGTCAACTTCATCAATTTTATAATCATTGTCTTTCATCTTGACATTAACTTCTGATTTAAATTCTTCAACTTTAAAATCAACTTTCCCAATAAATTCTACCAGGCCAGACGCCACTTCTGATATTTTTTTGGTCACCTTTTTTTGATTCTGATTCACCATGTCTTTAACTTCATTAATTTCCTGCATAAATTCCTGATGTGATTTTTGAAGTTTATCATCTATCTCCTGTTGGGATTTTTGAAATTTGTCATCCAAAGTTTTAGAAATAAATTCTTTTAAATCTCCCACATCAAATTCTTTTTTCTGAGTTTGTAACTGTTGAGCAGGGGGAGGTTGCTTTTCATGTTTGTGTGTGGGGGATCCCCCCCCTGACGCCTTCCCTTCCTGCTTCTTTGAAGCCATCCTGGCTCGTGATCTAGTTTTTCTGAAAAGGGAGGTTCCTTTTCCTTTCCCTCCTGCACAAAAACTTCTAAAAAAATCCCCCAGATTTAATCAAATTTTAATCAATTTTTTATTATTGATGTATTTGTATCCTGCCTTTATTATTTTTACAAATAATCTGCCAAACATATCTAATGCCACTTTCCTCCTCCTGTTTTCTCTACTACAACAACAACAACCCTGTGAGTGGGTTGGGTTGGGCTGAGAGAGAATGACTGGCCCAAAGTCACCCATCTGGCTTTCATGCCTTAGGTGGGACTTGAACTCACAGCCTCCTATTTTCTAGCCTGCTGCTTTAATCACTAGACCAAACTAGTTTTGAAATGTTTATACAAAACAAAATATTATCTAAAATTTATATAATGTATACAATTTATAATGTATAAATTGTTGCTGAATATGACCCAGAGATAGAACAAATTAAAAACAGTATGATGTTTTTTGTAATGCAAAATTTGAGAAAAATAATTACAGTGAACCAATCAAAAGGATTTGGAAAAAAATCAAGAACGTTTGCTCCAGTTTAGGGGGAAATAGTATAAAATGTACTACAGATGGTATATAACATCATCTACGATTGCTAAGATAAATGAAGCAAAAAAACAATGTTGGAAATGCAATAACAATAAAGGAATATTTTACCACACCTTGTGGTCATGGTAAAAAAAAACCAGAAGTATTAGAAAGAAAAATATCAAAAGTTTTTAAAAAATTAAAAATAACATTTGAGCTGAAACCACAGACTTTTTTGTTTTACTACAATTGACTAAGATATATGTTGATTGTAGCAACAATAAATCTAGCACAACATTGATACCTTACAACATCAGACTGGCAGATAAAAATGGAAGAACATGCTTAATGGTACAATTGATAGTATATATATCCACGATAGAAGCCTAATTAAAGCAATGAGCTATTCCTGATTTAGACTTCCAGGTATGATTTTTAGGACTCAAATAGAAATAGCCACAATTACTAATGATTGTTGCAAAGTTCAAATATTTAAACTCTGGTAATGGGTGCAGATAGAAATGGAAGGGAAAGGGCGAATGTATCAATAAAAGTAATTGACTTTTTTTTTTTTTTTGCATGATAGAAAAGATATTGAGGATTCTGAATTTTGGTGATGGAAAATGCTATGGAGCTAAGAAAGCAAACAAATGGTACATAGAACAAATCAATCTAAATATCTTTTTTCTGCCAGAACACAGATCTCAGGATAATAGACTAAATTGACTGTAGACACATCGAATAGTTTTACTATGTCTGTAGCCAAAGGCATTTTTACAAAAGTGCAAGACAATTCCACCACAGTTTATGAACTTCACACAGAGTATTTACCACCATGTGTGAGAGAATCCCATTTGTAGTCCATGGCTGTAGTCTTCAAATGGTTTTAAGGCTGGCAAAGCAAAATAATTAGCACATAGAATGAACTCGGCAACCTACTGCAATGTAGTCCACAAAGATTTATGCTGTAATCAGTTTGTTAAAGATGCCACAATATTAATTGCTGATTGTGCCGCACCTTTCTCAAGGAAGCTATCTAGCTAAAAGTCAGTGATACATTGGATTTGTTCAATTGCTGAGCTCCTCTGATTAACATTGATTGCATTGGATTTCTTTCTTTTTCTTACAGCACAGTGGACAAATTAATTTTGTAGTGCAGAATATTATAAAGATTAAGATTTTGCCCAATATAATTATGTTTAGCAAATGTTCAAAGTTATGAAGGACCCCTCAAAAAGTATTTCTGATCTAGTTCTGAAGCTACAGTGGTTGGCTCCCCTTGCAGTCATATGACCACATTTTGGTTGCTTCATCATTGGCCTGCATTTACACTATTTACAGTGCTCCATGGTCATGTGACCATACTTTACAATAGTTTTCCTGAAAACCAGTGTTCATTTCTGGGTTTTGGCAAAAACAGCCTTAGCGAACAATGGATTTGCTTCACCACCACCATAAAAAGACATAAAATGGGGTTGATCACATGATGATTCACTTTATGCCTGTCATAACTTAGTGACCATAATGGACAGGTTCCATGTTGTTCATAGGTTGAGGAATATCTATACTAGTATAGTTTGCAAGCAAAGTTACAATGCATGACACAGAACAGTGAATAGAGCAGAATTAGAATAGAATAGAACAATAGAATAGAATAGAATAGAATAGAATGGAATGGAATGGAATGGAATGGAATGGAATGGAATGGAATGGAATGGAATGGAATAGGAATAGGAATAGGAATAGAATATAATTCTTTATTGGCCAAGTGTGATTGGATGCATACAGAATGTATCTCACATTTTCACAGTGTACATATAGAGAGCAAATAATAGGTCATAGATCATAAATCATAGTTAAATTATTAATAAGATACAAACAATTGATAAATCATAAGAAACCAATAGGAAAAGATAGGAAAGATGAGAAATGAGACAGTGCTGTGAGAATTAAGTGTTCAGCAGAGTGATAGCATGGTGGGTGGGTGGGAAACTATATGTCTGGTTGTTTTGGAATGCAATGCTCTTTAGTGGCATCATGAAGGGAGAAGTAGAAATAGATGTCCAGCATGTGAGGGGTCTGTAAGTATTTTCTCAGCCCTCTTTCTGGTTCATGCAGTATACAGATCCTCGATGGAAGGCAGGCTGGTTGCAATTGTTTTTTCAGCAGTCCTAACTATCCACTGAAGTCTGTACCTGTCCTCTTTGTTGCTGTGCCAAACCAGACAGTTATTGTGGTGCAAATGACAGACTCAGAAATTCCTCTGTAGAACTGTAATCAGCAGATCCTTGGGCAATCTGAGCTTTCCGAGTTGACGCAGGAAGAACATTCTTTGTTGTGCCTTTTTAATGATGGTTCTAATGTTAGGTGACCATTTCCTTGGAGATAATAGAACCTAGACACTTGAAAGTCTCTACTGTTGATACTGCTTTGCCTAATATTGTAAGAGTGGTAGAATAGGAGAGTTTCTTCTAAAACCTACTATCATCTCTACAGTTTTAAGAGTGTTCAGCTCCAGATTGTTCCGGCTGCACCATAGGGCCAGTTGATCTATCTCTCATCTATATGCAGATTCATCATCATCTTGAACGAGACCAATGACTGCTGTATCATCTGCAAACTTTAGTACAGTAGTTGGACAGTATTATGATAGAGCAGGAAATATTAATTGCTAAATCAATAGAAAATTCTACCTAGAATAATACTAATGAATTGAGTTTGGAAGGATTTCTTATTTTGTTTTTTAAAGAATAATGCTGTAGCTACTTCCCGGGTGAGGCACAAATACTATACATTAGAATTGACATTGGGAGTACTGCAGCTGCTCACTCTCCACTAGTATTTTATTTTCTCGGGTTAATTTGTAACTGGATTTTTTTTCTTACAAGGGAGCAAAGGCAGATTGAACTGATATATTTCTGGATGCTGCATTAGATATTATTGCCAAGCAGCAATAGTTTGGTCCTATTATTTTACTTAACCGAACAACAAACTGCCTGCCACTATTTATACTGAATAAGATTTTCCTATCCAAACTTTTGCTTAAATAAAAATGGAAAGCTTCAGTTTGGCTATCTAAATTACTTCTACTTGGCACTATAATTAGGGACTGATAATGCTTCACAGACTGATAGGCTACGGACTGTTTCAGTACAGTAATGAAATTTGTTTGTGGTTTCCTTTTATTGTGATTTTTGCCAAAATCAGATAATCCAGTGTTTAACCTTGATTTATTTTACATGCCGGGATCAGCCACTAAGCGTTTGCCATAGCTGGATTAATTTATAACAGAATGCAAATTCTGCATTGCTAGCTTCTCTAAAAATCATTATTTACAATAGAATCTAGTAATTTCTGCTAGCAGTTCTTTAGGATGGAGGAACAAAAAAGGCAGGAATCTGAAAAAGCACAGGCAACAAAAACTGAACTAATTAAAAAAATACTGGTAAACTGAAAGTGACTTAGCTTTTTTTATGGGCTCAAAAACATTGTATAACTGCTTATAATGAATAGTTGTTTTAGGCTTGACAAAATAAGGAAAGCTTTTTCTAAGCAGATATTTAACTTTTTTTTAATGACTAATTGGAACATTGGCCTCGAATGAGACTAAGAAAATTTGTATGATACTTTTGACAGTATTTTAATCAGTTTTTTCTCTTAGTAATTCTTAAGTGTATTGGAACAATCATTACTTTAATATTTAAATTAAAATCTGAGCTCTATTCTAAAGAAAAAAACTGTGTTGAGTTTTTCTCCCTGTGGGAGAAGAAATTAAGTTATGTTCCAGCTTATTGGGCTACTGAAATGGCTCTGGGGATATTACAGAGAAAGCAGTAAATCCCTAATATTAATTAAATGGGGAATGATTAAACTTAAACAACACATGTTTTGTTAAAAGCCCTCCATCCAATTGTCATTTAATTAATTGATTGTACATGTAGCAGTTCATTTATCTCAATATATTTCCATTAAGAAATTAACAGTAAAACAAGAGAAGGATGAAAATCAATTCATAACATATAAAAAACAATGTCAGAGAGGAAATTGCTGAGACCATTCTCCAAGTTCTCTTTTTGCCCTAGGAGGCTTGCCACAAAGCAAGATTATAATTTTGCAGTCATTTAATACCATTCAGACACAGTGGTGGAATTTAGGATTTTTAAGAAGACTGGGCTTGAATCTAAGATGAACATCCTTGGCAATACTTGGATTGTTGTGAAGAGGTTGTGCTACAGCCCTTGCTGAAGTCCTTCAACCTCTTATCAAGAAAGCTGTAAAATGTAATTCAGAGTACTTTCATTATCTGTCTTGATACAGTCAGTTTATTTAGCCAAAGCACAAATAGACCCTTGCGAAGGAGTTGTTGCTCTTAGTATTTCCTGTATTTCAAGGCAATGGATGTGGATAGTCTTATCTATATAATCCTGTTTTGTTTTGTGTTTTACAGTTCAGTCAAATATGTTTTTAGTCAGAAGTAACCCCAAAAAGAAAATAAAGTCAAGTATTGAATTAATCTAGCACAGGGGTGTCAAATTCACATCGTCGCCATGTGATGTATCAGGATTTTTTCCCCCTTCACTAAACCAGGTGTGGGCTTGGCCAGTGTGTGACGCATCCAGCCCGTGGACCAGGAGTTTGACAGCCCTAATCTAGCACAAATGAGAAAATGTTTTGAGCTCTTAAAAAGTAATGGAAATATCAAAATTAGGGTCAGCTTGATAAAAAAAACTAGGTTAAAACAGCCAGCATTCCACCATTTGGCTACTTCCTCACCAGAAATGTTTTATAATTTTCCCCAGCCCATGTAAAGGCAATAAATCATTAAAATATATTACCATGATACTATATGTATTATATGATATACGATATAATACGATATAATTACATATCGTATTATGTAATGCTCAACTTACTATCACAATTGAACCCAACATTTGTGTTAAGTGAGGCAGTTGTTAAGGGACCTGTGCCCCATGTTACTATCTTTTTTGCCACAGTTGTTAATTGAATCACTACTGTTATTAAGTGAATCATTTAGTCATTAAGTGAATCTGGTTTCCCCTGTTAACTGCTTGTCAGAAGCCAGCTGGGAAGGTTACAAATGGTGATCACATGACCCCGGGACAGTGCAACTGCATAAGTACATGCCAGTTGCTAAGCATCTGAATTTTGATCCTGTAATGTTGGGGATGCTGCAATGGTCATAAGTGTGGAAACTGGTCATAAGTCACTTTTTTCAGTGCTGTTGTAAGTTTGAACAGTCACTAAATGAATGGTTGTAAGTTGAGGATTGCTATTGTACCTATTGTATTATAATATAACAACTGTGCATAGCTGGCTGGAGAATTCTGGGAGTTCTGCCAAGTTTGAAGACCTCTGGTTTATTGTCTTGAGAAGCAAAATTGGTGCCTTAAGGGTTGAAACTCAGTGCCTAGGGTGCCCACTGTGAATCCTGTCTCCCAAATGACCACCTTGACTACAGGAAATGACAAAGATATTAGCAACTGCATCATCAGGTGGCCAGCATGGGCATGCTGGTGCCAAGAGCGGTTACTATACTTTTAGTGCTATATGAACACCAGGATAGTACAGTTTGTTCAACAGATCATTGTTTAAAAGCTACCCTTACTGAGTGAGCTATGAAAAAAATAGCCATGTGTTTCACATTGGAGCAGCAGAAGTTAACTTTTATTGTTGAGATCCTACTGCAAGCTCAAGCTCTTCCTTCCTGGCATTTCTATTTTGTGTTGTTCTAACACTGTGTTTAAAGAAGTAGCTGTAAATCACAGAGAGAAGGCTTTCCATGGCTGAAGCAATGTATCTGATTATCTAAATCCCCTCTGTTCTGCAGTGAGAATAATAAATCTAAGATCTAGAATCACCTGGTTTTACCTCTGAGAACAAGACAATGAAAAGCCAAGTTTCAAGCAGAAGTTCTTGGCTTGTTAAAGAATCAAGTTGTGTCACACCTACATGAGAAGCAGGGAGTTGCAGAGGGAGCCAAACATGGGGATTTTTTTCACAGCAAACCAAAGGGTGTGGTATTATTATTATTATTGGTTAATCTTTAGTGAGATTCACAGCCTTTGAGGCTGGTTAATAGCTCAGCAGCTCGAGTCCTAACCAAGGCCCTAGGAACTGTTAAGGTATCGTCGGAGGATGTAAGCTGTTCCGAGTAAGGTGGTTTTTTGTAGAGTCAAAATGTTCAAGTCCAGCAAATTTAGAATTTCTAAATAGCGGGGTAGTCCTTTGGGTATTGCTCCAAGGGCTCCAATTACAATCGGGACAACACACGATTTCTTTTTCCACAGTCGCTCAACTTCAATTTGCAAATCCCGGTACTTTGTGATTTTTTTTTGCTGCTTATCTTCAATCCGTGCATCACCAGGTATTGCAATGTCAATGAACCATACTTTTTTCTTTTCAACTATTGTTATGTCAGGTGTGTTGTGGACCAAGTGCCTGTCAGTCTGAATCCTAAAGTCCCACAAGATCTTGAGTTTCTCATTCTCTAAAACTTTCTCAACCTGATGTTCCCAGTGGTTTTTGCTGTACTCAAATCCAAACTTCTGGCACAATTTCCAGTGAATGATCTTGTTGTTGTTGTTGTTGTATTATTATTATTATTATTATTATTATTATTATTATTATTATTATTATTATTATTATTAATCTATTAGATTGTCTCCATGCCTTGGACTCTATAGATTCTTATACTTGCTATCAGTTGTGATGCAGTGTATGGCTATGAGGAAAGCAACAATCAGAATCCAAATGGCTTGTTTGGTAAATGGTTGGTTGACCGTGCTGAGAAAAAGCCATTCTTGTGAGTTTGCTAATTAAGCCTCCATTCAGCTAATTTCAGAGGTTAACCCACGCTTTCTGAGTTCAATTAATACCATGGTAGTTACTTTATTGACTATTCCTATCATATATCACAATAGCTATATTTTTCTTTGGTATTGATTTCAGCAAAGGAAGGCATTTTCATTTAAAATAACCACAGCAGCCTTGTATTCTTTGACCAAAAACAGAGCCAGACTTGGAAAAGAATGGGATGAATGCTAATTTTTCCACTTCTGTGCCAAAAGATTCAAAGAAAATGATATTTTATACAACCTAAATAGTTAAGAGTTTATCAGTTGTCGCTGATTAGAGCTCCTGATAGCAGCCAGACGGTACAGCCAATGGTGAGCTGCAAGGAGTGCTATTTCAGCAATATTTGAAGAGCTCCCAGATCCCCTCTTGAGTTTTAACAGAAATTAACATCATGACCTTTTGTGGGTCTAAAGCCAGAAGTCTCTTGTGATTTGTGGTTTCAGCAGCAACTGGGTCATCCTAATCAAAGCTAGGTTAAGGTAATTTCTCTCTGAGTTACAATCTGTTGGTGTATTTGCACAGCTATTACTTTAGATTATTGATGGCCCTGGCCACTTCTTGATGTGAAGCAGCTGGTTCCATTCGTAAAGCTTTACTATCTCACTGATAATGAAACATTTTCTCAGTTTTGGATAAAATGCTAATGCGCTGAAATGTCAGAGATCTCCAAGAGCAAATGTTAAACACGCTGAAACAAGTCCCAGTCGTTTCCTTTAATTCCAAAAAAACCTGTTTAAAAAATTGTGAGTAAGGTACCTGCCTGTGAAACTGAAGCGCTGATCAAAGTCTGGTTTTGACTTTATGAATTAAAAAAGCGTGCCCTGGGCAGCCCTGCTAGGGACAATCAAGTTGCATAGTGTACACCCATTGACGGAGCATGATTATAGAAGGTGAAAAATATATGTTCCTGTATAATTTACTAAGCCAGTGTCTCATACCTGCACTGCGTTTCTATACCACCCTGCCTCCAAGTTGTTCAAGGATCTGGATTTTTATGTAATTTCTCTCACCTCCTCACCCACATTTCTTGTGGTAACTGTGAAATGCATGTATGCATGCCTGGTTTCCAACTTTTCCTTTGCAGTGAAGAAAAATGAAGAAGCAAGAAAGGATCTCCTGACTTGGTCCCTTCTTCTACTCCAGCAGCCCCCAACCTTTTGGGCACCAGGGACCAGTTCCATGGAGAGAGGTTTTTATATGAACTGGGGATGGTGTGCTTTTATGTGCTGCCTGCATCCCGCGGATGGAATTTTGCTTGTTTGCAACTTTGCTGGTTTCTGGCATGCCATGGCCCAGTGCCACTCCATGGATCGGGGGTTAGGGATCCCTGCTTTTTAATCTACTAATGAAGTGAGGACAATAAGGTTTAAAAAGTTTAGAGCTGTAGTCCCAACTGCTTCCCCACAACTCACCTCTCCACCCATATGGCTCTTGTGGAGCCGTCATCTTGGAGATCCTGTGATTTGCAGAATTCACACCTCCTGGTTTTCCTTTGGGTTAATCCACCCTAGCATTCCTCAGTCCTTCCTCAATAGTGTGCAACTGATGGGCCATCACTTTCACTTCTGTGGCCACAAAATGATAGAAAATATTTCCAGTTGGTGGGGGGGGGGAGCATGAAGATCAAAGGCTGCCTTGCTTAGGCAGTCCAATCCTGAAACAACTATATATTCCAGAGACGAAGAATTGAAATGAATTGCCAGCACTGCTTCTTCCATCTGTACTTTCAGGACAAAGTTTGTCCATTTGTTTGGCCATTGGCTGAAAAATCAGAGCAGCGTATATGACAGGTTGAAAGTCACTGTTACTCCATGAAATGTAAAATTCACTCTGAGCTAGAGTGGTGGGAAAAAAAATCACAATATCTGCACTTTCTGCAACCAATCTCTTTTCTTTCTCAGTAGCTGCAGGCATGACTGGGCATCTAAAGCGGGAGGCCAGTTGAATATAGGGTCAGGCTGCTGAAGCCTTAGAGATGGGGGGATAAAATGCTGGCTTTAGTTCAGAAGCCCTGAGGGTGGCATTAGGACAGAATTCCTGGCAATTGAAAGGGATTGCCCACAGTCTCCCAAGTTTGCAAAACCTCTGAAATAACCGGTTTTAACCAAACAGGGATGCAGATAACTTGGTGTAGAGCCAGGAAGTACTGACCAGCATTCCAAGCAAGATGATATTCTGCAATCAGGTAAATCAGTAACTGATTTCAAACAAGCCTTGATGTGAACTTGGCTTTAATACAGTATGTTCTGTGAACCCTCTTCATTGTTCCTTGCAACTCATGGTTTCTGTGTGAACTTGTGGAGTTGTGTTTGTTCAACAGTTGAACCCATGCATTGATTCATTCTCTTCTGTTTGGAACATTGAATGCAAATTGTCCTTACTTTCTGGCTCATTTACTTAGTAAAAAAAAAAAAGAATCCATCCTATTTAAAACACATTCAGACCATTAATAAGATTTATTTCAGTCCATGAGATAACATATGGTAAGACAGCCTAAATTTGCTTGTGTCAATAGAATAGAATAGAATAGAATAGAATAGAATAGAATAGAATAGAATAGAATAGAATAGAATAGAATAGAATAGAATAGAATAGAATAGAATAAACAAAGTTGGAAGGGACCTTGGAGGTCTTCTAGTCCAACCCCCTGCCTAGGCAGGAAACTCTACTCTGCTTTGGTAATGAGGCCAGCAAGGAGGGCAGTTTATGGTGCAGGGAATTGGTGGGATTCCCAGCTGCTGGGATTTTAAAAAAATCAATCATTCCCCTTAATGTGGACTGGGATTGGGGGAGGAGGCAAGTTTTGACAGATAGCTAGAGTGGTGGGTTTAGCCATCTGTCAGAATGTTTTGTTTGCTTTAGAGTCCCCGTCCTACCGCTTTCTCTAGCAATATGGGCCTTCTGCTCTCTTCTAGTGTCAAATCAGCCCAGCAAGACAAAACAAAGTGACCATGGATGGAAGTCACTAGGCCTTGGGATCCACATAGATTCCATCCAATAGTTGTGCTGATTCATGCTGGTGGTTTTTAACCTCGTCGGTTGTAGATTACATCTATGATGTTATTTTTCATTGATTTTATGTTCTTATGGGTTTATGTTTGTATGCGGTTTTAAAATATTGTTAGCTGCCCAGGATCATGAATTTGAAATGGGTGGCCATGTAAATGGAAGTAAATTAAATAATCAACTGGAAAGACACAGCACCAAGAGGAGTAAATAGATGCTGAGGAGATATCATTCTTGTCATCATTGTAAAGTGACATAGGCCATACATATAGAAAGCTTTGTGTTAGAAAAATGGTAGATATCATGCCTTCTGCATGGAACAGAAAAAATAAGGTCAGCTGGCTTCAGTTATAAGCTAGGAATGAAAAGAGGGATGTGTTTTTCAGGAATGTTTGGCTGGGATCAGGGGTGGGATTCAGCTGGTTCGGACCGGTTAGGGAAAACTGGATGCTAATTTTACATCTGGTTCGCCGAACCGGTAGTTTCAAGGACTGGCTGGCCCCGCCCACCCCTCCCCTCCCCTGAGTCTCCACATGGCCCATTTTGGATATCAGGTAAGTGCAGGGCCCACGCAGAGGCTCTGGGAAGGTGAAAAACGGGCCTCAGGAGTTCCGGAAGCCTGGAAATGGGCCCGTTTCTGGCCTCCGGAGCCCAGGGGAAGCCATTTTTGCCCTCCTGGAGGCTCAAAGAAAGCCTCTGGAGCCTGGGGAGGGCAAAAACGCCCCCCCTGCCATGGTGCAGGAGGCCAAGTAGGCCACACCCACCATGGCCATGCCTACCCAGCAACCGAGCAGAGAACCAGTTGCTAAAATTTTTGAATCCCACCCCTGGCTGGGATTGAATTTGCAGATGGCCCAAAGCTGGGGGAGAAGGCTAAAACGTCAGAAGATAGGACCAAGGTTCAAAATGAATTTGAAAGATTTGAATATTGCATTCAGTGGCAAGAAAGGCAGGCCTCTGCATTTAGATAGGAAAAATTGGATGTAAAGTTACATCTGGTTACGTGACACCTGGTTCTCAATAGTACTTGTGAAAAGAATCTGGATGTCCTGGTAAATCACAGGTAAGCCAGCAGTGTATTACAACTGCCCAAAGGGTCAATACAAACTTAGGCTGCATTAGTAGAGGTGTAATATAAAGATCACAAAAAGTGGTAATTCTGCTTTTATGCTACACTGGTCAGATTACACCTGGATTACTGTGTCCAGTAATCTTTGTGTTGTGGTTCACAATCCTTGTATTGTGGTTATCAATACAAGGAAGCCAAGGAGCTGGAAATAGTGCAGAGAAGACCAACAATGATGATGTTGGATCTGGAGCCAAACTTTTATGAACAACAGTTAAAAGAACTGTATAGTTTTAGCTTAACCTTAAGCCTAAATTTAAGGCTAAGGGAAATTATAACCATCTCCCAGTACTTGAAGGGTTGTCATAGGGAAGAGGTTGTGGATTTATTACCTGTAACACCCAAGAGAAGGGCAAGAATCAATGGGCAGAAGATTCTGAGAAGGGGGTCCAAGCTTGAAATATTTCCTCATAGAACTACAGATACTCAAGTTACAACCACTTTTTTAGTAAGTTACTTAGTATCAATCTGCAAAGTTGCAGCTGTCATAGTCTCTCATGGCCCCTTGGTCACATGAAAAACTTAAAAATGCCTACTATATCTAATTGCCATGCTAATTTGGAACGGTGAAAATATTGGTCCAAATGATCTGGTGGGCATTGAGAAGAAAAAGGTTGTAGCATGGGAGAGGAATTTTTTAGACTGCAGAATACATTAAGCAGCAGTAAATTTGCCTCATAAATGAATTCTCCTAGGAACTGAAAGAGCTTCAGTCATAACAATCAGTGGATGATAGTCCTTATTTACTAAACAATATACAATTCTACAAAAAGTCCTGGTATTTTAACCTTCATCTGAGCCACTAGGCAAAAAGTTAGAACACGAGTCAAAACTAGGGGTCAGGTCACATTCCCTTGGTTATTTAGTCCTTCACAGATATTCCACAAAGATGCTTTCAATGAAATTCTTTAGTTTTCACAAGGAATTCATTAGTGAAGCACACTGCAAAAATGGTTCTGCTGTGCTCCAGCTAAACTATTAATTAATATTTTGTTACCTCACATCTCAGCAAAATGCCCACCAAAACCAAAAACTGGCAATGAAGAAAACTCAGCTCAGATAGGAAAATTTATTGGAGAGATAAAGTTAAGTGATATTTACCTAGATTTACAGCCCTGAAAATTATTTGTGTTCATGGATTAGACTGAGGCTAAGAAAGGTTTAAATCCTGGCTCATTCATCACAATTAATTAACATCCATCTGCCTTACATACCTCACAAGATGGTTATGTAGATAAACTGGGAATGAACAAAAACTATGTACTTTAGCTTAAAAAGGAAAGATGGAAAAATGTCAAATATTTTATTTAAAATTATCAAATCTCATAGAATTCCCTACGATTCAATGGTAATTTCAAATTTTTAGAATCTGTTATTGGAATAAAAATGAAGTCCTATAATCCCATATTTGAAAATAAATTCTACTGAAGCCAGAGGAAACATGTTTGCACAATGTATGCATTGCACTGGGATACACATGCCATAATACAATTCTGTGAACTCATTGGTTAAAAAGATAAAAAATTCCCATGAGTCTAATTTGAGTTCTGGTTACCACATAATAAAGGGCCAGTTTGGTGTGGCAGTTAAGGCATCAGGCTGGAAATGGAGAGACCGTGAGTTCTAGTCTCACCTGGGGCACGAAACCAGCTGGGTGACCTTGAGCCAGTCACTCTTTCTCAACCCTAGGAAGGAGGCAATGGCAAACCACAGCTGAAAAACTTTGCTAAGAAAATTACAGGATTCCAAGACAATTGCAGCAGTCTCTGAGAATTGAATGGAAGGGGAAAAAACCCCAAATTCTATGCATACAGTATACGTTTAGAGGTTATGGGATAACATGGGGGCGGGGTTTAGAAATATGCAATACAATGCAGACCAGACTGAACTACAGATCAAACAGCCCATTGACCATGCTAGTGGAGAACTGATGGGGGGTGGTGGTGGGAATCCACAATGTCTGGAGATTGCTGAGTTGCTTGCTTCAGTCTTACTATTCCATAAGACACACTTGGAAAGAGATTCAATTACATTACTGGCCTTAGCTGAATTCCATTCAACTGTTCAGTTATCCCCCCTCCACAAGATACAGAAATATATGTCTGTTATTTTTTGTCTTTTAAAAGTCAGTGTCATCAGAAGACTTTGCCAAGCCAAATTTGATTGTTATGGTGCCATCATAATTATGTCAATTTCCACTTTCTCTGTTAAAAATGAAAATGGAACTGCTCAAAAAAGCTGAAGCAGATCTCATGGGATATTAAACTTACTTTGCAATCAAACTAAGGAAAGCCTTCAGAAAATGTTCTTTCTCCTGCCAATTTCACACAAACATCCGACAGCATCAAGTTGACATACTAGAAAAGCATATTTTTTTAGTACACATCTTGATTTTATCACATGGGTAAAATGCAGACACTCTCTGAAACTCTCTTTCTAGCTCAATCAAAAGAATCAGAGAGGGAAGTAAAAGTAGCAAGCTTGTGTAGATACAGACCTTAGACTATTGTTTGGCTCCATAGATGTATCACGTAACACATTTGTTTTTCTTTCTGTTATTTTCTGCAATGTTTGCGTTTCTGCTAAATCGGTCTGCTTACGTAGTGCTGTATACCGATGACTGATGTTTTCAGTGCTTTATGCACAGAATAATGGGGTTTTACTGTGCTATATACACAGAATAATATTGGACTAGAATTTGCCTAACAATCTCAGACAACTACAACACATTTCAGAAAATCCAGTCTACTCTGAAATCTATTATTCTCAATAGTGTTTAATATTTAATGCCATTTCTGATTTAAGGGAAATGATTTCAAGTACTAACCCGCATGTCTGGAAGTATTAAACAAAACCTAAATACACTAAACTCATCTTTGCTGACAAAATAGTATTTTTCTTGCATTTCTCTCTCATCTCCACTCCTCTTGGCATTGTTAACCATCATTTAAGTATTTACAAATGGGACTACCAAGAATACTAAATATATATATATATATCTTGTCGCTTATCTGATGAAAGTATCTTGTCTGAAATTTAATACGGTTAAAAAGATTTAATGCTTAGCTTGGAAAATCTGTCTTTCTTGAGAACAAATGATGCTTCTGTTTGTGGCATCCAGTACTTCTTTTATTTTTTAACAATTCAAGACAAGGCTTTAATAACTGCACTTTAAATCACAGGACCACTCTGCTAGGCCAAAAGATAAAAAGAAAAGGATAGCAGATTGTTTTGAGTTTTGGAAAAAAAAAGCAGCAGAATGAAAACTGTGGTGGGGCCAAGTTAATTTGATTGTTTCTTTCATGCTTAAAATAATCAGCAGATATGGTAGTCCTCAACTTACGATAATTGTGCCCCAAATTTATGTTGCTAAGTGGAAAATTTAAGTGAGTTTTGCCCTATTTTACGATTTTTCTTGTCACATTTGTAAAGTGAATCACTTCTGTTTCTTAAATGAGCAAACAGGGATATTAAGTGAATGTGATTTCCCCATTGACTTTGCTTGTCAGAAGGTCGTAAAAGGGGATCATATGACTCTGGGACACTGCAACCGTCATAAATGAGAGTCAGTTGTCAAGCATCCGAATGTGAATCACATGACCATGGGATGCTGCAACGCTTGTAAGTGTGAAAAATGGTCATAAGTCACTTTTTTCAGTGCTGTTGTAACTTTGGTCACTAAATGAACTGTTGTAAGTCAAGGGCTACCTGTATTTTATTGCTTGAGTACAAGAAACAAGCATTGTTACACCAAAAAAGAACTCTCACTCTCACGCACACATTTCTATCTCATTGGCCTCTGAAATGGGGTTGTATGACCTGAATCTTAAAACATAGTTCTATTCCAGAGGGAATAGGGATAATTGGCAGGAAGAATCTCTATTTGCTCTAACTAGCATCTTCTCAATTGACTTTTTCCATATAAAGCTCAATGGGATTGTATACGGCCATCTTAACTATTATTGTCAAAACTTTGCAAACTTTGTGAAAAAAAGGTTTAGTCAAGAGTAAGAAATGGGAATGTAGCAATAATTTCTCAATTCTGAGACGCTAGTTCAGTTCACATCGCATATGAAGCTTTGTTTTCATATTTTAATGCCATGTCATAACACATCAGTATGGTGTCATATTAATTGATTCATCCTTAATTTCTGCAGCTGCCCATCTCAGACGGGTGACTCTGGATGGCAATAATAAAAACAATTAAATGCAATTATAGTAGAGTACAAAAATAAATATAAATATAGCAGTCAAGATTTGGGGGGGGGAAATTTAAAAAAAAACAAACATCACAGATTTAGGAACTAGCAACAAAGCAACAGTATTCCCAGGGTGCCAACTCTGTGACCTTGGATGGCACACACATACAGTCTGTTTGATTTACCATCAGGTCTAGCTTGAAAGAAATTCAAGAAATTCAGAGTCTGTTTAGTGGTCGTACTGGCACTAGTTGTATTCCTTCGTAGCATGTCACACTATTCTTCCAAAATAGAGAGATTTGGGATATTTTTCTTTTAGAGCAGGCCACTGGACAATGAAGTAATCTGAAAAGTGGTAAAGAATTTTTCCTGACAGAGATAGATTTTCAACACGGCAGATGCTCTCAACATACACAATGGTTATTTTCTTTAGTCCCAGTATTTTGAGTAAAAAGGCAGATAGACATATGGGGACACACGTTCCTGGGCCATTGCATAGCACCTAAAAAGAAAAAAAGAAAAGAAAAGGGCTCATCAAACCTTCCAAAAATCTTTAAAAATATATTAGCAAAAAGTATATAAAGTAGATATGCACAGTACATTCGAAATGAATCCAGATTTAACACAAAATACAAAAAAAAAAGGGGGGGGGGAAGCTAATGTTGACATATGAGTAAAGCTTAAACATTGGAAATATGCACTTTAGCATTAAATTGAAAAGGTGGATCAAAGATTTAATCAATGTTCATCATCTTGAATAAGCAGGCCAAAGCAGATTTGTCAGCCAATCAGAACCGGGATGCCTTTTATGTACTTTGGCTTAAGCGAGGAGATGATTCACTGCCCTTCTGAATAACTCACATTGGGAAATGCAGTTTTAAAAAATCCAACTTTTTGGACAAAAGAGAAACTAGCTCTTTCGTTGAAGTTACTTGAGATAAATGTAGAAGCTGGGAGGCAAGGTCTTGAGTTTATTTCCTCCTTGCAAACTTCATTTATTCCAGGGAACTCTCTGAGCAGCCTGAGGCTCACACTCCTTAATTGCCTGGACCTGAGGCTGGTCACTATGGGCAGAGGCCTGCTCTGATTTCCCAATGAGTTGGATAAGCAGTTTCATCTTCAAGATGGTCATTTAAGTCCTCCCACCATGATTACCTCCTTCCTATCCTTCCTTATACTTCAGAAGTACAACCTTCCTAGGGCAAATGCAGCTTAATTGGGCTTCACAGCCTGGAAGAAGTAGCTGATTTTTGTCTCATCAGTTGGATCCAGATTAGACAAAGGAGCAACGTACCAATATCTACTCCCCGAACTAATCCAAACTCATAGATCCTGTGAATTCAGGAAGGCAAGGAGAGTACTAAGTTGACTCAGACAAAGAGATAAGTAAAGACCTCCTTCTCCTCCTCTTGCAAAAGTCTGGAGGCCATGTTCATCACTAATTCTCAAACTCTTTGCACCACAAAAGGAACACCTGTCTTTTCGCTTCCTTCCTTCCTTCCTTTCTAATTGACTAATTAACTATCTGCCCTTACTTATGGTTGTCTTCTTCCACTACCCCGATCTGTTACAAGGTCCTCGGTCCCCATTTTTCCCCTCCCTCCTCTTTCTTCTGAACTCCCAACCCCCCACATTTAAGACATTTGTACCTCTCCTTTCTCTGGCTTCTCCAAAAATCACACTTGGCTTTCTCCTTCCCTCTCTACTGCAATATAGAACATGCATTGGACTCTCTTCCTATTAAAAGTGCACCGTACAGGCTGTTCCACTGTTACCCCCCCAGGGCTGTTCATTTCCATCCCTCAATACTGCTTATTGTTTTAAATGCTATTTCCCAATGAAAGCTGCGTTTCCTTTCAATGCTATTTCCCACTGACTATTAGTTCCCCTACTGAGTGCTTTGTGAATGTTTTCATATTTTCATGGTATTGTCCCCTTAATAGTACTTCCTTTCAATACCATTTCCCCCAATAAATAGTTCTCCAATGAATGTTACCTCTCCTTTTATTGCTCTTTCCCACCCGCTGAGCTCTCCACTAATGTTTTTCATGCGATGGTTGTCTTCTCCCTCAGTAGATTCAAATCTCCTTTCTGAGGTATATGTGGTTGCCATTTCTGTGATCCGTATTTACTGTAGGACAAGCTCGCCACGTCACATTGCCCTCACGTGACGTTTTGCGACATTTTTCCCATTTGCAGAGCTGGGGAGGGCGTAGCCTGCGCATGACACATCTGGCCAGCAGGACGCCAGTTTGACACTCCTGCTCTAGGACATGTTGTGTTTAAATCCCCTTTAATTAAAAGATCTCAGTTGCATCCTGATCCCTGATGAATAGTTTCTGAGTACAGGAAGTCCTCAACTTACAACCATTAATTTAGCAACAGTTCAGAGTTACAACCGCACTGAAAAAAGTTACCATTCCTCGCACTTACAACTGTTACAGTATCCCAATGATATGATGATTAAAATTTGGGTGCTTGGCAACTGGCATGTATTTATGATGGTTGCAGCCTCCTGGGGCCATGTAATCGCCATTTGCAACCTTCCCAGCCTCTTTCTGACAAGCAAAGTCAATGGAGGAAGCCGATTCCCTTAACAATTGCAGTAATTCACTTAGAAACCACACCCCCAAAATAATAAAATCAAGCATAAAATTGCTTAACAACCTTCTTGCTTAGCAAGCAATCAAATTCTGATTCCCAATTGTGGTTGGAAATTGAGCAGTACTTTTATACACCCTCATAAAAGAAAGATTTAAAAGGAAGCTGCCCTTCTTTACCGAAAGAAACATAAAG
This sequence comes from Pituophis catenifer annectens, assembly GCF_029215685.1. Taxonomy (NCBI): domain Eukaryota; kingdom Metazoa; phylum Chordata; class Lepidosauria; order Squamata; family Colubridae; genus Pituophis; species Pituophis catenifer. Next base: position 130,332,116 of record NW_027256883.1, read on the forward strand.
TGATATACTAAGGAATTTGGGATAGGCAAAGAAATCCTATTCTGTCCCCTTATAGAAAGAAAGACATTGTGAACTTAGCTGAAAGGAGGAAGGTACTGTATGTGGAAAAAGAGAAGTGGGTGGGGGCATGCAATAAAACTAAGAAAATCACTATTAAGTGCTATAGAAAGATAAACAACATGGCTGCGGCCAATCTTTTCTAATCACACTGCATGATTTCATGGCAGATGGTCAAAGTTATTATGTCCTCAATGAAGTGTTTTTGGGGGGAGAGGGGGTGAACAGATTAAAATTGAATGTGACGTCTGCTCCTAGATCGACTTCCCTTAATATGCAATTGGGGTTCTCTCATATATTCTGAAGATTTGATGGATGACATGTTTCCCCGCTTTTAAAAAAAAACTAGGCCTTCCTAAAAATTTTTACACACAAGAAGAATGTATCCCACAATAAGAGCCTAACGAGTGTGAATTTCTGAAAAAAAATATTAGGAAAAACAGAATCTCAGAAGGAGTCTGGCGGCTCCTTTTCCAACTGTTGTGAAACTTCCAGCCAGGCAGGGAGGAGAAGTCAAGCAGGGAACTAGCCTTGAGTCCTTGCGCAGCTATGAGAAGCGTAACTTTTTTTTGTTGTTCCCAAGGGAAGGCAAACAGCCTGGGAAGATTCTTGTAATTTAGGCAGAACACAATAAAGTTGCTGACTTGGACCTTTCACGAGTTGATTTGGTTGCTTGCTGACATAAAGTAACAAACTGTATTGAAAGGCATAAGTTTTTATAAGCCGCAGCTTTTTTCATCCGATAATGCAGCTCACAAAAAGCTTATGCCTTTTAATATATCCTTTTTAGTCGGGAAAAAATATTCCCAGATGCCTGGTTTTTTTCCCCCCACCACAATCTAATACTTCTCTCCTGAAAAACAATGTTTTCAGACAAAAGCAGGGCAAAGCATAGGGTGCATTGGGACCATCCAAGATTTCTGTGGGAAGAAGAGAAATTGAGAATGTGGTTAGCATGAGTCATCCATGAATTTGTTATAATTTGGCCTTAGAAAATTACATTCATAGGTCATGGGGGAGATAAATAGCTAGAAAGAAAAACAGCAGTGGTCTGGTTTAAGTCTACCTTCCTCTTGTATAACAGTCTCTAATGGAAACAAATGGGAACAGTTCTTGAATTCTACAGTATTAATTATTATTCTGTAGGCTCAGCTGAGAATTATTTTTAACTCAACACAGCATTATCTCAGAATTCTTTGTGCTATTTACCCTTTCTATATTACATTTTCTCCTAAATATAACTTACTACCGAATGACTTTCACAATCTATCCTAAGAAACAGAAACTGGCTACACCTGGACTGAATCTCACAAAATAGGAGACAGATCTTGCTCTGCAAGTATACCAACTATTCTTACCCCATCTTTAGTCGCCAGCATGTAAGCAAAAAAATATATACAGAAAAATAGCGGCTCAAGCAATTCATATCCCAAAAAAATCCACTGCCGCTTTCCAGGACCTTATTTATTTATTGGTTCGATTTATATGCCGCCCTTCGCTGGAGACTCAGGGCGGCTTACAATGCGTTAAGCAATAGCCTTCATACTTTTGTATAAACCTGCTTAGTAGGGCTTTCGGGCCCCCCTAAGTGGTGTTCTTTTTTATACAAAGTCAGCTTATTGCCCCCACAAACCGGGTCCTCATTTTACCTACCTCGAAAGGATGGAAGGCTGGTCAACCTTGAGCCTGGTGAGATTTGAACTTGCAGTAATTGCAGGCAGCTGGTGCTACTTAACAGCACTTTAGTCTGCTGCACCACCAAGGCTCTCACCTTGTCCAAATATTTTTCCAAATGACTAGTATTTTCTTCTTTTCAAAGCTGAAAATCTTTTAAATAGACAAAGAAGGCACCCCAAGCAATAAAGCAACACACTGTAAACATAGATGTAGAAATTGCAGGTGGAAGGGCTACTGAGAAAACGTATTCTCGCTCACACCGAAAGGAATCTTTCTTGTAACACTCACCTGTAGTGACAAGTCCAGGGAGTATATAAATTCAAAAGAATACCCTTTGATCTTCAGAAGGACTAGTCTGAAGATTGATGCAAATTTAAACTAATTAAATTCACCAGGCAACGTTCCTATTTTTAATAAAACTTCTATATACACATGGTAAGTGTCCCTCAAGCTCAGCTTGACTTTTGGTAACAACATTGACTATATCCAGATCCTAATTCTGAATTTCAGATCCTGATTTCCTAAAAAGCATTTTAAGGCACATGTTGGTGACTAAGGGTGCAAGGAGGATGTACAAATTGTAAAAACATCTACACACAGAGCATTACACATCATCCACATGTCTTCTCTTGAAGCCCTATGTTCTTGGTGATTCACAACATAGACCACAGGTGTGAACATTTAAAATTGCAATCCAAAACATTAGGGGGGGGGTAAGCCTTGGTGAATACAGGGAACTTATCTGAGAAAAAACATGCACAAGAGTTGAGCCATCTAAAACTCCAAAATAATTAATTACGCAACCTCCTTAAGATAGAGCAGAATTTTGTACAAATAAATGAACATCTAATGTGCTTCCTAAAAACCAAGAGACAAAACAGCTCTTTAATGTACAACATATTAATCCTTGCCTGGAAGGCTGGAGAAAAGTACCAAAAATCTTTTTTTTTCCTCATTCCTTGCCCCCAACCATGGCAGATTATGAACTTCAACACTTTCCAGATGAAAGCGGCTTCAGTCTACAGAATATAGCAAATGTATTCAACTGACATTTACTGGTTCCAGTGAAAAAAACAGAGCTTCCAGCCTCGCAGGGATTAAATGTCAGCCAAATAGGCTAAACGTGGAGGAAAACATCAGTTTTCAGACACATCATGGTGATGAAAAAAAAAATCCAGTGTGTTTTAATTACAAATTGAAGATCTCTAGATGTTCCGAAGTGAAATGAAACAGGAAAATGACATTGTTCCCAAATCCTTCCAGCAAAGACTTGTCTTGAATGTCCTGCCATTTTGCTGAAGGAAGCCTTGAGGTCTTCATTGGAGCAGAGACCTATTAGAGAGGCTGGTCTTTGTGAGCAAAATCCTGGTAGCGCAACAATCTATTTCCACATTCTGTGCCAGAGCCTCTTTGTAGCCAACTAATTGCCTGAATTCTGGCAGCGTGTCACAAAGGCACCTAACAAACATCTCTGTATTCCCTCTTTGCCTACAGGACACAGCTCAATTTACAAGGGTTTTTTTTTCCCCTCCCAAAAAGGAATCAGCGTGGCAAAATAACTACAATGCTGGGTGTATATGCAGCTAGTTTGCTTAAAATGTAGTTCTGCTATTAGTTATGCATTTCCAGTTTCAGTGGGTCTTAGGATATTTATACAAGTCTGGCCAAACTTTTCTCAGACTTTAGGAAAGGGGAATGCTTGTTATGTGTTTCTATGTTTGTTTTGATATTTTCTAAAAGCCCATTATAGCAGCTCAAGTTGTATTAAGCAGCATTTAAGCTGTACATTTAAATATGTAGCATGCATTTAAATCAACACAAAGGCAAGAATCAAGCATCTAAGTGTAAAAGCAAAATCACCACTGGCCCTAATCCCCAGTTAGTAAACACAGATCTAATATTTTCGGTAGAGAATGTTTCATTGTCTGCGACTTTCCACTGAGTTGTTTCCTGCTTTTGATATTTTGGCTGTGCTCAGAATCCTCAGTAGCTCTCAATTTTATTTATTTATTTGAATCCCACCCTTGCTATTTTTACAAATCAGTTAAGGCAGCGAACATATCCAACCTATCTTCCTCCTCCTATTTTCCTCATAACAACAGCCTTGTGAGGCGAATTGAGCTGAGAGAGAGAGAGAGAGAGAGAGAGAGAGAGAGAGAGAGAGAGAGAGAGAAGTGACTGGCCCAAGATCACGTAGCTGGCTTTCATAGCTAAGGCGGGACTAGAACTCCTGGTCTCCTGCTTTCTAGCCTGGTGCCTTAACCACTAGACCAAACTGGCTCTATGAAGATGTTCTGGTATGTGTTTTTGCCCTGTTAATTAAAATTGTTCTTGAGAAATATTGAACATAAACATAATGTATTGTAGGGATATGCAAACTGAATATAAATGCAAATTTGAAAGGGGGGGGGTGCTTTGGAGTGCATAGGGAAATGTGTGTCACACCTGTCTGGAAATGCATCTTGTTCTGGACTAACAAGGCAGCTGTGCATTCCTGGCAAAAACCCTGGATGTTTTAACAAACCTGTGCTTTAGTTGCACCTCCACAGCCCCAAAGCACTTTTTTTATCAGCATAAAGCTCTAGATAGATGCTGTCAGTGACCGTAGGCCACTTTGGCTAGACACAATACTATGTTGAGAGAAGTGCTGTATCTATAACACACCTGTGGTTGGGTGGAAGCCAAACCGCCCACAACAAGATCTTTTTTAAAAAAAAAAAACAGAACGTACAGACTGTAATAAGACAATGCACAAAATTGCTGGATGTGAAACAGACATTCTTGCATCGGTGAGTTGATGCAATAACTCATCAAGAAAAATGAACTCATTAAGAAAAATCAGAAGATAAGATGGGAGAGTCCAAACTCATCATTTCAGTCACACTGAACTTCTGATGTGACTAGAAATCAGAATAATTAGCATGTGGTACCTGTCCCTTCACCCCTATCCTATACCTTCACCCTATCCTATACAGCTGGCTGGTGACTTTGGGCCAGTCATTCTCTGTCCACCCAACCCACCTCACAGGATTGTTAATCAATGGTGGGATTCAAAATTTTTTACTACCGGTTCTGTGGGCGTGGCTTGGTGAGTGTGGCATGGCTTGGTGGACGTGGCAGGGGAAGGATACTGTAAAATCTCCATTCCCTCCCCACTCCAGGGAAAGGTTACTGCAAAATCCCCATTTCCTCCCAACCAGCTGGGACTTGGGAAGCAGAGAATAGATGGGGGCGGGACCAGTCAGAGGTGGTATTTACCGGTTCTCCGAACTACTCAAAATTTCTGCTACCATTTCTCCAGAACTGGTCAGAACCTGATGAATACCACCCCTGGTTGTTATTGTGGGGAAAAAATAGGAGGAGGAAGGAGTAATATGTATATTCACCACCTTGGGTTACTTATAAAGTAATGAAGGCAGGACAAAAATCTAATAAAAAAAAAATACCAATTAGCCTGAGCACCAATAACTCAACTGGTCTCTGGGTCTCTCTACTGTATTCCAGGGTGGATAAAAATCAATGATTTTTTTAAAAAAATCAAAAAAATCTGATTTTTTTTATTTAAATCGGATTTTTTTGATTTTTATCGAATTTATTTTAATAAAAAACTTTTGGGGTAAAAATCTATCGTAAGAGTTTTCTATTTAAGATACATAAATAATTCAGTTTATTCAGCATGAAATGGAGCTTAGTTATGTAGCATGAGGCTGTATATTCTGCAACACTGGGACTATCGGTGAGTCAACAGTGGGTCAAAGGAGTAGCAGAGATGACAGTTGCTCTTTAAAAATTATGATTTAAATTGAGTTGATTTAAATCAAGCCTTTTTACTAGTGATTTAAATCATGATTTAAATTGTGATATATTTTTTTTAATTTGATTTATATGCCACCCTTCTCTGGAGACTCAGGGCAGCTTACAATGCGTTAAGCAATAGCCTTCATACTTTTGTAGATTTATACAAAGTCAGCTTATTGCCCCCATAATCTGGGTCCTCATTTTACCTACCTTAGAAAGGATGGAAGGCTGAGTCAACCTTGAGCCTGGTGAGATTTGAACTTGCAGTAACTGCAGGCAGCAGATGTAAGTGGATGTTAATTAGTCTGCTGAGCCACCAGAGCTCAACTCGATTTAAATCAAGTCCACCCTGCTGTATTCACACCCCACTGCCTTATATTCTCCATTTCCCAGATGCCTGCTAGTTTTGCTGTGTCCTCTTCTAAACGCTGGTGAGTTTGGCAGCTTCAAGAACAAGGAGAAGGACAGGATGTCTGCTTCTATTGCCACCACACCAGTGACACCGAGGTAATCAATTTATCATAACAAGGGGTATCCTAGCAACTCTAGAGAAATCAAAAGTTCTCACCCTCTTCGGTGAGGCGGAAAAACGAGTTTTTCTAGCAGCCTTGCAAAGATGCCCCAGCAGATAGGCAGACAGGTATTTTTATATTTTCAGGGAAGTGTGATGATACTTGGGAGGAAGATGAGACTCATAAAAACCTGCTTTGTGCTGCAAGTGTTATGACTAACCTGTCAACTACGTTGAGCAATAAGTGTTCATTTAATATCTGATCCTTGCACTAAAGAGGATTAAAAAAACTGAAAGTAGCAGAACCAGTCATCTCTCTTTGCTCATGGCTTACTGGTCAAATCCTATTTCCATTGTAAATAGGGTGTGCAAACAGCTGCAACCACCCATTGCTGTTGGCTATGCTAAGGTAACTGAAGACTTTTCCCAAACTGTGTGACCAGCCACTCTGAAAAGTCTTTAGGGATATCAACAATCTTACACAAATGCAAATGTCCTACCTAGACTGTCTTGATAACATGTGGAGTGGTGGGGAGGACGTGGATATCTCAGAGCAAAAGTGAGACTACTAATTGTCCATGTCCCAAACTGGAGAGCCAGTTTGATCTAGTGTTTAAGGCACCTGGCTAGAGACCGGGAGCCTCTGAGTTCTAGTCCCACCTTAGCCATGAAAACCGGCTGGGTGGCTTTGGGGCCAGTCACTCTCTCTCAGCCCTACCGACCACACAGGGTTGTTGTTGTTGTGGAGAAAACAGGAGGAGGAAGAAGTATTAAATATGTTCGCCGCCTTGAGTTGTTTCTAAAAATAATAAAGGCAGGATACTAAATGACTTTGTAGGCCCGAGAAAAAAAATGAGAAATTAGGAGAGTTACCTAACTAGGAGTTACCTCTCCTAGTTACCTAGGAGAGAATTCTACCCTCACCAATTTTGATCATTTAGACCAGATTTACTATAACCTGTCCAGGCAGTATTGTTTTAATTTTTACATGTAGGGGAGGCCAAAAAGAAAAGTGGCCTAGAGCAGGGGTCTCCAACCTTGGCAACTTTAAGACTTGTGGACTTCAACTCCCAGAACTCCCTCTCTTTGCTGGCTGAGGAATTCTGGGAGTTGAAGTCCACAAGTCTTAAAGTTGCCAAGGTTGGAGACCCCTGGCCTAGAGGATGCCTAATTTTAGGGTCTATCAAATAAGGCAGAGGCCACTGATTGAGTGGCTCCAAAATTTTATTACACTCTCTCTTTGTCTGGGTTCCAAGAACAAATTTGTCATTTACATTTGTGGAATAGTGTAAGGGTGGAAACCCCCCACTCCCAGAGGTGGCATTTTAGCAGCAAATTTCTGATGGAAAGATAATCTATTTAAGGAAATGAAGATTGCTTTGCCATAGCAGATAAATTTTCAAAATGGCTTGCAGAGAGGAAAGCATATATTAATCTCTTTTATTCATTGCATTTTGGCTGAGCGACAAACTAGCCAATCATATTTTCATCTAGTATTGTATATGAACACATCCCATGTAAATAGTGACCAATAATTACCAAGTGAAGCCAGGCAATTAGACTGAATTCATTAAGCCATAGGTGACATACTTTTTAATTCTGTGCTTATTATTTTTATAAGTAACTTAAGGCAGTAAACATATCTAATGCTCCTTCCTCCTCCTATTTTTTTCCACAACAATCCTGCAAGGTGAATTGGGCTGAGAGAGAGTATGACTGGCCTAAAGACACCCAGCCAGCTTTCATGCTGAAGGTAGGACTAGAACTCCCTCTCTCCTGGTTTCTAGCCTGGCACCTTAACCACTAGACCAAACTGGCTCTCAATTGTCTCAGCCAATACAGCCATGATGATCAATATTAATACTAGTTGGTACTTCTATTCTGCATAAGTGATATTAATACTATAACTGTAAATGTATCATGTTATAACTGACATTATTGCTTTATCTCCAATTTTAATTGTTGATAATTTTTAACTTAATTTTGATTATGCTTGCACTGTACTCTGGGTGGAGTTGCTGTTTAAATAATTTTTTGTTTCTTTGCTAATTTTTAATGACTGCACATTCTTTTCTTTCCCCTGGAAGATGGTAGAATTTAACAAGTTGTTTGCATTTTTTTTAGTTGTTTGTGATAAAACAGTAGTTTTTCTCCTTGTATGAATATAAAATAACCATTTCTAATCCAAACATGGAAAATAACATCACAGTGGATATCAATCCATAGTTTTAATAGCAAACTTGCCTGCACATCTGTGGACTATTTTTTTTAAAAAAAAAAAGTTTTACAAATTTAAACAAGTCCTTTAATTTCATATCCTTAAAAGCAAATCTTCTGAAGAACAAAGAAATAGTTGACATTTCTGCTTTTTGATAACTTCAGAAAAAAAATTCATTCTTTCTCTTTCTTTCTTTCTTTCTTTCTTTCTTTCTTTCTTTCTTTCTTTCTTTCCTTCCTTCCTTCCTTCCTTCCTCCCTTCCTTTCTTTGAAAGATAAATATTAAATAGAAAAGAATCTTTATTTTGTTGCCCTGACTGATACACAGAGCTCAATTACAAATATGCTTACTTGAAAAACAAGTCCTACTGTGGAAATTAAAGCTTATTACAAGTAAGAGTAGCATTGGGTTTACAGCAAAGTAATCTCAAGTAAAAAGAATGGATCAAATTTCAGGGTTACGACTGCGGTACCAGATGGCATTAAAATTCTAAATTCAGTACAAATAAATTCCATGTATTTAAAGGAAATTTAGTTCAAAATAAACATGTTTAGGATTAGGCTGCAATTTACAGTCAATGGGGAAGGTGAAACCTAGGAGGAAACAGTTTGTTAAGTATTCCTGGGATGATCTTTGGTAGAATCCTAGTTATAAGAGAATGAAAGAGGCAATGAGCAAAATTTGGGAATTGCAGTACAACTTTTATGGAGGGTATATGGATGTTTACATCAGATTCCTATTTTCCGACGGTTACTAAGAGTTGTATAATTGAGGAAGGGAGGAACAGTTGTATAATTGAGGAAGGGAGGAACAGGCTCAGGCTCAACCCATCCAAGACCGAGTGGCTATGGTTTCTGACGTCCCGATATAGTTGACGCCATCGCTGACTATTGGGGGTGAATCGCTGGCCCCCACGGAGAGGGCTCGCAACTTGGGTTCCTCCTGGATTCACGGCTGTCTTTAGAAGAGCACTTGACGGCCGTGACCGGGAGGATTTTTCATCAGGTTCGCCTGATTCGCCAGTTGCGTCCCTTTCTGGACCGGGACTCCCTACATAGTCACTCATGCCCTCGTCAATTCCCGTCTGGACTACTGTAACACTCTCTACATGGGGCTCCCCTTGAGGAGCAACCGGAGGCTCCAACTGGCGCAGAGTGCGGCCGCGTGGGTGGTTATGGGAGCAACATGGCGCTCCTGTGTGACATTTCTCCTGCGCAAGCTGCACTGGGTCCCGGTGGTCTTCCGGGTGCGCTTCAAGGTTTTGGTCACCACCTTTAGAACGCTCCATGGCTTAGGACCTGGTTATTTACGGGACCGCCTACTACCACAAGCAGCCTCCCACCGGCCGGTACACTCTCATAGAGAGGGGCTCCTCCGGGTGCTGCCAGCCAAACAATGTCGACTGGCGGCCCCCAGGGGGAGGGCCTTCTCTGTGGGGGCACCCACTATCTGGAACGAGCTCCCCCCAGAGATACGGAGGGTCCCAGATCTGCGCACTTTCTGCCGTGCTCTTAAGACTCTCCTATTCCAGCAAGCCGGCCTGGCCTAATTTTCTCCCTTGTTTTAAAATTCTTTTAAATCGAAATTTTAATCTGTTTTAAATTATTGGGATTTTTTAATTGTTTCCGGCTAAATTATTTAATCTGGTTTTGATTATGTTTCTAACTTTTGTATCTATGTATTTTATTTTGTGCCTGTTCACCGCCCTGAGTCCTTTGGGAGTAGGGCAGTATATAAATTTAATAAAAACAAACAAAACAAAACAAAACATTGAGAAAGAAACATTACTGTATGTCACTTGATTTAGAAAAAGCATGTGGCAAAATGAATGGCTGTATATTATGGAAACTTTGTGAGACAATACAGTTGGAGATCATCTGCTGAATGCAGTAAAAGCAGAATATGATGGAAATAAAACATCCACAAATCTCAACAAAATGCTTCAATGTTGAGCAGAAAGTAAGACAAGGTTATGTAATGGCTGCCTACTGTACGTATAGAGAAATGCATGCATACAGGTAATCCTCATTTTATGACAGATAACTTAGCAACAGTTCAAAGTTATGACAGACACTCCCCCCCCAAAAGCTACTTATTTGAAGATCCTATCTTGGGGCCCCTCTGTAGTCATGTGCCTGCATTTGGGGCACTTGTCAATGGCCCACATTTATGGCCATTTGCAGCACCCCACAGGCATGTGACTGATTTATGATGGATTTGCTGGAAACTGGCATTTACTTCCAGTCTTCAGCAAAAACTGACTCATAGAGAACAATGGCTTTGCTAAACAACCATGGCATTCATTTAATGATTGGGGTTTCCACTTAACAACCACCCTGAAAAGGGAATAAAATCAGGTCTGGTCACATGGTGATCCACATCATGACTTATGACTGTAATTGCTGGGCTCAATTACAGTCTTAACTCGAGGATTACTTCTGGTACATGTGATGTATTATACATGTCTTTTGGTATGTAGATGATGCTATGGTTCTAGATCAGAATCCAAATGTTACAGACACCATGATGTAACAAAGCATTCAAATGCTAAGATTATGGGCTATTTCACAGGAAATCAGGAATGAACAATAGCAAGTTTTACACATGATACTGAAAAACGATAGGTATGTGCTTTTGCTACTTTGTTATGTGGAAGTGAGAGAAGGGTAGTTGAATGCGGTAGGGATGGTCTATTTAAGAACTGGGTATTGCAAAGGAAGGAGATAGGGTCAGGAATGAATGAGTGCTGAGAAAACGTGGACGGAATACAAAAATAAGAAGGAAGAAGGTTGAGGGGGGTTTGGTCATGCAGAATGTAAATTAGAATCAAAGTACAAAGAAATTATTATTATTATTATTATTATTATTATTATTATTATTATTATTATTATTATTATTATTTATTGAATTTATATACCGCCCTACTCCCGAAGGACTCAGGGCGGTGAACAGCCAAAAGATAAAATACATATAATACAAATGTTAAAAAAATCATTAAAATACAATTAAATAATTTGGCCCAGAAAACAAAATTTAAAAACCCCAATTTTATAAGACAAATTTAAAATTTAAAAAATTTAAAAACAATTTAAAAAAGAGGTTAGGCCAAGTCGGCCTGCTATATCAAGAGTGAATGATTGAAAGAAAGGGAAAGTCCAAAACTGTCACTGGATGAAGTTGATGAGTTCATGAAAAAGAGAAGTTTAATGAACCGTGACAGAAGTAAAGGATGATTTAAGTGAATTCAAAAAGGTATAGTGAACGATGTTGGTATAAACCAGTTTTAACTCTGTTTCTGTTCCTTTTTTCTCATTTCATGTTTTTAATTTCTTTGGCTTACTGTTCCATACTCTTTCTGTGCTTTGTATAACAAGTTGGAGCTACCTTGAAATAGAGGACTGTTTGAACCAAATCACAGAATTATAACTTATCTCTTCAAAAACAAACGAGAAAAAGGTCATACAGAGGAAGTCTGGAATGCTGGAAGATTAGGAAACTAAGATGCCAACTCAAGCGTTTAGATTCCTCAAGGACTTCTTCGCAACTGCAAACTATAATCCCATATTAATAGCATCCAAATTATAGACTACTTTAAGAGTAATTGAAGGAGCAACAAAAAGATTAGGTCTATGTGGATATCCTGCCTTTTCTATGGGACAATTTTATTGATTTTCTTATTATTATTTTTTTTATGAAAGATCACTTAAAGTTGCACCTGTGGGAACTCTACAGGTAGTCTTCGATTTATAACCACAATAACCCCAAAATTTCTGTTGCTAAGCAAAACATTTGTTAAGTGAATTTTGTTCCCTTTTACGATCATTCTTGCCACAATTGTTAAGTGAATCACTGCAGTTGTTAAGTTAGTCACAAGGTTATTAAGTGGATCTGGTTTCCCCATTGACTTTGCTTATCAAAAGATCATAAAAAGGAATCACATGATCCTGGGACACAGCAACCATCATAAATATGATTCCTAATAAAGGAGAATATTTGTAGCTCAGGGCTGATGTGAAGGGTCTTTAGTGCTTTTTGAGCTTGCTTGTTTTCTTGCAGACATTTCATTACCCAAGTAGGTAACATCATCAGTGCTAGCTAGTGAAAGGTTCACAAGAAAACAAGCAAGCTCAGAGAGCACCAAGGGCCCCTCATGTCAACCCTGAGCTACAACTATTCTTCTTTATTAGTGACTCATATTTATGACAGTTGCAGTTGCATTTTGATGCATGACCATGGGGATGCTGCAATGGTCATAAGAATGAAAAATGGTCATAAGTCACTTTTTTCAGTGCCGTTGCAACTTCGAATGATCACTAAATGAACTGTTGTAAGTCAAGGACTACCTGTATATGAATGCTTACAATACCAAACAGGAAACATACAGACTATTAAAGTGACAATGTTCAAGGCAAGTTCACAACTAATGTTACATTTTCTACATTGGCATTAATGAACAGATTAATAGTTTAGAAAAAGTTCTGAATAAATGTTGCAGATGTCATAAATATACAGACAAGTGGTCTTCAATTTACAACCACAATTGAGTGCCGAATTTTGGTTGTAAGTTGTTGCGGTTATAAGTCGAATCACTGACCAGGCTTGATTTTTATGACAGTTGTTAAGTGAATCACTGCAATTAAGTGAATCGTGAGGTCTTTAAGCAAATCACACAGTCATAAGCCTGAATCCAGCTTATCCAATGGGTGTTTTTTGTTGTTTTGGGCTGAAAAGCAGCAAAACAAAACCATGGCAACACATGATCACATGACTGGGGGACACTGCAAGCAGTTATAAACGTGAGCTGAAATGGGAAAGTGCCTGAAATGGAATCACATGACCACAGGGGTGGCGTGGCAGTTGTAACATTGAAGACGAGTCATAAATAATATTTTGAGCCCATCAGAACTCCAAATGGCTTGTTAAGCAACTGGTTATATAACTACCCATGTTGAGCAAAGGTTAAGAATATTGTTCTGGCATCAGGAACGCCTTGTTTAGTATGTGGTTTATCCATTCATATCATCCTCGGAAAGACAATCAAAACTAAGGCATAACAGAAAGAGAAGCAAGATGGATGCCGGATTTCCTGAGATTGCTTAGGGAAAAACTCAACAGCTGTATGTAAGTCAGAGCAAATGTAAGTATAAGTCAGATGGGGAAGCTTTAATACTTCAGTCATGCTGTAAGCATAGACAGATTTGGCTTTGTTGTACCCTTCCCAAAACTGGGACTGTCTACATCAGGGGTGGGCAAATGTGGCCCTTTTACAACCTGTGGACTTCAACTCCCAGAATTCCTGAGACAGCCAAGCTGTCTACATGTCTTAAACCAGGGGTCTCCAACCTTGGCAACTTTAAGACTTGTGGACTTCAACTCCCAGAATTCCTCAGCCAGCTTTGTTTTGCTGGCTGAGGAATTCTGGGAGTTGAAGTCCACAAGTCTTAAAGTTGCCAAGATTGGAGACCCCTGTATTAAACTACTATTTGCTCTTAGCTAGAAAGGATCATGTTCTCTGGGTATGGTCAAATGTATCAAATTAAGGGCTGTTTTAATCTAAGATTTTCTTTTCAGTCATGCACATTACCACAGCCAAGCCTGAGGTACCTGAAGCCAAAAAAACATGTTACTCACAGCACCTCCCTCTAAAAGTTCACACTGAAGGGACGAGGAGAGGAACTTGGTACAAGCCTAAGAGGAGAGACTGGTTGGATTTTAGCAATTGTAAGAGGAATCTTCCTTTCTGTCACACCTCAGAATACTAGGCAGAATGCAGTGTCCCAGACCCCAAGGGAGCATTGTGGAGAGAGAAAGATACCTTACTACTATACTGTTATCTCCCTGCTTTTTTGGCTAATCAATTCACAGTTGCTGGCTGCACTATGACCACGCTTAAGAGAAATTCAATATTGCTTGCTCCCTCCTCCCCTTAAAAAAATATCTAGCCAAAGGAAACCTAAATATTTCCAAAGCAAACATTCAGAAGAATGCACTCTCCATTATTGACAAAACAAAGAACACACAGCTCTCTCTTACATGATCAGATATCCTTGCTTAGAAAATTGTTAGCCACACTGTGTACTTTCTGAATTCTGGAGATCGTATCATTGCCTTCCCTTCGCTGTACTTCAGGAGAGCCTTGTACAAAACCAGTTGAAACAGCACGGGACGGCAGGGAAGTACTGGGAGGTAATGAGCCAAAGCCACACACAGATTAACTGCAGTTAGTCATGTTTGTGTTTGCTACAGGGGTGGCTGAAATGGTAGCACTGGGTTAAATGGTTCAGAAGAAGTTCAGCATTAAAATATAGTCAAATAAAAATTCAATCCTGGCCCCTGCCAAAATAGAAACACTATATAATTATAATTACTAATAAACTAAATAAGATATAAGAATGACTGGTTGTGTCTTTCAACATTAAATATCTGACCTTTATCATAGATACCGTGTTCCCCGAAAATAAGACATCCCCTGATAATAAGCTCTCCTCCGAAAATAAGCCCTCCCCGAAAATATTTAAACACATTTCCTCTGCCATTTCCTCGGGTTAGGGTTAGGGAGACAGAGCTGGAAATCAGGTAAGACAGCAAGAGGAGCCCCGTCTTACTCCACATGCCCCAAAATAATAAGACCTCCCCGAAAATAAGGCCAAGCGCTTATTTCGGGATTCAAAAATATATATAAGACAGGGTCTTATTTTCGGGAAAACACGGTAGATAGATAGATAGATGGATGGATGGATGACTTGTGATTGATTATCTCCTACCAAGTCAGAATTAAATCTTAATGACCTCATAGACAGATTTTTCTCCAGGACAAAATGAGTGACTCGGTATTTATAGTTTTCTGCATTAGCTGTTGTATTCTTCATCTAGGTTTTTATTGTATTATTGTATAGTATTGCATGTTTTAATATTGCAAATTAGTGCAGGTTATCTAATTTATTTTAATTCAACAAAGATGATGAAATATATTGACATTTCATTGATTTCAATGGGACATTTTAACTCCTTTACATTACGCTCATTTAAAATGGGAACTGTAGCTGACTGTGTTCATCCACCAACAGAATTTTAACTTCCTAATTTGCTGGGATTACAAGATTCATTAGAGCAGGCTGCCAGTGTGTGTGAGTAGAGAAGAAAGGAGTGGAAGCTTTTACAGAAACCCACCTGTAGCTCTAAGTAATTTAAGTTGCTATAGAAGGCTTTGCCTACATAACAGAGGGTAAGTTTTACCACTAGGGTTTTAATTATGCCTTATGATTATTATACCGATTTCATTTTTACACCAAAGGATTTGAGAATCATTTATTGGCAGATAAGTATAGATCCACTGAACATAATTAATGAAATTCTTCACTGTTTCCTTTAGTCTACAGCAGGGGTCTCCAACCTTGGCAAGGTTAAGACTTGTGGACTTCAACTCCCAGAATTCCTCAGCCAGCTGGCTGAGGAACTCTGGGAGTTGAAGTCCACAAGTCTTAACCTTGCCAAGGTTGGAGACCACTGGTCTACAGGAACATTTTGTCAAAATTACCCATATCTTCTTCTTTCTTTATCTTTATCTTTATTTGATTTATATACCACCCTACTCCCGAAGGACTCAGGGCGGTGAACAGCCAAAACAGTAAAATACAAAGTAAATACAAAATTTAAAAACAGAATAAAATCGAATTAAACAATTTGGCCCAGACAGATTAAAACACCCCAATCATTTAAAAACTGATTAAAATTTACATAATTACATAATTAAAAAAGAGGGAAATATCTTATTATTGCCACAAACATGTCCAGTACATTTGAAGGAATTTCTATGTGAAGAAACCAAGCTTCTTATACTGGCTGACATCTTTGCTGAAAGTATCATGCTATGTCAGCTCTTGCCAGGTTTTTGACCTAACCAAGAACCTACACTGATTTAGCCATAATTTCCTAACTCTACAAAGGATCCTGGGATGTGTATTTTTCCATACTTGATAGATAAGATTGTTTGTCCAGGTTTTGTGTAATATCTTTAGATATTAGGAATGTATTCAATTAGCATTTTAATGCAGGCTTATTTAATCTGTGTTTCTCAAGGCAATATGGAAACCCAAATACAACTATATTCCTGGTAATTGCCTTTACTTTCTGAACTATGCAATTCAATGGACAAAGGTTGCTTAGAAAAACAGGTTTATTTCTATAATTAAGTGGAATGAAGCTCCCACGTAGTTATCTCTCATTTTGTTATATGCCATTGTCTCATAGTAGAGTGTCTGTCACCTGCACCTCTATAACTGTCTGGTTTGGTTCTGCAACCCAACAAGACAGACACAGACTTCAGAAGATAATTAGAACTGTAGATAAAACAATTACTACCAACCTGCCTTCCATTGAGGACCTGTATACTGCATGAGTCAAAAAGAGGGCCGTGAGAACTTCCGGTTTCCGTGTCTTCGGCGGCGGCGGTGCCTTTTGAAGCTCCGCCAGCCCCGCCGCTTGTAGAGCCGCTTCGCGACGAAGAAGCGGCTCGAAAACTTCAAAAATCTTTAGGATTTTTGAAGAGAGATCGCAGGGTCCAGGTTGAGCCCCTGCAACCCCCCCAGGGAATAGTTTCTGGGGAGGGAACAGGAGCGGCTCCCATTCAACCTGCTGGAACTCCGGGCGGCGTGGGACAAGTCTGCTTCTGCAGAACAAGCCAGCTACAGGAAACTTTTAATTGAAAGAAAAGGAACCAGCCTTAATAAGCAGCATACTGTTACTTGAACCCTGAAACTCGGAATCGCAAGTATTAGAGTTTTCTTGGCTTTCTAATCTGAGTGAAAAAATGTGGATGAGTGAAAGTGAACTGTAAAAACATGGCGCTTAGCCTCAGACTTAACAAGCGGGCGAGTGTGGATTGCTGAACTCATCTTGCTTTGTTACAAAGTTTCTAAACTGATACGAAGTTGCTTCGCTTGCAATAAGAGAAATAAGAGAGAAATTTCTCCTTTTTCAATACTGGACTTTGCTTTACTTTGGTTCTTATTTGATTAAATCTGGGGGACTTTTTTAGAAGTCTTTGTGGAGGTGGGAGAGGAAGAAGAACTTCCCTTTTTAGTAAAACTAGCCTACGTGACAGGATGGCCTCAAAGAAGCAGGAAGTGAAGGCAACAGGAGGTGGATCTCCCACACATAAAACGCAACCTCCCCCTGCACAACAGACACAGACTCAGAAAAAAGATTTTGATATGGGAGACTTAAAAGAATTTATTTCTAAAACTTTGGATGATAAATTTCAAAAATCTCAACAGGAGATAGATGATAAACTTCAAAAATCACATCAGGAATTTATGCAGGAAATTAATGAAGTTAAAGACATGGTGAAACAGAATCAAAATAAGGTGACCAAAAAAATATCAGAAGTGGCGTCTGGCCTGGCAGAATTTATTGGGAAAGTTGATTTTAAAGTTGAAGAACTTAAATCAGAAGTTAATGTTAAGATGAAAGACAATGATTATAAAACTGATGAAGTTGATAATAAAATGCAGAGAATTGAAGATGAGATTGTTATGATACAATTCCGGGCGATGGAATTTGCCATACGGCTTCGGGGAATTCGAGAGGAGGAGAGACAGGATTTGAGACAAGTTTGCTCTGAAGCCTTGGCTAAGATTTTACAAGCTAATCCTGATTTGGTATTTCATAAAATAGATAAAATTTACAGAGTGAACTCTTGGGTGGCCAGACAAAGACAACTGCCCAGAGATGTGGTCATATACTTTACTGACAGAGAAATTAGAAATGATATCCTGCAAAAATCTTTTCATACTTCTGTACAAGTGGGGGGTTCACGACTTGAAATTTTTAAAGAATTACCTCCTAAAATGTTGAAAGTTAGAAAAGAATTTGGTTTTCTTGTTAAGGAATTGAAAAACTTACAGATACCCTTCCGGTGGGACGCACCAGCTGGGATAATTTTTAGATATAAGGGAGAAGGATATCGGTTGAATACCGTGGAGAAGGCACAACACTTTTATAGTACTATTCTTAAGGAAAGAACACCATCTCCACGTACATCTACAGTTTTGGAGATTAAGGAGAGTGAAGAGAGGCAATTGAAAGAACAGTCTAAGCAGGAATTAGAAATAGTGCAAGGTGCAGAAGGAGGTTTTCTGAGTGAGCCCTTGTTGGATTCTTCTCCAATTTTGGATTTGATTCAGTTGACTGAAGTTAAAGATCAACGTATAACTAGAGCTCAATCCAAGCTACTTAAACAAAAGCAACAACAACAACAGGAAAGACAAGACAAGAAGGCAGTTAAGAGTACCGTACAAGAGAGTGGCGCTATGGGAGGAGCGAGATCGAAGCTCTCGGATGAACTTCAAATATTTTGCTCTGCGCTACAGAAAGAGGCTGATGACCTTTAAATGTCTATCTTGGAATGTTAATGGGTTGAATTCAGCACAGAAAAGGAAGAAATTATTTACATATTTGAAACAATTTAATAATGATATAATATGTTTACAAGAAACGCATATCACAACTCAAGATCAAAAATATTTGATAAATCCAAAACTAGGAGCACATTATATATCTTCAACTTCGCAGAAAAAGAATGGTGTGGTTATTTATGTAAATAAAAAATTAACAGCGAAAGTTATAGAAGCAGATCAAGATGGTAGGTTTGTAGCAATTGAATTGCTTACAGCAAATGGACAAATTCTTTTGATTGGAATTTATGCTCCCAACCAACAACAGGACTATTTTTATAAGATGTTACATACTAAAATATTGCAATGGGACTATAGATCTATTTTAATTATGGGAGACTGGAATGGAGTAATTGATTCTAAACTAGATAAAAAGAGCTTGGCAAAGTCTAGAATTAGACTACCACAGACTTTTTTTGATATGAAAGAAGATATGGAATTAAAAGATGTTTGGAGAATACATAATCCAAATGAATTGGATTACACTTTCTTTTCTGATAGACATAGATCCTTTTCTAGGATTGATTTTATTCTGTTGTCAAATGATCTACTTGTTAAGACAAAAAGAACAAAGATTTTTCCAAGAACTTTGACTGACCATAGCCCTGTATGGATAGAAATTGAGATGGATAAGGTTGAGAGACGTTCTTGGAGATTAAATGAGAACTTGTTTAGATATGAAAAAAATACAATAGAACTTAAAAAGCATTTGAAAGAATTTTTTGAAATAAATTTGAATAAAGGTACCCCAATTGAAATTGTTTGGGACGCAAGTAAAGCTTATATGAGAGGGGTACTTATCTATATGAATTCTAAACATAGACTGCTCCGACAAAAGAAAAGATCTGAGTTGGAAATGGAAATAAAGAATAAAGAACAGTTACTTATTAAAAACCCATCAGATGAAAGAATACGAAGTGCTATAAAACTTTTGAAAGATCAATTTCAAATGCTTATGGCGGAACAAGTTGCAACAAGCCTACAATACGCGAAGCATAACACATTTTGCAACGCTAATAAACCGGGCAGATGGTTGGCTTACACATTGAGGAAAAAACAAAGTGCACGGATTATCGATCGTATTGATATTGGAGGGAAAGAAATCTTTCAACAAAAATTAATTAAAGAAGCTTTTGTGGACTATTATACTAAATTATATGCCAAAGAAGAGGTGCAGAATGGACTTATAGAAAAATATTTAAATGATAAGAGAGTTACAAAAATTACCGATCAACAAAAGGAAAGAATGAATTATCCTATAACAGAGGAGGAGATAACAGCAGCAATTAAACAGCTAAAAACAGCCAAAGCTCCTGGCACGGATGGTTTGACTGCAGTGTATTATAAAACTTTACAAGCTGAAATGGTGGGACAACTTAGAGATTTATTTTGCAATATTCAACAAGGGGGTAAAATACCCCCATCTTGGACAACTGCTTATATATCTTTGATACCAAAAGAACAAGTTGGTCCTAAAAAACCAGAGAATTATAGACCAATATCTCTTTTGAATACAGACTATAAAATTTATGCGAAGGTATTAGCCAACAGGTTGATGCCAGTAATCCAAAAGGTGATTCATGAGGACCAAGCGGGATTTATTGAGGGTAGATATATGAAGGACAATGTAAGGCAAGTAATAGACTTATTGGAATATCTTGATAAGAATAAACAGATTCCTGCAGTGCTGGTTTTTTTGGATGCAGAGAAGGCCTTTGATAGAGTGGATTGGAATTTTCTACTAAAGACTTTAAAAAAGATGGGCTTTGGGGACCAATTTATACAGGCGATCTCAGCAATTTATCAAGAGCAAAAAGCACAGATTATTATTAATGGAAGTTTGACGACAGAGTTTAAAATTGAAAAAGGAACAAGACAGGGATGTCCGTTGTCCCCACTTTTATTTATTTTAACATTGGAAGTCTTGCTAAATACAATACGGGATTCTAAAATTTTGAAAGGCATAATGATAAGGCAAGAGGATTATAGAATAAAGGCATTTGCAGATGATCTGGTTGTTACCCTATCACAACCAATGGAATCAACAATCCTGATGAACGACATTATACAAGACTATGGTAGAGTTTCAGGTTTTAGACTGAATTCAAAAAAGACTAAAATGATAGTTAAAAATATGACACAAGATCGTAAACATGAGCTTGAAAGGAGGGCAGGTTTTGAAATTGTACCTAAGGTAAAATATCTTGGAGTTCAGGTTGCAGAATCAAACATGAAATTGTTTCAAAATAATTATGAGGTGTTGTGGCGAGAGGTTCAGAAGGATATGGAGACTTGGAAAAAGCTGCAACTGTCTCTACTTGGAAGAATAGCAGCAGTTAAGATGAACATTTTGCCAAGATTTCTGTTTTTGTTTCAAATGATTCCGGTGCTTAAAAGTGATAAACAACTGAAAGTTTGGCAGTCTGGTGTGAATAAATTTGTCTGGAACGAGAAGAAGCCGAGAGTGAAATTGAAAATTATGCAAGATGTTCCAGAAAGAGGAGGTCTTAAACTCCCAAACCTACAGTTATATTATGATGCAGCAGCTTTAACTTTAACAAGTGATTGGTTTGGAAGTAAAAAGACTGGAATATTGAAAGCAGAAAGTTTTGACCTTGAACTTGGATGGCATGCCTACTTATTCTACGATGACAAAGTTGATAAAGTATTTAAAAGTCATATACTTAGAGACTCTTTGATGAGAGTTTGGAAGAAGCACCGACTCAAATGGGATTACAAAATACCGCTATGGCTGGATCTTGGTCATACTTTGTGGAATACAAATATAATGTCACTCGGGGGGTTTTTATACAAAGAGGTTCTTTTTACAGATGCGGGCAGATGGCAGCTGAAGACATTACAGACACTGTTGGATGAAGGGCTTAATCTAACTTGGTTACAATATAATCAATTACAATTGAGATGGAAAGAGGACCAAAAAACTGGTATTATGTTGCATGAGGAAGAATTGGTTAGACATATAAGAGAGAAAGGTCCAATGCATATCAAAAGGCTTTATAATGTTTTGCTAGAAAGAGATTCAGAAACTGAATTAGTTAAAGACTGTATGATTAAGTGGGCACAGAATTTTGAAGAACCAGTGATGCTGGAAACATGGGAAAAAATTTGGGTTCAGAATGTTAAATTTACACAGTCGCAAAACCTGAGAGAAAATTTTTATAAAATGTTTTATAGATGGCATTTAGATCCCAAAAAGTTGTCATGTATGTACCCTAATGTTCAGCCAAAATGTTGGAGATGTGAATGTTTAGATGCCACGTATTATCATGTTTGGTGGACCTGTAGGAAAGTTAAGGCTTTTTGGATAAAAATTTGGTGGGTCATGCAGAATGTTTTGAGGAAAAAAATTCAATTTTCTCCACAGTTGTTTTTATTGGGTATAGTTAAGGGTTTTACACGGGGTGAGATAAAACTGATATTGTATATGATAACAGCAGCAAGATTGTTGATAGGTAAATATTGGAAGAATGAAGCTTTACCCACTATCGAGGAATGGACTTTGAAGATGGCTAGTTTTGCTGAGATGGCGAAGATTTCAGCATATTTAAAAGACTGTTCACAAGAGACTTATGAATGGGAATGGAAAAGGTGGATAGAATATGTTCAGAACAAATACCAAACTAGAAAGTATCAAATAGCTTTTATTTGAAAATAATGTATTAGAAATATTTTAATGTATTAGAAATATTTTAATGTAAAGAGATAAAGAGGAAAAATTATACAGGGGGAGGGATGGGTTTAAGCTTGTTTACTAGTGTTACTAGTTATGAGTATATAATAGGGAAGTCTGGGGGGGGAGGGTTAGGGAGGGTTAGGGAGGGTTTGGGGAGGGAGGTGGGGGGGTGAAAAAAGGGGTGAAAATCTAATTGTAAAACTTTTGCAATAAAAAAAAAAAAAAAAAAAAGAGGGCCGTGAAAATATTGACAGACTCCTCACACCCTGGACATAAATTGTTTCAACTCCTACCCTCAAAACGACGCTATAAAGCACTGTACACCAAGACAACTAGATACAAGAACAGTTTTTTTTCCTGAACGCCATCACTCTGCCAAACAAATAATTCCCTCAACACTGTCAAACTATTCACATTAGGCTGCATAACTATTGCTATTGGTCTTCTCATCGTTCCTGTTGTCCATCTCCTCCCACTTGTGACTGCATGACTGTAACTTTGTTGCTTGTATCTTTGTGATTTATATTAATGGTTTCCTAGTATGATTGCTTATTGTACCATATGACTGTCACTGGGTGTTGTGCCTTGTGATTCTTGATGAGTGTATCTTGTCTTTTTATGTACACAGAGAGCATATGCACCAAAGACAATTTCCTTGTGTATCTAATCACACTTGGCCAATAAAGAATTCTATTCTATTCTCTATTCTATAGTGGCAATCAATTTAATAGACTCCCAATTTCAGGCAATGGAAGAAGTCAGGTGTTGGATTC
Organism: Pituophis catenifer annectens; assembly: GCF_029215685.1. Lineage (NCBI taxonomy): Eukaryota > Metazoa > Chordata > Lepidosauria > Squamata > Colubridae > Pituophis > Pituophis catenifer. Next base: position 130,355,298 of record NW_027256883.1, read on the forward strand.
CAGCCAAAACTCAAATTGTTAAGCTCCTGAAGACACCTGGAACAGATGCTTTTGTTCCTAAAAAGTGGAAAACTCCTGAGTGGCTTGCTACCATAGCGGATCACACAATATATGTCACTGTGAGAAGAATGTAAGAGCAACAATCATTAGAAGGTTGCAATACACTTTGTGCAGACTACAGCAACCTCACAATGAGTTATTTTGAGGATATTCTCCAGTGATATGATAGGAAATCAGCTGGCTGGCCTGACCCAGGCATAATAGTGATGGGTCTGCCAAAGGTCATAGGGAGAAGTAACAGGAGGAAATGGCAGATGACTTTCCTTTACGTCCTGGGCTACTACTGCCAAAATGTTGCGTGTTAATAAAAGTAGATTTTTTTTTCTGTTAAGGGGAAAAAAAATCAAGTATGTCAGAAAAAACCTATACATTAGATAAAAATATGATTAAAATTACGGTAGTTACAAGATTTATTAATGCAAAATTATTTGACTGGACATATCAAATCTGTATTCTCAAAAAAAGCACAACTTGCCCCTGCCCCATCTAGAAAAAGAAGTATAAAATTTAAGTATTGTCCAGATGTTCTGGGAAGAATCTCACACAAGCCATTCCCTCTAATAAATATAATAAGAGCTGTGGTGGTGCAGTGGTTAGAATGCAGTACTCCAGGCTACTTCGACTGACTGCTGGCTGTCAGCAGTTCCGCAGTTCGATCCTCACTGGCTTAAGGTTGAGCCTTCCATCCTTCTGAGGTTGGTAAAATGAGGACCCAGACTGTTGGGGACAACATGCTAACTCTGTAAAAACCGCTCAGAGAGGGCTGTAAAGCACTGTGAAACGGTATATAAGTCTAAGTGCAATTGCTATTTGTGCCTTTTCAATTGAAAAAAAAAATCAACCTATCTAAGGTATCTATGTGGAAAAAAAAATAGAAATGTGACACAAGAATGTGAAAATATATTGGACAATAACTTAGCATACTGGTCTTACCCTACCACTAAAAAGAAAGGACCGTCTAATGTAACAGAAAGGAACAATGCCACATTATCTGTTCTAGCACGCTATTGAAGTGCCATGAACTTAAGACATTTTGAAAGCTGGAGAGAGAATGGAAAGTCTTAGCTAAGTGAAATAAAGACCTCTTTTAATATAGTTCTGCTGTCTTGAGTGTTTCTGTAACAAAATGTAGCTGTGACAGTGATTGTAAGCACATGAATTTGGCATGTAGCTTACTTACCTCCAAAAGCAGGATATAAAAATATGGGGATGCCTCCCTCAACTTTCCATTTTATAATACCTAAACTGGTGTTTTTAAAATATATAGTAATCATGTGGCCTGAATGACTTGGCTGTATCCTTGATCATTGTCATTGCTGTCAGACTGAAGTCAGCTGGCTATTTCTACCCATCTGGTTGTAAACAAGCCTGAAACCTATGAAAGTTTAGAGGAGAAAATGAAATTCTTACTTTATTACGCTTTCACTTACTGAAGGCAGATATTGTAGGAGGAGAGTGTGTTAGTCTATAGTAGCCAAAAATTGGAAGGAATCTGATAGCACCTTTTCAACTAACCCATTTGATTAAAAAACATAATTATGTTATTCTGAAAAGGTGTTACCACACTTTTTCTGATACATGAGCTGGGAAAGCTCTGAAGAGAGTTTTGAGAAACTTTGAAACTTTTCTAAGAGAAACTCTGAAAATTAAAATCAAGTACATCACTTTTTCTTGTATTTTAGCAAATTGGGTGGCAAACATACACATGTGTTAGTTATTGTATTTATAATAGCATATATAATATGAACGTATACCGGTACAGGAGTGTTGTAAAGATGGATATTGTGATGTAAAGTGAAGAAAATGGTTTAAATAAAAACAATATTAAAAAATAATAATAATAAAAAGCTCTTTTGAAGAAAAAAGGACATGAGGTCTCTGTGTTCGTGGGGAAAAAGGCATTTCCTAAATGGAAGGAATTTCTTTAAAATTATTTTAAAAAATTAAGCACACAAAGACTAACAGATAGAAAGCCCTAAAGTTAAATTTTTGCCTAAATTACAAACCTATGTTGAGGCCTAGAACCAAGTACCTTTTCCTCTGACAGTGTCACTGAATCCAACTGTGTCTACTCATTTGTGGGAATTATAGTTTGGCCTAGCTGCCAAAGCTGTCATAACATCGTTGTTTCAATATTTAGGATCCTTTTAAAATATGTTAAATGTTAAGTATAAGGATTATATCATCATCATCATCATCATCATCATCATCATCATCATCATCATCATATCACCATCATCGTGGCTTCTGGGCCATTTCTGTCTCTCACCATGCATGCCTAACTTGTTACTCAGGCATAGCAATGGAACAGGAAGAATTAGACAAAAGAAAACAGAAGAAGTAGAACTGATCCCTTGAGATGATTAAAAATGTCATCAAAGCACCTAGACAGCCAAAATTTTAAGCATACAATCTTTCGTACAGCACTGGTTCTTCCACTTCTTGCTTCACTCTCTGGAGCCTATGTCTGGCTCCAGAAAAGAATTTAAAAGTAATTCTACGCCAAATCAAGTCTGATGAGAACTGGGATGTTTGCTGCTAGCACATCCATGGCAGGATGAACGCTTAAGTCAAAATGAAATACACCTAGCTAGCATTAGCCCTTCCCAGGAAACAAAATATGGCAAGAACAGATGGAGATAGCATTTCTTTTCTAACATTTATAAAGTGGCTGGGGCGGGATTTTAAAAATCTTTTTAAGCTTAAAAAAACCCCTTTGTAATTATAACAGCACCTGCCTCATTGAGGAGCAGAGATTTCATCCTGGTGCTTCCTGAAATGAAGAGAAAAGAACCTTTGGCTACCCAGGAAATTAATTTTAAAAGTAAATCCAATCTTATTTCCGGTATAATTCTGATGTGATTTTTTTATGGATTTTTTTAAAAATCAAAATCAAAAATCTCCTGAGATCTATCTTCTGTGCCAAAATAGATCCCAATTACCGAGACAGTTTGAAAATGATTGGTCTCTTGAGCATCAGGCAGCAAAACAGAAATGTTTGTTTTTTCCTTATCTTCTTTCTTAGACTTAGAACTTAGAATAACTTTATTGTCACTTTGAATGTATGCTAATCGGCATTAATTAAAATGAAATTTCGTTGCATACAGCTCTCAAAAGATCTCCACCTTTCCTTCATTCCTCCTTCTTTCTATTAAATTACAAATGGTTAAGAATCAGAGGTGGGTTTCAGCAGGTTCTGACCAGTTCTGGAGAACCAGTAGAAGAAATTTTGAGTAGTTCGGAGAACTACCGAATACCACCTCTGACTGGCCCCGCCCCCATTCTCTGCCTCCCGAGTCCCAGCTGATCGGGAAGAAATGGGGATTTTTGCAGTAACCTTCCCCTGGAGTGGGAAGGGAATGGAGATTTTATAGTATCCTTCCCCTGGAATAGGGTGGGAATGGAGATTTTACAGTATCCTTCCCCTGCCACGCCCACCAAGCCCTGCCACACCCACCAAGCCACGCCCACAAAACCGTTAATAATTTTTTTTTAATCCCACCACTGTTAAGAATGGAGCAAGGGAGAATACAGACTAGTAAAATAGCTTGGTAGATTACTTTAGCACTCTTGTTTGACTGGTTACTTGACATAAGAAAGAACAAACAACTACATATAAAGACTTGGGCCACCATGTTGCAATACAAAGGTAATTTTGGGGCAACTGTTGGATGGGCTCGCATATTGTACCAAGCCATAATGCGATTGAAAGCTTTGGCTTAAAACTAAAATTAAAAATCAAAACAGAATAGGCGTATCAATCTTCTTTACAGCATTAAATGTTGCTAATCTATTGTGCTTGGAACGCAAACATGGTGGTGTAACAGCTTACTTTAGCAGTTATCTTTATATAATTATCTTAGCCCACCAGCAAAGCTCAAACTGATGGCCCGTGCCTTCTGCTCCCAGTTCCTAAAAGGTGAAAGCAATGGAAAATTTAATTTATTATCTCCCTCTAACATTTCTCAGGTTCCTAGGGTTTCTCAGCTGCAGTTAAAAAAAGCAGTTTGGGAGGACCCAAGAATTTGCAAGATCAGTTGTTAAGCTATACAAGGAACTCCTTAAAAACATTCCAAAAATCCTACATTGTTGTTTATTAACAATATTGTAGAAACATGAACAGGAAAATGATTCTGCTTACGCTGATTAATGCCAGAAAAGCTCCATAAATTCCATCATGGCAGCTATGTAATTTTGGGTTTGCCTGTTGGTTTTCTGGGTACTTCCTATTTTAAACATTTAATTGTTGAATTCCCTGGCAGGCATCTCTGACAAATGTTGTCAACTCAGCACTGACTTTTTGTTTCTCTCCTCCAAAGGCTTGCAAACCTACAGGACCTGGTGGTCTGCCAAGAATGTGGTGCTTAGTGGCTCTGTAAACACACTCTCACCCAAAGGCAGATTAATATATGAGGCTGTAGAGGCTGTTTTAAGATCAAAGCTAGGGCTCTGGTCCGATTCTGATAAAACTATATGATAATGAGATTAAAGAAAACACAACAAATTGTTTGGGAAAAGTATGATCAAATGTTGCAAAATTCTCTCCTTCCATTATTATGAGACCTGTCTCCAGAGAGATTTGATTCAAAGGAAGTAGCTAATGTCTCTCATGAGGCAAATCAGTTGACTTTTCAAATTAATGATTTCTTTTTTAATCAAAGATGGTTAGCTGAAGGATATGGCCTCCTAGAACAGAGGCACTGATTTCCTAATCTAGCCGCAAGAGGAACAGTTCTCACAGACAAAAGAGAAAACAAAGGAGGAATTCTGGGGATGGATGTGTCTTGGGCTATATAAAGTCCTTGGGGTTAATTTTAAATTCCTCTTGTAAGAATTAATTCAAATAATTGGAAAGAGAGACTTGTCCCTCTTCTAAAGATCAGAGGTAAGGAGGAAGGAATATGGTCCTTGTCAAGGTTCTCACTATAGTGATCTTTTATTGCAGAGGTGCCTAACTCCTGGGTCATAGCCCACCACCACACCTTCAGCCATTTGGAATGGGGCTGCAAAAGTGGTGGACCCACTGCTCTTGTGGAACCATCCCCTTTCCACCAGTCCGCAAAGCTGGAAATGTTGGGGAACTCTTTTCTATTGCACCTAGGAGAAACTATTATCTATTTATTAATGTACAAAATTTATTGGCCTCCCAACTTATCTCAGGGTAACTCTGGCTGTCTTACAATCATAAATACATCAGGCAACTAGTTTTTGGAGAAGAAAGAAAGTAGCTTCAGCTTCATTCAGAAGTCAACCCTTGCCCTTAATCATACATTAAACTGGGAAGTATGAATGAAGCAGACATGTTTTGGATTCTGCTAACTGTTTCTCTTCCCCTCTCTCAACAATTACCATCTAAACCAGGGGTGTCAAACTCAAGGCCTGCAGAGAAAATCCAGCCTGCAGAGTGCTTAGATATGGCCCGTCCTGGAAACAGCAAAGGACCAGCCTGCAATGTCTCTGCCAGTGAAAACAGATCTCGGGAGGCTGCGATGGCCTCCTGCAGCCCTCTGCCAGTGAAAACGGAGCTTGGGAGGGCTGTGTGTGCTCCCGAGCTCCATTTTCACTGGCAGAGGATTGCAGGAGGCTGTTGCAGCCTCCCAAGATCCATTTTTGCTGGCAGAGCACTCAGGCCACCACCGGCGCCCCCGACACAAGTGACGTTGAGCTGGCCATGCCCAGCCCACCCCCAAGGTCAAATACAACCCTTATGCGGCCCTCAATGAAATCGAATTTGACACCCCTGATCTAAGCTATGGAGTGGCTCTATGGAGTAATCGGCCTGCGTTCTCCTGATATACCTCAACTGCAACTCTTAGCAGTCCCAGTCAACATGGCTATTAGTGACGGATATTAGAAACAATAGTGCCAGAACATCTGGAGAACTATAGGTTCCCCATTCCTGAAAGTATAGTTGAAGAGAAATTTAATTATGGCTTCTGAACTGCAGCTCAGACTGACTTCTAGCACATTCAGCACACAAACCAATGCACTATCTATTTAAATCTAGGTCCCCGAGTGTGATTGACTCACTAACTGAAGTGAAAATAATTTGATAAACCCGTGATTTACTGCAACGACAGATACAGATTTACTGTGTGGCTATATACCTCTTAAAATCATAAAATAAATTTCAGTGCAAAGTCCATGTAACATTTGGCAGACTGTTCTGAAGTTGGGGTTTGTTTGTTTTTTTGGCACTGTTATTTCAAATGAAAAAAAAATGCATGAAAGTTAAACTGTTACCAGTGAGCAAACTTTGTCACTATTCCTTGCATCTGCCCCAAGCGTATTCTCCTGTAAACGAAATATTGTTTTAAGAAAGAGTTAAATTACATCTCTTTAAACTTTTCTGCCTATCTTAGTGATGCTTTCTGTTTGATTTTCCAGACAATTTCTCCTATGATGAAAACTCGATAGAGTCAATACTAATTAAATGAAACCATCTCTATGACAAGCCAATGTACTTTTCTCATATTGTGTCTTTTTAAATCAGAATTAAGGTAGTTTATTTCCCCTTTAATGAACAGGGAAAAAATCAATATAGAGAGGAAAGCAATAGAACAGAGGTGGTTTCAAAAAACCATTTCTTTGCTTTGCAGTTGTTGAGTTGAGAAAGCAATTCTGAAGGGATAGGCCAGGGCTCTGGCTATTACTCTATATTTGTTTCCACTTTTCCACATTGGATAGATATGTCTACAGGCAACAGAAAACGGTCTGGAACCTCCTGAAGACAGATGGTCCTGTGATCATTTATAATTTGGAGATACATAAAACAGAATATAGCAAAACCTACTTTTATGAGTTTGTCCACAGCTGATCTAAAACCAAACGTGGAAGGGGTGGGGGGAGAAAAGGATGAAAAAAGGAGATTCATAATTATTCAGGGATATCCTGCAGTGTCCATTTTTTCATAATGTGTCATCTGAGGTAATACTACTAGCTGTTCTTTTGAATTAACAGCCAGTCATGAAAACAGAAGTTACAACTGAATAAACTTTTTTTTAAAATTTGAAAAATTTAAAACAGAAATGAAGATTTAGTGCTCTTAAGGATATCTATCTAATTTTCTTGGTTTTTTATTTGTTAAATTTGGTTTTATTTTAAATTAATCTATTGCAGTAATTTCAAAAGGAAAACACAGAATAGATAATGTTCCTTGTTTTTAATCCTTGTTTTAATCCATTTTTGTATTTATAGTCATTTGAAATTTTATTTTATTTGTTGTAAGCTTTTCAGAGTTGCCTGAACTATGAGATGGGGAGAAAATAAATTTGAGAAACAAATAAAGAACAATTGGAAAATGCAGTGCCCATACAACTCATGATAAACCACAGGTTAGTGTGGAGAGAACAGACTGACTCCCTTTGTCCCCTTTCAAGGTTTTTAGCAATAGAGATAAACAGTAAGCCTTCTGACTGCTGTCAATTCAGTTCATCAGTGAAATCAAGCCATAAATTGTAGTTACCGTATTTTTCGGACTATAAGACGCACCGGTGTATAAGACACACCATGATTTTGAAGAGGTAAGCAAGAAAAAAGTTTTTGCCCTCCCCGGTCCCCAGGAGCACTCTGCAGGCCTCCCAAATCCTCTGTGCGCCCCATTTTTTGCAAAAATGGAACAAGCGGGGTGGGGCTTCGGGAGGCCAAAAATGGCTGTATTCAGTGTATAAGACGCACCAACATTTCCACCCTCTTCCAAAAAGTACGGTAATATTAATAATGGTTAGTATAAAACTAGCCTCAACCATTGTACTAATTAAATCTGACCATAGTTTGCCTGATTTGGATAGCACATAGTAAAACATAAATAGAAATAAAAATTGGCAAACAAAAAAGGAGGGGGAGGCAGCAGTGGCAATTGTGTACAAATCCAAGATCTCTACAGACGTAGTACTTGTCATGAGAAACTATGGTTCACACTGCCTGAAATACAGCAGTCAAGGAAATCCTGCAAAAAATAAATAAATCAGTCCTAAATATATCCATATACCGGTAAGTACAGGTAGTCCTCAACTTACAACAGTTCATTTAGTGACCATTCAAAGTTACACCACCACTGAAAAAAGTGATTTATGACCGTTTTTCACACAACTGTTTTAGCATTCTCCATGGTCACATGATTTATATTTGAATGCTTGACAACTAACTGACATTTATGACCATTGCTGTGTCCCGGGGTCATGTAATCGCCTTTTGTGACCTTTTGACAAGCAAAGTCAATGGGGAAATCAGATTCACTTAACAACCATGTTATTAATTTAACAACTGCAGTGATTCACTTAACAAATGTGGTGAGGAAAGTCGTAAAATGGGGCAAAACTCACTTAACAAATTTTTCATTTAACAACATAAATTTTGGACCCAAGTGTGGTCGTAAATTGAGGATTACATGTACCGAAGATCTGTTATTTTCAATTAGCCACCTCTATTGGAACTGGCTCGTTTCTTTACCGTTTCATTACACTACTGACTTTACATACCACATCTGGGTTGAGCCTGAAGGCCAAAGGAAGAGAATAAAATAAGGAACGAATGGTGGTTAGCAGTGAAGAGCTCCAGGACTGACGGACCTCTCGACTTCTGGGAATGCGATGGAGGGCAAACTGTAATTCCTGGGGAGAATTGACAGATTTGTAGATAAGAATCATTCGGGTATACTAAACATTATTTCCTGTACTGTAAAACTCTCGGCTATATAAACAGTTGATAGATAAAGAAGACATTCCAATTTGAATGGGCTCCTGCTTATTTTCGTTGCATTCCAGCATCCAATTGTCATGCGCCACAAGAGATAATTCTGCAAAAAACCCAAAGGAGAAAGAATCCACATTTAAGGTCCCTCCCCAAAAACATGGAAGGAATCTCAGCAAATTTAAGACAACCTTTCCAGTTCAAAGGTAAATTCTTTGAAAAAGAAACAAATCTTCCTTTCAGGTAACTAAACTAATAATCCGTGCTGAATTTCTTGTGACCAAGACTTTTCTTTCTTCAAAGCAGCATTTAGGAAAAATCTTTTGGTAAAACCTTGAGAAATATAGAGCTAGGCAGCCTAGACCAATCTTATATTTAATAGCTCATTTGCAACTACCAGTATTATCTCTACAAGGAGTGACCAGGTGGTATATCCTGCTGTTTGCTTAATTTCCACAGGTTTAAAAAAGAATTATCCTGCACCAAAGTTCCTTCCAATTCTATGATTTTGTTCCTCAGAAACCTATTACAATTAACTCCCACAGCTTCCTTGGCAGGAAGCTATGTTTGTTTTTCTGGTAGATTATTTCATTTTCTGTAGGGCCATGGAATGCTGTGACCTTTCCTGTGGCTAGCATGCAACCAGCCTCTCCAGGTTACCAAAAACAAGTGACTTTTTTGAGTGATTTTGGGAAGGTTGGCATAGATGTAACACACAGCACTATGTCAAGTGCCCCATCTGGTGGACAAACGTTAGTAAGACTCCAGCCTTTTCCTCCTATAATCCCCAAGTCATCCACTTAAAATCAAGGTATTTGGTTATCTCTGAGCGGTCACTGAGTTTAAGAATTTGTTTTCAGAACTGAATTCTGTCTTTCAGAAAAAGAAGTCTAATCTGAGTTACTTTGAATTTTCTTCATTTCAGCAGCCTCTTCTCTCTCCCTACCCCTACACACTTACATTCATGTCTGTTTGTGCATCTACCCATCTAACTCTATGAGTATTTATTGTAAAATGGGAGTTTAAGATCTTGTTTAGCTATTACAAATAACTGTCTGTAAATTCTGATCTACCTTTAGTCCACTTGTTTTTTTTTTTATGACCCTATAATCCCTCTTCTCTCTCCCTACCCCTACACACTTACATTCATGTCTGTTTGTGCATCTACCCATCTAACTCTATGAGTATTTATTGTAAAATGGGAGTTTAAGATCTTGTTGAGCTATGACAAATAACTGTCTGTAAATTCTGATCTACCTTTAGTCCACTTGTTTTTTTTTATGACCCTATAATCCCTCTTCTCTCTCCCTACCCCTACACACTTACATTCATGTCTGTTTGTGCATCTACCCATCTAACTCTATGAGTATTTATTGTAAAATGGGAGTTTAAGATCTTGTTGAGCTATCACAAATAACTGTCTGTAAATTCTGATCTACCTTTAGTCCACTTGTGTTTTTTTTATGACCCTATAATCCCTTTTATTGGGGTGGAGTCAGGCTATTGGAGCTGTGCATTTATTGGCCAGACGTCCTTCCTAACGCCTATATGAAGTTGGCAGCAGATATTTTCTCTTTGTGCCCTGATAGAGAAACATCTGCTATTGCCTAGGATTGAACTCTCAGCCTCCTGACTGTGTGGCAAGCATCTTCACCTCTAAGCCACCACATCTCTCAGTCCATTTCTGGGTTAACAACATGAAATTACATCTTCTGAGTTCATACCCTCTTAGAAGTACCTAACAAGCTTTGAATATTACTTGGCATTAATGTTTAATCTTAGATTTATTTCAGGTAGATTCCATAAGTACAAAACAGAACCACACCAAAACACACTCTGTATCTTTGCAATCAGACCTAAAACGAATCAAGCATACAATAATAACCGTCAGATGAAATCACAAAACCATCTTTTACTACTCAAAGTCTAGCCTAGGGAAGTTCCTAAGGAAACTGAATAACTATCACATAGCTGACAGCCCCATGGGACAGGTCTCTGATCTTCTGTCTACATCATTTCCAGCTGGTCAGAGGAAAATGTGGCTGGTGCAACATGCTCATAAAGTTGTCCTTCCAGCAGAAGGTACTTAAGAGACCATCAACATTCAGAGCTTGTTCTGGAGATAGATAGCCTTGCATAAAAATGTATCTTTTTTGGATTGTTATTTTATGTTTTTGTTCTTTTCAGAGGTAAAATACATAGTCCCTGAGTTACAACCATAAATGAAACTGGAATTACAGTCGTAAGTTGTGATGGTCGTAAACTCAGTCATCACATGACTGGATTCAATTTTACCACCTTTTTAGTTGTGGTTGTTAAGCAAATGTGATGGTCTTAAAGCAAACATCATGACTGTTAAACAAACCCATTGTTCACTATGGGGCTTTTTTTTCCCAGAAACCAGAAGTAAACACCAACTTCTGGAAAAATGTCATAAATTGCAGCCGCATGACTGCAGACCGCTGTAAACAGTTATAAATATGAGCCAGTTGCTGAGGCCCCAAAATGTAGTCATGTGGCTATTGGGAAAGTTCCTGGACGTAACTTCAGAACTGAGTCGTAAGAAGCTTTTACGGGGGTCCTTCATAACTTTGAAGGTCATTAAGTGACCAGTCATAAGTCAAGGACTACCGGTATCAACGGAATGTTGCATTTATAGTTATACAATTCTATTTCAACTACCGTGTTTCCCCAAAAATAAGACCCTGTCTTATATTTTTTTGAACCCCGAAATAAGCGCTTGGCCTTATTTTTGGGGAGATATTATTTTGGGGCACATGGAGCAAGACAAGGCTCCTCTTGCCATCTTACTTGATTTCCAGCCCTGTCTCCCTAACCCTAACTAGAGGAAATAGTGGGGCCCGACTGCGCATGCGTTTAAATATTTTTGAGGAGGGCTTATTTTCAGGGGGCCTTATTTTAGCGCATGTGTTCAAAAGCCCGATTGGGCTTATTATCAGGGGATGTCTTATTTTCAGCGAAACAGGGAATTTGTCATTAAATTACTTTAAATATTGATTCCCATGGAACAGAGGCTGTGTTAGCTTTTGTGGCAGTCCAAGGGCTATAGCGAAGGAGGAAAAAGTCCTGATATGTCATGTGATGCTGCCATGGTGATGTGAGTTTGACACCCCTTTGCTAAACCGGGAGTGGGCGTGGCCAGCGTATGACACATCCGGCCAGGAGTTTAACAGCCCTGTCTTAGGCTAAAAAGAACTCAATCGCTTTAAATAAAAAAAATTAAATTCACACATTCCTCACACAGACACTTTTGCATTCATATTATGAAGTAGTTTTCACATGTTACTACTCCACTTCTGTTTGGGTTTAAAAATAATTTCAAAAATGATTTATTTTTCCCCAACTTATTGCAGGTGGCAGATGTAGCCAACTATAGTTGACTGAAAATGCTAAACACAATTAGATTTAGTTGCTACTGGACTGGTAATTACCAGCACTGAAGACTAGATAGGGAAGTTGAAAAAACATTTCAGGAGAATGTAGTGGCAAACTAGTTCTTTATTACTCCCTTAAGAAACCTACATCCACCTGTGCAACCGTGAAGAAACCTACATGCACATGTGATCAAGTTTGAATCAAGAATTTTTCACCTTCATTTCCCATTCCCCGCTCTCCACACACATTCACAGCTTCCACTGATTTAACATCAGAATGTGTACATTCTGTACACATAAGTTAATAAGTTACTACAGCAGTAACTTATTTCATGATCAGTAGAGGGTGCTATGACACTGAGACTTATACTTAGGGACAGGCCCCAAAATTTTGTGAGTTGAGAAAAGAAAAAAAAAAAAACAAGGAAATTTAAAAAGCAGAATCAAAAAGAACACCAATAGCGAAGGGGCATGAAGAAGAAACAGGCAGTGCAAGCAGGATAAGAAAGGAGAATAAGAGAGAGGCAGAGAAAACAAAGTGATGAAAAACTAAACAAAAAGTGATGACATATAGCAAAGTAAGAAAGCGGGAAAATTAATATCAGGCAGATCTTCAGAGTTCACACCAGATCCCTTAGTATCTTGAACTCTGTGAGCCACTGGTCTTTTCCCCTTTTCCAGTATATGATCTAGTCTTTCTTTAAAGTCGCCAAGCAATCTGAGATGCCTTGGTGATTGACTCTTATTCTTTGTGCTTAATCTAAAAACGCTCAATCATTGGAATGTTGTCCTAAACAAAATGAATGGAAAATGTAGAAATACTAATGAGGAGGAAAACGCCATAAAATCCTTATTTCCTAAGTCCAGTGTCACTTTTGTAGACACAGATCCAAAGCAAAGATTGTGGGGTCCTTGGTGGTCTCTAAGCTTGGTGGTTTTCTTGCAGACGTTTCATTGCCCAATTAGTTGAGTAATGAAATATCTGTAAGAAAACCACCAAGCTCAGAGGGCACCAAGAACTCCACAGTTCAATCCTGAGCCACAAATATTCTCTTCTAAAGCAAAGATTTAAAGTAAGATATCAAACTAGGTTGAATATCTTGAGCCGTGGTGGCACAGTGGTTAGAATGCAATACTGCTGACTACTTCTGCTGACTGCTGGCTGCCAGCAAGCAGTTCGGCAGTTCAATTCACACTGGCTCAAGGTTGACTCAGTTTTCCATCCTTCTGGGGTTGGTAAAATGAGGACCCAGATTGTTGAGGGCAATATGCTGACTCTGTAAACCGCTTAGAGAGGGCTCTAAAGCACTGTGAAGCGGTATATAAGTCTAAGTGCTATTGCTATCTTTCATACACTAGAATGGGTAGTCCACTGTCCTGAACACGAGTTTTCTATTTAATTTTATTGCCCAAATGATTAAAAGGCAATTTAATTAGTGTTCTCACTCAATGTAGTAGCAGATTAAATAAAGTTCATGATTGGAAATGCAATCCCACATGTGGGAAATCCTATTTCAGAAGACAAATTTCATCTCCTTTCACACAAAAGGCTTTTGTGAGTTGAATAAGGTACAAAATTAGAAATGTGTGTGTAACATCCTATTCCAGCAGCCTGCTAGATAAATATACACAGGAGTTCCTCAATCTTTCAGTCTTCAAATGGGTTGGATCAGTTTATGTAGTCTTCAGCCAGCACGGCCAAAGGCCTTGCTGCCCAGAGGATTATAGCAGTTGGAGTTCAATTCATCTGGAACTCATCAGGTTACAGTAGTCTGGGCTAAACATCTGCTAATAGTCATGTTGGTGGATTATAAATGTCTAGCGCTTCTATGAAGTCAGGCTGGAGAACATAATTTTGAAATGTGGCTACCAATCTTACTGCTAGTAGAAAAGCATCATGATGCCAGGACACAAATGTAATTTTCTGCTTAAGCTGCAGGAATATTCTATGTATCTCCAGGGTGAGTAATCCAAACAAACAAAACAATGAAGGGCTAGAAAAGCATTATTTGAGGGAAAGCATTCTAGACTCTTATCTCTATATAAAACAGTCCGAAGAGAAAGTTCACATTATGTTAGCCCATATTTTTATTATACAGCTATGGATGAACAGGATAGTTGAGCCCTAAGCAAATGTGAGGTTGCTTTGGATTGGAAACTGATCTCCCCTATTCTGGTGCTCTGGTGCTTTTCGGTTTGCATGTTATGCTAATTTATCTTGTGAATCATGATGTTTGAATAGAGCCAGAGAATAATCCTACATAGTCTACTTGGACTCACTGAGTTCAAAGCGACATTATTTCCAAGAAATGTATATAGGATTGCAACCTTGTGGCTTGGAATACTTCCAATAGTTCACTTCACTTCCCCATGAATAATGAAATACCACTGGGAAACAAATTGAAGCGTATAAAAGATCATGGCTACAGTCCCTCCATCCTGTTCCCCCATACCCAAACCCAGAGCAATTTAAGCCCTGTCAAGTGTTTCACTTTGGTCTGGAAATTTTAAGAAAAATAATATCTGAATATGTTTAATAGATTATCTCAAGAATCTTAAATACACAGTGACAAATGTGTAATGAGCAATTAAAGGAAATTATTCATGAGTCAGTTCAACAATGCAAGACATCGCAAACCCCCAATGCTTAACCAATCTGTTCTGATGCTTAAGCTATGCCATTTTTAACATTTTTTTTTATTGCTAGAATAAAGGCAAGCAGATCTCAGGCTTGTGGAATCTTTTTTTTTTTTTTATGAGGACCCAGGATTCATCAAGTAGTTTTATTAAAAAAGATATACCCTTGAACTATAGCGTATTCAGCCCAAGGAATTATTTTGAATAAATGGACTGATAGAACTGAGGATCTCTCCTTACAGAACCCAACAGTTATTTACTATTTTTCCCTTCGTTTCAGTAATATAATTAATAGGAAAATGTGTTACTTATTTTCTAATAACTGTCAGCTGTCTATATAGTAAAATATCTGTTAGCCCTATAACTGTGATGGCGAACCTATGGCACGCGTGCCCAAAGTGGCACACAGAGCCATATCACCTGGCACGCCCGGCATCACCTATTCCTCTTCTGGGTTTCTGGCATGCATGTGCACATGACGATCAGCTGGCCTTTGTGCGTGGGGCATTGCCGGAAACCAGAGAAGCTGGTCTTCCGTTTTCTGGTGTGAGCATGCGTGCCGGCTAGCTGATCAGCATCTGCACATGCACGGCAGTAACCGGTAGACTTGCTGGCCAGAAGTTCATTTTCCGGTGCACACATGCCCCCTGGGCAGCTCCCCTTCCTGGTCACGTCCCAGATGAGTGCGTGCTCCCTTTTCGGCACTCGGTGCCAAAAAGGTTCGCCATCACTGCCCTATAAGGTAGCCCAGACAAGAAGCCTCAGCATTATTTTTATTGTAAGGTTACATTAAACAGAATCTTGCAAGACTGAAAAAGTATTTTGCCTCTGCTGTACTTTTAGTCTCTGGAAAACTAGGCAGTGTCCTCTCTAAAACGGTTCCCTTGCCTTTTCCCCACACCTGTGGACTGAACTATGGTGGCACAGTGGTTAGAATGCAGTATTGCAGGCTACTTCTACCGACTGCCAGCTGCCAGCAGTTTGGCAGTTCAATCCTCACCAGCTCAAGGTTGACTCATTCTTCCATCCTTCCAAGGTCAGTAAAATGAGGACCAAGATTGTTGGGGGCAATGTGCTGACTCTGTAAACCACTTAGAGAGGGCTGTAAAGCACTGTGAAGCAGTATATAATTGCTATTGCTATTGCTCTTATCAGACAGCTCATCTCATCTTTGGGTCTTCCTCCTGTTTCTCAAGGTCATTCCCACACATCATCAGAACATCTCCCTGATGAGTCAGCAGAAGATCTACATCTATGCTTGGCACATGTTCTATGCTAGAAATAGTCTAGCTCAGAACAGGGGTACGGACGTTTGTTTTCAAGCAAGCATGCTACAGGGCTACATACCATTAGTCAGGTTCAAGCATGTAACTTCAACATGTTTGTTTGAAGTTTCACCCTTAGGTTGTTCTAAAATGTCCCAATCTTCTAGGCTTCAGGGGGTATTTTAAATAACCACAACGTGTATTGAAAGCTTCATTGCACAGTGAAACGTGGAAGCATAAAGGGATCCCAGCTTGAGAAAAGAATTTATGCCATTCAACAGCAACCTTTTCAAGAAAATGCTCCCTTAGTCATAAACTTGGGAAAAAATAGGAGACCTCACTCCATTTGGCCTAGAGATCAAACATATCCCATTCCAATACATGCAGACAGTACAGATTAGAGATATAAGACAGAGCCAAAATTTCTAGGACAAGGTTGTCCAACATTGGTAACTTTAAGACCTGTAGACTTTAGAATTCCCCAATCAGTCATGGGGAACCCACTATCCACAAGTCTTAAAGTTGCCAAGGTTGGACACCCCTGTTCTAGACAGAGAGCTGTTTCTGCCTTTCTATGTTGTTTTATGTTTGGATACAGATGCTTCAAGATTATCTGGAGTTAGGTGCTTAGTGAAGTTTTCTCTGGCCTGCATGGAAGACACATACACACACACACACACACACACACACACACCAAGTTAATGAGAAAAGTGAAAAATTTAGGGATGGAACTTCAGTGCAAAGTGGGAAAGTACATTATTTTAACAGGAAATGTGACATTACTATTTAATAAAATAGGAACAATCAGAAAAATAGCTATAAAAACTCACCGAGGAATTGGGGTATTTTGCAGCTCTTTTCTGTTCAAAAGAACGGATTTTTTCTTCACTCATCTTATCTGAATCAGCCAAAACATAATGCCTGGGAGAGTATTTCTTGGAAAGGCTGTTAAGCAGCCTTAAGATTTCTGTAGTATGTCCTCCTGAAAATACAGAGTTAACTTCTGTAAGTTCCACAGACTTAGAGTAAGATTTTTTCTCATTCTGTTGATTTACCTCTGAATAGGCTCGCCCCTTTTGTTGGCTGGATTTTACAAACCATACTTATCCACAATTAACTTAAATGCAGTTTCCTTAATTAACCCAATTCTTTCTTTCCTTGATCACTGAACATAAACTAACCACAAGGGCTTGTTCAGCAAGCTAAACTATGTAGTTGGTTAGTTTGTGGTTCACTACGATATCTAGAACAACAAGACCAGGCAAGTAATAGTTGCCACTGTCTCCAGTTACTCACCTGTCCCTTTCCACTCCAATTCTGTTTGCTAACATATTGTCTTGGGCTAATGGAACAGAATGACTGGACCAAGAATGCCTGCACCAAAGGAAATGGAGAGGATGACCAACTTACCTGTTTTGTTTCACTGAATGGGAGGGAGCGGAAGGAAGAGAAAGCAAGAGGTGGCAAAGCAGATTTCACTTTGCTCACCATCAACTACTAGCTGGTATGGAACACTAGCCAATTCAAAGAGACAGGGAATGTGAATGCCCATGTAGTACCAAGCTGTAATTTATTTTACAAAGAGACAGTGCCCATGTAGTGCTAAGCTGTGATTAGTTTTAACGAGTTTGAGTAAATTATATTGGCCTAATGTGACATCAAACTAAACCATAAACTATGGTTTACAAAAGGCAAATTCTGAATTTAGGTATTCTGAATCAAAATCAAACAAACCATATTTGATATGATGTGTGAACTTTACTAACAAGTATAAAAAAGCTTTTTTTCCTCCCCAGCAAGAAAAGAGGACCAAATACCAGTCAGAACACCGCTTCTAAGTGGAAAATTCTCCTTGTCTCAGTGCAAGAGAGCAGAGGTAGGTTGTCTTTTCCTTATAGGTTTTCCTGCTTCCCAACCTCAAGAGAAAGGCAATGGGAGGGGGAAGGAACTTTGTTGTTTTATAATGTTGGCTGCAGAGCAAAGAAAAAAAGCAGACTAGAACTCACTCTGGAATTCAAAAGTGGCTATACAGATAGCCCTTGATTTACGACCACAATTGAGCCTAAATTTTCTGTTGTTAAGTGCAACATTTGTTGAATTTTGCCCCATTTTACGACCTTTCCTGCCACAGTTGTTAAGTGAATCATTGCAGTTGATAAATTAGTAACCTGGTTGTTAAGTGAATCTGGCTTCCCTAGTGGCTTTGCTGGTCAGAAGGCTGCAAAAGGGGATCACATGACCCTGAAACACAGCAAAGGTCATAAATATGAGTCAGTTGCCAAGTGTCTGGATTTTGATCACATGATCACGGGGATGCTGCAATGGTCGTAAGGGTGAAAAACGGTCGTAAGTCACATTTTTCAGTCCTGTTATAACTTTGAACTGTCACTAAACAGTTGTAAATTGAGGACTACCTGTATAAAACATTATTTTTCAAATACTTAGGTAGGTAGAGCTACTTCTACTAAGATGCCATTGTAATATTTCCATCAGACTACACCAGAGTTGGTATAGCCAGAAGGTTGGTCTAAAACTGGAGACACCCAGGTTCAGATTACCCTGGGTCATGCTAATCTCATGCTATTAACTATTATTGTCAAGGAAGAATTAAGCAATTGGAATTAAGAATTAAAATCACGAATGGAGGCGTGATATTCTGCCTCTAAAATATCAGCCGGAGAACCCCTCGATTCCTTTCTAAACAGACATCACCCAATTAATCCCAAGCAAAATTTCTTCGAAGAAACTACAATTTCCAGCATCTCTAGCAAGCACAGCCATCAGCATCAAGAATGCCTCCTTGCTGTAGCGGCTTGCTTTGCTTCTTGGGTAATGTAGTCCGGATGGCCACAGCAACCCGTGGTAATTGACTGTTTTCTAGCTTTTTGTCTTACCAGAACCGGCAACCACCAGGAGTTTGACATCAGCATTAGGAGTGACAGCAGGACGTCGCTTCACAAACCGCAGGACGAAAAGAATCAGCAAAGGGAAAAAGAAGACTGAGACGCCCAGCTTTGCCCAAAACGACCATTCCATATCCAGGCCGTCATTCGACAAACCTCCCCAGTATTGTAGGAAGCTGGAGGGGAATTACGGGAGCCGAAGTAGTTCAAAATATGGCAGACGCGTTCTGCTGCTCGTTCGTCAAAAAGTGTTTTCGTCACCGTTCCCGGGGGGCTGTTGTTGTTTTTGCAAGCGTTGATTGTATATAGTTGCAATGCTTCTTTCAAAAAAAAAAACCGAAAATATTTTCGAAATGGATAGAGAGACAGAACGGCCTAGAGTTGTTTTAAGCGCACGACAGGTGAAAGAGAGATGAGCACTGAGCCCTATAGGCGGCAACGACTAGCAGAGTAAAATCCACAGGGACTCCTTTACCCTTATGACACATGTGCTTTTTTCCTATTAGCTTATGGTGAGAATGGCAGTCATCATTTTTGTGTTCTGTGGTATTTTAGTGAAATAAAACAACCTTATTAGGAACATAAGACTGAAGAAGGTCCATTCATTAAAGATATAAGACTGTCCTAGTGTTGGGTGTTTTGTTTTGTTTTTTTGCTAGGCAATATTAAACTGCATATATTATTGTATCTTAAAAATTTATAATTTACAAGGTATATGAAATGGATTGTGGACAGGTAGACTCTCCCTTTTTAAATATAATGCCAAGGTGCCAAGTGATGAAAGTTCATCATGAAAACAATACAAATACCATGACGACATAATTGTGTCAAAAACCACAAATACACTAATACAGATGTAGCAATTGAATCATAATGTCACTAAAGGGGTGTTAATTATGATGCCATTGTGATTTGCTGTAGACTCTGCTGTTTGGGATGCTGCTAAAAATATTACTTTATATTGATGAAAAATCTATAGCTGACCTAAAAGCCTGGATGGATGACATGTATTCACTCCCACCCCACGAATTGGCTTTCTATCAACTTTGTGGAAAATCTGACCATAATTTGGCCTGGTTAATATTTTTCTTCTTTTTGCTTAGACATTAAAATCAATCAGTAATAAATTCATATCTGTTTAAGGAGCACCTTTCTTCTGAATCTATATAAAAAAAGCAATCCAACACCAGAATTTCCTCCCCCCCCAAACATTTTTATTTTCTTTGGAATGGCCCACTCCAAATCTTCCAGCAGTGGTGCATGCAATTACAAAATTATCTGGATTATCTGGAACAGAAAGTGCTTTGTGGTATTCAAAATATATCTACTCAATATCTCTTCTTCACAAAAATTCACAACATATACACATATGAAAACAGAAATTTTAATACATCATAATAGCTGATCAATGAAAGCTTTGGCTACACATATGAACATTTGAAATGAAGTAATTGGAACTACTATATGCGTGAGATGCAGCCTTTATCAACATTTTTTGGTGTGTTAGGTTCTTAGCTAGGTTAGTGAGAGGAGCTGTAGAGAGGGAGGGAGGAGGAGAGAGAGAGATGATAGATAAATAGATAGACAGACTCATGCTATAGTATCTTCCATAGCCAAGTGATAATCCATAACTATATACTTTTATCTTAGTACAGTATTCTAAGCTCTAAATCAGAGTCCCATAACAGGCTACGAAGCCACATGATCCCCTCAAAAGCTTCAGATATGGCCCCAGAGCTCTCCCACATTTGCTACTGAATTGTTCTTTTCAAGTTATCCAACACAGAAATTATTAAATATGAGAGAATTACTGTAAATCTTTTAAATTGATTAAAATTAAATACATTCCATTGTAATTAACGCATTGAAATATTGTTTTAATTAAGTACAACTTTTGTTTGGACTGATCTATTTTTTTTCTTGGTCTTCTATTTCAAGGCCCAGGGCGACCCTTGGCTCAAAGAACAAATTCACTTTTTTTCTAAACCTGTAATTTATTCTTCTCAGTGGAAAATCTTTGCAAATCCTTAATTTAGTCTAAAGCACTGGGTGAGGCTTAATTTGTACTTCCTTTCAATAATCTTGAAAAACAGAGACCAGAAAATTAGAAGTAGGCTTTTAAGCTGACTTTTAAGTTCCTGTTCCTATTGGTGTAGCATAAACAGTGCTGCTACCGAAAGAGAATACCTTTGCCTGTCTTCATTATGTTTAAAGGCTAAATTTGCCAGTAAGCAAAGATCAATTGGTTTTATGCACAAAATTAATATAAAGTTGTTAAAATGTTGTCTAAAATGCAATCGCATTTAAAATATAAATGTCATGGAGAGACGAGTTTACTTTGGATAGAATACTTCATTTATTTGTTGCAGGGTATCTGTATCAGGGGTGGGTTCTACTTATCTTTACTACCGGTTCGCAATGGGGCCATGCACATGGATCGTCATTTATGACATCCAGGTGGGTGGGTGGAGCCTCCCGCTGATTTTACTACCGGTTCTATAGAACTGGACAGAACTGAGAGCAACTCACCAGTGATCTGTATGTTGTTATTATTTATTGTTATCATTCATTAAATTTATATATCACCCATCTTATTATTCGGGCAACTCTGAGTGGCTCTTTTTCGAGGACTTCTATCTCTATTATTTTTCTCACACTGAAATTGTTGAATTATTTTCCTTCCATGTCTACTGATGTGTTGCATTAAAAACTTCTATAATGGCTACCAAACATGGACCAAGTTTGTGTGCGAATTTTGGGCATTCTAATACAACAGGGCACGAAATTGGGGAAGCTATTTTGTCTTTTTGAAGAGACATGAATTATTTGTTCATAATTTAAATTTCTAAAGTCACCTAGTCATTGATGATGATGCATTTACAAGGATTAAAAAAAAACTATGCAATATGTTAATATACATTTTGATATGCATAGAGCATTTCGGATCTCTTCTTCCATATAAATTGTATGCATTGGACTGCAGATCTGTGCAAACTATATATAGTAAGAATAACCTTGGGTAGGCTCAATTTTTTCAGGTGTTTTATTATTGTTTTATGATGGCAGTAACAACATTTCTGATCTTGAAACGGGAATGTTATTATTTATCCACTATCTTGACTTTTCTTTTTCATTTTGTTATCTGCTTGATAGTGCAACTACCTATAGCAGTAGGTAGGTTTTGCCAAAAATCTGTCTGTACATGCTCAGACATGGTATAATCCATGGAAATTAAAATGTAATTAAAAGGAAAACCAGCATTCAGCCGGGGGTTATTTTGATTCTTCTCTCTTTTTTCCTCCTTCAATTGATTAAAATTGATTAAAAATCAATTGATTAAAAGCTACCTCAGTACCTCTGCTAGTTAACTTGTTTGATCAAACTGAATATGCAGGATGTGATTGATGCTTCTAAATGTAGTCCCGATCTGAATTCAGACCCCTCCCTGCCCACTGCATTAACTTTGATCCCTATCTATAGATTTCTTTGGATTGTGACAGACAGAGCAACAGTAGTTTTAACAGTACAGGGCTTTAACAGTACCCACAGCTCCCTGACAGTAAGCAGCATTGATAAATGATGGATGAGAATGCTCCTCATCTTTGAAGAGATCTGTTCCTTCAGACCTGGCATGTTATTTGTAGAGAAATATGAGTAGGCTGTTCTTTCAGCCATTTCCTCTGCTCCTGCTTTTCTGCATCAGACCTAAGGCCGGGCCTCTGCTGCTCTGCTTCTTTCCTTATCTCTGTGTTATAAATGCACCAGCCACTTTCAACCTCTTTGGTAATTAAAATGTGTATGTACTCACTTATTGACTATCTGGTGGATTTAATTTTTTCCGGTACCAGGATGTTTGTGCCTAGTAATCAAGCCCAATTATAAATCATTTAACATTCATGAACCTGGGACTATATTGTTCTCTGATTTTGCCTCTCAGACACACATCCAGATCTCATTGGCTTTCATTTTTTTCAATTGTTTTAATGAGAGTTGGCAAAATCTCTGATCCATAAAGTAGGTTATAAGGCTTCGCAGTTGAGTAATTGTGCCTTGGGCATTAGCCTATATTTTGTGTATCTTCTTCAGATTTTATGTATTGCTTTAAAACAAGCTGCTGTATATATAATGATGATGCAAAAAAGGACCACGGATCAGTGCACATACGCGGAGGTGAAAGTGTTCATATTTGCGAACCTGTAGCGAAGGTAAGTGAATACCACCCCTGCCACAGATGGCTTCCATCAAGGGATGCATAGGACCATGGAATTTTGGACCTAAAGGGCCCCATAAGGATCATCTTGGCTATGGAATTCTGAAATCCACATATCTTAAACTTGTCAAGTTTCAAAAACACTGATGTAGTCCAATCCTACATAATGTTCAGGAAAAGTAGTATAGGCAGTGCTCGATTTATGACCATAGTTAAGCCCAAAATGTTGAAGGCAATAGTTAAGCGTGGGTTCTTTTGCCCCTGTTTTACAACCTTTCTGGCCACAATTGTTAAGTGAATCATTGCAGCTGTTAAGTTAATAACACAGTTGTTAAATGAATCTGGCTTCCTCATTGATTTTGCTTGTCAGAAGGTCAGGCTTTGTCTAGACTAATTCTGTCTTTTGAGCGCAAAATTATATATATATATATATATATATATATATATATATATATATATATATGTGTGTGTGTGTGTGTGTGTGTGTGTGTGTGTGTGTGTGTGTGTGTGTGTGTATATATATATATATATATGTGTGTGTGTGTGTGTGTTCATAGATTTTCACGGGTAGAGGTATGCAAGTTTTGGTGTATTCGGGTCTTTTCCCGTGTAAGATTGAGAGTATCTTGGCGACGTTTCGACGAGGTCCCACTCATCATCTTCAGGCTGGTGTCTTCGGCTTCATGCTTCTGGGAGGAAAGTGTGATCGGTGCTGCCGTCTCTCTATAAATACTGGTGGGAACTCATCAAGATGTAACAACACAGGCAACCAACCCGCTCACAGCAACAAAGCCAGCACCCCACACCTCCCCACCAGTATTTATAGAGAGACAGCAGCTCCGATCACGCTTTCCTCGCAGAAGCACGAAGCCGAAGACACCAGCCTGAAGATGACAAGTGGGACCTCGTCAAAACGTCACCAAGATAGTCTCAATCTTACACAGGAAAAGACCCGAATACACCAAAACTTATTTTTTGCTCCTTCTGGGTTGAGATTCCAAAGCTGCAAAGGTATTCTAATAGTTGTCTTCTCAAGACAAGGAAAGTCTTGGCCTCTTTGATTCCAGGGAGGAAGCTGAGTTCAGCCTTACAAACTTAGCATCTACAAGCTCAATTATGTTCAGATTAAATAAAAAAAAAGAAGCAGCTAAAAACAGGATTTCCAAACTGTAAGAAAAGTCTGCTTGTGTGTATTGCCTTCCTTACATATATGATCTTGCAAAAAACCCCAAAATGTCCTGCAGGTTTACCTCTGGCTGGGTTCTTAGTTCTTAGCTTCAAACATTTTCCATTCCTGGCTGTGAGTTGCTGGATCAATATCTCCTTTCCCCTTTTCAGATCTCAGCCTTGCAACAACTCTGCCTGAGACTGTTGTGAACTCTCAAGCACAGGCTCCCTGGAAGGCTGTCATCAGGCTGCCTATGCTGATTGAATAAAGTAGTCAGCTGGTATGACAACCTGGTGTGACTCTACTTGAAGTAGTAGATCAGTTGTCTTTGTCTCTTTGCTTGACTGGGAGGTTTGTGCCTATAGCTAATCCTCCCAGTATACTTATAAAGATTCAGGGCTAGCCTTTTGCAAACAAATGTACAGTATTTCTAAAATATATTATCACAGTTGATATCACAAGGCAGTACAGTAATCACACTCAGGCTGTTTCAAATTCAAGCAACTCCAGTGTGTTTCTTTCCCCATTCTTTTCTGTTTCCAACTTTAAGCTGTTCTGGCAACTTCCAATGGCCTTTCCTCCTCTATCTTGAGCAGGGTTCTCCAAAGTGATTGAACCAGCAAGAGTTGATTGAACTATTCGTTGACCACCAAGAGTTGATTGGACTATCTGTTGTTAATAATAATAATAATAATAATAATAATAATAATAATAATAATAATAATAAGTGCCTGGAGACAGCAGAATAGAAGAGAAAAAACTGGAGAAGATAACAAAATACAAAAACTTACAAATAGTAATAGAACGACTATGGCAAAGGCAAGCAAGGGTAGTACCAATAGTAATAGGCGCCTTGGGTGCAGTCCCAAAACAAATGGAGCACCACTTGAACACCATAAAAGATAAAGGTTCCCCTTGCACATATGTGCTAGTTGTTCCTGACTCTAAGGGGCGGTGCTCATCTCCGTTTCAAAGCCGAAGAGCCAGTGCTGACCTGAAGACCTCTCCGTGATCATGTGGCCGGCATGACTAAATGCCAAAGGTCATGGAACACTGTTACCTTCCACCAAAAGTAACAAAGAGTTAGGCATCTTGAACACCTCAGCTAGAAGTTAGGAATAGTGATGGCCTGGAGCAAATAGAATGTGTGATAAATAGCATTTATTAGCCAAGGCTTAGGAATAGGGACGGCTAGAGACCAATGAGCGGTGGCTCAGTGGCTAAGATGCTGAGCTTGTCGATCAGAAAGGTCGGCAGTTCAGCAGTTCAAATCCCTAGCGCCGCGTAATGGAGTGAGCTCCCATTACTTGCCCCAGCTTCTGCCAACCTAGCAGTTCGAAAGGATGTAAAAATGCAAGTAGAAAAACAGGGACCACCTTGGTGGGAAGGTAACAGCGTTCCGTGCGCCTTCGGTGTTTAGTCATGCTGGCCACATGACCATAGAATTGTCATCAGACAGCGCTAGCTCTTTGGTTTAGAAACAGAGATGAGCACTGCCCCCTAGAATTGGGAACGATTAGCACATATGTGCGAGGGGAACCTTTACCTTTACTTTTAGAGACCAATAGAATAATTGTTAGATCATTACTAAAAAGTTTATTAGATAGTATTTCTTATATATCCTGCCTTATCCCACCTTCTGTTTTAGTGAAAATGTATAAAGTTTTTTAAATTCTATTGTTTGAGGTTCCTTGGCATTTTGGTCAGGACCCTTTTTCTTGGAGTGCTTCAATAAAAAGAAACAAAAACCTGCACCTTGTGTCTGGCGTCCTTCATCGGGCTCGGCACCAGGCTCAGACCCAAATTGGGGACAACATCTTTCATGAAAGTGTGGAATGTACTTTTTCAGGAGCCATGTGTATTCCTTGTGCAGAGATTCAATCACCCAACTAATCCAAATGCACTCTTTCCCAACTTAGCAAAAAGCTTGTGTTAGTAAAAGTCACTGCTCTTGCTGCTGCAGTCTGCATCAGCTGAAGCTTCCAGGTGGTCTACAAGGGCAGTCCCATGTAGAGCGCATTTAGCAGCGAGGTGACCAGGGCGTGAGTGACTGAATGAAGGATCCCCTAATTTAGGAGAAGCAATTGGTGCACCAGATAAGCACCAGCCATCCTGGCTACAGCTGCCACATGCTCATCAGATAGAAGCTGTGTGTCTAGGAAGACCTCCACATTGTGTACCACTCTTTAATGGGGATGTGCCGCATCTCCAAATCAAACTTGAAATATCTCCAGATTTGGTCCAAATACCCATAGCTGCTCAGTTTTCTTAGGATTGTTATCGTAACAAGTCTTGAAAGCCTGTCAGAATTTCCAGTGGTGGACTTTAATTTTTTTTTACTACTGGTTCTGTGGGCGTGGCTTGGTGGGCGTGATGTGGCTTGGTGGGCGTGGCAGGGGAAGGATACTGTAAAATCTCCGCTCCCACCCCACTCCAGGGGAAGGATACTGCAAAATCCCCATTCCCTCCCCACTCCTGGGAGAAGGATATTGCAAAATCTCCATTCCCACCCCACTCTGGGGTCAGCCAGAGATGGTATTTGCTGGTTTTCCGAACTATTCAACATTTCCGCTTCCGGTTCTCCAGAACCTGTCAGAACCTGCTGAATAGCACTCCTGAGAATTTCCCTTTGTTCCTTCTTGTATCAAACAGAATCAGGATGGGGTTAGTGTTTCTCACACTATCCCTTTTCCCAGGACAGTGTTGTTTCTCTTCTTTTAATAACTCCTCCATTCTTTCATCAAGGTGAGCTCCACATTCCTCTATAGCGTATGTGTATTCCAGCTCTTTATGCACGTTTAACATTCTGCAGAAGTAAATAATTTCTTTTTAAAATCTTGATTTGGAATAAGAACCTGAAATCCTGCTGCAAAGTATTTTTTTTTATTTAATGTGATACCATCTTGTGGTATGATTGCAGCATTGCATCTTATTTTCTTCTTTTTCAGTTAATTCGGAAGTAGTACTACCACTATATACAGAGCCACTAAGGTGGCTCTGTATATATCTCCTTCAAGACTGAATGCTTGCATATTAGAAATCAAAAGATAGAAAGCTTTTATCATTTTTTGAAATAGATTTCATTGAACTCTTGTGATATTGCGGGGGGAGTGGAGAAAGAAGGGACATACAATGTGCCTGTATATTATATAGATAGAAGATTGCATTTTACGGGGAGGGGGAAAACCCCCCCCCCCATTTTTTGACGTTTATTTTTTTAATCATTAAAAATGACTTAGGCTGCAAAAGCCTTATTTCCCACACTGGGCTTATGGAAAGGATCCCAAGTGAAATGCTTCAGGGAAAAAATGTGATAGCAGAGACTAGCAATTAACTATCTCAAAGCGGGAGATGGCAGCCTGGTTTGTATCCTAGAGGCCTTTGGGGAGAGGATGTTTTAAACATCTTCTCTTTTCTGGGCACAGCTGGTCTACTATATGGTGGCAGAGGTAAGTTATGTGAACAACATAAGACATTCCAGAGTTTTAAAAAAATATCTTTCCTTCAAATGTTTTTCAAAGCACCTGTTGTTTTGGGCCCGGGATAGAGGTAGGTAAATGACCTGAAAGAGTTTGGCAGTCTTTCTCCACTTTCTCTATCTTTCTTCTAAATTGTTTTTAACAGACTTGCTTCTTTTTTTGCATGTGTATAACTTCCAGGTTTGGCAAGATAACTAGATTAGTGGGTAAATAGTTGTCCTTTGTGCTGTTGGGAATGGAAAAATATCTTTGGATGCCCAGTTAGCAGAAGACATCTCGAGGGCCAATATGTCCATCTCTGAGACTGCCATTCAATTGGACTTACTACCTCTCTTGAACTAAAAAGTTGGAAATATAGTTGCAGTAAAAAAGAACCGAACTGTAGAATGATGAAAAAAAATGGATGTGGAGACACATCTTTTAAAAAATGGAGAAACCCTTTAAAACTGGAACTGGCACTTAAAGGACTGAAGGTGCAGACAGCAGAAGAGGACATTACAAGTAGAGAAAATGGAGAGTGGAAAACCTTCTTTCACAATCCATCCAACATTTGCAGCACCTCTTGTGGAAAAGTCTAGGATTCAGAAGACAGGGAGGAAATGAGGCTGACCACTTCTTGGATAACTTACCACAGCTTAGAGTTTGCTGCACCATAGAGATGTGAGAACAGTGGTGTGTGCTCTTTTTGAGATCATTTTTATGCACAGCACAACCTGGGAGGTCTTCCTAAACTCGCGATTCATGCTCAAAGAGGGAGGGCCTAGGAGGGCTCTTGCACAGTTCTGTTGTGTGCCAATTGTTCCTGTTCCTTGATTGGGAGGCTCTGCTCATGATCATTCATGCCCTGTTCGCCTCCTAGGTGAGGGGCGTCAAACTTGTGTCATCATGACATCATCATCATCATGGCATCATCACGATGTATCACAACTTTTCCCTCCTTTGCTAAACCGGGCGTGGGTGGGGCCAGTATATGACGCATCTGGCCCACAGGCCACCAGTTTGACAGCCCTGTTCTAGGTGAACTATTGCAATGCAGTCTACGTGGAGCTACCCTAGAAGAGTAACTGAAAGCTTCAGCAAATGTAATATGCAGTGGTATGAGCAATTCTAGTGCTATGCTCCTAAAATTGCACACCTTACACGTCTGTTTCACAAATATATTATCAGTTTACTTATGGCCAGGGTGGGTATGGCCAGCTCGACATCACTCCTGTCGGGGGCACATGCGGCCCTACTGAGCTCCTTTTTCACTGGCAGAGGATTACAGAAGGCCGTGGCAGCTGAAAATGGAGCTCAGGAGCCTGTTTTCACTGGCAGAAGCACCACGGGCTGGTCCTTCGCTGTTTCCAGGGCGGCCCCACGGGCCAGATCTAAGTACCCCATGGGTCGGATCTGGCCCCCGGGCCTTAAATTTGACACCCCTGATCTAGCAGAACCCAGGAGACATGGGAGCTGCCTTTGGAACATCATCCCCCTGAGATGAGATTGTCACTTTCTCTGACATCCTTCCAGAAATTCCTCAAAACCTGGCTGTGTCAACAGGTCTGAAGGTCTCAAGGGAATGGTGATCTGAGGAGATGGTGCCACTATTCATAATATCAAATAGTCTCACCTAGCCTTTTAAAATATTAAATCAATGTTTGTAATGGTAGTGTGTTTTAATACTGTTATTTTATGATTTTATTGTATATTGCCAAGAGTCACATTCTGGGAAATGAACAGCTATATAAACATGATTGATTGAATGTTAAATATTTAACTAGTTCCAATAAAGGAGAATATTTGTAGCTCAGGGTTAAAATGAGGGGTCCTTAGTGCTTCCTGAGCTTGTTGTTTTCTTGTAGACATTTCATTATGCAAACTAGGTAACATCATAAGAGAGAGAGAGAGAGGACTTCATCTGTATGAGAAATAGGAAAATTGGTCCTATCTATCTGAATGTCTAAGACCCATACCCTCTGCTTACATTCTACCAATCATTTGAGACTTCATTTGTTGGCTAAGATTCTGAGCAAAACAAATTATTTTAGGAGCCTCATTGGTACTTCTCATTACATATGATATGCACTAAGCTATTCTAAAAAACAACAACAAATAGACCAAGATCTGAGATATTGTGGACTTTCAATACTAGCCTTACTTGCTTAAGGCTTGATCAATAGCTGTTGAATCTCTAATCTGATATTTTTCCTTCATAAGAGGCAGATCTACAATATATGTAATTGAAATATTGTATGATTATAAACTAATCATCAATCATCTGAATCTTGTAAGATTAATGCAGTAATTGTCTGCACTTCCTGCCCTTTTTGCCTTCCTGCCCTTAGAATACTACTGTATTCTAAAGCAGCGATCCCCAATCGTTGCAGCTTGGCGGCCCAGCTGGGGGAGGAGAACCAGATTCGTGCAACTGGCGGGCCAGTGAACACACAGTTCAACTTGTGCAAGTGGTGGGTGGGCATGCACATGCAGTTCAAGTTGAGCTGCATGCATGTGTGCACGTGCATTGGCCCGTCACTTGTGCAAGTAGACAGGTGCATGCATGCATGTGAGCGCCAGCCTGCCACTTGCACAAGTCAAGCTGTGAGCGCATGTGTGTGGATGCCGACTGGCTGCTCACACAAGTTGCTCGCTTGGCCCAGTTCCGAATAGGCCATGGCCTGGTAGTGGGCTGCGGCTTGGGGGTTGGGGACCCCCGTTTTAAAGGCCATGCAATTTATTTATAGTCCATCTGTGGTTATGCATGGGAAGAATAGAACAATTGTCCTTCCTCACATAAACTAGAATTCTCACATTCCTAGTTTTTGGCTCTAAAAGTGTAAGTCTCATGAAAAAAAGCAAACAATGTTTTTATTTTTAAAGATATTAATTAACTTGATGAAAGCCAGATTGCTATAGTGGTTAAGATGCTGGCCTAGAAGCCAGAAGACTGTGAATTGT
This sequence comes from Pituophis catenifer annectens, assembly GCF_029215685.1. NCBI lineage: Eukaryota > Metazoa > Chordata > Lepidosauria > Squamata > Colubridae > Pituophis > Pituophis catenifer. The sequence goes on from NW_027256883.1 coordinate 130,386,046, forward strand.
AATCCCACTTTAGGCATGAAAGTTGGCTGGGTGACTTTCAGCCAGTTACTCTCTCTTGGCGCAACCAATCTCACAGGGTTGTTGTACTGGGGAAATAGAAAGAGGAAGGAGTATTATATGTGTTCACTGCCTTGAACTACTTTTAAAAGTAATAAAGGTAGGATTAAACCAAACTAATAAATAAATAGTATAATAATATAATCTAATAAATATAAATTTAAAAATTCTGTCTCTCCTTAGTAAGTGATGTGAACAGCCATTAATTATATATCCATTTCTGGTTCATGTACATTGTTTTCTGCTGAGAAGTGATTGCTAATCCATAAAAAAAGTTCAGAAATTGAGGGTTCTATGGAGCTGAAGCATTGTTTTATTTTATAGAATTATAGGCTCTCCCAACCTGTACAATTTTGGAGGCTTACAGGATACAGCAGTAAAAACAATACAAACAGAATATATAATCAGCAAAGAAAGTCTGGAGAAAAACAATAATCAAACAATCCAGATATCCCACAAAGGATCTACAACACATTCTAACGCAGGACCAGGTTTTAAGAGCTTGCTCAAATAAGGCCAGGATAAAGATCATACAAATCTTGGGCAGAGTGTAGGAGCCATGACAGGAAAAAACACTGCCTCTGACATTAATTGATGGGACCTGGAGCATGTCGACTCAAAAGAAGCAAAAGATGATAGACATCCCTTCAAATATTTCCAAACAACGGGTTGCAGAAAAGATTTGATTTTTTTGTTTATTTTAATTAAACATTTCCTTTTTAGTTTGTAATTAAATAAATAAAACCCAATTATTATCTACATATACAGTAGAAGAATCAGGTATTTGGATGAAAGGTTGTAAATTATCCTAAAATAAAGTTAGGTCTGTGACAAAGTTATAGTGTGGTTCATGACGTTATCTAATTTCTCCATCCAATGGCTTTAGGGAAATGCAACGCAGGTATTCGGGCAGGGGGATGGGAATGGACCAATCTGAGGCCTTGGTTTACATTTTGGAACAAAACTTTTTAAGACCTTGATATTTTCTTTTTTCTCCCCTCCAGGAAGCTTGTATGGAATCACAACCTTATTTGTCTTACTGCCTTATTTTCCTTCTGCCTTGAACTGAGGCAGTGTGTCCCTGATCTTTTCTGGAATATTGTGGTAATTCTTTATTACCACAATATTCTTTATTGGGAATGTAAACCATGATCCTTGTGGATGGTCTAGAGAACTAAGACAAGAGCAATCTGAACAGGTATGGTTACTCTCATATTAATACATTCAAATGCAATTACAGGATGAAGGAACTCAGGAAGAAACGGAAACCGTCAAGCACTGATAGAAAGATATAGTTGTTAAATCTGTCTGCTGAGAAGCAAGAAAGGCAAACTCAGGATACTGACATTGGAGTTAAAATAATCCAACAGAGCTTTTGCCCAAAGTGAGTTTCTACTAAATTCTAGTATTGCAGTTCTAAAAATAAAAATAGAGTATTTATTTGTTTAATCCTCCCTCCCTCCCTTCCTTAAGGCCATCCAACTCATAATTCATGACTTGGGATGGCATACATCTGTAAAAACCAAAAACAATCCAACCAGATAAAAAATAATACAAAACTAAATTAACAAACTGTATTAACATTTATGTTAAACATTAATGTTAAACTAGATTTTATGGGGAAGGCCGCTTTGAAATGTTATAGTAATATATATAGAAGATTAAATGTTAAAGTAGGACTTATCGGATAGTTTTAAGGTGGAAGGTGGTCTTGAATTGTTGTAATAATATATAGATAGGAGAAAAAGGGCAGATTATTGCCAAATTGGGAGTTAGAATACTATTATGCTAAATTAGAAGTTATTCTATAATGTTATAGTATAATGTCTTTTTTTTTCTTTCTTTTCTCTTTTCTGAAATGTATGGATAAAGGGGGATGTCATAATATTAATAATATTTTTAGTAAGTAAAGGTCAATATTTAGAGGAGGGAGTAAGTAATCTGTTACGAATTAGGGTTTTTTTTTTCTTTTTGTTACGAAGAAGTCACAGGGGGGGATGGGCGGGGAGGGGGGGTTAGGGAGGGGGAGGGAGAGGGGGAAAAAAAGGGGGAAAATTTGTATTTGAAAACTTTTTCAATAAAAAAAAAAAAACTGTATTCATACATAAACCACTTTCAAATATGTTGCCAAGAAAATTGCAGCGAGTAATTCAGGTAGTTGCCAGGATTCAAAACTGATAAACAAATAAATCCATACACCAAAACATAACTGAAGTTGTGAATAAAAATCTGCATTCTCTCAACTGGAGAGGAAGAGCTACCATCTTGGCCCAACACATTAATAAAAAGACAAATCTTAATTTTCTCAGTTCTGTAAAAACACGAGAGATTGCCTGGACCCTGGGAAAGAACTAATTTTATTGGATGGATGGTTGAGCAGATTCTTTAATATAGTAATATTTGTGCAATTCACTGGAACAATAATACAAAATATAATTTCCATTAACTGACATAAAAGCAACCTGTTTACAATGTGCAAAATAAAAGTCAAGGTTTCTCTAGCATGTTGATTGTGTCTCTTTGTTTTTCCCATCAAAGATATCCAGCACAAATTCTACTCATTATAATAATGGTATAAAAGCTTCAGAAAGCTTTCTATTTGTAGAATCCTAGAATCTACCAGTTGAAATCAGAGGCAATTAATTGTTTTAATTAAACAATTTGGATGACAAAAAAATGCTTTTAGTTCCAGAGGTGGAAGGCCACCCAGCCCTTTTACATTGTGAACCATTACTGTTCTTCATGTCAGCAATATAATTCAGGGAAAAAATAATAATTTTGTTTCTGTTAATGTTACACAGCTGGAAGTCAGAAATCCTTATTAATGTGACTCAAAATTTCCCGTTGATACGTTCTCAGGTTGAAGGATATGTTCCTGTTCCTTAGGAAAAAAAATGTCAGATGTTGGAAAATATGAAACTCTAACAGGACTACCTTTCTATGTCTGAGATTTCTTCATCTTTCCCGGCATTGGTAATGTAAAATTCACAGGATTTCCCTCCCCCTCCATATGTAGATTTTTAAATGTGATTCTGAGCAACCATCCAAATACATGCACATGGCAGGAAAATGCACAAATCTAGTACGGTGGTATATGTCATGTGTAAATGTTACTGTAGTTCTCACATAGTGAGTGAAAAATAAGGTAAAAGCAAATTTGACCATACCAAATAGAGATGGAAAAATGCAAAAGAGAATGCCAAACAGCCATTTCACAGCATGGGAAGGAAAAAGGTTTCAAGAGGATTTGAACACAATTTCTAGGCAGAGAAACCCTCTCTTGAATCACAGCATTTACTGAAATCATTTTGGCTATGGCTTCTTAACCTTTTTCAATAAATATTATTGATCATAAGTTCTTAGATATCTTGTAAGCTTGTCTAAGTGGTTCAAGTTCTACCTGTTGGATGAAGCCTGACAGGATATCTGCTATACAACCTATGCTACTTTGCTAGGATGGCGCAGTGACTCAGCAGTTAAGATGCTTGGCTTGTCTGCTGGAAAGCCAGCAGCCCAGGTTCAAGACCCAAGCTCAAGTGACGGGGTGAGCTCCCGTCCTCACTTCAGCTCCTGCCAACCTAACAGTTTGAAAGCATGCAAACCCAAGTCGATAAATAGGTACCACTATAATGGGAAGACAACAATGTTCAATGATGTCATGGTGGCCACATGATCACGGAAGTGACTTTGAACAGCGCTGGCTCAATGGCCTTGAAACGGAGGTGAGCCTCAGCCCCTACAATCGGCAATAACTACCAGAGTGAAATCTGCAGGGACTCCTTTATCTTCTTTTTTTTTTTTTAATTTGATTTATATGCCGCCCTTCTCCGAAGACTCAGGGCGGCTTACAATGTGCTCAGCAATAGCCTTCATCCTTTTGTATATTTATACAAAGTCAGCTTATTGCCCCCACAAACTGGGTCCTCATTTCACCTACCTTAGAAAGGATGGAAGGCTGAGTCAACCTTGAGCCTTGGCGAGATTCGAACCCTGCAGTAATTGCAGGCAGCTGGTCTTAAGCAGCTTAATAACAGGGTGCCTTAAACCCTTGTACTACCAAGGCTACTTTAATGCTACTTTGCCATCATTGGTGAAATTTAATATTTTCAGGACAGCTTTGGTAAGACTCAGTAATAATAATCAACATTTTAATTCAGTAAAATAAATATGCATGTAATGACAAACCACTACCTTATTTATCATGCTACCTAAACAACCTTCACATTAGAATTCACTCATATGCAGGTGCATAAAATACTTCCTGATATTTATAACTCCTCCATGCTTTTTTTTTTAACCCAGTAGTGGTTTGAAGACAGTGCACTTACTGAGTATAAATGGGAATTGATTTGTCTTTGACTAAAACAGTACATTTATTTTGGTACCCTGCAATATTGTGCGTAGCAAATTAAGATGTCAGTTACTAAGTTAGCCAAAATGCAATCAGACTTCAACTGCTTGAATAAATATTACCAAAGCTGTAATGCTAGAAAATTGAATAGAATATGAAGTTGTTTAAGAATGTATTTTCATAGAAGAAAACAGCTATATAAGAAAAAAAATTCTGAAAAGGAGAATTAAAAAGCATTAATTGCACTATGTAGATCGAGTAATTTAAAAAGCTTTTTAAAAAATAAAGGAACTTTGGCTTTTCAGGCTACTCAAACACAGATTTAGTGCTCTTTCATTAAGAGCGCTAAACTCACATTTAAAAATATTTTTTAAAAAAAGCTGACATCAAGAGTCAATTGTAAGTGAAATGAGGAGTTTCTTCCCATGTCACTTTACCAGTGCTGTTGCCTGATGTTTTAGAGCAATACAGTTGTATTTAAAATATAGCCCCAAAGGGCTGGGTGCTGTTGAGTTGGCTGTGTGGTGAGGCAAGTCTCCAATCCTTTGGAGCAGCTCTAGGTTATTTGTGGTCTGGAGACTGGTGGGAAAAAGTTGATTCCTCCTACTACTTCTGTTGCCACCCCCTTTGAGCTCTGGAAGCCTGGACATCTGGTGATTGGACATGGGCCTTTATCTCATTATCCCCAGCTGTCAGATATGAAGAATTGGGACCACACATTAAGTTCCAGTTAAGGTGATTTATTCACAAGAATCTAGTCAACTAACAATCATCACTAAATTAGCGCTAGATAAGAGTCAATGGAATTCAGGAGGGGTTGGACTTAGACCATTGTGGGAACCTTATAATTCTAAGCCAATTACTCTCTTGACTTTGCCCCAGTTCTACCTACTCTGCCCTACTGGCTACTCCACCTACTCTGTCCAAAGTTCTCAGCTGATGCCATGCATTACAAAACATTACTAATACTTTGAGCTGGAACAGTGGAAGGTTGCCTTCGTGATCAGGTAGGGATAAAAGAAACACATCATGAGGATACATCCTTTAGAAAGGCCTAGAGGGACATTTTCATGCCACTGTTAGGAAACGTGAGGATGAATTATTAGTAAAGAGACCAAGGTTAATTTGTTTCCACTACCAAATTGAACATGAAGACAAGTTGTTAATAATAGGATTAAAATTAATTGGTGTTTTTATTCCACAGTTGAAAAAAACAAGTCCTCTAAGTTTTCCATAGAGATAGTTGACCACTGTGAAAACATGCTATACTAGATCCAGTTTGTTACATTAGATTCACTTTAGTGACTTCCAACATTACATTTAATTCCACAGATACCTACCAATCAAAATCTAGCATCTAATTAAGATTTACATTAGTGGTGGAGCTCAGATCTTTGTTGCAATATTTTGACCACCTAAATACAGTCCCAAGTATGCTTAAAGGTGCTTTTAGATAAGATTTTATTGTGGAATATCCTGCCTCAATCCCAAACTTGTAAAGATGATTGCTTCTTTTATCAGAAAAGGATAAAAAACAGTTGTAGAATGTTTTTTGCAGTTTGTTTTGGAAACATCTATAATCCATTTATTCTCCATGAGGTTCTACAACTTTTTCTGCTGCCTTAAAGCAAGGTTAGCAGTCATTGACCCATTCATTATATGGAGCTGACTCGGCAATTTATAATTTTTCCAGTTGGACAGTCCCATCTTATATTTGAAGGATATCCTGGAAGTCATAAGTGGGTGACATAGGAAAGAAAAAAATCATTTCATTTCAAGTTAATGATACATTAAATTCAGTTGATATGATTATTCTCAAGCCAATCATTTAATAATTTCTATCAGTTGCTACTCTGACAATTTGGTGACAACTTTTTCATTGAAAGGTTTGGGAGCCACATATAGACCCATCTTTCAGTTGTGCATGTATATGATAAGCTATAAAATTGATAAGTTTGTTTTGGCACAGAACAAGTTTGTACAACATGCTAAACCACTCACCTCATATTATTTTCTAAACATGATCTGTGGCTCTTCTAAGATAAAGCAGATTATTTGCTAGAATGACTGCCGGACAACAAACTAAGCCTTAGAAAAACCTGTCTGTGATTGAAATTGGAAGTGCAGGAGGTAAATATGGCAGCAGGTATATGTTTTTATTATCTACCTAAAGTCAAGTATCAATACGGGTCTTAGAGTATTGTGTAAACTCAGCTATTAAGGCTTATTCAATAAATCATAAGTAAAATTAAAGGTGCTCCAAGCAGTATGTTCTACAAATCCTTTTTTGAGCTGGGATATTGAAACTTTTCAGATTTTGGATCCACTATTAGTGCAAAGAAACATTTGGGGACTTAGTTCTTCATTTCTTATAGATAATAATGTTGCTGCTGCAACTTGTAAGTTCCCCAACTGCTCAACCCTATTGTGCTTTGCTTGGTTTGGGCTTAGCTGCTATGGATTGTAAACCAATTTATGGCTGAACATGAAGAAAACAAGTCACATTCTCATTTTATTGTGTCCCACACGGTGAAAATAAACTGACATTGGGGAATAATCATATAATGTCTTGAGCTTCTTGGAGGGAAGATGGGAGGGAAATATAATTACAGTAGGACCTATTCCCACAAGCACTGAGGCAGGCCAGAGTGCTCAAATAAAAGTGCAGGTCGATTTGTTTTCTTGTCCTGAGAGTTTTGCTGTTTGTACCATTTTGCAATGTGATCAATTTATTTATTTGGCACGTTTATACAGCTGCCCATCCAACGAACCATGCAAAATTAAAGAACATAAACGCATATAACAAAATAATAACAACAATAACAATCCAAAATCATGCAAAAGTATTTTTTAAAAATATCTTTAAAAAGCCCTATAGCAATGAAGGGACCGAAGTCCCCTACCCAGAGCGCTTTTACAGACCTTTGTAAATAGTTACATTTAAAAAAAAAAAAAAGTTAAATAAAAATAAAAGGAAATAAGTTTTGCCTAACTTTCCACAGAATCCACCTGACTCCAACCTAGAGGCAGGAGAGACAAAGAGAAGGAAAAAACAAAACAACAAGAAGCATTTTATTTATTTTTTTATTTTATTTATTTTTTTATTTATTTTGGCGAGGCCTGTGGAAAATCTCCAGCCCCTGCCGAAGGAAAGGCATCCCCCTCGCTCTGGGAGGTGTCCTCGAGGGCAACCTTCCACGCCTTTACTAGGAGAGCGGCTGCCGTTTTCTTCCTCCGCCGCGGTGCCTCCCCCCCTATTCGGAGGCCGACCAAGCGGCAGGAATTGGCCTTTGGGCAAAGATATGGCCCGACAGCCGGAGGGGGTCATCGCAGTGATCGGCCTGCCCGCCGCCTCCGGGAAACCAAACGGCGACCAGCAGCGCTTCGGCTCCTTTAAGGCTGGGCAGGCGAAACGCGATCCCGCAGTGAGCGCGGGCTTCTGCTGCCGCTGCAGGAGCCGCCGTTAACAGCCGCCTCGCCATAGAAGCGAAGCCCACGCGTGGGCGGCCGGGCTGGCGTCGGGATTCTCCCGGCTGCAGGAGCTCGCCGGCAAGGATGGGCGGGGAAGCCGGGCGATCGCGCTGAGCCCGCAGGTGAGCGAGAAGGTGGCGGCGAGGTGGGGTGGGGGAACCGGGTTGGGGTGGGGGAAGGTGTGAGCGGGGAAGGGAGGGCTCGTAGGCCCGTTGGCGGCGGCTCAAGGGATGCCCCGCTCCCTCCAGGGGCTCGGCTGAGCTCAGCCACGTTGAGCAAGAGGCCACGGGGCAGACCCAAGGCGGGGAAGGCGGGGGAGTTGAAATAGGGTCAGGAGCTGGACGGAGTTCCCGTGGAGGTGAGAGATCTGAAGCTGAAATAATCCTAAAGGAAGGAAGGCGCCTCGATTTTCAAGCCGGGAAGTGGGGAGCCTCTGAACGGGAGTGGGTGGAAGGCTTGAAAACTCAAAACTTGCCGGCTGTCCAGCCTATTTCTCCCCCCCCCCCCCAGCCATCCACCTTGGGTGGGGGAGGGACACAGCAAAAGGAATAACGTCCCATTGCTGATGGCTTAATGGTTAACTTGGACGAATGTGTTGCAAGTGGGAAAAGGAGTTAGGCTCCCAGAATGGGACTGGAGTTCCAGTGCTGGGATTGCATTCCAATTCCTGGCCTTTGATCTTTTCCCACCTACCTTAATTTCAAAGGGTTTGTGCTTTTCATTCCCCTCATTATCCTATCAGGAATGACGTGCCTTCTTTTAGTCACTGAAAAAAATGGAATTGAAGACAGGGAGGAGGGTACTTATTGTGATGGTGGATGGGGCTCAGAAATGCTGCATCTTCCAAAGAGCTGATGAAATGAATGAGCAGGAGAAACAGGAATGCTGCTGGGGTTAATTTAAAAAAAATGGGCAAGATGGATTCTCAGTTGAAGGAGAATAATATTAATATTAATATTATGTCTAGAGGAGCTACTTTGAATAGTATCCCTGCTTTGCTGCAGTTCCTATCATGTCAGGAAAGTTCTCCATTCGTTTAATATTTGAAAATTTTATCATTCATATGTTGATAATACATGTGTTGATAATTCTTATGTTCATTATCTAGGTAGATGTAAAGGAAATAACTGCCAACATAGTTGTATACAATATGGAAAATGTTTTCTAGATGTTGTTACTCAAGAACAATCAATGGAATAATTACTAATTACCACACCACCATGGCTTTACCTTTGTTAATAATCTAATTATCTTCCTGAATGATGGGGTTGGGTTACTTTCATGTTCAGAGTTGGGAAATACTTGATTATTGATGTAACTTAGCCTTTCTCGTTGGTTTGCATTCCGTTTCGATATGTGTCTTTGAAGCTACGTTTTCCCAGCTTTACATTTTGTTTGGGTCAAAGGACCAAAAACATCTATTTCTGAGGCTGTATTATTGAAACATATCGCAGACATGAGAGAGCTGCAGTACAAGCAATTTATATCTTTGTTAGTACAATCCCATTTGTGTTTACTGGGGATTAAGCCTTGCAAAGTGCAAAGAGGCCTCCTCTGAGGCCTGCATAAGATTGGAACCTATGTATTTTGTGTCTTAAAGAATATAAAATAAATGTGAAATCATTGAGAAATTATGAACACAATTTCTTTAACAGCAGCTTATACTTACTCTTTCTCGAATATCTTTGGGGACCTGAGGTAATTGTATTCAATCAATGTCAGCAAAGTTAGAGCCAGTACTGGCAGAGTGAAGTAATGCAGGTGAGGCAACCACACCAGGATGTAAGTTTCTTTCCTCACTGGGTGGCAGAGCTGGTGAACGTCACTTGGACTTTCCCTGAGGCCTATTAGCTAAATGCTGTCTTGAGTTCACTGGGAGATGTTATCTTATCTCTACTATTAACTTGATTCAGTTAATGGTTCAGTTGGTATGTATATGAAGTGAGGAAAAGGCAACATGCTTAATCTGATGCCATGTTCCAGACCACTGGGTGCTCTCTCATGCCCCAGTCATAAGACCTTCAGAAGTCCAGGCTTTCAATTGCTGGTGCTTAATACCAGACCAGTCTGTAATAACATTACTCTCATCTGTGACTTGATCACAGAAAAAAGGGCATGTATTGGCAAGACCTGGCTGGATCCATAAAAAGAGGGGTTGCCCCAGTGGTGAAATCTGAACCGGTTTGCCACCGGTTTGCTGGCTGTGCTTGCACAGTGCGCTAAATATGTGCTGTGTGTGCATGCACAGTCCACACAAAATGCACGCTGCGCACATGAGCATGCGCAGTATGCGCAAAATGCATGGAAAAAGGCTTGGGTAAGTATAACAGTGAGGGGGGGAACAGCTATGCCACATTATTTAGATTCCTAGAAAGCAGGATTTCCTGCTTTCTAGCAATTTTAAATTGTGTGGCATAGCTGATCGTCGCAAATACCTGTTCAGAGGAACCGGTAGGTATTTTTTACTACCAGTTCGCCTGAACCGGTAGTTTTTATCACTACTGGTTTGCGCGAACCAGTGCGAACTGGTAGGATTTCACTGCTGGGTTGCCCCTTTTGGAAATGTACCCAGCTAGGTTTCAGGCATGGCATCAGCTGAGAACTTTGGACAGGGATGGGGGAATGGTGACTGTAATTTGGGAGTTCCTAAGAGCTTTGGGTCCTGCTGCTCCACGAGTTGCTGTGTGTGAGACCACATTCATTAAGTTGCGTTCTAGGAATCAGTTGAGGTTGTTGCTACTATACTGGCCTTCCTCCAGCAAAGTTACCTTCCTACTTGAGCTTCTTGACACAGAAATGTGTGTCAAGTGGAGATGGTAGTGGAATTTTCCAGTCTTCTCTGGGAATAGGGTCTAAGACTGCTCTGGAGTTCATGAGAGCCATGGGTTTATCTCAGGTCATCTAAAGCAGTGATTGCACATTTTATCTGGTTTTAGTAGCAATGCGATCTGGAATTGGCAAAGCTGCCTGTGGCCCTTCTGTTATAGTCATATCATACTTGAAAACAGGAGATTTTTTTTGATACTATCAAAAAAACCTATTTGATTGGTTCACCGCAGTATGGAGCTGGATAGGTTTCAAAGAAAACGGGGGGTTGTTCCTGTTGGCTCGTTGCACAGTCTGAGCAAAGCCTTGATCACCACCCGAATAAGAGGTGGCAGAGGCCTTGGATAGGATTGCATCCACGTAGCTCTCTTTTCTTGCAGATCCTATTATTTTCCATTGTTTATGGAAGAATTGAGGGAGATGAACTGGGTTAAGAGACGCCTGGAACAATGCTGGAGGTCAGTGAAGAATGAACTCAATGAAACATAGGTTAGAGCCGCTATTAAGTTTTACCTAGTGATGGTAAGGACAGTGAAGCATCAGTACTTCTCTGCCCTTATTGCATTCATGGATAGCTGCCCAGCAGTCCTGTTTAAGATGACCAGAGTCCATTTGGGTAGAGTGGACTGAGGGGTGTACTTATAGGACCTCACAGAAGATTTTGCAGAATATCTGTCACATAGGAGGGGCTGTGCTCAGATTCTTTCTCAGTAAGACATTGGTATCGGCATAAGTCCGATGAAGGTGCTTGGGATGTAGTCTAACTATATATCTGAAATGAATGAACCTTTGGACCTGAGAAAGTAGACAGGGTTATCATGGCTGTAAGTTCAACCATCTGCTTATTAGAGCTATTCCCCTTCTGACTGGTGAAGTCTTCCTGGGAAGCAACCTATGTTTGTGGTTTGGGTGTCATAAATTTTTTGAGGGAGTGATAGTGATTCCTCCATCCTTAAAGAGGTTTTGGTTAGCTCCCTCCTCAAGAAACCATTGCTAAATCCAGCTGTATGGGACAATTTTTATCTATTGGTCAATCTTCCCTTTTTAGGAAAGATTGAGAAAGTGGTCATGCAGAGAGGATCTGGACCACTTTCAGTTGGGCTTCAGGCATGAGCATGGGACTGAATCAGAATTGGTCAGGCTTTTAGTTAATTTCTGGTGGGAGTGGAATGGAGATCCATCTGTACCCTGCTTGAAGTCTTGGCAGCTTTCAATACCATCGATCATGGTATCCTTCTGGATCAGCGCAGAGGAATAGGGGTGGATGGCACAGTGTTCTGATTTGCCTCCTTCCTTCAGGGTTGATTCCAGTAATGATTGGAGAGGAGACGTCCTATTTCAGCCACTCCTATTTGAGGTGCCATAGTGCTTCCACTCCTCTTTAACAGCTACATGAGGCCATTGGCTGAGCTCATTCATTGCCATAGAGTGGGGAATAATCGGTATGCTGTTGTTCAATTACATATTTCTATCCTTGGTGAATTAAGCAATATTGTGAAATGTGAATGGATGTTTGGAGACTGTGAGAGTCTGGATAGGGAACAACAGATTTCAGCTGAATCCTGGTGAGAGTGAGTGGCTCTGGATGGGGGCTCACTGTTCCAGAACTGCCATTTTTGGTACTGAATAGGTTTACCAGACAGATCCATTGTGTTATCTGACGGTCCTAGAGTTTTGACGCCTGTTCGATGAGGAGGTGGCAATTGTGGCTAGGATGTCCTTCGTACATCTTCATCTTGTGTGCCAGTTGTGTCCTTTCCTGGATTGGTAAGCTCTTCTTACAGTCACTCTTGCCTAGTCATCTCCAGTTTCGACTGCTGAAATGTGCTCTACAAGGAACTGCCCTTGAAGAGTATCCAGAAACTTCAACTGGTACAGAATGGGCAGTTATGTGCGTGTATGTTCTACAATCTGCATTGGTTGCACGTTTGCTTCTCTGCGAGCTGCATTGGTTGCAAGTTTGCTTCTGGGTTCAATTTAAGGTGTTGGTTTTAACCTTTAAAAGCCTTCATAATATGGGACCGGGTTATCTGAGAGACCTCCCGTCACTGGCTATGTCGGCCTGCTCTGTTAGATCTGGTAGAGAAGGCATCCTGCAGGTACCATTAGCTAGGGACCTATATTTGGTGGGTCTCAGGAGATGTGCCTTCTTTGCTGTTGCTCTGCTTTATTGATCATTCTCTTTCTGAGATTAGATCAGTTACAACCCTTTTAACATTTTGGAAGTCTTTCAATACCTGGTTATGTTAGTAGGCCTGGAGCTGCCAGGGAGCCAGAGATGTGCTTCAATGACTGAGGTGACCATTCTTATCCTCCCTTTGCCTAGGGTTTGATTATTTATTTTTATATTTGGATTTTTATATCTTTTTCATATATATATTTGTTGTTTATATTTCTTGTACACTGCCCACAGTTGCTTTTCATGAGAAAATATATATTTGATTAATAAATTAACTAAATAAGTGGCTGTTGTGACTAAAAGAGCCTTTGCACAATTCCAAGTTGTATACTAGTTACTCCCATTCCTGGATTGGTAGGCTCATGCTCAGTCACTCACACATATCGTGTTTCCCCGAAAATAAGACCTGGACTTATATTAATTTTTGCTCCAAAAGACACATTAGGGCTTGTTTTCTGGTTAGATCTTATTTCGAGGGAAATATGGTACTAAATGCATCCATCTGGCTGACAATCTTAACTGGGGCTTACTTTGGGGGTAGGGCTTATATTACGAGCATCCTGAAAAATCATGCTAGGATTTATTTTCCAGTTGGGTCTTATTTTTGGGGAAACAGGGTAGTCATCTTCGGTATGAATTGCCATAATGCACTCTGTAAGGGGCTGCCCTTGAAGAGCATCTGGAAGTTTCAAATTTCAAAATGAAAACTTCCAAAAGTTTTCATTTAGGTGCAAAATGCTGTGGCGCAGGCAGTTTGTTTTGTGAGCTGCATTGGCTAACAGTTTTTGATTCAAGAGGCTGGTGATGACTGATAAAGTCCTACATGGTATCCTCCTAGAATGTACTTTTTGTTCTTGGAGGAAAGTAGCCCTAAGGAATCTAACCAGCAGCACTTTACTCAGATCAATACAACTTTGAACACAGTCTTCTGGGCTCACAGATCCTGCTGATCCAAGCCATATGAGATTAAATGCTCGTGCAGAGTTAGCATATACTGCAATTTTGATAAGTCTGTTACTACATTTAGCTAATTAATACCGTTAATCAGCTTCGGCTTTTGTTTCAGCAAAGGGAGGTTGGCTTGGAAGTGTTTTGATACAGTTATATATGTTTTGATACTGTTATATATGTTTCCTATGAAATAATATTTTAAAATTTCCATAAGAGTACAAGAAAATATTGATTACTTTTTCAAACAGCTCCATCGAGATGAATTTAGGAACATTAGGAATTTAGGAACACTTTTATTTAGGAACATTCCATTCAGATCCTGCTCAACTGGAAACGAGGCCAACGTTGGTACTTTTATTGGAGTAATTTTTTAAAGGTTGTTTCTAAATTACTTTTCACTTTGTGCCAGAATTGAGACATGAAGTCACTAAGAAAGTTCTTTTATATAATTTATCCTAACTAAAGAAGTAAGCACTATAGAAAGAAAGAAGAGCATGGTGAATAGGCATTAGGTAGCAGGTGAAGAATTCTCAATTTGCTCAGACTTTTTGATTTCTATTCCAATAATAATAACTTGGTTACAGTGAGTGATTTTTTGATAGACTTGTGTTTCTAATTTGCTATCATTTCCTCTGCTGATGAGGATATCCAGGAAGTGTATTGTGTTGTTTTCTTCTTTCCTCGTGAATTTTATTCACAAAGGAATTTTATTCCTATGGTGATGATATTGTTTCGGGTGTCTTCTCTAGTTGTTCTCTTTTAAATATTTTTAAATAAAAACTTATTCAGAGAAAAAATACTTCTTCAGAAGATTTTACAATTGACGGACAATGATGTGTGTACAGTAACAATTAAAACATGTATTGATCTATTAGTTTCCAGATAAGTATTTCAATTAATGAACTTTTCAAAATGATAAATAAATTTAGTCATGCCCGGTTAAACAAACAACAGGAAATTTGACGCTTACAAAAAAAATGGTGCTGAAGGGGAAATCAGCCACAGATGTGTTTGATCACCATCCGAATATGTGTTTGACCAGATTCAAAAATTTTGTGAATTTTTTGGTTGGAACCCGATTTGGTCATGGTCAGAAGCGTTCGTGACCTCTACTGTATATGTCTGCTAGTATTTTGTTACTAGAAAAGTTATAAAATGTTATTTTCTTTCTTGTTTACTGTATGATACCACTGATGTTGAGTTCACAAACCAGTGAAAACTGGGCAGTGGGGGCATTATGAACTGTTAGAACAAATTCTCATCTCCAGATATCTTGCTAATATTGCAAATAAAGCTACGTGGTTAATGGATCCATTAAACCTTGGCATAAAGACATTGAGTAAGAAGTTTGCAAGGGGTAATTTTAAATATTTCAGTTGTATCCATTTTAAGAATCACAGCTTTTATTTAATACCAGTCACTTTTCTAGGCTGTGGGAGACATATAAGTAGTGATTAAAGCATAACCAACTAGGTCGACTAGATGATTGTTATTGATTAATGCGACAGATAGCACGTGTATCCATTCAGTCTTTTTTTATTAACTCATTTATCTCCCCTAATTTCTGTTCATAGTTCTGTGACAGCTACATTAGCTCATCATCCAGAATAGAAAATTGTAGTATTTCTGTTAATTATTTGCATTACATCTTGCAATGATAAGTGAGGCTCTAGTCCTTACTGTTGTGGCCCACCATTTTGGTAACATCATCAGTGCTAGTAAGGAGTGCTGTTTGCTGTCAGTTTATATTCTGGTTCTTGCCTGTCTGTGTTGAGCCATACAAGCAGTTAAATATTTTGCCAACTGGCAGGCCGATTTCAGAGACTTGACATACTTAAATTTCACGTTGTTTCATGCCTGATCAAAATGAGGAGTTGGCTACAGACTTGGACAGTGAGGAGGTTGGGGAGGAACATGAGCCAGTCCTCAAGTCTGGGGAAGGCTCTGATGAGTGCTCTGCGTCGGAGGCAGAGATGGGGCCAGGGCTGTCTGACAGTTATCAGCTACCTTCAGAGTCGGAGACAAGTGGGGCTGAAGAACAGCTGGGTCAACTCGGGAGTAAAGGCACAGGTGGAAGGTGAATGGCCCCTCCCATAGGGAATAAAGAGGAGCAAAAGGGGAGTGGAGTTTGCAGGAGACAATTAGTTCATTTCATTAGTGTGAAGATCTGTTTGTGACTCTCAGATATTCCTTACCAAGTATTTTCTTGTACAGCTTTGCATTTGGAAGATATTGGCCTGGCAGCTCTCCAAGCCTGATAAGGTCTGTGATTGTAAATTCACCGGGACTTTGATGGATGTGAATGAGAGGACTTCACATTAGCTTAATAAAATTGATTAAGAGCCTTGGTTGCGCAGCAGACTAAAGCACTGTTAAGATAACACCAGCTGTCTGCAATTATTGCAAGTTCAAATCTCACCAGGCTCAAGGTTGACTCAGCCTTCCATCCTTTCGAAGATAGGTAAAATGAGGACCAGGTTTGTGGGGGCAATAAGCTGACTGTATAAAAAAGAACACCGCTTGGGAGGGGGGTGAAAGCCCTACTAAGCAGGTATATACAAAAGTATAAAGGCTATTGCTTAACGCATTATAAGCCGCCCTGAGTCTCCGGAAAAGGGCGGCATATAAATCGAACCAATAAATAAATAGAACCAATAAAAAGGGGTTTTGTCGGGACAAGGAGCTGCTTCGTGTTTTTGTGAAGCCTAGGTCAGAACACTTAACAAAGAGTATACAGGTAGTCCTTGACTTATAACCATTTGTTTAGTGACCATTCAAAAGTTACAATGGTACTGAAAAAAGTGACTTATGGCTGGCTGGTCCTCACATGACCGTCATAGCATCCCTGTGGTCATGTGTCCAAAGTTTGGGTGTTTGGCAACCGGCATGTATTTATGATGATTGATTTGCTTTTCTTACACCGTCACTTCATATAGAGTTACATATAGGTAAAGTGGAATCATTGTCATATTGCATCAAGTCTAGCATCCTAGCTTAGATTTAGTGGACTTTCGTTAATTTTCTTCTGATATTGTAAATTTAGATTAATTTTTATAGATGGGTTAGAATATGTAAAGTATTACTTTTGTACTCTATAGAATACGTGGAAGAAATAATGGGTGCAGCCAGAGATAAGCCTATCACAATTTATTATCTAGATGGATTACGTCAGCAGCAAATGTACCCTGTACTCATTGTCAAGAATTGTAGTCTTAATGTAAATTATTGTTGATTTTATAAGTAGTGTAAAATACATGCCTGAATTGAGGAACTGTGTTTGGAATTGTGTTTTTAACAGGCAGAAGAAAGATGACTATCTTTAATAAACTCAATCTGGGCATCGCTGTGAGCAGTTTTGCTATATTTCAACTTAGCTTTCATGTGCTCAGTTCTTGGCTATCTTCACGCCTAACATCTGGTTTTAATAATCTTGACCAAAAGAAGAAAATTGAATGGAACACAAGGTACAGTTTTTAAACAACATTATACAATTATATATAAATATTTTAAAGTTTGAAATGTTTAGGCTGTTAGCTGTAGTGTACTTGTTCAAACTATATCTGGATTGTTTAGGGGATTTCCTTTATAAAAATGTAGTTAAATAATCTTTAATACAAAATTGTCCTTGGGTAATTTATTTAAAAGTTATCACTTTATTAAAATAAAATTAAATTGAAGGAATATTAATCTTTTGTTATTTTTTCAGATTTTTTAAAAAAATGATTAAGTGGTAATGTATAATATTCAGAGTACATTGTATTGTCAAAAATTGCAATCTTAATATAAATTATGCCTTAATCTAAGTTCAAAAGTACATTCTATCTAGGATATTCATAAAATATTTTCCTGTTTAACTTTGAGAACTGGTCGCAATAAACTAATTATTTTTTAGCATGATTAATGTACCACCTGTTCTATAAATTCATGAAAGCACATGTATTCTATGCTCTGCATGTACTGCTGATTACATCGTATCTAACAAATGTTTGTTTGTTTGATTGATTGATGTATATATTGTACGCTGTACACTGTATATATTTTATTGGAGAACAATTAAATTTGCTTGCAAAATTTATTCCAAAAAATAATAGCCTGTGTATCTGAGAGAATATAGGAATGCACTACATTTTTCTCTCTGACTTGGAGTTGAAGTCAAATGAATGGATACCGGGAGACTTGTTTTTCCTCAGACATTTTTTATTTTATTCAGGCAGACCGCATGGCAAAATATAAAGTTTTTACATTATGTTACATTTTACAATGGGTGTGTCTATATTAAAGCCAGAAAGCTAACAGCAAGGTAATACACTAAGGTAAACATGATTTTTTGAAATAATAGAAAATAGAAAAGTTGTAATTCCCCATAAGCAAATAAGGGCTCCATATTAAAATCTAATCCATAGTGTAGAATTCTCCTCCTTATTTCAGACAACCGACATGTCCAGAAAGTACAATATTCTTGATCTTTTGGAAAAGCAAGGACATCAGCCTGGCAACCAAATATAGATTAGTTCGTTCTATTGTGCTCCCTGTAGCTACCTATGGTTGTGAAAGTTGGACCTTTCAAAAGCAAATCAAGAAGAAAATCGACTTGTACGAGCTGTGGTGCTGAAGAAGGCTCCTGCATAGTCTTTGGACAGCAAAGGTGACTAACAAGCAAGTAATGGAGTGCATAATACCAGACATGTCACCAGAAGGCAAAATCACAAAACTGTGTCTGTCTTTGGCCTTGTCATGTGGGGGAATTCATTGGAGAAAACAATCATGTTTGGAAGAGTTAGTGATAAAAGGAAACCAGGCTGTCAAAGAACACGGTGGTTGGACACTATCAAAGCTGATGTCCAGCCAGAACATAGCCAGAAAAATAGAAAAACTCAAATAAATGGTGCAAGGTTGGAAGATATGAGAGTCTTGGCCCATAGAATCGCCAAGAGTTGGCCTTGACTGAACGGACATCATCATTATAATCTTGATCTTTGTAGATTCCAGATATAACCAAGAAAAACATATGCATCTTAAAGCAGTTGATCCAGAATCATAATAACAGTTGGTATATATGGAGATTCTTTTATGATGTTAAAAGATCTAACTAAAGTTGGATAACTTTTTGAACTTTATTGTAGTCTTAAAGTATTGAAGTTTAAAGATGGCTAATTTAAAAATTAATGGATAACTTCTTGAAAGTTTTGAAGCTTATATTTTGGAGAATGTTTTCTTAATATATTGAGAGATTTTAAAATGCTTAAATTAAGATTATAGTTTTTTTTTTCTTTATAAATGTGAAATGTGATAAGAGAATTTATAAAAGGAAGGTTGAAATAGAATTTTTAAAGGGGGAGTTAACGAGTGTGAGGGGTTTTGAATCCTGTAGTAGTTAGTATATTTTAGGTTCTGTTTATTAAATGCTATATTCTGTTTTTGCTCTGGGAAGTCAGGGGGGGGAGTTGGGGAGGGGGGGTTTGGGGGGGAAATGATGTATAATAATTCATTTTGTATTGTTTGGTTATTTGAACATAAAAAAATAAAAACTTTTGTTGGATAAACAGTTGGTATATCGTAAAATGCAACAACAAATTTGGCAAGGCAAAAACTACATGTCTATGGAGATTCTCAGTCATCCAGGTCATGGTTGTCCCAAAGGTGCTTTTTCAAGAGGCAACTGGACTTTCTGTTTTTTCTTTGAAAGCAAAATGTCTTCAAAGAAAAAACAGAAAGTCCAGTTGCCTCTTGAAAATATATGGAGCAAAGTTTCAATTATAGAGTTACAACTGTAGTATAATTGTAATCAACCCACATTATTTTTATGACCTATTCAGTACATAAGAAGCATTTAAATTGTACAACTCTCATTTTAACATCATAGGAATTTTTTTATTTTTTTCATTATTATGCCACCAAATTAAAGGTAGCATATACTTAATGGGATTGCTTTTGTTTTTTTAGGACAGTATCTACGTTCCATGCCTTGGTGGTTGGAATATTTTGTGTATATATTTTATTGTATGATGAAGCTGTTAATGCTGACCGTGTTTGGTAAGAAATACCTTGGTTTGTAAATCTCATTTTCTCTTTCCTTTGTTATTTCTTTTGCTGGTCAAATTATCACTAAATTTAATTTTAAAAAACCTAAAATATATCTATCTATTTGTTACCCAAAGCTTTCTAAAATTACAGTTATATTTAACTATAATGTGGAAGATACTGGGGGCCTTTGCTTCATTAAAATAAAAAAACTGAGGCAGCCTGACCCCAAATATTACTATATGCAGGTAGTTCCGACTTACGCCTGTAATCAAGCCTGTGCATTATAATAGTAGGTCATGATGATCAAAAAGAGGTTATCACACAACCAATCTGATTTTACCACATTTTTTGTGGCAGTTAGTAAGTGAATCACCACGGACCATTATGTGAATTCACAGCTTTAAGCAAACTGATTGTTTGCTATTGGCCATTCTTGCTGAAAACCAGAACCAATGGTTTTCAGTAAAACCCTGGTCAATCAAGGTCAAGTGACTATGGGCTGATTCAGATAACCTTAAATGTGGACCAATTGCTGAGCACCCAAAATATGGTCATATGGAGGGAGCGGTTGTCAGAATTTTGGAACCACGTCAATAGTACCTTTTGGAGGGAATCCGTCGTAACTTTGAATGGTCTGTAGGTGACCAGTCGTAAAGGATTACCTTTACTCACTTCCTTTGTATCACTTCCTATGCTGGAATGGAGATACTTTTCCTCCTTCATTGAAACTGAGATAGAGCAAAGGTGGAGGAAGTTAGCAACCTAATTGGCTGAATAATGGCTAATCCTCTCAATTTTTTGTCTTCAGAATATTATACATTAATCTTCTTAAATATGTCTGTCCAGAAGCTTTTCTCTTGCCTGTTTGCCATTTACCAGAGTTGTAGAATCATCTTACCAGATGTGGTATCTCTCTTCCAACATCAAAAAAAGTGAATCATCATTTGTGGGGAGAAAATAAAAATAAGCAAAACACAAAATGTTTACGTTGTGTTACATTTAGCATAATGTCATTCCTTGGATGTCTTTGTTTATAGGGGTGATCCTTCTACAGTGCAACTAAATCTTGCTGTCACCATAGGCTACCTCATTTCAGGTAATGTGTAAAGTATTACGTGTATAATTTGTTATAAGTCATCTGTTTTGAAAGAACCTTTCAACAGAAGGTTTACCAAAACATGGCCCTCTTTAGGAAAGTCTGTCTGTAGGAAGCAGACCATATTTTCCCTCACACCAAAAATTGTGCTGTAAAAATGTGATTATTTTATTTCATAACATGACAGTATTTTGTAAAGTATCAAAATATTTCATTCTGTCAATTTCTCATTCTCAAGCCTGAGTAACAAGAATTACTTTTTCCCCAATTTTTCTTCCTGCTTCCATGGTACTAGCTCTAATTTGGTATCAATAATTTAATAACCATAGAAAAATAACTAAGGGAAAATAAATGAGGGCTGTTCAAGGAGGGAAACTTAGTTTCCTAATTACATGTCTTCCTCTGAGTTCTCCTTGAGATGGATATTGATTAATCAGTGGGAAAACATTGTTTTGTTTTGAAAGTTCAACTTCTTCACCACTGGTCCTCAGTTTTAAAAGGCTACTTCGGGACATACATGAATACAGAATGCATCTCCTCCTGCATGTCTTAAATAAAAAGTCAAATATTTCTAAACATAAGGTGGGAGGTGATTGCTTGAAACATTAGGCAATTTCAGGACTAGATTTGATAATAACTTTCTATGGTGAGGCAAATCTGATACTTATATCACTAGGAACAATTATGATCTCTTACCATGTTACATGGTAAGAGATCATAAGCCAAACTTTGGGATTCTATTTTTGATGATGTTCTGGCAAGGGCCACTTGGAAATTTATATCCTGATAACAGAAAAAGAGAAGTAATTTTGTCTCTCTGCCTTGCAGCATTAGAAGTTTTAAAATAAAATATAATAATTGTAGAATTTTGCTCATCTGTTCTTCATTCCTTTTTAGATTTGTTGCTTATTATTTTGCACTGGAAGGCAATTGGGGACGTATTTTTTGTAATTCACCATGTACTAGCTCTATATGCATATTACTTTGTACTGGTAAGTTCCATGTTAATTTTATAACATGTATACATATTTTAGCAAAAATGGATTTTAATAGACTTACCATTAAGATTAATGGCTCATCTCAAGAAGACAGTAATTACTCTACGAGGCTTATGAAATACAGTAGCTAACACAGGAAAGGAATAAAACTTGATATCTAAAAAGGTGACCAATATCTGTCATTTCAGGACTGAACTAATTTATCAAATATGTAACTGTTTTATGTTATTTTGCTTATGGGAAGTGACAAAAAAGTGACTCATCACTTTGTTGTTTGTATGTACACTGAGAGCTTATGCACCAGAGACAAATTCATTGTGTATCCAGTCACATTTGGTCAATAAAGAATTTCTATTCTATTCTGTTCTGTTCTGTCCTGTCCTGTCCTGTCCTGTCCTGTCCTGTCCTGTCCTGTCCTGTCCTGTCCTGTCCTGTCCTATCCTATCCTATCCTATCCTATCCTAGTGAATCACTTAAGGAAGTTACAGTTACGGTGTCTCATAATCAATACAGCCTGTGTTCATCAATAACCCTTCAATTGATAAGCTTTTCCTTTTATACTTGTCCTCCTTCAAGTATATTTGGGATTAAGAGAATGAAGCTTTAAAGTTAAGCAGCAGTATCCAGAATTTAAACTAGACTCAAATTTGACAGTTAGTAGACCATACACAAATCTGACTAACAGCAGAAATCAGTATTGTTGATAGCATACTTAACCATCACAGATTTCAGTTATATATACAGGTAATACTTGACCTACAACCATTAATGACTGTTTGAAGTGACAATGGCATTGAAAAAAGTGACTTATGAACTTTTTTCCACACCTACAACTATTGCAGCATCTCCATGGTCATGTGATCAAATTCAGATGCTTGGCGACTGACTCATTTATGACGGT
The DNA here is from genome assembly GCF_029215685.1 of Pituophis catenifer annectens. Taxonomy (NCBI): domain Eukaryota; kingdom Metazoa; phylum Chordata; class Lepidosauria; order Squamata; family Colubridae; genus Pituophis; species Pituophis catenifer. The sequence goes on from NW_027256883.1 coordinate 130,408,900, forward strand.
TGCAGTGTTCCAGGGTCATGTGATACTGTTTTGAGACCTTCTGAAAAGCAGAGTCAATGGGGAAGTCAGATTCATGTAACAACCTTGTTACTAACTTAACAATTGCAGGGATTCACTTAACAACTGTGGCAAGATGGGTTATAAAATGGGGCAAAACACACTTAACAACTATCTCACTTAGCAATTGAAATTTTTGGCTCAATTCTGTTCATAAGTTGAAAACTATAGAATGCACAGCAATATGAAAATTCGGAGATCATGGCATTGACCACAGTAGCCTTTATTCAACAGTAGTAGGATCATGATAGAATAGAATAGAATAGAATTCTTTATTGGCCAAGTGTGATTTGACACTCAAGGAATTTGTCTTGGTGCATATTCTCTCAGTGTACATAAAAGAAAATATACATTCGTCAAGAATCATAAGGTACAACACTTAATGATAGTCATAGGGGACAAATAAGCAATCATTTCATTTCATTTTCATTTCATTTTATTAAATTTGTATACCGCCCTACTCCCGAAGGACTCAGGGCGGTGAACAGCCATAAGTTAAAACATGTAGATACAAAATTTAAAATAGAGATAAAACTAATTAAATAAATTTGGCTGAGACATTTTAAAACCCCAATAAATTAAAACCAAATTTAAAATTCCATTTAAAAGAGGAAAAGTTTAGGTCAGGCCAGCTTGATGGAATAAAAACGTCTTAAGCGCGCGACGGAAGGTACGCAGATCCGGAATCCTCTGTATCTCCGGGGGGAGCTCGTTCCAGATCGTAGGTGCCCCCACAGAGAAGGCTCTCCCCCTGGGGGCCGCCAGTCGACATTGTTTGGCTGACGGCACCCGGAGGAGCCCCTCTCTATGGGAGCGTACTGGTCGGTGGGAGGCTATTGGTGGCAGCAGGCGGCCCCGTAAATAGCCAGGTCCTAAACCATGGAGCGCTCTGAAGGTGATAACCAAGACCTTGAAGCGCACTCGGAAGACCACCGGGAGCCAGTGCAGCTCACGCAGGAGAGGCGCGATCATATTAGGAAATCATATTAGGAAATAGTAATAGAAATTGTAAGGATACCAGCAACAGTCATACAGTCAGATGAGAAGATTAATAGTAGTGCAAATTTAGTAAATAGTTTGACAGTGTTGAGGGAATTATTTGTTTAGCAGAGTGATGGCGTTTGGGAAAAAACTGTTCTTGTGTCTAGTTATTCTGGTGTGCAGTGCTCTTTAGCGTCATTTTGAGGGTAGGAGTTGAAATAGTTTATGTCCAGGATGCGAGGGGTCTATAAATATTTTCACAGCCCTTTTTTGACTTGTGCAGTATACAGGTCCTCAATGGAAGGCAGGTTGGTAGTAATTGTTTTTTCTGCAGTTTTAATTATCCTCTGAAGTAGGATCATTTATATTCTATGTGGATAAAACTTACATAAATTTGAACTGCTGAAGTTATCCTTGTGAAATGATTTTTCTTATTAGTTTTTAATAATATAGTAGATGGATCTTTACAATAGTTTCTAGAAGATGCGTTAAGTGGTATACTAGATTCATTAGAGAAAGGATTTAAGAATTTGGTATATTTTCCTAAATAGTATTCTATGTGGTTAATTATCCAATCTACTACTATTATTTTATGTTAAGAAAATAATGTTGATATTTAGAAGTTTTATATTATATGTTATTTTTATAAGACTTAGAACTGTGATCTCTGGTTTGTTTTTCTACTTTTCCTAGGATAGAGGAATATTGGCATATTTTGCAAATTTTCGTCTGCTTGCAGAATTGTCTACCCCTTTTGTGAATCAGCGGTAGGTCATATTTTCTATAAATTATTCTTACATTATCAGTTAGCTTGCTATTTGTAATTCAGTCACTACTGACCTAACAAATGTGCACTGTCTATATACTACGAAACAGTATCACTGTTTTCTAAAGTTAAAACCTTGTGGTCACTGGTGTTTTAGCAAAGGGTTAATGAAAATGACCTAAATATATTAATTGAGGGTTTTTTTTTTCAAAATGTATGAAGGCTAGGGGACTTAATGAATTTAATTATTAGTTATTTTAATTATGAAATAATTTAATTTCTATTAGCAGACCACATTCATAGTTTCTAAAAAGATAACTATTCAAACTAAAACCAATAACCATATTGTTATTTATCTTAATATCCATTCAAGGTTCTTTAAAGCAGAAAGAGACTTTTTATCTAAATAAAAATGTTAAGATTTTTTTTTCTTTGTGCAATAATTCGTGGAATAGGTACCTTACTTAGTAAAAGGGTCAACTTTTAAGTTGCAAGTATTCTAAAAAATTGTATGGTTCTGTGTCTTGCGAGTTTATTTCATTCTTGTTGTTTTTTATTTGTTTGTTCATATCTGCTACTGTATTATATAATCACTTCTGAGATATGTCAAAGACTTGTTAAAATCTAAGTCAAAAGCATGAACCATCTGGGTACCAAGGATGACTAAAAGTAAGATTTAGAAATTAATTTTTGAAATTTTTAAAGAGTCACATTATTGCCATACTGTTTATTTAATTTGTATATGTCCCACAAAATAAGAGCATATATTAGACCACCCTGCATGACTATATTTATAAATGGTATTTTATATAACTTAACGTGTCAGCCTCCTTCCTTCCTTCCTTCCTTCCTTCCTTCCTTCCTTCCTTCCTTCCTTCCTTCCTTCCTTCCTTCCGTTTTGAATAATCTAGAAGATCATTTCAGAGGAGCCTCACTGTTTGTTTTGAAAAAAAAAAAAATAGATGATATGCTGCATATATAAATTAACCTCTAAAATTTGTCAGAGGCCTAATCCTTAATAATGTGTATAGGACGTTTTGAGGAGACATGAGACAAAATTCAATGTTTTGTTAGATCTTGCTTTAAGTTTATTTGACTTCCTATGTCTATATCAATAGGCAGAGAAGGAACTATATTACCCCTTTCTTTACTTCTATCCCTTCAACTATATAATGCAGAAACTATACCGGAGTAGGGGCAATGTGAACAAAATCACACAGGGAAAGGAATATTTCCCACTTTATTAGAATAGATGAGTTTGAGGAGAACAAAACATAATAAGATCTAACAGAATACTGAATTTTGCCTCATGTCTCTTAAATTTCCTTTAATTTGAGGAGAACAGCTACTGTGCATATTTCTAAAATTTAAGAATATATTCTGTGAGTTTGGCTTTTGTCTGTTTACACAAAGGAAGATGAGAGAAATGATTCAGGACCTCACTTTTCCTGCATCTATGCATTCTTCAGCATCTATGCTAAAATAGAATATTTTTGTCCTGTTGTTGATTTATATATATCTATTGATTAGAATTAATGGCTCATTTCTGTGCTTTTGTTTATTCTTATTTACCACAAAGAACAAGAGTAGAATATATTATCAACTAAAAAAATATATATTTTAGGTCATAACTCCTCTGCAGCTGAAGCAGCCCTAATACAGATTTAGAATCTTTATTCTACTAGATTCTACTATTTTCTCTCTTATCCTTGAGACATATGTGGGCAGTGCCAAGTGCATTGATGCATATGGGGGAACATGTCCTGCACTGACAATCTTGCGGTTCCATTTGCTGCTGCTAGTTGTCTGTTGGATCAGCCACTTCTATCCAGTCTTGGATCTGTCTCCTACCCCTCAGTTCTCTTTGGACTGTTAGGTAAACTGGAACCCTGGTTTGTAAAGTCACTCTGCACACACCCTTCCCCCATTGGATTAGCCAATTGGTTGATGGAATTTCAAATCCTGAAATTGACTAACTTGTTCTTGGATTCTCACAGGTAATTGGAAGTGTAATGGAAAGAACTTATCTTTTAAATTTCTGTAGCTCACCTGGCAGGAAATTTTCTTCTCAATTACTACAGTTTGCAAGAACTTTGTTCCTTACTACCTCTCTTCAAGTAATATTCTTAGATAGTTTACAGTTCCCCACAGCTAAACCCATTTCTCAAACTTCATGTTTTCATCACCACCTATCCAGTTGCTGTCCAAATCCAGATGATCAGTACACTACAAAGATCATTAGATGGCAGCAAAGAGATACAAAACCTTTCACTATAATCAGTACAACTCATAGTTTCAAGGATTTAAAACAAAACAAAACAACAAACAATTCAGTTGGTTGGTGATATGACATGAGAGAAGAAACAAAATGATTGCAATTCTGGAGTAACCAAAGTATTATGTATACAACTTGGAGGGGGCTTTTCACAGGTTGTTGAATGGGGCTGGAATTTCAGCCAAAGAACTGCCTGTCATGCCCCTTAGCAAGTTGCATATTAAATCTGTGGAGACAGCTATGCCGTATGAGACTCTTCCAAATATGTGGTAAGGATGGCATTGTGGCGGCAACCAGATTTTAGGGCAGCAAAATTGCTTGCCCGTTCTAGGCAAAGCAGATATGCAGATATGGTCTCAGACTTTGCCGAGATATTTTTAATACTATCGTATCTTTCTGGTTTTGATTTCTGTTAATCCTTTTTCTCTTATAGGTGGTTCTTTGAAGCATTGGGGTATTCTAAAGCTTCAAAAGCCAACATCATCAATGGACTGCTAATGACCATCATGTTCTTCCTAGGGAGGATCATAGTCATTCCAATTTATTACAACAGTGTACTTTCCGAGTTTGGAACAGAAGCCTACTACAGATTAGGATTTGTAGCTCAAAGTGCTTGGTTTGTCTCCAGTATCGCATTGGATATTATAAACTTAATGTGGATGGTCAAAATTACACGAGGATGTTACAAGGTTATTTGTCTCATTGGACAAGAAGAAGCCAAAGCTCATAAAAATGGCAAATCTGACAACACGAAGAAGAACATTTAATAGCAGTTTGGGGTACGTTAAAAGAACAATGCACACTTTTGCCATAAAAAGTTCCTCTTAAAGAAATATAAAGTTACCTTTCTTAAATTTAGCATTTCCGATAACACACTGCCTGGATCTCCAAAACTTTTTCATCTGAAAACTTGGATTGTGTGGAGTCAGAAACAGCAACAACATGCTGCATATGTTGAATTTAGCAGGGTGACCCAAGCATTGAGCAGTCAGCTAAATTGCTGAAGGATCAACTTCTTTTAGCACTATATTCCTGTGAATTTTCACTCAGGTTTCTTAAAACGATATGTTTTTAATGCTTGTGAATGTCAGGTTGTTTACGTTCGCTAATATGGCAACATTTCTGGCATGTTTCTCGGCTTTCCTAATATTTGGTGTTCATATCTTATCTGCTTTGCAAATTACTCATTTCAGATCTATACATTTTACTGCTTTTTCTACTGCCTTACATGCATGAACAGGATCTTTGAGATTCATTGACTAGTTTTACATACAAATACGAATTTGAGCTTGAATGAGTTATTTTTATTGTTTCTTACTGTATATAAAAATAGTCTAGATGTTTTGAACTTTTTAAATATCCAAATTTTAGCATCTTTGCATGGCAAACAGTAGGGAGATTTTTAAAAACGCGCCAGTATTCTTCTTTCCCTGACACAAGTATTGGGACTTTGATCTGTTTTCAACGTTTTATCCTGTAACAGATAAATTTTATGCTATAAAAACTTCTAAGGGATAAAGCATTAATGAATTTTGGACATGTGGATTGTCACAAGAGCCTCTATAAGTCAGAAAAGTTACTAAATCAGTTCATTTTAACTTTTCTCAATTTTTCTTCAATACAATTTAGGAAAATGTGCTTCTCCAACAAGAAAAATCATCCTTCAGCTCTTGACAATGGCTACTTGCAGAAACATCACTAATATTTATTATTTATTTATTTATTTATGTATTTATTTAGTCATATCTGTGCTATTTTAGTTCTAGCAACTCAAGATGGTCTATAGTAACCTCAGTATGGTCAAACTAAAAGTTAGACAATCACTAATTAAAAAGGACATTACAGTAATAGTCCAATTTCACTATCTTCGCTGAAAAGTGTTTGGACCAGGTTGGTTAATTTTTTTGCAAAGAAAAAAACAAGTAGTAGGCTCTGCATCTCAGGGATCAAGATATTCCACAGAGTTGGAGAAATCACATTTCTGGTACCTACTCTTTTCACTTCATGCAGATGGGGGACCCTTTGCCACCTTTTTAGGAACGGTATTACAGGATGACTGATTCTATTCAAGAGAGTTGCAGAGGGGCTGAATTGTGTAATACATTATATAGGTTAAAGCTTGTATCTTGAACTGAACCCCGAAGCCTATTGACAACCAACGAAGTGAGTACAGTGTTACACTACTAAATCCACTCCTCCTTTTTAATACCTAGGTTGATGCAGTTTGGCTCAGTTGCAGCTTCCAAGTCATTTTCAAGTTCAGTCCCACATAAAATACATTGCAGTAGTCTAACTGTGAAGTAACAAAGGCATGAATCATAGTTGCAAATACAAAGTGAGAAGGGAAAATTTATAAGAGAAAATAATTGGAAATCTATTGTTTACATTAACTTCACATATGCTTTCTCTTATTATGGACTCAAGTTTATTTTACATTGTAATATATTAAATTGAATTTACCAAATTGTCATCTAACATATTTTTAATGATATTTACCACTCATCTAACACGTATTTTGTTTTGAATAGCATATATCTTAATTTACTGCTGACTTGTTTGTTTGCATATTGGAAGATTGCAGAGAACTTATTCTCCCCATCAATGCAACTTAATTATGTTCTTGATATTCTAGAATATTATATAAGCACAGAGGTACTGTTCAGCAAAAGCGCTGATGACTGTAATAGTAAATGTTGATTTGCACATCCCATTTTAAACACCTCAGATATTTCAAAACATGTCAAACACAGTAAATGAAATCTGACATATCAGATTTACACTCAGGAACCATATTTTGTTGTTGACTAGGTAGCTAGTGAGAAGGGAAATCTCCATATTTCATCAGCAAGAATTACAATACTTAACTTTCAGCAGGACCCAGTTGAAATTCCATGTGTAATGTATGAATGGGGGCAGTTCACATATTCCACTGTGAGATTTTAAACATAAAATATTAGTATCAACTTTTTATCTCAAAATGGGAAAGCTTTAGAAACAAAAAGGTTTATTTATTCCCAATTCACAGTTATAAATAGAGTAATTCATTTAATCCCATTAAATTTAATGAACTTTAATATTTAAGCAAATAGTATCACACTATCTTAATATATTCTGCAATTGTTTGAGATGTTTTGAAATTTAAAATTCATTTTCGAATATTATAGGAAACAGTAAACTGTCCATTTAACAGAGTTCAACTTATTTAAACAGAGCCACCTTTAATTAATTAATTATTTTTTAAAACATCAGTTTAAATTACTGATCAGTATGCCCCAGGGCTGTCAAACTCCCAGCCCACAGGCCGGATGTGTCACGTGCTGGCCACGCCCATGCCCGGTTTAGTGAAGGGGGAAAAAGTCCTGTGACGCTGCTGTGACGACTTCAATTTGACACCCCTGATATACCCTGAAACAATTGGTGCTATCAAGTATGGAGCATTTTGTAGCATTATCTGTATTTGTACACAATGTACTGCATAAGACCACCTTCTTGCCCTAATTTTAAAATATATACAGTAGTTGGATCTTAAGAGTTTCACAATACAGTTTAGTGCACTTTTGCAGTGTCAAGAAGTAACAATATTAGAGATTCAGATGGACAAGAGCCAATTACTCAGTAGTACATTTAACCATTGACATAATTTCTTCTAGTCTCTCTGACCTATGGGAGACAGCTGTTTGTCCTAATTGTACTTTCTGACTTCAATACAGAGGATAAGATGGAGCATGATTAAATTGGGAAAAAGAGTATCGCTAACAACTTATTTCCCTATGTAACCTGAAAGTAAGTAGGTGATCGATATACTTCAAGAAAAAACACAGCCAAACCTCCAAGTAGCTTGATGAGAATTTGGTTTCTTAAGCTTTGAAAAATGAGCTTTCCTGTCTTGAACGAGAGAATGCACAAAATAATATATTAGTACCCAATGGCCTCTGTATAATGCATGCTAGTAACTCAAATGTTAAAAAATTATCAAGCAATTTATTTAAAGTTTGAATTGAATTAAAGTTTTAATGACTGATCCTGTGTCCCCCCCCCCCCACTACATCGGAGCTCTTACCTAGAGAAAATGTATCTGTCCTAAAAAGGCATTAAAAGCTGAGGTGCTTGGCTTTTTGAAATAATTTGTTTGTAAAGTGCCATCATTATCTTACAAATTGATATGGTGATTTGTACCTTTTGTAGGGAGGAAAAACAAATGTGTTTATTTGTGGTGAAATATGAAAAGGGACTCACATTAGCAAGAGCATAATCCCTCAGCTATTTTGAGAAACTAATTACAATGGGAAATCAATTGGCGTATGTAAAGATCCAGGATAATACTGTTTGATTATATAGAAAATCTTATTGTTAACAAACATCTTTAATCTGCTAAGAATGCAGTAGAAGGCAGTATTAAAAATTTGTGCTCCATTGGACTGCTGAATGAGATAGGCAATATAATTATCTGTACTGTAAAATAAATCTCACAGAGCCCAATATAATTTACTGCTTAGCATGCATATTACAAGTTGTAGCATGCATAGTGAGCCTTTTCAACAACTCCCACTCATTTCAGAAGACACACTGGAAACACTGATAATATCACAGTGTTACCGGTAGGATTAATATCAGAACTAATCTACTATTTTACAAAATTAACCATGATTAAGTGCAGTATAGTAACACAGGTTTTATAAGTCAATCTCTCAATCCTGTATTTTATTTTTAAGTAAAGATTAAACATGAATATACTAATTTGTTTTATTATTTTAGCAAGGATAATTTTGTTATGGAAAACTAAAAAAGGCAACATGATTAAGTAGTTTATCTTGGTTAGTTTCTTCCTTATAAACTGTCATGGAGTTCATAGACTATTTTAAGGAAGACGCTCATCTGAATCTTAGCATAATTTAAGGAAATTTATGAAAGGGAAGATTTAGAATACCTTTTTGCCTCTGAAATCATTCCTGTACTCTAAAAAGCTGCTTTGGAGAAACATAAGGCTACCCTGAACAATGTGGGATTGAATGGGAGGATTTGTCTGAAATTATATTTGGTTCTCAGATGTCAATTTAAGGAAGGTAAGCGAAGGAAAGTTTCTTTGTTAGATTCAAAAGCAATCTCTGAAACTCTACAGAGAATAAAATGGATTTCTAGGAAAAGAAAGAAACAGGATATTTTCTTTTCACGGGTTTCCTTAAATTATGTTAGGGTTACTATGATCAAAACTGCATAAAATTCATGTATTCATTCTGATGCCATTCTTCAATATTTCTGTGCAATATAAAGAGAATATGTTAGCAAATAAACATGCAAAAATAACTACAATGGATTCTATTTCAAAAGTGAAATGTCAGTTATGGCTAGGATTTCTCTGCCCACACATATTTACACATACACCCTCTGCCCCTCCTTATCCGTATTGGCAGAAAGGATTTGAACTTGCATTTAATATCAACAGAAGCGCAGTTGAAGTGAAGGCAGTGGTTATCTATTAATTCCTGCATGAACTGATTATTTGCAGGACTGCCTGTCTCTAGTTGTATTGTTCCATCCCACATCCTCTGCCAAGTTAGGCATGTTCCAGGTCCTGTGATTTGGCTGGACCCAGGAAGAATACCACTTCCATGGCAATGCCTGGTTCTTGAATGAACTTCCCTGAGATTCAGTTTGCCCTGATTCTACTAGCTTTTCACAAGGCATTAAAAAACTGGCTTTCAGACTGGGATGTTAGATGTGTACACTTTGGGAGGTAGTATGATGTGGGTTAACAGCCAGATTGTATGTTTTGTTGTTATTGTTGACTACAGTTAACCATGTCTTTTTAGCTGTTCCTTAGCAAGTTGACAGCCATATAAACTGATCAAATATCTCCTCTCTCCTCCTCCTCCTTAGAACTTGAATAACTGCTGACATTTTGAATGTACACCAATCGGCATACATTAAAATGACATTTTGTTGCATTCAGCTCTCAAAGGGTCACCACCTCCAATATACACTTCCTCCTCCTCCCCCCTCCTCCTCCACAGGCTTTGATAACAGAAGTTTAACTTTTCCTACTTCTATTCCAATGACCCATATTACCTTCCTATACTCCATGCTTAATATCTAGACATAGTACCATGCTATGTATTCCAGTAATAGCTTGGTCCCCCTACCCCGCCTCATGGGAAGTTGAAGTATTAATTTCATGCAATTTTGAGGAGAATGAGATGGAATGTCAAAATCATACTTATTGCTAATGTATGGAATCTTATTGATTTGCTGAAATGAAACCCCTATTAAAATTAATCCCAATGTTTAGAGTCCCAGAATATACAGTAGCAGCAAAATATACTGTCATCAATATAAGTTGTGATTGATGAAGCTTTTTTTTTTTTTCAAAATAATCATATACTGTACTAATTTTTTTTTTGTTCAACAAACATGCTGATTTATCTAATAAAGAACGATTGCAGGACTTGTCTCAGTCTACAAATGGACCAGGGTTTTTTTAGTCCAGTAATAAAGAGTACAAATCCAGCCTGTGATCTTAGAACTGTTTTTTTGATATGGCCTTACATTGCTGAAGTTTAAATACAAAAGTTTGTAAATTTTAGCAATATATTGCTAAAATATATTTTAGCAATATATTGCTAAAATTGCAATGATTTGATCAATGATATTGATCAGCCAATATTGTATTTTGCTTTTTCTTATTTAACAAATCTCCTTAGTTTAGACTTCCTTGTGGATTCCATGTCTTGGCTTTTTCAGTTATCTTTGAGAAAAATCTGAGGCCACATCCATTTTTGAAGAGTGCACGATTTCCCTTTGCTATTCTCCCAGTGAAATCACACATAGCCCCATCAGAACAGGAAAAACATAGGGTCCTAGATGTTGTAAGTTTTTATTTGTGCTCACAAATTGCTTTTGAAACAGCAGATTCTCAGCAAGAAAGCAGTCTTGAGAGGCATCAGGCAAGGCCTCCCAAAGAGGCTGTTTAATTAGAAATATATATGAGAAGATGCACCTGTAGGGCTCTGACCTTCTAACTAGTTTGAGTGGATTCCTAAATAAGCATGGAATTGTAACAGTTTAAAATTAGATTTTTTTTTATTACAATCATAGAATACATATGAATAATGGAGTAGGTTTTGCCTCTGTATAAAAAAAATAATTGCTGCTCTTTAGATGACATTTGTAACTGATTGTATTCAGGAACTTAGTGACAAAATCACGAAGTGAAATATCTATATTGTACTTTCTGCATTGGTGCTTACATATTTTCATTTGTAAAGCATTTTTTAAAAAAGCATTATGAGATGTAATGCTGATTTACAAATTCCAGGAGACGTAGGGTCCAATAAAAGCCAAATAGAGAATCTTTATTGAATCACAGCACAAAGTATAATAAACATACTATTGAAAATAATTACAGGAATGAAGTGGGCACTTATTTTCCTGGACTAAACTGAAATATCGCAGCTACATTGATTGGATTGCCACCCATCACAATGACAATGGCATATGAGATGGGGCAACACTGATGAAGTACTTAGTGAACATTAACATGGTGTACCTACCAGCTGGAGTATATTTTTATGTTGTTTATGATAAATGTATATAACTGAGTTTGCACTTCACTGGCTTTTTAAAGTCTTGCTGTTTGTATACGTTTGTGTAGACTGATCTTGTCTGAAGTACATTCAATAATGTCTAAAGCAATAAGTTGCATGTGGACACAAGGCATTGGTTAATTAGAATAAAGGAAAAGAATGCAGCTGTTTCTTGTATTTTTTCCCTGTTAAAACGGTGTCTTCTATAATTGCTATATTTAATCACTAAATGCAAGTACAATAGATGAAGAGAACTTGGTATTCCTTAGCAACTTTGGAATGAGTAAGTTACTTATTGGCACAGCAACAAGATAACCCATTTTTTTCTTATGAGGACACAATTTAAAAAATATTTTACTTACAGTAATAAATGTTAAGTAAAATAAATTAAGATGCCTCATGCCACACATTCCAGTTGTGCTGCAATAAAAGTTGAATGTAATTAAAAGATACCAGTTGAAGGTTAAAGCTTTTTACGTAGAAATACCAGTACTAGAAATAAAGTTTTTTTATATAAAAATATTTCTATATTTCTATTCTGTATTTCTATATTCCATATATAAAATATTTGAATATTTTATATCTTAGAAAGTGCACATTAAGCATTCATTTATAGTAAGACTCTCATTTCTCTACTCAAGATCTCATATAAACAGTTGTCATGTTTTCAGTAATGTACAGAAGATGCCGTAAATGTCTGTAGAGCTGGATTGCAAAGAGTGCTGACCCCAAAGCTTTTACTGAGTACAAAAAACTTGGCCATCTTTTCATATTTGGATTTTAAAAACCAAAATGTGACCTCAGCCTACAATATATAAGACACCATTTCTGTCATTAAAGAGCCGTGGTGGCACAGTGGTTAGGATGCAGTGTTGCATGTTAATTCTGCTGATTGCCGGCAGTTTGATTCTGGGCAGCTCAAAGTTGATTCAGTCTTTCATCCTTCTGAGGTCGGTAAAATGAGGACCCAGATTGTAGGGGGCAATATGCTGACTTTGTAAACCACTTAGAGAGGGCTGTAAAGCACTATGAAGCAGTATATAAGTCTAAGTGCTAGTGTTATTAAGAACTTTCAATTCTCACTTCTTCAAACAGATCCACTCATATTGCTAGCCTAACCTTTCCATCTCTTTTCCAGTGTGCATAAAGCTACCAATATTTTAGGAAAATTGTTTTCCCCAGTGGCTATACCTTCCATAGATCCTGGATGTAAATGAATCTGAATTTATATTAAGCTTCTTTTTTAATGTTTTTTTTTAAATGTTGAATTTACAATTGAATTCTGACAATGTAACTGCTGAGAGCTCATGTAAAAGAACACTATTGATTTTGATTATTTCCTGGTTCACCTGCAAAATGATAAGAGTGCAATAACCCAAAGAAGACCAAGGACAAAACGCTACCTTGAATCCCAGCTCCTATAACAAATAATTTTGATTATGGATAAAAGGATTTGGAGGAGAGAAAACTACTCTTTTCCCATCCATTTCTGAAAAACATATTTAGCAAAAGTTCTGAAATACTTAGAATTACTATGCAACTAAAACAATTAATTTTAACAATGTATTGCCACATCGATAGCAACATATTTTATACGCTAGTTAGAACTAAGAACCAGATGTTTTGCAGTAGAAATTGTGGAATATTGTAATAGTGCCTCGGGCCCAAATTGTGTGATTTTAATAAGTATTTATATAAACTCAACCATGGCCTGGTGTAATCGGCTATGAAATTGCTGGACTGAAGGCATTTTGAAAATAATAGGAACATATGGGTGATGGAAACCAAATGCTTCCTCACCACCAGAATTACTCTACTATCTGTTTCATCTGACCTGGCACTCCTGTTATGGAAACTCTGGTAATCTACAGTATTGCGTGATGGTTTACATAAAACACTTAACAAAATGTGCTTTATAAAGGTTTGTTGAGCAAGCCCTGGTTGGCTTGGTTCAAACAACATGCTGAGCCATAAATCATAATTGATTCAAGCAAAGTGAGTCTGAAAATAAACTTTATGTTTTAAGCTGATATATTAATTGTAACTTGCTATGTTTGAAAATTAAGGTATGTTACTGCCATGCCTTTGATTTAAAATAAGGACTCATATCCAACTTTACAGAGAATTGGAGAAGACCCAGATTAAATCAGTTATTTCATGTGTGCTCTTGTATTCTCTGCAAATTGAAAAAAAAAAAAAACTTAACAAATATTTGTAATATATATTACAAAAGTATCTAGGCATATCTAGAGATAATTTTAATAAAATTAAACATTGCTTTGGAAATGGTGTCAGTGAGATAAAACAGGGAAATCTACCCAGAAGGTAAAAAATATTGTAAACCTAAAATCGATTTGAAGGCCTTATATTTATAATTTAAATAATATATAAGTAACATGTTTGTGGGGATTTTTCAACACCAAATTTAAGACAGTTTTCCTGAACTTTGCACCTTTCAGGTGTGTTTACAGCACAGACCTCACTAGTCTCAGGATGTTTGGCTTTGGATTGTAGGAAGTTAGCACCCACCCCTTTCCTGGAAGAATGAAATATTTTAGGAAATATTAAAAAGGCAGAATATTATGTTTCCCTGGATGAGAAATGGAGAAGCATGTTTTAAAGGCAAAGCAGCTCCCACCTTCTTGCCTCCCCCTTTTTGTCAATGGGCCAGAGGCAGAAACTCAATCTTTGTCAATGGACCATCATCTACAACACAATAGCAACAGAAACTAACAAAATAGGACCCATCTAGCAACAGAAACTCACCACATGGCACTTGGGAAGATTACATCAGCCAGCAAGGCTATCTAAGGCCCCCACCCCCTGGGAGTCTGACAACCAATCAGGATACTCTTTCGGGCCCCCAGGAAGTTCAAAGCCAGAGAGAGCATAAAATCCGGGGACTTGCTGTATCTCGGCCCTTTTCTGTTCTGGAACTCAAATCATGTGATCCTGTCCACCATTAAACCATCTTTCCAAGCAGTCTCCATGTTTCCAGTGTCTTTTTCCCCACTTGGAGCTGAACCCAGAAGGATATTTCTTCCTACAGAATCAACACTAGTTTTGAAGTAAAGTGGGAAATAACTTAAAATAGAGCAAGTACATGATACTAAATGCTCTTGGAAATAAAAATATATATGAAGAAAATGTGGATATTACTCTCCCATTAAAACGTATAGCATTTTATCTATTGTGTTGAAGACTGAATTCACAAGTACATGGTATTTTTCAATTTTTAGTAGGTAGTAACTGTCTAACTTGATTCATTTTGGTGAAGTCATACATTCTATATTCAAATTGTACCTGGAAAAGTAATTATCTTTGTAGCAGACATACTTTTTTTCTTTTTACATTTTAATTAATTGAAACTTTTTCATTCCACGCTCAAACCGTAAGGGTTCAGTCTACAACAAATATAATAGCAGCCAATTAAAATTCATAAATTGAAGCAATTAAAATCATAAGAAAAAATATCATTGACAATCAGGACTAAAATATGAACATGAAAGAAATAAAAACAAGAAATGTATGGAAGAAAGAGTATTGATTTTGCACTTTTGAGATTCAGCAGGGTTGTGAAGCATTATTATCATGGGTGGTTGTACAGTCAGCCAGATGTTAACATTAGATTTGTTATTTTTGTCTACCTATTGAGTCCTTCTCAATAGGGATAGGCAGATGGTGTTGCTTAGTAATATTAAAGACATTGTTCCAAGAGGTAAGCTGTTCCAACAGGGCCGGATTTAGATGAAAAGAGGCCCTAGGCTATTCCTTGCTTAACTACCACAATTGGGACTAGAATCTTGGTCCTTGAACAAAGCAAGATGTCATGATTATTCAAGTGACTGCTTTGCTCAACAAATGCAATCCTAGCACTCCTGCTTGTGGTCATTAAGTGATTATGCAGATCATTAAGCAGATGGATTCCCTAGTAAGGAGTGAGGGGTGGGGGACTCTGGAGGCTCTGCTCAGGAGGTGAAAAATCCTCCTGCTGAAATCCAAGCAGGATTTTCAGACCCCGAGGGAGAGACATTTGCACAGGGCCTATCCAGGCTAATGCTACCCCCGAGGCACCCCATACTCTTACCTAACTGCCCTACCTCTACTCAGGAGCTGAAAATCATCCTCCAAAATCCAAGCAAGATTTTCAACCTCTGAGTGAAGAGATAGCTATGCAACCTGCACTGGGCCACCCCATCTGCCTGAGGTACCCCACAATCCTTATATTACCACGGTGCCTCTTTGCTTACTGCTGGGATTTTGCTTTCTTTCATCTCTGCACTAAAGGGAAAGCAGGGATGAGGAATCAGAGCCCTCCTCCCCATCAAAGGAGTTCAGCTCTCTTTAGCAGGCAGCTCTTTCATTCAGCCCCCAGAGACGAGAGAGAATCCTCTTGATAGGCGGCAGCAGCTTGCAACGTTTCCTGCCGGCTTCCCTATTGACTTTTTAGGGAAGCTGGCAGAAAAAATTGCAAACGACTATCGCAGGATTGTGGACACTTGGCAAGTAGTAGTTGTATATGCAAACAGATTGCCAAATACCCAGGTCATAATCACATGACCATGGGTGGAGGGGGTTGCAACATTGTATGACAGCCTGCTTTTACAAGACACAAAGTACTCTTTTCTGAGACCATTGTAAATGGTTGTTAAATGACTGGTCATTAAGTCAAGCACTACCTGTAAAGCTGCTTGTTTCAATTCACAATTTGGTCAGTGCTGATGGTGATCAAGGGGTGCTCACAATGTTTTGAGATTGCATCCAAGGCACCTATTAGTTTGGTACTATCTTTACTTTCTTTTGCCACAGTCATTCCATTTCTATTTGCA
The DNA here is from genome assembly GCF_029215685.1 of Pituophis catenifer annectens. Classification (NCBI taxonomy): domain Eukaryota; kingdom Metazoa; phylum Chordata; class Lepidosauria; order Squamata; family Colubridae; genus Pituophis; species Pituophis catenifer. Next base: position 130,425,388 of record NW_027256883.1, read on the forward strand.
GGTCTTTATATTTAGTAATTGTCTCCAGTTATTTTTCTTCTACAGGTAGTCCTCAATTTACGACCACAATTGAGCCCAAAATTTATGTTGCTCAGTGAGAAATTTGTTAAGTGCATTTTGCTCCATTTTACGACTTTCCTTGCCACAGTTGTTAAGTGAATCACTGCAATTGTTAAATTAATAACCCGGTTGTTAGGTGAATCTGTTTTCCCCATTGACTTTGCTTGTCAGAAGGTTGCAAAGGGAGATCACATGACCTACAACCATCATAAATGTCAATTGTCAAGCATCTGAATGTAAATCATGTGACCATAGAGATGCTGCAATGGTCATAAGTCTGAAAAATGGTCAGTCACTTTTTTTCAATGCTGTTGTAACTTCATATGGTCACTAAGTGAACTGTTGTTAAGTCGAGGACTATCTGTATTTTGCTGCCTCCAGGTATTGCAATGTTGTCTTTCTTATTAATAACTGTTAAGTCTGGGATGTTAGTTGGACAATGGTTGTCTAAAGACTCAGATCATGTTTTTTCATTTTCTGTTACTTTGTCTAATTTGCGGTGCCAGAAGTTATTTTTCTTCTAATATCATTATCCCTTTTAAAATATGTTTTGATCAGCTCAAGACAGCAAACATATCTAGTATTCCTACTTCCTATTTTCCCCACAACAACCCAATGAGGTAGACTGGGTGGAGAGAGAGTGGCTCAAATTTATCCCACCATGCAGATGTATATTTTTTTTCTAAGTCGGGAAATGTCATAGTTTTAAAAGCCACCAAACAACAGTCCTATAAACGAGACATTTTTGTCGATTCCCTTCTTTGATTGACTGACAAACAACAATTTTTGTGGAAAGTGTCCAGAAAGCAGAAAAAGTGAAAGGCTCTGCTATTTTTTTCCTTTAAGAACTGTATATCTTCATTCTATTATTGGAAAGCTGAGCTCAGATTAAGTCCTTTCTCCTCTCTCTAGTCTAGAATAAGTGGAAATGGATAGGAAAACACCCCAAAGTGCTTTTTCAAAAGGCAATTGGACTTTTGTTTTGGAAAAAAATTCGAAGTCCAGTTGTCCATGGAGATTCTCAGTCATGCAGGTCATGGTTGTCCCAAAAGTGCTTTTTCAAGTGGCAGCTGGACTTTCTGATTTTTCTTTGAAGACGTTTCGCTTCTCATTCAAGAAGCTTCTACAGAAAGAGTTGAAGAAGCTTTTTGGATGAGAAGCGAAACTTTTTCAAAGAAAACCCAGATAGTCCAGTTGCTTCTTGAAAAAGGACCCTTGGATGACTGAGATTCTCTATAGACGACAAGAAAACACCTTACACCCCCAACCCACGATTTTGCGCAGGCGCGACTCAGCGGCCAAAAGCAAGCACGTTCTACGGTTACCGTGGAAACGAGCTACAAGGTTTTTCTCCTTCTAGCCCGCCCCCTCCGCCGTCCGGTGCCCTTCCCAAACCCCGCCCAACGCCTCTTTCTCCGCCCCCTTTAAGTCTAATTCGCCGTTTGTTTTTAAAGCTCCGCCCGACCGCAGAACGTTCCTTTCTCGCGAGAGGCGTGAGGTGAGTTTCTCAGGGAAATCGGGCTCCGGAGATTACAGTTGAGGTAATTTAATGCGCCTCGGTTTTTTTTTTCTCCCGCCTCCCCGCGTGAAATGGGAGAACGAGCGCGCGAGAAGAAGCGCGCGCCGTTGTCTCTTTTAGCGGTTTATTTAGCCGAGTTTGGGGAGGGGGGGGCAGGCTTTCCTCTGTAATAGATGGAAGGAAGGGCACAAGGAGATAAAACCACGATACAGCTGTCATTCGGGGTTACACTTTGGCTTCAGTTCTCCCTTCCGCCCCGAAACCCGGGCCAGGAACCGGAGCTGGTGGACGCTCTCTCCGTCTCGGGGGCTGAGGGGAAAGGGAGCCGAAAACTCTTGATGGGGGGGATAAAATGGGTCAAAATATCTAAATTGCTAGAAAGAAACGTGGGTTTTGAGACGGAAGCTGGTGGCTGGGTGGATTCTTCTGTGTGTCGAATTAATTCGCCTTACGTAACTAACATTTACGTCAGGTTAGAAATCGGCCTGTTTTAACAAGGTGACCTTGGGTCGACCCAGCTCAGGCAAGAAATTAGATAATTTTTTCTTCATTGTTACACAAGTACAGGTAATCCTCAACCTACGACCACAATTGAGCCCAAAATTTATGTAGCTAAGTGAGAAATTGGCGAAGTGAGTTTTTGCCCCATTTTATGATTTTTCTTGCAGCCTTGGTTAAGTGGATCACTGCGGTTGTTAAATTAGAAACCTGGTTGTTAAGTGAATCTGGCTTCCGCAGTTCACAAAAAAAAAAAAGGAGGGGAATCTCATGACCCTGGGACACGGCAACTGTCATTAATGTGAGTCAGTTGTCAAGCATCTGAATGTAAATTGTGTGACCATGGAAATGCTGAAATGGTCTTAAGTGAAAAATGGTCATAAGTCCCTTTATTCAGTACCATTCACAAAGCAAACCATTGTAAATTGACTACCTGTATAAGCTGCATATGCAAGACTTTGAATATGCTGCTTATGGTGGCTATGTTGTGAGTTGAGAGGATGAGGGTTTTAGGTGTTTTTTATATATGGGTTAAAAATAGGGATAAAGGGATTACTTAAAAATTCTACTACAGTCTTGATGTAACTATTTTTTGATGCAGATGTAGACCCCTCTCCCCTCAAATCCGGTTTCTTCCTCATTTTAATTTTACATTTCATTTCTCATACAGTAAGTACATCTACTACTGCCTTCATTTTGTATTTCGTACACACTATCCTAATGAATAGTTGTCATAGGGTTGTCCAGATTTAGACCTCATCTTTCACATGTTTCAAAATACCTAATTGGATGATGATATTGAGTCAAGGTTGACTCAGCCTTCCATCTTTTCGAGGTCTGTAAAATAAGGACCCAAATTATTGGGGGCAATATGCTGACTCTGTAAACAGCTTAGAGACAGCTGTAAAGCATTGTAAAGCGGTATATAAGTATTGCTATATCCATTCAGTCATGTCCAACTCTTGGCAATTTTATGGGCCAGGTGTCTCCACGCCTTCCGATCTTGCACTGCTTCTTTTGAGTTGTTCTGGCTGGTTGTTCTGGCTGGTATCACCTTTGATGGAAAGGAAACATTATTCTGTATTGGGGAAATTATTTAACAAGTGATCAAATCTGATTTGTTCAATCGTTGAAGCTTCATGTTATAATTCTGGTAATACCTCAGTATTCCTGATACTTTTCTGGTGTTGCTTGTGTTTCTAATACTGGTTGAAAACATATGTGTAAGTACATCTAACATATGTGTAGTTACACCTAAAATAACATATATTTTAATTAATTTAAAATACTTTTGTTTTCCATTTTTTTTCTTGGGAAAATCCATGGTAGCTAATGGGGCAGCCTTGAAATGGGAATTGTGCTTTATTTCAAACTGGAGAGTTACATGACTGAAGCATTCAGAGGGATCACAAAGTGGTTTTATACCGAAAGTAGAGAAGGCTAGTAATGTTACGCTTCTCCCCATTTCTTCATGGCTTGCACACAGCCCTGTCCTATTCAATTTTTCCAGGATTTTCCCTTCTGTTTGTCCCTCCCCTCCACTGTTACAAATATACCAATATATGCATATCTTTCTCACAGGCCCACCTATTCTCCCAACACCTTTCTTTCCTCCCTTGCATTCTGTCAATTATTGCTGCCAATGTCCTAGCATGACATCCTACGAGAAGGCCAGCACCCTGAACTGCACAGTATTTTCTTTTTCTCCATCCTTTTTCTCCCTTACTTGTTGTTTCCACCCCCATTTTCATTTCCAAAGAAATCCATAATTTTGCCTTTTTTCACTATACCCTCCCCATTTCTGCCTGGAATAACTGTATTTTGATCCTTATAACACTTTAATACTGCATATGGATTAAAACAACCAAAACGTGCATGTTTCTGTTTGTACATAGACCACCAAGTCTAGCTACTTAATGGATGGAGCGGTTCATGCATGGAACATTTTGTACATATTTTCTGGCTAAGTATAATACATTAAAACAATTATGAGATTCCAGAAAAATAGTAGAAACTGTGACTAAATTGTATAGCCATTAACTCAGCTTATTAAAAAAGCTTTTAAACAGAGTACCAATTAATCAAAAAGTCAATTGCTAATGATCTAAAAGCCTTTCTAAAATGAAGATAAATGCCTTGATAAAAAAAAATCATCTGTCCTGTATGTGAAAATTAATAACAATAATTATTCAGTAAAGTAACGAATAATTTCCCTTTCCCATGAGTACATTCTGAGAATAGTATCTGAAAAATATATATGTAAAGTGTCCTCAGTGAGGTCTGAGCTAACCATTGACTGGAAAAGAGATCTTGGGTCATAGATAGCTTGATGAATGCATACTTTGCTTAGGAAAAAGATTTAAAGGATTTAAAAAGTACTATCATAATGGCATAAAATTCTGAATGTGGCCCATTTTGTACACAATGTACTGTTCTGGTTGCTGCATTTTAAAAATATTATAGAATTGAAAGAAGTACCAAAAAATGGAGGGAATTCAATTTAGCCCCAGTTGCAACCAGTTGTTAACAATTAAGCTTAATGTTTTTAGAACTTGATAAAATGTGAAGTGATGTAGCTTAAATCAATTTATGTAAAAAAGTGAATGAAATTATGCAAAGAGTTTTTATTCTGGACATACCTGTTTTCTGTTTTGTTTATAATCTCTTTTTCCCCTTCTCTGCCCTTATGTAGCCTTTAATACATTTCTAAAAGTCTTCATGCAAATAATTATGGATACATGATAAAGTAATGTTTAGGAAATATTGTAGCCCTTGGGATTTTTTAAATTTAGGGATATATGTTTAAGATGGCTGATATTACTATGTATTGTGTGAAGGAATTGGACTCCGTCTGAGATCATCCAGTGAAATTAAGTTTTGGAACCTACATGAAATGTAAAAGGAAGCTATTCTTCATACTATGTGTAGTTGAGTTACAGAATTAATAACAACATATAGAGATGACAATCAACCAAAATGCTTTGAAAGGGCATTTATTTTGATAGATTTGATGCCTGTAGAAAGATAACATTATGTATCTGTTTTAAGGATTGAAAGTTTGTTGAAAGAAGCTAAAATGGCCAACTTCTTAAATGTATGTGGTAAAACATTAAATGGATGATAACTGAGTACCAAATATAAAAAAAGTGACAAAAACAAAATAAGTGCATTGAAGTTGTTTGATGATACAGAGAGAATGATTGAAGATAAATTGTGAAAGAAACATGGAAGAAGGATGAATGGACTCAGCAGAAGAGGAAGATTAAAAAAATGGAATGGATTGGATCCTGAAAAAGAAATAAATTGGGAGTTTAAGAACAAATGAAATATTGGGGAGAATTAATATATTATTTAATTATGATGGAAATAGTTGTTTAGAATATTCTAAAATATTCTAGTATTTTTAAGGGAGATCCATTTTATAATTGATACAATGTTTTTAATATTCCTTCTGTTAGGCATATTTGTAAATGTTTTGTTGTTGTCTGTAAATTATATTGATTTGAATTTCAGATGATCTATCCAGTAATTTAAAACAGAAAGTCAAGGTTGTCATGGGTTTATCTGCATCCTCTCCATTAACTACAATTCAGACAACTGTGTCAGAGCAGCCTCAAAGTGAAATCTCACAATGTCCCATGCATCAGAAGAACGTGGAAGGTGACTATCTACTCTTATTAAACTAACCAGGCATTTTTTTCAGGAATAAAATATTTTTAAAAAACAGGAACAGTATACATATTTTCATTATAAGTACGGTATTTAGCTACTGATTGAAAAGCATGAAAAAATCCATTTTCCATCCATTTAGTTGTAGAAATTGGTTAGAATTGTTGCATGTTTCCTTCATTTAGAGGAAAGCTAAATTTGGCCATTGAAGTCAGATAACTCAGAGGTAAAATTTCTGGCTTGTTTCTAACAGTTTGAAAGAACATTAGAGTAAAATGGGTACCATAGGTCTTGCTAATCTTTTTTTTTTACCTTTAAAATCCTTCTGAAATAGAGAAGTTGCTTTACAGATTAAGTATTTATTCCTAGTATGTAGATTAACAGCTGGAGTTTTAATACTATTTTTCTGTTTCAGCCTCTCCAGTGAAATCCGGTGACAGTTCCAGTGAGAAGCAGAACCCACCTGTCCCTGCACATCAAGAAAGAGCATATGAATATGTACAATGCCCTGCTAAATCTTCTACAGAAGAAAAGATTGATCCTAGGAATATGGTAACGTCAGTCTTGCTCCTCCTGAGCACTATCAATTACAAAAGAGAAGTTTTGTCAGATTAGGTGTTATTTTGCTACTACTCTGCTTTCAAAATAAGTTCTTAAAATCTTAATGCTTCCATTTGTCATATTGGAACTGAGACTAAATTAAACTTTTTAATCAGTATCAAAGATGAACACAATTTTTCCAATTGAAAACATTGTACCTGGCTATCCTTAGAAATGATCCAGATATATTCCTTTCTTTATATCTGCCTTTTTCAAAACATAACTAGCATAATTTTGGAAAACCTATTTTTAAGTAATGATGATTATGCCAATAAGTTTAGATATTTGTGATATCCCTGTATTGATTTTTGAATAAGAATTTGGCTAGTTTGTTATGATTTGGCTAGGTGAACTAGCCAAGAGATTGATGAAATGTTATTCGTTTAACTTGAGAGGCGTATAACATGAAATTCTAATGTTGCAAACAATTTACCGTCCCTTCAAAATTATAATTTTTAATATGAGAAAAAGGAGAAATTATTCCTCTCACTGTGAAAGTGCAGTCTTTCAGCGCCTTTTTTAAACTAAGAGCATGTCACAGCTGTTTTAACAGTTTGGCATCGGAGATACTCATATTTAATAATGCATAACAAGTATATCAGAATGTAGCTTCCTTATATTAAAGCTTTCAGCATTACATCATTTTTTATATTCCTAATTAAATTTTAGTTATGTTTAATTTCAGTTTTCATCTCTACTGTTCCCAATTGTTTATATTTCTTGCTAATCTGTAAAATATGTTATAGTTCCAAAAAAGCATCTCAGTTGAAAAGAAGGGCATACACAGAATTGTTAAGAATTGGTCTTTGATTATCAGAAACTTATCTACAAATATAGAAAGGAAGTAGTTGAAAAACTGCAGCTGCATAAATTAGGTAATCTCAGGATTAGGTAAAATCTGGATGGAGTACTAAAAGACAAACATGTTGGTCCATTCAGAGTATTTGGTTTCTAGTCAAAACAACATACCAGAATTAAACTTATTTTTCCTAAATTGAAAGGCAATGAAGCAAGTTGATAACTTCTATATGTATTCGTATTTATTATGGCTGTTCACCGCCCTGAGTCCTTCGGGAGTAGGGCGGTATACAAATATGAAAAATAAATAAAAATAAATAAAATAAATAAATGAGAAAAAAAATACATGTTACTAAATATACTGTATTTTCTTCTCTACCTTTCTGTTTTTAATATTTTATTCAGATGCCACCTCCTAATCAACAACCATCCCCTGGGCAACCTTTTCAATTATCTACAGTAAGAGAAGAGTCAACTATTCCTAGAGCTTATTCAGAACAAAAATGGGTTTATCCCTCAGAACAGATGTTTTGGAATGCAATGCTTAGAAAAGGGTAAGTGAATTATAAATTTAGTTTTATATTAGTTTTGTAGAATAATGATATGTATAGAAACAAAAAATATTTCTCATATCGTTCTATTGTAATATTTGACTGAGATTCTCACAAAAAATGATTTTTTGGAATCTAAAAATCCTAATTTTTTTTTTACCTAAATATGGTGAGAAAGGATATTTTTTGGTAAAATATGAGTAGAAATGACGTAGTTACTGTCACTCAATTATTTATACATGATACTTTAACACTTTTGATACAAAAGGAATATAATTTACTCAAAACAGCATGTTTTCATATTTAGAATAGCAATATATTCAGTTAAAATAATTTTTGCATTCCTTCTTTGGTCCAGATTCCTTGGCTGCTTCCAAACCGCTGCAGTTTATTAGAGATTTCTGCAGGTTAAACCCACAATTCATTATCAATTAAAAATGATAGAAAAATAGATTGGATGATATACAGAATTTTTGGAATATATAAGAATTCTTCAGGTTAATTGGACTTTCCAAAAGTTGGTCAGAAAAATTGGTTGTCATTTATCTTAAGCTGGAGATGCAGTTGTTTTGAAAGTACACTAAAATGTTCTTATGGAGCACCAGAGATTTGAGGTTAAGATATTATGCTGTTAATGTATTGTTAAATTCCAGAAATCTCAAGTGTCTCCTTTTATGAATTTATACTTGGACAGTTGCCAAAAAGATTAATTGAAAGCAAACTTGAGAACCAAAAACTAAAGTTTTACCAACAAAATTCATCAAATCTTAGCTTTTGAACTGGCTCTTTATTGCTGACAGTTTGATTCCAGGTGATCAAGAGTTATCTTGTTTTAAAATTGAGTTGTAATTTTATATAGATAATAATTGCTATGTTAGTATTAGCATTGTAATAATGTAGCAGCATTGGATTTTTTTTCTTTTTCTCCCTATTCATGCCCCAACCTATCTGGAATTTGGGGCAGATTTGCAAGGTAAATGTTAATTGGCTTTGTTGTTTACATTTATTAAGTTTAAAAAAGCACCTAAAATCTTTTAAATGTGTGTATGTGTACGTGAGTGCATGTGTGCACACCTTCGAACCAGTGCTCTGGTGTCTGCCTGGATGGCTCCCTGCAGTTTTCTTGGCAAGATTTCAGAAGTAATTTACCATTGCCTATTTCCTAGGGTTAAAAGAGATGGTCACCCAGCTGGTTTTGTGCTTAAACCAGGACTAGAACTCACAAGTCTTCCAATTTCTAGCCTGATACAATAACCACCATACCAAATTGGCTCAAAATCTTCTTTAGTAGTTTCTTTATGTGACGTTATTTATGAACTTTGTACTTGTTTCCTAAATTGCACAATCACTTATTGTATGTTTAGTAAAGTAGGGAAAAGTTAATCTTGATTCAATGTTTAAGGTCAGCACAATTTTTTTTCCAATTAGAGTGAAAGAAAGAGGAGGAGATTGAGATATATATTATATTGTATTTACATTCCCGCTTTCTTCAGGGAGTGGAAGATTATGTAATACTGCCTTTACCCAACAGCAATTGTAGGAAATAACTGGGTTGAGAAGGAGTGAACTGGCCCAAAGTCACTCATCAAACTCAGTGGTCAAATGAAGACACAAACTTCCAGTCCATTTCAACATCTTAAATCTTAAATTATACTAGCAAATACCACATAAATAGCTCACCTCTTTTGTCTTGCTAACTTTTTCAGTATTGCTTTTTGTTAGCTGGAGATGGAAAGATGATGACATGAGCCCAGAAGATATGTCTAATATTATCAAAATTCATAATCGGAACAACGAACAGACTTGGAAAGAAATTTTAAAATGGGAATTCCTTCATCTTAGGCAAGTACATGTACAATCTTAAATGATAATGCTTTCTGATTTGCATGTCTGAATGTGTTCTTTAAAAAAATAATAGTACCAGGAGTTATTAACTTACGACCAAATTGAGCCCAAAATTTATGTTGCCAAGTTAATTTGTTAAGTGACTTTTGCCCCATTTTACATCTTTTCTTGTCTCATTTGTTAAGTGAATCATTGCAGTTGTTAAATTAGTAACATGGTTGTTAAGTGAATCTGGTTTCCCCATTGACTTTGCTCATCAGAGGATCACAAAAAGGTGATCACATGACTCCGGAACATGGCAACTGCCATAAATGTGAGTCAGTTGTCAAGCATCCAAATATAAATCATGTGACTATGGGGATGCTGCAACGGTCATAAGTGTGAAAAATGGTCATAAGCCACTTATTTCAGTGCTGTTTTAACTTTGAATGGTCAGTAAGCAAACTGTTGTAAGCCAAGGACTACTCGTATTCTAATAGTAGAAATGGGAAACTGATAGAAATCATTCCTGGAACATTCTAGTGATGGTATTTTTTTTCCAACCTATACAATGTCAATAGCTATCCTTTAAGTCAGTACCTTTGAATCAATGTTGACTCTTGGTGACTGCCTGGCCTAGTTCTTGCAATTTCCTTTGCAGGATTTCAGAAGCAGTTTGCTACTTAGGGGTGTTTCTTAGGCTGAGAGAGTGTATCTACCCAAAGTAACACAATTAGCTTTGTGTCTAAGGCAGAACTTGTAGTATCCTGATTTCTAGCCTGATGCTTTAAGTACTACACCAAAATTTAATTTCCTAGAAGTTAAATTATCTTTAAGTATAAGTATTCCTCAACCTACAACAGTTCATTTAGTGACTGTTTAAAGTTACAACAGCACTGAAAAAGTGACTTATAACCGGTTTTCACGCTTATGACCGTTGCAGTATCCCCATGTTACGTGATCAAAATTCAAATGCATGGCAATTTAGGACTGACTCAGCCATAAGTCAAGGACTACCTGAATTCTTAACAGACTGTTTGAATGTTGTTTATACTGTCACTAGATCAATAAGCATACTGTACTTTTCCTCAAAAGATATGTGGGGGCATGGCCTTCATCATTTCTTGCCAAACTACATATGTAAGTGAGATGCACAATATGTATTATTCAGTTCTTCACTGCTCTATCCTTACATTCTAACTAGAGCTGTAAAAGCCAGGAGAATGTTTTTAAAAAGGTAATAGAATATTTTTTTGGTTTCTATTTTTTGGATAAGTATTTCCATCACTATAATAAAATAATATAAAAACTAGAAAATGAAATTGATTACATATACTGCTGCTTCTTTGGAAACCACAAAATTCCTATTAACAAAAATGATAGATATTTAATTTTCCATCACATTTATATTAAAATATCCCTCCAAATAAAATAAAGTTAACATACACTTCTATACAGAGAATTAATATAAATATTAATCCCCACAATTAATATAATATATATCTATAGAATATGACTACTCATAATATATATTACTCTAGAGGATTGTTTTTAATTGTTATTTCTTGTGAGCATTTTGTAAGACACAATATTTTATTCTCTGAATTGGGGACTTTTGCTATGACTTTTAAGCCATAGTTATGGCTGTGTAGGGCTGAAATGTCTGCCTTGGTTGGACATGTTCAGTTTATTTTTCTGCATTGCTTTTTATTACACAATTCTATACTTGTTTTTTAGGGACTGTCCATGTGGACCAACACTTGTACGATTTGGAGGTAAAGCTAAGGAATATTCTCCAAGAGCTAGAATACGATCCTGGATGGGGTATGTTGATTTTTGTTCTATTTAAAAGGATAAAAATTTTAAGATTAGGGTTTTTTTTTTTTGTTTTCAACAGAAGACTCAGTATTGGTAATATGGTACCCCTGTAATTAGAATTGTAAATGTGAGCTGCATATTATATATATAGGGAGAACATAATTATGATTTGCATTTCTTTCCAGTTATGAACTTCCTTTTGATAGACACGATTGGATTGTTGACCGCTGTGGAACACAAGTCCGATATATTATTGATTATTATGATGGAGGAAATGTAGATAAGAACTATCAGTTTACCATTTTGGATGTTCGTCCTGCTTTTGATTCCCTGACTGCTGTGTGGGACAGGATGAAGGTGGCATGGTGGCGCTGGACTTCATAATTAATTTCATATGATGTGAACAGGACTATATTATTTCAATCTAGTGTTATTCTGACAGTAAACTTTAATAAAGTTTATGTTACCAATGCTTCTATTTGATGGTGTGTATTTATGCTCGAAGTGGGGATGATGGAAAAATGAATTATTCCAAATGCACCTTTATTTTAAAATTATAGCTTCAGAGTTTTCTATTTGTATTGATCTTTTAGTCATATTTTACCAGAATACTCAGATGTTCTTTATGTATCAAGATCATTTAATTGGATTAGTTGTTAGCAGTATTGCTTTGATATCAGTGCCCTAAATCTACAGTTAAATATAAATTTGATTTTGCTTTGAAAAGATACTATCTGCTGTCAAAAAAAGGAAAAGAATAGAATAGAGTAGAGTAGAATTCTTTATTGGCCAAGTGTGATTGGACACACAAGGAATTTGTCTCCAGTGCATAAGCTCTCAGTAAGTGCATAAGCTCAAATAAAAATGTTATTTAAAAGGTTACTTAAAATCTAAATTATTAAATATAGTAGAGTGGCTTATGTAATGAAGGCCCCATGAATTTGTCCTTCAAAATGATAGTCATAAACAAACCATGCTATACTCACAAATCAGTGTATAATATCCACTATAAAGTAGTCAGAAATCATTTGATATGATAATAAACAAAATTGACAGGCATGATTAGGTACAGGTATTCCTTAACTTACGACAACAATTGAGCCTCAAGTTTATGTTGCTAAGTGAGAAATTTGTTAAGTGAGTTTTGCCCCATTTTTCAACTTTTGCTTAGCACATTGTAAGCCACCCTGAGTCTCGGCATATAAATCAAATTAAAAAGAATAAAAAATAAAATAAAATAAAAAAAACTTATCTTGCCACATTTGTTAAGTGAATCCCTGCAGTTATTAAATTAGTAACACGGTTGTAAAGTGAATCTGGTTTCCCCATTGACTTTGTCAAAAGGTTGCAAAATATGATCACATGACCCTGGGACACCGCCTTCATCATAAATGTGAGTCAGTAGCCAAGCATCTGAATTTTGATCATGCATCCATGGGGATACTGCAACAGTCATAAATTTAAAAAACATCACTTTTTTCAGTGCTGTTGCAACTTTGAACGGTCACTAAGCAAACTTGTAAGTTGAGGACTACCTGTATCTTATAGATAGTCCTTGGGTTATGACCACTTGTTCAATGACTGTTCAAAGTTTTTTTTTAAAAAAGTAAAGGTTTCCCCTGACCAGTTGTAGCTGACTCCAGGGGAGAGCTCATCTTCATTTCCTAGCTCAGGGAGCAAGCATTGTCCAAAGATGCTTCTGTGGTCATGTGGCTGGCATGACTATACACTGAGGTGCACAGAACCCTGTTGAAAGTTAGGATGGTCTAAATCAGGGAGTCTTGTACCAACAGGCATTGCAGCATCCCCACAATGACATGTTTGTGATCCAGGTGCTTGGTAACTGGCTCACACTTAACAATGTTTGCAGTGTCCCATGGTCATGGGACCGTCATTTGCAACCTTCTCTGCTCTGATGGCTTCCACAAGCAAAATCAATGGGGAAACCAGTAAGTTGCTCCTATTACTGCTACTTTTTCTCCCAAGGCACCTTCAGGCAGTAAATGAGATTATACTTATTCATGATCTGCCTGACCTTATGCCATGCTGCAGCACCCCCCCCACTTGTGCCACGCTGTAGCACCTGCCCCCTGTCTACACTTGTGCCACAGCAGTCCCTGTACCATGCCATGCTGCAGCCATCTGCTTGCATTCGTACTGTGTTGCAGCTTTCCCATTCCACAATGCAACATCCACCCCACCTACCTTCCTGAATTTGCATTTAGCTGAAGCGCTATCCCCTACCTACCTGCATGGCCTGTTTGCAAATCACCTAAGGCAGGGGTGTCAAACTGGCAGCCCATGGGCCAGATGCATCATGCACAGGCCACGCCCACCCCAGCTCTGCAAAGGGAAAAAATGTCACAATACATCACATGATGCAATTTATGGCATAAGTTTTAAACTCGTGGCCTAAGGAAAGGTTTGTTGTGACTGGGATTTGCAACTTCCTATTGGCTTTAATTCTTCAGCAATAAGAAGTCACATAGTAATAAATATAAATCACAATTTACACAATGTTTCATCTGTTTAATTTTTCAGGTATGTTTACAAAACAATGTACATGCTATGCAATGTCTATTATTCTTAGATAATTTTATGTATGGTATAAAGTACAGCCAGACACTCAGAGATGTACACTATAAATTGCTGCATTCAGTTATGTTTTGATAGAATAATAGATATGATTATTACATTTTAATAAACTTTTTGCTTTATCTCATTGGTTCAAAAATGTTTTATGTTAATTATGTTTTCTAAAGTACTGAGGCTCTGTGTATTGCTTTGCTCTGAAAGAAATGATTTAGCAAACACTTGTTTACATGACATGAAGGAATGAGATGACATGAAGGATTGAAAACAGAAGCTTTAGGTTACAGTTTCTAGAGGCTGCATAACATGGAGTGTCTGGTTCCTCTTATAACCTTCCATCACATCATCATTTACTCTTCTAGCCAGCATCCAATAGCTTAGTCATTCTCAGGACCCCAATATGTAAGTTCTTGGCAGCAATAAAACTATGCCAAAGGCCTGGAGAAGGCAACAGGATCAGAAAATAAAATACTTCTGGTCTGCAAGGAAGAATGTTGGTTAGAAAAAAAAGCCAATAAGATAATCAGAAAATGGAAAGTCCAGTACATGCATTTTGTGCTGATAGGCTAGCAAGTTAGCGTAATCTCACTGATACAAACTTGAAATTTTAGATGAGTTGATGTCCAAATATCCAGAATTTTGGAATTGCCTGTTTAATACCTTCTTTCGGTTACAGCCCTACCCACCCTACATTGGGTCACCATAAAACTTGTTGTCATAACATTTAATGTCCTTGTTGTCTATTCTTACCCTGTTCTTATTTGCAGTGTATTGATGAATTGTACAGTTCCAATTTGGGATGGTAGGTGTCATGGTAGGCAAGGGGATTTAAACATAAGATTCTACAAAGAAACCATCCTAACAAAGAGTCAGACTTTCATGATTATGCAGCTCCCCAGATCCAATAGAATCTGAATATGCTGGAGAAGCGCTGGTTTTGGGAGAATTAATGATGTGATGTAAACTAGCTAATAAGCAACAAAAGTCCAGTTTCACCTTTCTTTTCAAGACACAAAAATGTGGAAATGCAATCTAAAAGTGAGGCCACTCAATGGACTCCATTTTTACAGAATAACAGAGTTAGAAGGGACTATGGATGTCTTCTAGTCCGATCCCCTCCTCAAACAAGAGACCCTATACCAGGGTTGTCAAACTCTTGGCCCGCGGGCCGGATGCGTCACATGCTGGCCACACCCACGCCTGGTTTAGTGAAGGGGGAAAGATCCTGATATGTCACGTGACGACACCGTGACACTCTTGAGTTTGACACCCATGCTCTATACCATTGCAGACAAGTGGCTATCCAGTCTCTTAAAAGCCTCCAGTGATGGAGCACTCACAACTTCTGAAGGCAAGCTGTTCCGCTGGTTAATTGTTCTTAAGTGTTAGGAAGTTTCTCCTTAGTTCTAGGTTGCTTCTCTCCTTGATTAGTTTCCATCCATTGTTTCTTATCTTGCCTTATCTTGCCTTCTGGTTGACCCCCTCTTCTTTGTGGGCAGCCTCTCAAATTTTACAATTGTGCATGCCTATCTTTCCCCAAGTAAATAGAAGAGATTAGTAAACTCTGAGCTCTACTTCCACTTTAGGTATGATAGCCTGCTGGGTAAGCTTGGGCCAGTCCCTCTCTCTCAGCCCAACTCATCTCACAGGGTGGGGAAAATAGGAGCAATAATCAGTATTATATATGTTCACTGCCTTGAGTAAAAGTAATAAAGGGATAAAAATGTAAAATAAAATGCTTATTTAATTATTTATTTTACTGCTAAATGTATATGGCCGCTCATCTCCCTTCAGACCAGAGGACTCCCAAGACAATATGGTAGGTGGCAAGATTTAACATACTCAGAGGGGTGTGTGTGTGTGGAGGGACACTTCTTGACTTAAGGCAAAAAATAAATTCTGGTACAGGAAGTGATGGCATAAGGCCTCTTCCCTCAAGGGATCAGATGAAGGCCACCTTTGATGATCGAAGGGGAAGACTTGGATTGTGAAGTCACGTAATAATTCATTATGAAGTGACATTATGTGACATTATGAAGTGACATAATAAGCTGAGAACGGCACCTATGTGTAAATTGTTCCAGTCCTCCTCTTTTCAAAGGCAACTTAATAGTTTATTTATTTAGCGTATGGCTTGTCACACACAATATTAAAACACTTCATTTTTACAGGTTAAAACAATTTTAAAAAAACTTAATAGTGATAGTCCCAGTCTGAATGCACAGTGCCATCAGATTCAAAAGCTGTATCTGACTGAAGGCTGCAGCAGCTGTCTGCTTTGTTGAAGTCTGCTTTGCCTACAAAGCATTTCCCTCTGCTGGATTTAGGCTGAATTCAGAAGATAACAAAGCAACATGTGAAATCCACATACATACACACACAGAGACACACTGTTGGTTGATGATCAGCATTTACAGACCAGGAAAGGGATTCTGAAAAGCTCACTGAATATAACCAGTTGCAGTACAAGGAAAAAAAGGGAATTTTCATGCTAGAAATCATTAGGCAAAATATTTGATAAGGACATGTCTGATATAATAAATATATGAAAACATGGAACAATAGCTATAATTCTTGAAGACTGGGGGAGTTCCCATAAGAGGAAAAGATCCATTGTTTATGGCTTTTTAAAGAAGCAGCAAGATGGGTGTGATAGAAGTATATAAAAGTAAAGCAAGGAACAGAACCTTTTCCTTTTTTCCTGTTTTAAAATTCTACATTTTATCTGGTCCACTGCTACGTAACATAAGACATTGGTTCAGATGGCAAGATTGTGTAGTGCTTTGGAATTAATTCTGAAAAAGAAGTTTTAATTCCATGGGGATGCAAATGTAGCGTGTACCTTTAGCCCTTTAAAGCAATTGCATCTTTGAAGTTTCATTTCTTGGGTTCACCTGGCAGAGTCCCCAGTAGCTGCCATGTGATCTTGGAAAAATATGTGATTGCCTAGAGCTGGCGCCAGGTGTTACGTTTGCACATTTTTCACACACTAAAGCAGCATTTCTCAACCTCAGCAACTTTAAGATGTTAGCTGGGGAACTCTGGGAATTGAAGTCCACACACCCCTGTCTTAAAGGGTTGAGGTTGAGGAACACTTTACGAAAGCACCTTTCTGGAACAAACTGTGAGGTATGCAATTATATTTGTCGTGATACAACGGGGCACATTTGATGTTATTTCTAGGGAATGGGGCTAGACTTCTGTTTTGTCTCCAGTATCATCCACAAGGGTGACAACAAGGGGCTCATACTGACTAAAGTAGCATTACAGTGCTACAATGCAATGAACAGATAGTCCTTGACTTACAACTTCATTTAGCAACTGTTCAACGTTACAGTGGCAGTGAAAAAGTGACTTATGACTGATCCTTGTACTTTTTTTTTTTTTTTTAATTTGATTTATATGCCGCCCTTCTCCGGAGACTCAGGGCGGCTTACAGTGCGTTAAGCAATAGCCTTCATACTTTTGTATATATTATACAAAGTCAGCTTATTGCCCCCACAAACTGGGTCCTCAATTTACCTACCTTAGAAAGGATGGAAGGCTGAGTCAACCTTGAGCCTGGTAAGATTCGAACTTACTTTAATTGCAGACAGCTGGTGTTAAATTACAGTGCCTTGTCTGCAACCATCGCAGAATCCTCATGTATTATGATCAAAATTTGGGCACTTGACAATTGTTATCTGTTTATGATGTTGCAGTGATTGCCATTTGCAACTTTCCCAGCTGGTATCCAACAAGCAATGTTAAAGTTGGGCTCGCTTAATAATGGCATGGTTCATAACTGCAATGGTTTGTTTAACAACTGTGGCAAAAGCCATAACATTGAGTACGACTCACGTAACAACTGTCTTACTTAGCAATGGACATTCTGATCCTAATTGGGTTTCTAATTCAAGGGCTACCTGTATGATCCACTTCTTTTCTACATGCATTGTAATACTACCCATACATTCAGTATCCTGTGAGAATGGTGCGATGGCTTAGAAGTGGAGCTCTCGCCTCACAATCAGGAGTTTGATCCTAGGTAGAGGCAGTTATTTCTCTCTCTGGGCACACTAGGAATATATCTGCGGAAAAAAACACTCCTCATTGGCAACAGGAAGGGCATCTGGCCAGTTAACACTCAGCTCCATTCAGTTGCCCAGATTCCACCCCACAAGGGATTATGGGGTTGTCAAAAGAGGATATTATTATTATTATTATTATTATTATTATTATTATTATTATTATTGTTATTGTTATTGTTATTGTTATTATTCAGTATCCTGTGGACTCTGGTGCCAATCACTGAGGTTCTACAGCTTTGTCTGCTTCTCTTTGGCTTCAGGAAATTGCCATGAAGTTCAAATTGATGGAAAAATCTACAATACTTAGAGGCCCATGTGTACCTGCCTTCTGTCTATAAATATAGCTGCACCTAACATGATTGTTGGAGGCAAGAGTATGAATGATTATAATTAGAAGTGTAATTTTCTGCAATGGCATTTGTCATTTGTCACAACACTTCATTTAGTTTCCTTGTTTTTATATATAATATGAAACGGCATATTGTTTTTCGAATTCATAATTTCCTTCGTAGCTTCCCATCAAAAAGTGGAGTCTTTTGTCACACACATTTAAGGCATTAAGGAATATGTTAGCAGCTGTGTGCCATTTACTCAGAAATAAATGATTAACTCTACCTTACAAAATTAAGGAACTCTTTTCCTTGGTGAAAATGACAATTATGCTGCTTTTTTTTTTTAATGAAATGAAACCTCCTGTTCATGAAGTTGCAGATGGTCTTGACTTAAACCTGACCTTTCTTAAATTATAGGCATGAATTATTTCCTCAGGAAGATGCTATTGTGATCACATTACTACCAGAAATGTCATAATAGGCCGTCTTATATTTAGAGTTCAGAAGCCACACAAAAAACATTAAAGCTATATTTACAACCTTTAAATCAGCTTTAACCTTTATACTGTAGAGTCATTTACTCTCCATAAAACATGCTGGTTGCTTGTATAATTGTAATTTTTACAAAAATTGAGCAAAAGTACTTTACTCTGTAATGGTTTATGTAACGTGGTTTCAAAATGCATTCAATCTTTAAAAAATATTCCCACGAAAAGTGTCTCGATATACCAGACACTGAGGTTCATCTAAATATATGATATTTATGAGTTCACATGCTTACATAAATAGCAGTGTATACATTTCTATGGCATTATGGCAATCCTGGAACATTGCAGTGATTGACTGACTGACTGACTGATTGGTGTCTAACCACATAGTGTCCACATAGATCAATTTTCTCCATGATGATCTATCTTTAACCTGGTCTTTCAGGTTTCCTAACTGGGCACCCATTGCTTCTATAACCAAGTCCATCCACCTTGCTGCTGGTCTTCCTCGTCTCCTTCCTTCCACCTTTCTCACTATTAGAGACTTCTCCAGAGAGCTGGGTCTTCACAAAATGTGTTTAATGTAGGATAATTTAAGCCTGGTCATTTGTGCCTTAAGTGAGAACATTGAATTGATTTGTTTCCTTGAATTGATGCATATTCTTTCTGAGAATATATTTAAATATTGTAGTGCACCTGTAATTTAAATTTAAAAAAGAGAACCAGTTTGGTATAATGTGAAGGTGCTGGCTTAGAAACCAAGAGATTATGAATTCCGGTGCTGCCTTGGGCATGAAAACAAGTGACTTTGGGTCAGTCACTCTCTCAGCCTAACTCACCTCACAACAACAGAAAAAACAGATATGGAGTATAATATGTAACAACAATAAACAAGTTACAATTCTATATACAATTCTATAATACAAACATATATTTATGTGTGTGTGTATACATTTATATATTCCTAGTACAAGTAGGGTATATGTCTATCCTGCTTTTTTAACCAGCTGTACTTTTTATAAATAAGCCCCATGCTGTATTTCCTATATATGTATCCATACAAAAGTCTTACTTACATCTATAGGCAATCCACTCATAAGTAGAAAGTGTAATCAGATCTTCAATCCACTGAATAAATGGGGCCATACATTAATCTTTCCCATGTTGCAGTATCAATCTTTTCGATATAATAAGGTCACGGAGAATCTATTTACATTGTCCAGTTGTCAAATTGTATGTGCCACAGTATGTAATTCCAGAGAATATTATCCTCTGAAAACTTTAGCTTTTGTTGCACACTTATATAATCCACTGCTTTCTCCCAAACAATAAGGTATTGAAAAAGCATGTGTTTCAAAGAAGCATTATTATTACATACCCAACAAAATGCTGTCCTAGACAATTCTTTTTTATACAAATATAATGGAATCTGATACATTCTAAATATTATTTGTGGCTGTATAAGTTGTCGTTTAAGGTCCATTGATACTCTAGGGATAGAAGTTAAAACACTTTTCCATTGTCTAGGCAATATAGGAACTCTAATTCTTTATTCCAGTCATTTCTTTACAGAAATACATTCTTTTGTCCTGGCTCTGCTTTTCCTTTGACACTATTTGCATTGCCTTCAACTCTTATGGCTCTGAAAGTAATTGCACAATTTGGATATGCTCCGTATCAAACCGAAGATAAGGAATAGAACTTAGCTAACAGCTAAGCTACTAACAGTTCCTGAATATCTTGATTACCTTAAGGAAAAAAAAAAAGAAAGACAGGGTGTGTGGTGAGAATGTACATTACAGGTAGACCTTGACTTATGACCATAATTGAGCCTGCAATTCTGATTGTAAGGAGTGACGGCCATAAAGAGGGTCATCGTGTGTGACCATGCCTGATTTTATGGCCTTTTTGAAAGTGGTCATAAAGTGAGTGCCATGTTTGTAAAGTGAATACTGCAGTCATAAAGTAAGCACTGTGGTTGTTAAACTAACCCATTGTTCTCTGTTAGGCGTTTTTTTTTTTTTGCTGGAAACTGGAAATAGATGCCGGTTTCCAGCAAAAGCATAACAAATTGCAGTAATATAACCACAGGATGCTGCAAATGGCTGTAAATGGGGGCCGATGGCCGAGCACCCAAAATATGAGGAGAATCTGGGTGTAGGAACTAAACCTTCTTGTTAGAACCAGTTTGGTCTAGTGGAATCAGAGGGCTTGGAAGGCAGAAAGGCTGATCAAATATTCCATGTATATAGCCAATAGGTCCCATCGATTGTCAGATATCATTACATTATATTACATCAGCGGTCCCCAATTTTTTTGGCACCAAGGACCGGTTTCATGGAAGATGATTTTTCCATGCACTGGGGAGGAGGGGTGTAAGGGGGAAGAAAAGGAGCCCATGACCAGGATCCCGCACATGAGCAGTTTCTCTCGCTTACTGTTCTCCTCCAGTTGTGAGGCCCAGTTCCTAACAGGTCATGAACTGGTACCGTTCCGCGGCCTAGGGATTGGGGACCCCTGAATTATGTACCTTATACATTATATTACACTATATGCTACATTACACCAGTTTGATCTAGTGTTTAAGGTACCAGTCAGGAGTAAAAGTAAAAGTCAGGAGACTGTGAGCTCTAATCTGCCTTAGGCATGAAGGCCAATTGAAGGATTTTGAGCCAATCATTCTCTCTTAGCCCAACTCACCTCACAGAGTTGTTATTATGGGAAAATAGGAGGAGGAAGGAGTATTAGGTATGTTCATCACCTTTAGTTGTATATGGGAAAAAAAGGTTGGATTAAAAAAAAGCCCCTGTAAATAGATATAATTGGTAGCCATTATGCTGGTTAATTGGAATCATGGAACACTTCAAATGGCTGAAGCAATGCTGGCCAGATTACAGAAAACATACCAAAAATAGCAATAAGAAGAAGAAAAAGGCTGGGTCAGTACATGAGTAGAGGATGTCAACAACGCAAGGAAAATGATAGAATGGATTGTCAACAACAAACCTGTCTCAGATTATTACAAGGAGCTGATAACAAGGAATGTCAACAAGAAGGAACGGTTTCAGAATGTTGTAAAAGAGAATGACAAAAACAATAATGAAGACAGTGTTTGCTCTCATATCAAAAAGGGAAATTTGTTATAATGAAAGGTTTCTCTCAGACAACAATAGCAACAGTGGATTTCTTACAACAAAAGACAATGCTTTCCACAATAAACCGTCCTTCTTAGGCTGCCAACAGGAAAAACTATATATAGTCAGAAAATAAACTCTTTAAGAATTCATCAGACCATCAGAGCGAAAGCTCCATTTATGTGTGCTTGTGCATAAGCTCATCTTTTTCATCTGACCTCATACCTGCTTTGCATTAGCTACCCAAAAGTGTAGCGATGCAAGCATTATTGATGAATAGGTGAAGGAAAAGGAACTAGTATTTATCATTATGATTACTGTGCTTGTGAGAAAGGTTAATTGTGCTTTATAGTTTCCATAAAGCTATCTTTATCACAGATATCTCAGTTTAAGTCTCTGTATGTTGGGAAGGGGGCGTGATGGCTCAGTCGTTAAAGATGCTGAGCTTGTCAGCTGGACAGCTCGGGGTCAAGACTCGAGCACTGTGTGACAGGGTGAGTTCCCGTTACTTGCCCCAGCTTCTGCCCACCTAGCAATTCAAAAGCGTGTAAATGCAAGTAGATAAATAGGTACCACTTTGGTGGGAAGATAACAGTGTTTCCTGCTCTTTGATGTATAGTCATACTGGCCACATGACCACGGAAATATCTTTGGACAATGCTGACTCTTTCGGCTAAGAAATGGAGATGAGCACCCGCCTTAGAGTTGGACTCGACCGGACAAGGAAAACCTTTTACCTTCACTTTTATGTTTGGAAACAGCCAGCTATGCTGGAAGTGGGGGAATCAAGCAAGGGCCTTTTGGAGTTTTTGTGCAGCCACAAAAGGCATAAACTTGACTGCTCCCAAGATCCATGAAGCCTTATCAGGCTGTTCCCAGGGAGAGGTCTGGGAAGATTCTTATAATTTAAGTGGAGGATAATAAAGTTGCTTGCTTTAGCTATTTATGAGTGGCTCTGGTTGCTTGTACCTAAGATTCTATGTTTTATATGTTTAGAAATAAAAGGTATATAAAAGGGGAATGACTGAAGTTGCATTTGGATTGCTCAATACCTTATTTATTGATCTGGCATCATATATTTAATCACAGTGCCTTGCTGGGGGAATAAAATAACATAAGCAACCTCTGGAAGGTGTTAACAGCATTACTTCCATGGGGAAAGAGGTGATTCCCAGACATTTTCTGGGCAAGACTGGAAATATTGTTTTTCACCGTTAATCCTCTATGCCCAATTTCCTGTTATTGACACATCAAATACAGGTACTGACACAAGTGAAAATAGCCCTGTAATGAACTTATGTACGTTTCTTAGATGTATTAGTAAGGTTTACTATTAAAAACTTTAAAAATATCTACTTGTGGAAATTTTAACTGATTACCCTGAAATAACAGTATTAATCTTAATGATAGCAGGATTTGAAAGTTTCTCCGTGTGGAAATCATGATATTTTCTTTGAAAGGAATGATTAAGTAATGAGACTCACGTTGCAAATAAAGTTACCACTGTATAAGCTTACCATATGTTCTCTAAAATTGTCTTCAGCAGCAAGTGAGAAGTCTCCATTAATTTTTTAGGGTTTGCAGTAACAGAAAGTTAATTTGATAAGCATACATTTGATTAAAATGGATGCTTATGGATAGGTCTATAAAATAGTATTCTAAAACTTTTCTAGTCAAATTTTAAATCTTGTCCAGAACTGCACTTACAACAGCAGTGTAATGAGTAAATTACCCCACTGTGTATTAGTAGTAAAATCCGATGCAAGGCTAGTGAGGAGAAGATGCAATGAAGTTTATTCCCAAGTATAAATATATATAAGATGGAAGCATAAATTATTAATACTGTATGAAGTATTACTTATGGCAACTTAATGGTAGGGGCAGCATTCTATTAGTTTTTAAAATACTAATTGCATTTTACTATTCACAAATCAATGTGCTTTTTAATTTCCTCCTGCAAAACACCCAAATATTTAGATGGAGATTAATATCTATATTTTAAAAATCCATTATATTTACCAACACTTTTTTTTTTTTTATAAATAAGGGAACTATCCTCAGTCACATTCTTCTGGCTTTTGATATATTAAAATAAAATAGCAAGTCTTTTTGGACTGTTTTGCTCAGTAACAAAAATATGGAATTATGATGGATAAAAAGTAAATTCTTCTGTGAATTGATCCCGACTATATGTGCATGTTTATATAGTTGTCTTGGTAACAGTACCAAAATGGTTTGCCCTTATCTGCTCTAATATAGTCTCATCTAACGCTAGATCACCTAATTCCTTGTGAATTCACATTTCAGTATTAAACTGGTCCCATTGTACTCTGTTTAGCTTTTATTATGTTAAGTACTGTTGTCTACAGTGACAAATATATACACTCTTATGCATTGGTTATTGTGTATATCCTGGTAAATCTCAAAATATTTTGGCTAGTATCCCTACATTGTAAGATTACAACCTCCAATTCAGCAACAGAGATAGCTCTCAACGTATAACTGGATCATCACATGACCAGACCCAGTTTTAGTCTTTTTTTGTGTGGCAATTTTTAAATCAACTGTTGTTAAGTGAACCCATTGTTTGCTATGGGAAGGTTTTTACCAAAAATTGGAAGTAAATGCTGGTTCCGGCAAAAATGTCATAAATCATGCTCACAGGACCACGTATTCAAACAGCTGTAAACACTGGGGGGTTGCTGAGCAACCAAAATTGGTCACATGACCGGGAGGTTTGATGTCAGAACTTCAAAAAAGGGTTATTATGTCTCTTTTGGAAGGAGCCATTATAACTTTGAATGGTCACTAAGTGAATAGGCTACCTGTAATAAACTGAATTCAGGAAACATAGATAGAATAAGCCATTTTCTTCTGGATAACATTATGTGATGACTTTAGAATCCCATGCAATGGGATTAATAGCCCACAGGAAGGTCCCCATTTCATATTTTCTAAAAAAAACATGTAGAAAGTGAGGATTTGGGGCTGACACGACCCTCATTTTTCTGTGAAGATGGTTGAAAGGAAAATATCTCTTTCTGTATATTATAAAAAACAACAATACCTTGCATTATAGGATTTGGTGAGCCGGGCACATACCATTCTGACAGGCCAGCAAATTGAACTGCTAATAATATTAGGGGAATTATTATTATTATTATTTTAATGGAAAAGGGATTTTGACTTACTTACTAATAATTCAGTATGAAGATCAAGAATAGATATTCATCTCAAATTTAAATATTTAACATTTTCACAAGTTGGTGACTACAAGAAAATGCATTACATTTAGATGGGATTTAATCTTTGACACGAAGCTGATATTTGCATAGGGTGACAAATATCAAACTGACATTATGCTGTCTCATTTGATGACTTCCAAATGTCATAGTGCAGGAACTTACGCATGGGGACCTCAGTATTTTTAGATAGTGTCAGTTTAAAAGACATTTACATTGGCTGGGTTTAAAAAATATTGAAATGTATTAAAAAAAAAAAACCCCCAAAGGACAGAAAGGAAAAGCAGGAATGCAACAGTAAAAAAAGTTTGTTGTGAAAGTTTCAATTCTTTTTTATACAGAAGATGAATACTTTTACCGCTTGTGTTTCCTGTTGTTTTACAAACTTAATTCTATGTACTCTTACATCAACTTCTGAATTGTTCATCTGACATAGAAAGAACTTCTATCTTTATCTCTACCTTCTCCCTGCCCAAGTAGTCCATATTGATGTATCACTCTTACCCTTTAAACAGGATTTAAGTTTTCCAGTTCCTGAATATTTTTACCTATATACAATGCAACACCCCCCCCATCCTGTTCCTTTTGAATAATTGTAATTTTACAGTGTTATGTGCCAATCGTGATCGTCATTTCACCAAGTTTCAGTGGTGCCTATCATGTCATATTGGTGGGGATACTACCACTGTTGTAAATACATGCCAGTTGTCTGAATTTTAATCACGTGACCACGTTGATGCTGTGAAAGTCGTATGTGTAAGGACCTTAAGTCACGTTTTTCAGTGCCATTATAATTTTGAATGGTCACCTACTGAATGGTTGTGAGTTGAGGGCTACTGGTACATACATTTCTTTCAGAATGAAAGAAAAGGAATAATTTGGTTTTTGTGGTCTCTGGGCAATCTCATTGATGAGTTCTACGTTTGTGAAAATATTTTTCAAGCACAATCTTTGTTAACTGTCCCGCTTGAGTTATCCAAGATGAAGGATGTCCTGAGAACATCTTTATGATTGTTTCCAACAATTAGTAATTTAACAACAACACAACACATTGTTCAAGGATTCTTACACAGTTTGAAATATAAAATAAGGCAGTGATTGTTAATGTATCAACTTTATAACTTGGATTGTTAATATT
Source organism: Pituophis catenifer annectens (assembly GCF_029215685.1). Taxonomy (NCBI): domain Eukaryota; kingdom Metazoa; phylum Chordata; class Lepidosauria; order Squamata; family Colubridae; genus Pituophis; species Pituophis catenifer. The sequence continues at coordinate 130,451,721 of NW_027256883.1, forward strand.
GCACTATTTTAGCATATTTCAAGATACCTCATATGACTATTTATTTATAAATAACTCAAGGTGAGAAACATACCGGTACATAATCCTTCTACCTCATCCTACTTTTCCCACAACAACCCTGTGAGGTGGTTTAGGTTGAGAGAGAGTGACTTTATGCAGATAATTATTTACTTGAACAACACTTCATGAACATTATCCTTTTAATTCCCAGTCTCCTCTCAACAACAGGTAGCTCTAGGTTCAGCCTGCTTCTTTTCCTCTTCATCCAAAAGAATGAGGATAGTTTTCAGCAACAGCCGTTAGGTAGATTTGGACCAGGGAAAGCCAGGTTTTAACGAAAGATCGCCTACTTTGCATAGCTGAAATCTGAGCATATCTCATGTACTGATCCTATTATTCTAAGCACTGTTCCAGCCTCCCCTCCCCCAAAGATGGGTAGGATTACAATATCCATAATCCAGCTGCATTGGACTTTCAAAATGTTATGGAGTGTTGTCCAACACCTCTCAAGGATCTCATGTTGGGAGATGCTAAAATAAAGAATACAGGTACTCCTCGACTTATGACCACAATTGAGGCCAAAATTTTTGTTGTTAAGTGAGAAATTTGTTAAGGGAGTTTCCCCCCTTTTTACGACCTTTCTTGCCATAGTTGTTAAGCAAACCACTGCAGTTGTTAAGTTAGTAACACGGTTGTTAAGTGAATCTGGCTTCCCCATTGACTGCTTGTTGGAAGGTCTCAAAAGGGGATCACATGACCTCAGGACACTGCAATCGTCATAAATATGAACCAGTGGCCAAGCGTCCGAATTTTGATCACATGACTGTGAGGGTGTTGCAAGTCGTAAGTGTGAAAAACGGTCATAAGTCATTTTTCAGTACCCTTGTAACTTGGTCACAAACTGTTGAGGACTACCTGTACTGATATTGATGCACTAAAGCAGTATTTCTCAAACTTTTAAAAACTTTTTTACTTATTTATTATTCATTTATTTATACCTTGCCTTTATTACGTTTACAAATAACTCAAGGTGGAAAACACACACACTACTCCTTTCTCTTCCTATTTTCCCTACAACAATAACAGCTCTGTGACAGGGGTGAAATCTAGCAGGTTCTGACAGGTTCTGGAGAAACGGTAGTGGAAATTTTGAGTAGTTTGGAGAACTGGTAAATACCACCTCTGGCTGGCCCCAGGAGTGGGGTGGGAATGGAGATTTTGCAATATCCTTCCCCTGGAGTGGGGAGGGAATGGGGATTTTGCAGTATCCTTCCCCTGGAGTGGGGAGGGAATGGGGATTTTGCAGAATCCTTCCCCTGGAGTGGGGTGGGAATGGAGATTTTGCAGTATCCACCAAGCCACACCATGCCCACCAAGTCACGCCCACAGAACCGGTAGTAAAAAAAAAAATTGGATTTCACCACTGCTCTGTGAGCTGGCCCAAAAATCACCCTGCCCACTTTCACGGTTTAAGCCAGAACTTGAAACCACAAATCTCCCACTCTCTTGCCTGGTGGTGCCGCTAGACAAAAACTTTAGGATCCCTAGACTTCTGCAAAACATATAATTCACAATTCGTCTCATCTCTTCCCTGGGGACATCATCAGTGGGGGATTAACGTGTTCCAGTTGCAATCTGCGGCTGTTCTGCAACGTGGGACTCGGTCCTCAGCTGCAAGGCGTTTGAAACACCCCCTTCAGAAAGCAAGCGCAGCGCCTCCTGGTGGGGAATATATTTAATTTCCCCTCCGCTCTGGTTTTTTCCGCGGGCGGAAGTGGAAGCGCTGCCCTCGCCTGGTGGTTTGGCGGTCGGAGCGGGGCGACAGCGAGAAAAATCGCTTTGCTGCCATGTCGGCGTTAGCTTTGGAGGAGCTGTCTGCCATTGCTGCTATTTACTGTGGGCGAGAAGAATGCGAGGTGCTGGAAGTGTCAGGTGATTGCTTTGCCCTGGTCGCCGCCTTTACCTGGATCCTAATCCAGATGCTTTTTGTCTCGAGGGAAAAAGGAGCCAGGGGTTTCCCCCCCTAAAACAAGGCTCACCATCGGGGCCTCCCAGATACTGGGGCTGCTGATAATTCCTGCCCCATCTGCAACTCGGAATGGGGATATTGGGAAGTCCAGTTAGGGTAACCTCCCCACAAGAGCCAACAGTTTTGCACTTACAAATATAGTTATTTTCTCTTTAAATCCCAAACGTGCTCCTCCCACCAGTAGAGGGAGAACACACACCAGTAGAGGGAGAACAGTAACAGTAACTGTAACTGTAACTGAGTGGGAAGGGATCTTGGAGGTCATCTAGTCCAACCCCCTGCTCACGCAGGAGAGCTGTACTAGGGATTCGAACCGCCAAACTGCCCACCTTTCTGATCGACAAGCTCAGTGTCTTAGCCACTGAGCCACCTAGTCAGCCACATTAATTAATTAATTAATTAATCTAATTGGCATGTGATTCTTTGTATGGTGGGGTGATTTGAATTCCCTCTGAAGAATCAATGATTTGAAGCTGAAGGAGCTCCAGTTTTTATTTATTTATTTATTTATTTATTTATTTATTTATTTATTTATTTATTTATTTATTTATTTATTTATTTATTTATTTATTTATTTATTATTTTTAATAAATTTCTATACCGCCCTTCTTCCGAAGGACTCAGGGCGGTGAACAGCCACAAGATAAAACACATAAATACAAAAATTTAAAATAAAATAAAAACGAATTAAATAATTTGGCTGAACAAATTTAAAATACCCCATAATTTAAAAACAAATTAAAATTTACATTTAAAAAGGGGAGAAGATTTAGGCCTTTTAGCCAGGTTCTTTGCCTTGTACCTGACTCTCCCTCACCCATTTAGAAAGGCAAGAGTTTAAATTATATAGGTTCAGTCAGAACAGTGCTGGAAAGGACCTTGGAGGTTGTCTAGTCCAACCCTTTGCTCAAGCAGGAGACCCTGTACCATTTTAGATAGGTGGCTCTCCAGTTTTTTTTTAAAAAACCTCCAGTGATAAAGCACCTTAAACATCTGAAGGCAAGAGTTCAATAGAAACTCTAGGACATATCCTATTACACCACTCCTAATACAAGGACTCTAGACCAGTGGTCCCCAACCTTTTTATCGCCGCGGACCAATCAGCCTTTGATAATTTTACCATGGCCCGCTGAGCGCGCGCAGGGGTGGGGGCTTTGGGCCACACGTGCGTACCTGCGCGGGGCTCTCTTCCCTGGAGCCTTTGTGCACGGCCCAGGAGCTTTTGCGCACGGCCCAGGAGCTTTTGTGCACGGCCCAGGAGCCTTTGCGCTGCAGCGTTCATGTCCCCCGGCCGCTGCGCGGCCCGGTGCCAGGTACTCCACGGCCCGGCACCGGTCCGCGGACCGGGGGTTGGGGACCACTGCTCTAGACAAATCCTTACATACTCTGTCCTGAAGGAATTCCCAGGTAAAGAGAATGATTTCTATTTAATGGTGCTATTATCAGACAAGGACTAGAAAATAACCTTAAAGTCTCCCAATTCTCGGCTACCATTTGTACGATATGCAGTACCATTATTTAGGATTGGAAGTTCTTATAAGAGTATTTTATTTGGATTTATTTTAATAACTACTGTATGCTCTTAATTATTTTTAGACTCAATTATATGTATTGTTTTTCTTTTACACATACACACATATTCTCTTGTCTGTTTGTCTGTCTATTTATCTATCCATCCATCCATCCATCCATCTATCCATCCATCTATCTATCTCTATATGTCATACTACTTTTATTTTTTATTTTATTCAATATTTTGTTTGTATCTGGCATTAGGGCTGTAAAAATTTAATTTAATTTAATTATATTTAAATTTAATTTAATTACAATCCATGGATAGCAGGATTGCCTTCTGGGATGGAAAGAGTGAGATTTTTAAAAGCAGTAAAGCTGTTTTATCTGCTCTTGCACTTTCCTTTTAGTCAATGGCTCTTTAAAATTGGAACCATTGTTGCTACAGTTTGCCACTGATGGATTTGCAGTGTTTTCTGCAAATTGGAAAGACACTGTGTGTGAACAACTATTTTTGCCCTTATTTAGTGACTACAGTTTTTTTTTTTTTTTTTGATTTATATGCCGCCCTTCTCCGGAGACTCAGGGCGGCTTACAATGCGTTAAGCAATAGCCTTCATTCTTTTGTATATTTTATACAAAGTCAGCTTATTGCCCCCACAAACTGGGTCCTCATTTCCCCTACCTTAGAAAGGATGGGACCAGTAACTCAGTCGTTAAGCAAAGAGGTCTCTAAGTGAAAGTGTGACTATAGTTATGATCTTACTTCAGTTTTCTGTACAGACCTGTGAAGGTCACAATGTGAGGATGAGTTGCACAAGTTACTTTTTCATCACAGTTGTAATGGCAAACAGTTGCTAAACAAGATGATCAATAAACACACCTTATTTGTGTTTTTAAAATATTTATGGTGGTGGTGCTCTTAGAGTTACAGCGTAAGAGATACATAATCTGTACAGTATTATATTTTATGAGGAATGACTGGCATTGTAAAACTTCATTTAGCCGTTTTAGACCAGCTAAGTCTTTGATCAGGAGGCTAAGTTTCGAAACGTATTTTGGAAATAACTGCCAGCTCCTTCATTTTTTGTTTTTGTTTTTGTTTCCCCACTAGCTATATACAGGGGATATAAAAAGTCTACACACCCCTGTTAAAATGCCAGGTTTTTGAAATGTAACATGATTCTAATTTTTTTATTCATTTTTTCCTCAAAGATTTCAGTGTGTTTTTTAATTGAATTGTACAGCTTATATGTTATAATAAAGGAGGAAAAGAATTCTGAAGTGATTCATTTTAGTCTGATTTTTTTTTATCTCAAAACCCTGGAATTTTAACAGGGGTGTGAGGACTTTTTATATCCTCCGAAGCATGCATCTTTTATGTCAAGCAAGAGGTAATACCAGTTTCCTCTGAGATGTGTTTTCTCACCGTTTTCCCCCCTCTCTCCTTGGCATGGGGATAAATTACTCGATGTAAACTTTATTTATTTATTTCCCCTGCTCTCAGCTCAAGCGTCCGTAAACATGTAAAATGTTCCCATCGCATTCCCTTTCCTCTTGTAAGCATTGCCCTTCCACCCTGTCTATCTGTCAACACCTGCTGGTAAGCTGAACCAAACAGTCTCCTTTGCTGCCAGTAGCCAATGCAAACCCCAAGACTGCTCTACAAGAGTTTACCATCAGACTGCTAAATATCACTAATGCCCATTAAATATGCATTCTGGTATGTTGCAAGAAAACAAAACAAAACACTTTAGCTTCTCTAGTCTGGGATGCTGTTGGCGTATACTTTCTGTCAGAATTTTGTTTGCATGGTGCAGTGGTTTTAAAATACATTTGTGGGAACTGGAGGTCTAAGGCCTGTTGTAGGTTCCAGTGAAAGTAGTAGATAAATAAACTTTTTAAAGTAACAACAGGATCATAAAAGACCACTCCCAGTGGTCTTCCGGGTGAGCTTCAAGGTGTTGGTTACCACCTTTAAAGTGCTCCATGGCATAGGACCTAGTTATCTTCGAGGCCGCCTGCTGCTACCGACGACCTCCCACCGTAGGCTGGTGACCCCCAGGGGGAGGGTCTTCTCTGTGGGGGCACCTACCCTCTGGAATCAGCTGCCCCCAGAGAGAGGGAGAATCCAAGACCTCGGTGCCTTCCGCCGTGCCCTTAAAACTTTCTTTTTCCAGCAAGCTGGGCTGGCTTAACATATTTTTTAATATTTTTTAATTTTTAATTGTTATCTTAAATTGGGGCCAAATTAATATATATCCTTTTAACTGTTTTTAATGTTTATATTGTATATTTTTTATCTGGCTGTACACCGCACTGAGTCCCTCAGGAGAAGGTGCGATATATAAATTCGAGATAAAATAAAATAAAATAAAAAATAAAAGTAGCTTAATTTCTAGGGGAGAGTGAGAAAAAGTGATCATTGCCACACTGGCCTCAGCAAATGGCAGTGGCTGGTTGATGTCTGGATTTTGAAGCTAAGCAGGATCTTTGATTAGTATTTGGATAGGAGGCAACCAGGTACTTACCAGAGCTGTAGGTTAGCTCTGAATATCAAAAACTAATTCAGAAGGCAGCAATGATAAAACCACCTCCACCCTGCTGCTAAGATGACTGAATGGATTCATTCATAAAACCTCTAGAAGTCAAATTTGACTTGAAGGATATTTTATATTCTTGAGAGTATTTTCTCTATTTGAGACCTTAGCAGAATTAGGTTTGATGCTTTGCAGGAAGTGAAAGCTCTCCATTGTGTACCAATATGGTATAGAATCTAAGTATGGAAATTTTGATAAAATTATTTGGGGAGTAGATAAGAAAATGCTAGCAAAAATATATAACTTCTTATTAGATGAGGATAGGGCAGAGATTATAGCAAAAAACCAGCTAAATATCTGGGAAAAAAAATTGGGATACAGATTAAATTTCAATGACTGGGAGGTGGCCTGGAATAGGAATTATAAAATGACGAAATCGGCAACATTCAGAGAAAATCATTATAAAATGCTACACAGGTGGTATTTAGCACCAGCTAGATTAGCGAAAATGTTTCCAAATCTCTCAGCCATGTGTTGGAAATGTGGAAAAGTGGTCGGTACCTTCTATCATTTATGGTGGACCTGTCCAGAGACAAAAAGATTCTGGTCCAAAATTCGATATTGGCTATGTGAAATAATGGGACAGCAGATAGTCTTATCTCCAGAAATTTTCCTTTTGGGTATAATCGGAGACGGCTTTAACAACAACAAAACTCAATTTATAATCCAGATAACAACAGCGGCTAGACTAGCCTTCGCGAAATACTGGAAAAATAAAATCATACCACCAGAAGAAATGTTGATAAATAAAATCCTAGAGTGCGCAGAAATGGCAAAATTGACGAGTGAGATAAATAATGAGAAATCTAAATATTACGAAGTATGGGGAAATTGGTATAATTGGTTGAAGAACAAGACAAAAACATGATCTTAGGATATGATTAGGTATGCATTTGAAAGACGAGCTATACTGTATATAATTTTGAACAGCTAAGGATGAAGTATATTTGATGTATGATTTCTTAATATGTATAAACACTGTGCCTCTGAAGGAGGTGGAGATTGTATATCTTTCTTTTATAATGGAAAAATTTAATAAAGTATATTTTAAAAAAAAAAGAAAGAAAGTTCTCCATTGTGGTTTTGAATGGATAATGAAGAACATGAGAAAATGATCTCTGGGATCTCTAGGCATTTGTACTTGGCCTGAAATCCCCCAATGCTATAAGTTGAAAACGACCCACAGATAAGGAATGTAAACTTCTTCAGATGTTCTCTTTAAGCTACTAAAATAGAGAATTGATTTGTGTCAAATCTTCAGAGGAGGCTTAAACGCCACCAGCTTTATTCTAACATCTCTTTTCTGACAGAAGCTATTGAATCAGATCAACCAAGGATATTTTGGTGCCAACATTATATTGCAATAGACCCAGAAAAATTGGTTTCATCCAAGCGTGCTGGAGTAGAACAACAGCCCTTAAGTATCCTGTCTAACTCCTCAAGCTTTATTTATTAAAGATAATCTCATGCAACTGGATCAGGAAGCATTTTTGGATGCTTCGGTAGAAGCCACTCTTAATGTTGATACCACTGTCAGCAAATATGAGTGAATTTATCAAAGAGCCTAACAAATTAAGCATGGAAAGTTCCAAACTCTTCTGATGCCTCTCTCTTGAGGTTTAGTTAAAATAAATCTTTTATTGTTGAAAGGGCTCCACTGAATGGGTTAATTGATGCAGTGGTGTAGAGAATGAATTTCGTACTTGTAGGAAAACTGTCCCTTAAAACAGTTTGAAAACCACTGATGTGCAACATATTGTGACAGTTTATCTAGGTATGCCTCTCTGTATTGCACGCACTCACATACTCCTCACCAGTTATTCTGAGTATTTAATTTTATTCTGTTTGCATTTGTATTAGCAGGGGCAAGTTCCATTCAGCATCTTTTTCCTGACAGTTTTAGAAAGTCCTACATCTTTACCGTTGGCAGCTTTTGACACAGCAGATTCTAATGGGTGTCATATTTCTGGCACTGTTTTTTTAAACTTCTTCAACTGAAGATGGGGAATTATGATGGGTGAATGAATGAATGATGCTAGTCAGAAGAACTGGCTTGCTAAAAGAGACCTGGATATCTGCAATAGTAATTCTTTCTTCCAAGCATAAGTTCTAAAGATTGAAAAAGAAAGAATAAGTAATAATATAGCATTCATCTCTTACCCTGGCGATTTGATTATTAAAATGAGGCGTTACTTTATATTGATTGTGTCTCATATTTCTTAGCTTGTCAAAACACATTTTGTAAATGGTCCTTTGCGTTGTTAGAGTCTAGCTCCATGTGATACTAACCATCTGGTGAGCAATCATGTCACTTAGAGAAATATATATTTAATTATTAATTTATTAATAATTTATTAATCTTCCTCTGCCTCTGAGCAATTTTGCCTCATTACAGCAAACAGCCTGCTTTACTTTCATTTTCGTTTTCAGTGTACCTTGATTAGCACAAGGAAAAAAAAAATCTGCTCCAGCAATTTACCTCTTTGCAGCAAGCAGCAAAGCCCTGCACAAAACAGCTGAGAGCAAATCAGCTGAGAGTCGGGAGGCTGATCCAATCAACTTGTGCTACTTAGGCTGTGCTGAAGCTGAAAGGAGCTGTTTTTTCTTGCTGTTTCCTTGCAAGAAGGTAACTGCTGCGAGGTGGGGGCCAATGGGTGGGCGGGGCTACATTTGGTGTATAAGGCGCACCTAAATTTTCACCCCCTTTTAGGGGGGAAAAAGGTGCGTTTTATACTGCGAAAAATACGGTAGTTACCTTTTTCCTTCCAAGCAAACACTTTAAACTGGTACCTAATTTTTTACTAAGATGGTAGCTGGGAGAAATTACTGCAGTGCTGTTGATTCTCCCAACCCAGCATCTCTATTTTTGGCATGTACATGATGTGACTGTTCATTTACTGTATATCCTGTTTACAGGTAGTCCTCAACCTACAACCACAATTGGGCCCAAAATTAAAGTTGCTAAGCAAGGCAGTTAAGTGAATCATGCCCCATTTTAGGACCTTTTTAATCATGGTCATTAAGTGACTTACACAGTTGTTAAGCAAATCTGATTTCCCCCATGGACTTGCTTGTCAGAAGCCAGCTGGAAAGGTTGTAAATGGCATTCACTTGACTCCGGGGACACTGTAACTATTGTAAATACATACCAGTTATCAAGTACCTGACTTTTGATCATGCGGCCATGGGGCTGCTGTGACAGTTATAGCAATCGCAATAGCACTTAGACTTACAGTATATACTGCTTAACAGTGCTTTTACAATCCTCTCTTAAGTGGTTTACAGAGTCAGCATATTGCCCCCAACAATCTGGGTCCTCATTTTACTGACCTCGGAAGGATGGAAGGCTGAGTCAACCTTGAGCCTGGTGATACTCGAACTGCCAAATTGCAGGCAGCCGGCAGTCAGCAGAAGTAGCCTGCAGTACCGCACTCCAACCAGTGCGCCACCATAGCTCATATAAGTGTGACGAACAGTCATAAATCCCTTTTTCAGTGCTGTTGTAACTTCGAACGGTCACCAAATAAATGGTTGTAAGTCAAGGACTACCTGTATAATGGAAGAGGACTTAAAAGTAGTGTTTGCCAACCTGGGGTTCCTCCAGATTTGTGGACTTCAACCCTGAATCCATATTGTAGACTAAACCCACATTAATCCTTATGGTGGATTGGGATATGGGTAATGTGACCCTCCTGTCATGTTTGATCTCTCAATGACCTTCTTCTGAACTACCTATAATAGTGGGAATGGGGGAACTGTGTTGCTGTAGTTCTGGGGTGCCACAAAAGCCAGTATTCTCTCTTTTATTATATAACATTTGTGTTCTGACCTAGGCTTCCTGAGAAAGTATAAATCACAATCTTTGTCCCAAAAACCTCTTCTATTGAGACGGCTGTGAATTATGGTCATTCACAGCCCGTAATGATTCACTAACAGTCTGTGAAGAGTCTGACAGATGTCTGCTTGAGTTGACACAGTCTTTCAGGGTAATGTTGATAAGCACCCACCTTTATCTCCCTTGAAACGCTGCCAGAGACCTAATTGTCAATTAGTTTTGCAAGGCCAAACGGAGCACAGAGTCAAACGGATTTCTCAGAGCTTGAATTGACTATATGAACTAATGGCTTCCTGCAAAGACTCACGTCCGTTTGCTCCTCTTTTATGTCTTATGGGAGGGGCCAATCATCTCCAAGCTTTACTCCCAAGTCGCCCTTTTTTTCTTAATTGTTCTTGCCTTCTGGCAGCCCTGCGCATGCGCACACTGGGAACAGGCTCACACTGTTCTTCTGCCTCACTGATGTCAGATTCCAGAGGCAGCACATAACTACCAGATGGCCCTGGCTCCCTGTCTGCCTCCGACGCAGAGCCCTCATCCGATCCTTCCCCAGACTCCAGGACTGGCCCACGTTCCTCCCCAACCTCCTCACTGTCCGAATCTGCTGCCAGCTCTGCTGGCTGCTGGCAGGCCACAACAATTTGCATGAAGTTACTTGGGAAGGTCATTCACCACAGTGGAATCAAGTAGCACCAATGATAATCATCCATGTGTCTTCATTTCAGATGGTTGACAAGGTTGGGGTTCTGTTTTGGTGCCTGGAAAGTGTTAGGTTAATGGGAAGAAATATGCTCAGCTCAGTTCCAACAAAACAGAGGATACAAAAGCCCTCTATTTCCAGAAACGGTTGTAGTGTCATGGGGTCATGTGATCACTTTATGTGGCCTTCTGACAAGCAGTGGGGAAACTAGCTTCACTTAACAACCGTGTTGCTAATTTAACAACTGAAGGGTTTCACTTAGCAATTGTGGCAAGAAAGGTCGTAAAATATCACCTAGCCACAGAAGTTTTGAGCTCAGTTGTAGTCATAAGTTGAGGACTGTCTCTAAATATCCGTCGAACTTGGATTTCTCTGGATAACTCTGAAAAATATAAAATGAGCATTTGACATATTTGCGGAACCGCCTTCTGCCGCCGATAGCCTCCCACCGGCCAGTACGCTCCCACAGAGAGGGACTCCTCAGGGTGCCGTCAGCCAGGCATGTCGGCTGCTGACCCCCAGGGGGAGGGCCTTCTCTGTGGCAGCACCTGCCCTCTGGAACGATTTGCCCCCAGAGATACGCATGATACCAGATCTCCGGGCTTTTCGCCGTGCCCTAAAAACTTTTATTTTCCACCAAGCAGGGCTGGCGTAAACCCCCCCCCCCCCCGCCACTTTTGAGATGTTAGATTTTTAATTGTCTATGAGTTTTAGTTGGGATGTTTTAAATTTTGGAGCCAAAGTTGTGTAATTCTTTTTTAAAAAAATTAAATTTTGTATTGGAACGTTTTTTATTTTTGGCTGTGCACCGCCCTGAGTCCAGCAGGAGAAGAGCGATATACAAATTTAATAAAATAAAATAAATAAATAAATGAATACAATAAAGAGCTTGTAGAAAGTGTTTTATGAATAATCATGCTCACCATGGCAATCATGTTCTGAAAGCACTTAATGATGTCCTCTCAAAATGCCCAACCACCCAAAAAGTTGTTTACCTCTGTCTTTCGCTATCAGGATATTGAATATCCAACTGTGTGCTCCCAAGTGCTACAAATCGAGTTATGAGGTACGTTTCAGTGCATAAACAAGTTTGTGGAAGCAGATTCAAATATTGCAAATATGCAATTATGATATATATTTCAGGTTTGCAAAACAATAATTTTGTAGCTGTAGATCCCAGAAGCATCTTTGTAGCATCTCAATTAGATGTGAATAATTTATGAAACGGCTTTCTCTTAAAATGCAATTTAGTTGGAACAATGTTCATCCATGTTTAGGTCTGGAAAAAAAATCACAAATACCTGTACATTTAGAAACCTAAAATCTATTGCATTTGTCCTGTTTCTAAATATTATGCCCACTAGGGCATACCTAGATTATTCCCTTGGAGTTAATTATTGCCAGTTTAGGAATCACTGATGGAAGAGTTAAAATCTTTCTGCTATAGAGCCCAGTCATGAGATCTAGAAACATGAAGCACATTCCAACCAATTTAATTTGGGTGCAAGAACTACATATGCGTTTTGGACCTGATGACTGTAAATTGGAGATTATATGGGCAATTTGATTGTTTTCTTAGAAATTATATTTTAAATTGGTGTGCAGGTGAAAGGAGCTGTTAATCTTCTTAAAGCAGCAGTACAGTATATTTAGTCATCTCTCTCAGGCTGTTCAAATTGTCCTTCCACTTCAAGTTGTTGTGACATGCAGAGGAAAATATAACTCATTCCTCCAAATAAGAAATAGTTAGCTAATTTGGGTGTGTGTATTTATGGGTGGATGGATGGATGGATGGATAGGTAGATATAGAAATAGAGATATATAGATACTTAAGGACACAATGGCATCAGGAAGGGCATCCACTCCATCCAGTCACCCCAACTCTACCCCGAAATTAAGGGATTAGAAAGTCATAAAAAGGGAGATAGAACAGAATATTTATAGCTCAGGGTTGAACTGTGGAGTCCTTGGTGCTGCTGTGGTCCCCCAGCAGCCTGCGGAGCTGGCAGAAGAGTCGGATAGTGAGGAGACTGGGGAAGAACATGGGCCAGTCCTGGAGTCTGGGGAAGGCTCTGACGAGGGCTCTGCGTCGGAGGCAGAGATGGGGCCAGGGCCATCTGGGAGTTATGTGCTGACTCCAGATCCTCCAGAGTCAGACATCAGAGAGGCAGAGGAACAGGGGGAGCCTGTTCCTAGTGCACGCATGCGCAGAGCTGCCAGAAGGCAAGAACAGTTAAAACAAAAGGGACGACTCGGGAGTAAGGCTTGGAGATGATTGGCCCCTCCCATAAGACATGAAGGAAGAGCAAAGGCACGTGGGCCTTTGCAGGAAGCAACATTGTGGATGGTGTCGGTTTGTACTTTGAAGCTCCATTTTTTACTCTGTTTCTCCGTGTGGCCTTGCCAATATAATTGCCAATTAGGTCTTCGGCAAAGTGTCAAAGAAGATAAAGGTGGGTGTTTACCAGCCTTATCCGAAGGACTGTGGCAGACTTCTGTTGGACTATTTATAAACTCTTGGTGATTCAGCATGTGCTGTGAATGAAAGGAATTCACAGCCATTAAAATAAAAAAAAAAGGGGTGGGTGGGACTAATTGTGTGCTTTTTGCTATATCAGGAAGCCTAGGTCAGAACAGGTGCTCCCTGAGCTTGGTTGTTTTCTTTCAGACGTTTCATTACCAACAATGTAATATCCTTCTAGCACTGATGATGTTATCTAGTTGGATAATGAAACATCTGCAAGAAAACAACTGAACTCAGGGAGCACCAAGGACCTCATGAATAAGTAAGAAATTTCATAAGGAGTTGATACCCAAAGAGCGTCTGCCTCCAGTATTGTCTGAACCAATTTGGCAATTTGCTGGGCTACATTGAGAGGGAGGGAGATGGTAGAACAGTAATGGTGGGTCTCCCACACAGCTTGCACTTTGGCTATTTAGGTGCCTGTGTACTGCTGATACTTTTCTTGAAGCTCTCCAGGTTTCCTGCCCCCACTAGATTTTTAAAGGTCTGTGTAATTAAAGCATTAAATTAAAACATGAACGAGTGGGAAGACAGCATATTGCTAAGGAGCGGTCTTAAGCATAGCCCACCTTTCCACTTATTCATGTTTTAATAGCGCTTTGGGATCATAGACCTTCTTAGAAACTAAAATACTGGTGGTGTAGCTTGGTGCTGTGTCCACTAGCTCAAAACTGCCGCACCCCCACCCCACCCTCCAAAATGAGAGAGAACATTCCAGAAGCTAAAGAGGATGGTAGAGAGTAACTTCTTTCATTTTCCTGCTGGTAAAAAGGTTATTTTATGACCAGCCAAGTAGATTAAAATGTTCATATGTGCAAAATGAGAAATGGAAATTGACTTCCCTTAGCTATCAAGGGATCTCTGTTCTAATCTCTTTAGGTCCCCATATCACCAACTACCCTGAACTTGGTATCTTGAAAATCTTTTTTATTTAAAAGTCAGCTTATGTTTGGGAGATACTTTTCTAAAAGATGGCTGAGTTAAATAAAGAGACCTTAGAAGACCAGAGGACAGACGTCTTGAGGACTGTTGACTTGGGAGGGGATTTGAGGGGCTTTTCCCCTTCCACTCGTGGTATATAAAAACAAGAATTTCTCAAAGCTTGAAATTACATGGTTAACATTCAGAAGAAGATTTATTGAAAATGATGTCTGTATGAATTTAAATAAGCTAATTAACGAAGGCTTGTTTTTCTTTATTTGCCTAGTCCCCAAGATTAATGTTGCAGATAGAATGACATAATTTACTTATTAATCTGTTCTCTTCTCTGCTAGGGTTTGCTCATCCAGCTTGTCATATATGTAAATGTTCATCAAAACTTGGATTTCTGTAGATAACTCTGAGCAATGCAGAATGAATATATGACGCAGAAAGTTTGCAGATGTGGAATCAGAAGCCGACACTAAACACGGGAAACAATTTTAAGTGTGCAGGCACTATTTGCTGGGATAAGCATGCGTTTGCAGCAGTGTGAAAGTGTGTGCAAGAATTCAGCTTATTAGCACTGTAAATGTCAACAGTATGATAATATACTGCTCTTCATCTCAGATAGCACTTCTGCTGACAGAGCAGGCCAATATAATGTGTTATTAAAGTGAAATACATTTCTGTCAGGTCCAAAACCAAGAATGACACTTCCAAGCTGAGTTCTTTATTGTTTTCACATTTATAGACAAGATCTTGCCAGACTGAGGCCTTTACATCTACAATATAGTTGGTGAACTATTAGGGAGGGGTTGTCTTCACCCCCTGAGCTGAAGAAGCTTCTTGGATGAGAAGCGAAATGTCTTCAAGGAAAAAAAACCCCAAAGTCCTGTTGCCTTTTGAAAAAGCACTTTTGGGACAAAGAGAACTAAGAATAATAAATTCAGTTGTCAAGGTCAAGCAGGAATCAAGCAGGAGTCAAGGTGTTTTAATAGATCATCACAATAATAATATGTGTTGAATGACTTTGTTTATGAAATAAGTAAAACAAGCACAATGCTTTGGTATTATTTCTTCAATCAGACTCTGCTTATTGTACCTGTAAAATGCACATACTGTAAAAGTCTGATAACATTCAGTGACAAAGAAATACAAAACTACAGAACACTTAAAAGGAAGCAATATTTTTTTCTTAGAATCTTAAATATTACTAATATGGATCCATCTTAAAATGCAATAGTTGTTCATGTTTGCAAGGGAAAAATAAACTAATGTGTTGTGATAAGAACATGGAAACATCTTGTATCATCTTAAAGATGGCCAAAATAATATCCCCACATAGATTAGCGATTATGTCCTCCAAGGCACTTAACAAATGCTTATATCATTAAATTTTAGTTTTTAAGGTGCAATGGCATTTTTGTTATTTTTTTTCCATTTTGGGCCGTCATAATTTCAGTAGGTATTGTTGCTGTAATGTCTTCTAATCTCCCTTTCTCTCTCCTTCCCTCCCTCCCTCTATCTTTCCTGAACTTTTTTATTGGCAAGGTTATTCAGAAGTAGTTTGTCATTGCCTCCTTCCTAGGGTTGACAGAAATTGACTGGCCTCAGGTTACTCAGCTGGCTTTGCACCAAGGTGGGACTAGAACTCATAGTCTCCAGGTTTCTAGTCCGGTGCCTTAAACACTATAATTTGACTGTAATGACTTCTTAGCTTCCCTTAATTTATTTGCTGCATACAGTAATGGGATTGTGGTACTATCATCATTGGTAAAAAGAAAAGAAAAAAGAACAATTTCATAGGCACAGCTGGTCACCTTGATTTCTTAAAGGCCATAGGATTATTTGGTTTCCCAGGGACGTGATGGCACAAAAATTTAATGATGTTGGCTGTGCTGAGCAATTGCCAGCACTCCGGTGGTTTGAGTCCAGCTTCGTAGGACAGGGTGAGCTCCCCTCTCTGCAAAATACTGCATTTTAATACTACATTGTGTGATAAACTATAGTGGGACAACCTTGCTGCTGTGAAAAAGGCAATCTTGATACCATTTCTGAAAAGCAAATCAGCAAAGTTGTTTCCAATTCTCTATATTACTAGACCTGTATATAATTAGAAGGAGCGAATATGGACAGAGGACAGCTTCCTTCCAGATCCAAGCCTGTGAACCCCATCTTGCCTTACTAAAGATCAGGTCTATGGCTACATCACTGTGTAGATGCAGTCAGGGCATCCCTACTACCTGGTGTAGAACTGAAAATGGACCTCCTGGTGAGTTAGATCCTGTTCTTATGGGGCATTGAAAGATAGTCGAAAGTTAGTTGACTCAGTCCCTTTGTACAAACCAAGTATCTAAGATGAATATGCTTCTACCATAGTGCTTGAAGCAGTCTTCTGCAGGTTGGGTGGAGATGTGGAGGCTGGTTGTTGAAAGATATCTGTAGCGTATGAAGACAAGGAAGACTGGTTGATAGATCAGTGGACATTTTTCCATTGGCGGTATCGTATCCCTATATAATATATAAAGGTATGCCTGTGAAGGCTCTTTGAAAATGTTGCCTTGCCTCCCATTAGTCATTCTCAAAGCTGCCTAAATCATTTCAGTTTGTGTCACTCATTAAATAGCTTTGTCTGTTGTTTTATAGAGGTCACTGAAGGTTGTGAAGCTGGGGGGTGGAGGGGCTGAGATCAGTGGAAAAAGGATAAAACTTGGGAGGTAGGGCAGAGACAAGCCACTTCAAAAGAACTCATCTGAAGCTTGGGACAGCTCCACTGAATCTTTCAAATCTGTCTTCTCCCCGAAGAATGAATCAACTTGACATTTTAGCAACTTTTTGAAGAAATGGGGTGAAGTAGTTGAAACACATCAAAGAGCGAAAAACAGCAAGGATCTGAAAAAAGAGCATCTTTCATCTTGCTCCCTAATTATTTTTCTCTTTTAGTCAGACGCACATGAGGTCCCTTGTCCTCTTTTAATTTCACAAAAGGATTCTTAACGGTATTGTTTTACGTTAGCTACATCCCTGTCAGGAAACGGTACATTACAAATCATGTACTGTGATCTGCTTTTAAAAAGTTGTCTCTTGCTTATATGGATTTCTCTGATTGTTGTCTACTTTTAAAGTCATTTTTAAATATCCCCACAGGTTTCTCTAAAGTAGTCAATATGGACCCCAAGGGTCAATAGGACTATCCTTGGTTCATTGCATATTACAACAAATTATATATATATAATTATAGCTTGCTGGCTGCTGGAAAAAAAGCTTAGAAACTAGTGGATTGGGATTTCACTGAACTAGGGCTGCATAAAAATCTTGGTTTACGTAGGAAGAACCTGGCTAAAGAGAAATACATACATACATACATACATACATATATACATATATCTATCTGTTTTCTGAGGTTTTCGCGGGTGTTTGTATGTAGGTGTTTGGTTATTCGGGTTTTCTCCCGCGTAAAATTGGAAGTGTAATTCTCTCCCTCCCTCTCCCTCCCTCCCTCTCTCTCTCTCTCTCTCTCTCTCTCTCCTCTCCCTCCCTCCCTGTCTCTCTCTCTCATATGAATCCATTATATTTTGTGGAATAATTAGCCAGATGTTTAGATTGGATTTGGCATTTTTATTCATTTATTTATAGTGCTTTAAAAGCCTTGGGTGGTGCAGTGGTTAGAATGCAGTATTGCAGGCTAATTCTATTGACTGCCAGCAGTTCGATCCTAACCGGCTCAAGGTTGACTCAGCCTTTCATCCTTCCGAGATCGGTAAAATGAGGACCCAGATTGTTGGGGGCGATATGCTGACCCTGTAAACAGCTTAGAGAGGGCTGTAAAGCACTGTGAAGCCGTATATAAGTCTAACTCAGTGGTTCCCAACCTTTTTTTAGCCATGCCCCACCTAAGCATCTCTAAAATCCTGTTGCTTCCCCTGTGATATATAATTCTTACTATTAAAAAAGTGAACTCCTACTCACATAGAGGAAGCCTAAAAGGCCATTAACTTGGTTTAAACAAGGTTCCAATTGCATCCATTAAAAATCAAATTGCCCCCCTGTGGGGCGTGGGCCCCATATTGGGAACTACTGGTCTAAGTGCTATTGCTACACTGAAAAAAAGTGACTTATGACTGTTTTTCACATTACAACTATTGTAGTATCTCCATAGTCACATGATCAAAATTCAGATGCTTGGCAACCGACTCATATTTATGACGGTTGCAGTGTTTTGGGGTCCTGTGATCACCCCAGAATGACAAGCCAAGTTAATGGGGAAGCCAGATTCATTTAACAACTGTGTTACAAACTGCAACCATGGTACAGCTTAATAACTACAGTGACTCACTTAACAACTGTGGCAAGAAAAGTCGTAATGGGGCAAAATTCACTTAACAACTGCCTTGCTTAGCAACATAAATTTGGGCTCAGTTGGGATCATAAGTCAGGAATTAACTGTATAGTACTTAGTTTTTTTAGTTGCAGCAAACTCTCATGGAAGTGTGATCTGGGCAACCTATTTACTACAGCTAATATGTGACCTAATTCAAATATGCTCCTAGCATGGAAGGTTCTGCTTAATTTTGTAGCCTATACAGGTAGTCTTTGACCTACGGCCATAATTAAGCCCAAAATTTCTGTTGTTAAGTGAGACATTTGTTAAGTGAGCTTTGCCCCATTTTACAACTTTTCTTCCCATAGTTGTTAAGTGAATCACTGCAGTTGATAAGTTAGTAACCCGGTTATTAAGTGAATCTGGCTTCCCCATTGACTTCGCTTGTCAGACGGTTGCAAAAGGGGATCACGTGACCCCGGGGCACAGCAAAGGTCATAAATATGAACCGGTTGTTAAACATCTGAATTTTGACCATGGGGAGGCTCTAAAGTTCATAACTATGAAAAATGGTCATAAGTCACACTTTTCAGTGCTGTTGTAACTTTGAATGGTCACTAACTGAACTGTTGTAAGTCGAGGACTACATGTATTTTCTCTCAACTTAACTTACCTCACAAGACTGCTGATCTGAGGATAAAAACGAATGGAAATTCTCACATAATGAGCCTTGGTGGCGCAGCCGCTAAAGTGCTGTTAAAGTGCTGCCAGCTGCCTGCAATTACTGCAAGTTCAAATTTCACCAGGCTCAAGGTTGACTCAGCCTTCCATCCTTTCGAGGTAGGTAAAATGAGGACCTGGATTGTGGGGGCAATAAGCTGACTTTGTATAAAAAGAA
Organism: Pituophis catenifer annectens; assembly: GCF_029215685.1. Lineage (NCBI taxonomy): Eukaryota > Metazoa > Chordata > Lepidosauria > Squamata > Colubridae > Pituophis > Pituophis catenifer. The sequence goes on from NW_027256883.1 coordinate 130,471,061, forward strand.
CACCGCTTGGGGGCCCCCGAAAGCCCTACTAAGCAGGTATATACAAAAGTATGAAGGCTATTGCTTAACACATTGTAAGCCGCCCTGAGTCTCCGGAGAAGGGCGGCATATAAATCAAACCAATAAATAAATAAATAAATAATAAATAAATAAATAAATAAATAAATAAATAAATAAATAAATGCCACTTTAAATTCCTGGAGAAAAAGTGGAATAAGCCTAGCAAACTAATAATAAGAAATAAGTCTTGTATTAGAATCATGGCTGTTATTTTGACAAGCTATTTATTGTTGTAGAAAAAACTCATATATAATAGTATCTCTAGACCAGGCAGTGTAAAAATCCCATTTTTCTATTTCATTATCTATTGCCCCATCTGAGACCATTCTTCATGTAACAGGACAAGCACCAACTCTTCCCTCTAGTATATCTCCTTGTACAAAAAATGAGGGTTATTCCTATCCGTATATACGGAATTTCCATTTAACTGACTATGGCTGGATGAGATACCATGACTGTGGCTGAGTATAAAATTGGCCTCTGTTTTAAGTGTCATGTAGACAGCAATAGCACTTAGACTTATATACTGCGTCACAGTGCCTTACATCCCTCTCTAAGCGGTTTGCAGAATCAGCATATTGCTCCCAACAATCTAGGTCCTCATTTTACTGACCTCAGAAGGATGGAAGGCTGAATCAACCTTGAGCCTGGTTAGATTCGAATTGCTAAACTGCAGGCAGCTGGCAGTCAGCAGAAGTAGCCTGCAGTACTTCATTCCAACCACTGCGCCACCACTAATTAAGACTCTGGAGAATAGGCATTTCTGCCTATTGGTGAGAACTGTATAAAAAGCGAATTGGTTAGGCAGTGGAGGAAGTTGCTGGACGCTGTGGATGTCGTATTTCTGCTGTGTACTGTAGATTGGGGGCACTATATAAATCCAGACATGGTTGGAGGAGGAGCTGAGCACCCAGCAGGAGCATGCAGGATGAGAAAGAGGGATCTGTGGCATGGAATAGCAGGTGGAAGAAACAGCTGGTTTGGAAAGAGGCCCAGATGTCAGAAAGGACATCTTGACAAAGATGGAAGACTGAGGGATTGAGGCGATTAAGAAACCATAAAATGCTTCATTGAGAAATATCTGTATGTAGATAGCAAATGAGTGGTTAAGCTCAAGCCACTCTATCTAAGAGAAATAAAAATATTTACTTCAGAAACATTGTCTTTACTTCAGGAACATTGTAATTTGGAGAAGAACAATGTGTGTTTGTGTGTGGGTGCATGCATACCGCACCTGGAAAGTTCCCATCCTTTTTCTTAACTTTGACATGACTATTAATCATTGCTAGATTGATCTCCATGACGTTGTCTGATTGTCCTTTGAAACCTTCACTCTGTTTGATGACAGCATTTGCATGTATATGTTGTGTGAAGGTACACTTATTTTATCTGTCAGGAATGTGTCAGTCAGTTTCACTGGATGATGTCAGGTTCTAACATTTTGAGTGGGATTCATACTATGAATACTTATCAACATTTTTCTGCACAATCATTTTCAAAGTATGAACAAAATTAATTGTTTCTTCACAGCTACCCATCCCTGCATATTCCCACTGTTGGTCTCTGTGCAACTATAGGACTTCTGTATTACTTTAGATGTTTAGTAATCTATACTTATTTATTTTCCTAACTCCTTACCATCTTTAAAATAAAAATACAAAGTGGGTCTGACTGTTTGTTGATGTCTGACTACTAAAAAAAAACAGTTGATAAAAACACGAGTACATCTAAGTATAATAAAACACCAAGAGTTGTTCAAGTGAGCCTTATTTAATCTCACACTGTTTATTATTTTTAACACATACAGTAGTTGGCTCCTTGGTTGTTACTTAAAATAGACATTTGAAAATGCGGAGACATAAATTAATCATTGTTAGATGCAATGCAACTTGCAGTTTTCTATATTTATATTGCTTTATTATTTCTACCCAAAGTGGGTGATATGGTATTTGGGGAAGTTAATTTTTTTTTTAAAAAAAGAACAAAACAATTAAAGAATTCTTAATCCAACTCAATAAAGCTTGGATGAAGAAGAAATTTTGATTTTTAATGGTGGAAAGTGTGTGAACCAAGTGTGACTCCTAATGGAAGATAGACTATTTGATACAGGTTCACACAGCTGTTTCTGTCTCTTGAGTAAGTTCACATGAATACAAGCAGGTTGTCTGAAACCAAGTTTTAAACTAATTAAAATTTCAGAGTTAAGACCAAAAAGGCTGATTGAGTTATGCCCAGAAACCAGTTGGCAACCAGTAATTTTATTCCACTGCCTTCCCAACAAATACTTGGGTACTTTAGTATTATTGCCTGGTTTGGTACTTGCCATAAGTAGGCCAAGAATTTTATGTTATCTATTTAAGTTTACTCAGAGACAAGACTCACTGAATTCAGAGGGCTTACAGGCAAGTCCTTGACTTGCGACTGTAATGGAGCTTGCCTATCATGGTTGTAATTCATGACAGTCATGAAGCAGATCAATCACATGACTGACCTGATTTTACAATCTTTTTTGTGGTGGTTGTTAAGTGAATGCCACAGTCGCAAAGTGGCATTAAATGAATGCTGGGGTTATTAAATGAATTCATGGTTTGCTATGAGTTAGTTTTGCTAAAAATTGGAATTAAATGCTGGGTTATGACAAAAAGTTGTAAAATGCAATCACATGGTCGTGGGATATTGCAAATGGCCATAAATGTGCCTGGTTGCTAAGCACCCGAAGTGCAGTCACATGACCATGGCGAGTGGACTGACCATCAGAACTTCAAAACCGGGTTGTAAGTACCCTCTAGGTAAATTCCGTCCATCGGAATTTTGAATAGTTGCAAAGCAATCGGTTGTAAGTCAAGGACTATCTGTATTTTTATATAAGCTTTAGCTATTATTATGCATCATTTAGCTACGATGCATTAATTTTTATGCATCATTACCCCCGAATCCCCAAATCTGAAATAAAACACGGCCCTGCACAAAAGAATCCATAATTGCATAAAGTATTGATTACTATTTGAGTTTTCCTAACGGCAGATAACTAACAAATCGTTGAGAATATTTCGTTTGGTCCTCAATTGATTACTGCTTTTGAATTCTTTTCAGAAACAAATGGAATCTCATTCAGGATCCAGACCAGTGTCAAAGGACCTTCGGGCACAGACATATTGTTAAAGTTGTTGTTTCATCTACCGCTCAGTTACCCATCAAGCTTGCCAAACATTTCTCTTAATTCTGAACAACTTACAAAGACACAGTGTCTGGCTGTGAGAGCAAGATTGCTCAAAGAAGCAGCAAGTCATTTGTCTCAGCCACTTGTACATGAGTTGGTTCTCTGGATAGAGCAGAATTTTCAATCTGTTATTGAAGAAGCTGAAATTCCAGCCTGCGGTGGGCAAAGTATTCCGTCAGTGAAAACACCCGAGGATGATGACATCTGGACTGTCCTTTTGCATTTAGACCATATGAGAGCCAAAGGAAAATATATCAAAATGGTTGAAAAATGGTGTAGAGATCTTGACTTGGCGGGAAGACTGATGTTTATGGGCAAGATGATTCTCATACTACTTCAAGGAGACAGGCGGAACATTAAGGTGCAGGCTTTGCTCTTTGTGGTTGGTTATGTGGCTGGCAGACCATTGAACAAGAATGAATATTTGAGAATTTTGCTCGGTAGCATTAACCATCAGAGATACCCTGGTTGGTTGCTGATTTCCACACAAAACTCAACTTTCCTCTGGTTGTTTTCTCCCTCTGTCCCCTGGGTTCCCCCTCCATAAAAGTTACATCCACAGCAATGTTTAATATTGGGTTTGCAAGTCCAGCCAGAGTTTGCACCGAGAAAGGGGACAGCAATCACCAACTTCATCACTGTCCCTTCTGCTCTGGTGAAGAACTCCAATATGAGCAGTCACAGCAGATTAGACAGAATGCTCTCCTCTTGCTTATATTACCTTCACATGAGGGTGAGCAGATACGTGATAAGAGAAATTTGAGTTTACCTCTGTGCCTGTCCACTCTATGGGGAGTCTAGATTAGTTCTCAAACTTGGCAGCTTGATGATATGTGGACTTCAATGCCCAGAATTCCCCAGCAGCATGAGAGTTGAAGTCCACACATCTTCAAGTTGCTAAAATCAAGAAATGGATTTAGATGGCCTAGATATGTGAAAGACCACACATCTTCCAGCTGCCAAGATTGAGAAACATTGGGTCAAGACAGTGGCTATTTGAGACACAGTGGTAAATGGGCTTTTTTTCCAGTTAATACGGCAGCCTCACCACCCAAGTGCCCTTCACACTTTCTAGCAGTAAACTAAATACTAATGCATTAATTAATCATGAAAAAGTTGCTGCCCTTTTATGACACCCCATTTGTGTTACCATAGGCAGCTGCTTCACTCGAACTAATGGATGCTATTCCTGTAACCAAGAATGGATGATTATACATAGGCCAACACATATCTTCCATTGTGATGTATGGAATTATGGATGAATCATGACAAATTTAGTATTCTGTCATGCCTTCATGGCCAATGAAATGTAACTGGTAGAAATTTTGTGTTCAGAAATGGATTATATTATTTAGATCTGGATAATAATTACAGTCCTATGAGTCGGTTGGAATTTTATATGGAAATATATATGCGAACTGACAGATGGGAAAATTGAACAACTCCTAAATGTGAATTATTCCTAAATGTCAAAGTGGAACTTTCTGTTTTTTAGTTTAATGCCATTTTGTGAGCAATTTGCATTCACAAAAGCCTTCAGTTACCGCAGTTTTGGTTTCACTATTTTGTTCTCCAGTCAACTCTGTAGTATACTCAGTCCTCATGGCAAATCTTAATGAGAATGGATGCCATTGTTCTTTTTTTATGCTTTCTTAGCCGGGTATAAATTTGCACCGCTCAAGTCTTATTAATCTGATCACTACATAATACATGAATAGAATAGAATATCAAAGTTGGAAGGGACCTTGGAGGTCTTCTAGCTCCAAGGGACCTTGGAGGTCTTCTAGCTCCTGCTCAAGCAGGAGGCCTTATACCATTTCAGAGAAGTGATGGAGCATCCACAACTTCCGAAGGGAAGCTGTTCCACTGGTTGATTGTCATCGCTGTCAGGAAATGAGGATGCAATCCTGTTTTACTTAAAATGAAGTAAGGCTGTTTTAAACCTCCTGGACCTGCCTCCTAAGTAAACATGAAGAAGTCTGTATTGGTTATGTAGTCTTTATCTGTAATTTTAGCAGATTTTTAGAGAATTACAGATTACTCTATTGTAGGCTGGAAAGTCAAATAAAAAACAAAACAAAAACAAGCCAGTGGTAAACCTGTTCCAGATTATTGTATTTCCAAGAAAATTGCACAGAAGTATCTATAAAATCACCAAGAGCTGAATTTGGCTTGAAAGAGAGCAGATTATGCTTATACTTTTCATCTTTGGTTGCCACAATTTAATGCATGGATGTATTGATTAAATCATCAGGAGCTGAACTTGACTTCAAATAAACCTACCTTCCTTCCTTCCTTCCTTCCTTCCTTCCTTCCTTCTTCCCTCCCTTCCTCCCTCCCTCCCTTTTCCCATATATATATGTATTATTTCTATCCTGCTGCAATCACGAAGATTCTCTGCAAATTACACAGACTAAATAATATAGTTAAAACATAGGGTACAAAACAAACAATACTAAAACAAATGTTTTAAAATACCCTTAGTGACATGTGTAGTCTCAGTTTACTACTTGGTAACAAGTAGTCCTTGATTTACGACCGTGACTTTATGACCTTATTTTATGTCTTTTTGTCAATCACCATAGTCGTTAAGTGAATCCACACTCATTAAGCAAATTCTCTGGTTGTTAAGCTATGGGGCATTTTTACCAAAAAATGGAAGTAAACCCTGGTTTTCAACAGAAATATATGACTGCAGGATGCTGCCAATGACTATTAAGTGCAGGCTGGTTGTTGAGCAGTCATTGGCCCAGTTGTTAAAAGTTCAGTACTGGATGATAAATGCCTTTTGGGGAGGGTCCAATGGAACTTCAAATGAACATTAAGCACAGACCGTAAATCGAGGACTACATATAAACATGCTTGATTTTTAATTTCTATACATTTATAGTGGTGAAAATTTATTTTATTTGTAGGGGTTTTTTGCTATTATTGTGACCTGTTTCTGTTTTGAGGCTGCAAAACCAACACTCACTAAATGGTCCCCCATCCTAAAAACTTTGGCAAGATTTGAATTTGTGTGTGTGTGAGATCTATAATTTGGAAGGACTTTGTTGTTCGATAATAAATTAAAGTCATCCTGGGCTCTTCACTCTTTCAGAATTGAATATAGCAGCTCTGAGCTGAAGGACTTGGTAGAAGAGCTTTGTTGCCTTTTTGTTAGTCTTGTTTGTGAAAAAGATGAAATCACGTGGCCAAATCATGCAACATGGTTTGCACCGAGTATTAAATGAAAGGGCCTTGCGTTATTAGAACAGATGAGTGGGAAGAGCTTTCATGTCATGGCAAAATAAACCACTCATCTTTTCTCCAGGCCCTAGATCTAATCTTTAACAAAACACAAAGGAAAAAACCCAGTGTGTAGTATTCAAGTAGATTTAATTCATGTAGGAAGCAAACAAACACTTGAAGCAGAAAAAACTAAGATGACATCACTACTACACCCACTTAGGTGTACTAGGGGAAAATGTGTATTGGGAAAAAATTTGTGTGTGTTTACACAAAGTTACCTATCCTTGTTCTGGGAGATGGTATAAGAATTACATCTGTGGCTGAGTGAAGAGACATTTTAAATATCACTGCAGCCGACTGGGGAGTGTAACTCAGAAATTAGTTGCATAAATTTGTTTATTTTTCTTTTTTCTTTTTGAAATAATTTTTATTGAGTATTTTACATTTTAAACCCACAATAGCAAAAGAAGTCAAGAGACAAAACAGAAACAAAAACACACACACATCAGATGTTAAAATACAATACTAACAACAGATATATACAATGTAACAACTTTCTACATCGACTTTTTACTCTTAACTTTTATCCTCCCATTCCTTCTCTTTATTTTTAAATATTAAATCTGTTTATTTTTCTGGTGAGTTAACGTATGAACTAGGAAAAATTGGAAGAGAACGGCATCAGGTGTAATTCTGCTTTTTGTAAGAGTGATAAAGATGCTCAGGGAAGCTGTTTTGGAAAGCTTGGTGCAGTTGTTCATAAATTTGTACAACTCAAGTGTATGCCTTTCGCACGTCACATGAAAACGTAAGTGCAATGTCACCATACTTTGCACTGGTAGGGTTATTTACTAGCAAGAGTAATCCTGCCATTAATAAAACGTAAAGAGTTGATTTACAGGTTTCAGCCAAAGTCTATTTAGAAATCCTTTCAGGAAATATTTTTTTTCCTGTCAATAATATTTGTCCTTGGGCTATTATGGATGATATTATATTAACGTTGTTGAATTCTTCTTCTTTTTTTTTCTGATTTAGGAATACCTTATTTTCCAAAAAACTAGTAAAGTGGATGTGGATTCCAGCGGAAAGAAGTGTAAAGAGAAAATGATGAGCGTACTCTTTGAAACAAAAGTACAGGCTGAACACAGAAGGTATGATTTAGTTGCATTCAGCTAGAAAACCAGCTTTGAATTGATAATTATATTCTGACAAAGAAGTTGGCATATTCACAAAGTCTCTTTGGTATAATATAGGTTTCAGGCATTTGAAGTCAAAGAATATTCAACGTTGGATGAGCTACAACATGAATTTGAGGCCGCAGGACTTGCCAAATTGTTCAGTGAGTTTGTGTCGGCTCAGTTAAAGAAAATTTGAAGCAAGCCCACATGACTATGACTTAAACTGTCACTAAATATATCAAATGGAAGAGGAAGATAACGCGGAAGGTTTGGTGATGAACAGGTCCTAAAGGTTTTCTGAAGCAAACTGTCACAAAAAAAGCCATCTCCTTACAGAAAGCACAAGGCACTTTTCACAGTAGAACAGATGTTACTTCGCTGTGTGCCCTGACAGCAGTTTGCTAGTAACTGTTGAAAGTTTCAACAGTTGATATTTAAGAACTGTAGGTCAGGTGTGAAGGGATTGCTGTTGTCCTTGGGACTTGGAAACCTAATTTTGCATTTTGATATATATGTATATTTTCTGGCTATTCAAAAAAATGTTTGCATCATATTTTCAAAAAGTAATGCTTATATGGTCTAAAGAGCTTGTGTTTTAATTTATTAATTGAAGAATGTAAGTGATGAGACATAATTTTAAACTTTGCTCTCTTTTTTTTTAATTTTAGGAAAGTGAAGTAAAATAACTGTAGCATTATTTCCCAGAGATCAGTTTTGCCCTTTCATAAAAGTAGAGTTTCACCTTCTACTTATAAATTGGATTTAAAATTCACCTTACTTCAGAAGCTAGTTTGAGTGGCTACTACAATACACACAATACAGTCAAAAACTGATTAATATATATAAAATATAAGATAATAAAATTCAAAAGGTTCTTTTAAAAATGTGAATGTGGTAGACTCACACAACCACTTCTATTTTTTTCTATTTGACCATTGCTCCAGTATAATATCTGCTTACTGGCTTATAAATATCCTGCAGGTTTCTTAAACTGAATAAAAGCCGCGTTGCCTTTCACCAAAATTATTTGTTTTTAGCGGTTTGTCTGTTGAGTTTTGTATATATAATCATTGTAGAGATGTCTGAAAAAGATGCCATACCTTTGATTAGGAATCTATTTTTTTTCAGTTCCTATTAATGAGGATGGTAGTAACTTTCTCAATACTGTGGAAATTGGGAAGAATATCATTCTCCTAAAGATAGGGTTGAGTAACTTGTACTTCTCTAGATGTTACTGAATAACAACTTCCAGCATACTGGGTGAGGCTACTGGGATTTGTTCTTCAGCAAGATTTGAAAAAACTCTGCATCCTTGTTTTATATTTTCAACTTGTTGACAATGGAAATGAAGAATTGATCCCTTTAATGTAGGGTTTTCTACTTTAATGTATAATATTTAACAAAAGAAAATACCAAACTCCGCTGTTCAGGAGTCAAGCTTTATTCTGGGTTCCATCTTTAGGCCTGGTATACTTGCTCTTTTTTACACTATAATTATTACTCTTATTTACCAAACTTGGATAGAATAAGTTGATTGGAACAATTTACTCTAGAAGTCTCGTGCTACCATTTATTAGGTAAGTGCATCAAAGCTAGAAGATTTTTGTCTATCCTTGTCAAGCTTCTTTCTGCCGGGTTGGCATCCAATGAATGAGGGAAGTGAGTTTATTGAGAAATATCGCCAAATGTCCTTTTTGGGCTTCCTTACTAGAGGGGTAGATTTTGGGTCACAGTTACTTGCATGACCTCCGCTTTAATAAGGACCCTATGGGCTTAATGGGTTAAAAGTGCTTGTCGTGTTCCCCAGTACTTGCCTGCTACCTGCCTATTTATTTATTTATTTATTTACTTACTTACTTACTTACTTACTTACTTACTTACTTAACTTCCCCGCTGCCTTGAAAGAGGCGGTGGTAAGGCCTCTCCTCAAGAAGCCTTCCCTGGACCCGGCAGTATTAGCCAACTATTGTCCTGTCTCCAACCTTCGCTTTGTGGAGAAGGTTGTTGAGAGTGTGGTCGCGCGACAGTTTCCACAATTCCTGGAGGAAACATCTTATCTAGATCCGTTCCAGTCGGGTTTCAGGTCTGGGCACAGCACGGAAACGGCATTGGTCGTGTTGGTAGATGATCTCTGGAGGGCTCGGGACAGGGATTGCTCCTCCGTTCTGGCCCTGTTAGATCTCTCAGCGGCTTTTGATACCATCGACCATGGTATCATGCTGCACCAGTTGGAAGAGTTGGGGATGGGGGGCACCGTGTTATGGTGGTTCTCCTCCTTTCTCTCAGACCATTCGCAGTTCGTGTTGGCAGGGGGGCAGAGGTCGACCTCGAGGCCTCTCATTTGTGGAGTGCCTCAGGGGTCGGTCCTCTCGCCCCTTCTGTTCAACATTTATGTGAAGCCGCTGGGTGAGATCATCCGTGGCTTTGGGGTGAAGTACCATCAGTACGCTGATGACACCCAGCTGTACATCTCCACCCCAGGCTACCCCAACGATGCCCTTGAAGTGATGTCCCAGTGCCTGGAGGCTGTGCGGATCTGGATGGGGAGGAACAGGCTCAAGCTCAACTCTTCCAAGATTGAGTGGCTGTGGCTCCTGGCATCCTGATATAGTCAGTTGACTCCATCACTGACAATCGGGGGTGAGTCTTTGGCCCCTGCGGAGAGGGCGCGCAATCTGGGAGTCCTCCTGGATACGCAGCTGTCCTTGGAGGAACATCTTCGAGACCACTTGCTGCTACCGACGACCTCCCACCGACCTGTGCACTCCCACAGAGAGGGCCTCCTCGGGGTGCCATCAGCCAAACAATGTAGGCTGGTGACCCCCAGGGGGAGGGCCTTCTCTGTGGGGGCACCTACCCTCTGGAATCAGCTGCCCCCAGAGATAAGGAGAATCCAAGACCTCGGTGCCTTCCGCCGTGCCCTTAAAACTTTCTTTTTTCAGCAAGCCGGGCTGGCTTAACATATTTTTTAACATATTTTTTAAATTTTTAATTTGTGTGTTATCTTAAATTGGGGCCAAATTAATATATATCCTTTTAATTGGTTTTAATGTTTGTATTGCATGTTTTTATCTGGCTGTACACCGCACTGAGTCCCTCGGGAGAAGGTGCGGTATATAAATTCGAAATAAAATAAATAAAAATAAAATAAATAAATATGGTCCCATATAATGACTCTAGATGGCTCACAACAATCCCTAAAAATATGGTTAAAAACAACAGAATCCTTCCCTGCAGGTTCCAGATCAAGCATCCTTGCAGCTCAACCCCATCTTGGCCCGGTGCTTGGGGGAAGAGCCCGGTCTTCATGATCTCAGATGGGAGGTTGTTCCAAAGGACTGGGTTGGTCTCCAAGAAGGCAGGCCTCTGTACTCCCATCAGGTGGCAACTTGGAGCACACTCACCCTATGTGACTTAGTAGGACAAACAGGAGAGATGATCCCTGGTACCTTGTGCATTGAAATCTTTCATTTTGTTAGTGGGTATTTCCAAACTGGAGGACCCATTCTCCTCTGTAGTGCAAAGCATAGCCAAACTTATGTGGAGTACATTCAGTTTTAATGAGCTCCTTTTTATACCCTCCCGCTAAAAACAACATAGCTGTCATTTCAATACACACTTGGTAATATCATGAGATGACAGTAAACTTTGTGCGCTTTGGCATTTTGTCAACCGAAGTGTATGAGTTTTTTAAAAACTACTTTCTGCATCCAATTTGTACTTGTATATTTTGGATGGCAACATCTGCCTTTATGTCATGTAAGAAGAAACAGTTGTAAAAAAAAATATCTGTAAACGAAAGAGTTCGTGCTTGCTATCGTAAATGAGGATACATCAGTCAAATCAAGGTGTAATAGTTTCTTCAAAACATTTGCCATATGGGGCAAATTATGTCACTTCAAATAGTTGACATGGTCATATTAGACTTCAGAAGGTATCCCAGAATGTCATTGTTGTTACCTGATCTAGAGCACATTGTCAAAACCTGTACAAGATGAACATATCCAATAGTTTCATGCCTGAAAAATAACACTGTGTCTTCATTCTGTACAAAAATACTATGGGAAAAGAATGGACAGTGTTCTGTGGTACGTGAGATTATATCTTTAGGCAACTGCTTCACTTCAAGCTTGCTAGGTTAGGATTTTGGGTCCCTGTTTGCCTTGTGGATGGACACCCTTAAACAAAAGAAAGGAAAAATTGTCATGGAAAACACTATGCTTTTCATGATATACTCTTTAAGGAAACATGTCTCTAAATCCTGTAATCTCTGATAATAGGTGTTGATATGAATCCTTATTAATAATAATCAGCTAATTTATTAGTTTTAATATTTTAATTATTTTCTTAGGTAAAGGGTCCCTCATACATATGTGCTAGTTGTTCCCAACTCTAGGGGGTGGTGCTCATCTCAGTTTCAAAGCTGAAGAGTCAGCGCTGTCCGAAGACGTCTCCATGGTCATGTGGCTGGCATGACTAAATGCCAAAGGCACACGGAACGCTGTTACCTTCCCATCAAAGGTTTTTCTATTTTTCTACTTGCATTTTTTACGTGCTTTCGAACTGCTAGATTGACAGAAACTGGGACAAGTAACAGGAGCTCACCCCGTTACGCGGCATTAGGGATTCAAACTGCTGAACTGCCGACCTTTTGATCGACAAGCTCAGCGTCTTAGCCACTGAGCCACCGCGTCCCTTTTATTATTTTCCTACTTGTCTTTTATAATCTGTAACTATCCAGAATTGCATTATAGGGGAGATGGACATCATAAAATTTTATAAATTAATCAATATGATCAGTATGATTTATCCAGATATTGTTGTTACTGTCTCTTAATACCTACTGGGAGTAGTAACTAGTAGTCAGTTTATACTCAACATTGACAGCTCATTGTGAAATCCAATATATGAATATAGTGTCTTCATTATCTATTAGAAAAAGGGATATAAGAACATCAAGATAATCTTATATTAATACACCAAATGCTTATATATGCTTAACTGGATACTTCGGGAAAGTTCTCAAGCAGATCCTGAGCATTACAGAATTTTTACTGTCACTCAGCAATAGGTGTCTCTGATATCATGATTAACTATCTTTCTTAAATTTTTCTGTTTTAAAAAAGTTACCTAGATTTTGTCTGTCCCAGTTCACCACCACTTAATTTTATTGGAATACCCAGATTTTGGCATCATGAAAAAGGCTCACCTCTTCATGGATAGCTTTATATATCTCTATGAAGTTTTCTATTTGCCTTTTTTAAAGCTGAGGACTTACAAGATATGAACCATTTTTAAATGCTGCCAAATTTTATTTCATTTTTCAGAAGTGGTGGATGGTGTTCCAAGTATGGCCACTTCTCTGTGGATTTGTGTAAAAACAAATATTTTTCTCTTTTTTATTTTTGAGAAATCTATGTTCTACTGATGTCCAACATGGAATTTCTTTCTTCTTTTAAACAGCAATGGGCACATATAGCCTTTTTTTTTTTTACTGGGTTGCTTACCACTAGCCTCAAGACTCCTTTCTTGATTAGCTACTGTCAATTCAGATCCCAACAGCGTACATATGAGATTAAGATTCCTGCCCTGTGTTTATGTGCTTGCTTGTCAGTCTTCCTGGAATGTTCCTTCAGCCGTTTTTTTTGTCCATACGATAAAACATACAAAATAATTTAGTTTGCCAGCCGCCTAGCTAAGTTTTCTGCTAACTACTGGTGCCCTCGTAACTTATTTATAAACAAGTGGTGCTGATATATTACAATGTTTGTATTCCGTCGTGAGAATAGGATTCTGATCTTTAACTAGTTATTAAAAATACAAGAGCGCCTCACCTTTTATCTCATTCTGCTAAATTTGTTTTCAGAGAGATGTCATCAAAGCTCCTTAAAAGCCTAAACAAACCACTGTCCGCACCCATGTTGATACTCAAGAACGCTTAAAAAGAAGCCTTATCTTGAAAGGAATATTGCTGGTTCTTCAGCAAGGCTTGTCACCCTATATGTGCTTATCAATCAATCTTTAATAACATTTTCTACCAATTTGAGTGGAATAGCTGTTAAACCAACTAGCCTATAATATCCTGAATTCCTCTGGATTCTTTTTTTTTTCTCAATTGGCCTGTACATTATCTATTTTATAATCTTCCGATAGATAAATTGACCTTTAGGGCATGGTACAATTAACAGATGGTTAAGATCAGTTTGTTTTTCCTACAGTACTGTCCTTTGAAGATTTGTTTTTTTGTTAAAAGATAAATGTGACAGGGTTGGCTCATGTCAGGAAAAGTTAACATACAAATATATTAAAACCTCCAATAGATGTTACAGTAGGTCCTGATCATCATTCAGAATTAAGAGCAAAGTCATCTCTCTTCTGGTTGGTTCCATGATAAATGTTATTAGGTAGATTATTCCACTTTGTGCTATTTTTCTCTCTCTCTTCATTATGACTAAAGTAACCATTACTTAATTCTTTGTATGGATCATTAAAACCACCGATTTGAAAGTCTCTCTAATTTCAACCTTTAAACGTAAGATCATCTGTAATTTTGATTGGGGAAGGATACATCCTCAGTTCCTGTGGGTAGATTTGTTGATGTAAAGTGTCAAAACTTTGTACCTAATCATATGAGCTCAGGTGTGCTCTCAGGTTTTTCACTACCTCTCTATTCATTTTGTCATGCACAATTATTCACGTCAACCACTTTAAAGAAATATAGGGCTGACTCATACATTTGCCCAACTTCTGATTGATATTTTGGCTTTTCCCAGAATGGTACTGTTGTCTTGAGTGGCAGATGCCCTATTATGTTTCTCAGAATAGTTTTGGAAAACCTCAAAATGAGTAAACCTCTAGCTTTGTAGTGTATGCATCTGAAATACAATCTCTCATTACTTACTGGCAAAAAGCTTCTCGACATACATTGATATTGGAGGATACATGCATGTGCATGCTGTACTTTTTTGTTTCAGAACCATCTGCACTACAAATTATCTATCTTGTAGACAACAAGAATGTCAGGTGCAAGCAACCAGAACCACTCATGAATAGTCTGAAACAGAAGCTTTATTGTTAATCACCTATGTTACAAGAATCTCACCAGACTGACTACGTTCCCTCAGGAATGGTCAGATTAGGCTTCAGGGATTCTGGGGGCGGTCAGACCTGTGTTGCTTTCTGCAATGGAAGGACTCTAAATTCAGCCCTCTCTTAGCACCTTCCGCTAGTCCAACTGAGATTCTATGACAAGAAAGAAGAATTCATGTTAACTAATATTCAGAATAACAATGCTAAACAGAAAATAACTCTTTGTATCCTGCCCTAACTGTTTGATGTGCTCCTCAGAAGAGTCCAGTCTTCTCTGAAAAGGTAACTGTGGTCAAGTCATGACAACTTCTTTGAATTAAGGCTGCAAATTTAAATACAACCATCATTTGGAAAACTAATCTTATGGGAGTCACACAGATCACTTTAAAATCTCATTCCTGTTCACATCCTGTTGTATAAATGGCAGTAGCCAAAGTGGATGGCATTTGTGACAACTTGCCCTTGTCTCCTGACTGGAGCCAGAAAACCAATGAAAGATGGTTAGTATATGGGATGCGGCACTTATAAATGATCCACGATGCAAAAATTCTGGGACTTGTTGCAACCCCCATAAAGCATCTTTCTACTTACTAGGCAAGAAGTCTGATTATCTGTCAAGCCCACAGATAATAACAGATGCTTTGTCCATTGATCTTCTATCACCTGCTTAATTTGTTACTCACTATTGTTAAATAGCCTAAATCGACAGATCCATTCAGCATAAGAAATGACTTGAGTTTTTCTGCTTAATTTGAAATACTTTAAGGGTACATGATGTTGCTCAGACATCTGTAGGAAAACATCAAAGTAGAGGTCAACCCAGTTTTGTCCTAGCAAATGTCTTTGCTTTCCATTTATCTTCTGTCAACATTAAAAAGAAAGTAAATGCCTGGTTTTTACACAAGCCATAATAACTCTTAGAGGTAGCGTCCCTTTCTGTTTTGTAGCCAGGATGGCCAAATCTGAACATGTAATGTTTTATTGCAACTCTCCTTTCTCAGTTATGTTTCTTGGATTCTATTCTATTGATCCATTCGATTACTGAGGCCACCTAGTAGGGATAACATTTCTTAACACTTGATTTATGCAGATTACATGTTGAATTTAGGGAGTCTGAGGTTTTTTTTTTTAATGCAATACTTCTTGAAAATGTAACACTAAAAAATCATAAAAAGTAAAAGATAAAAAGAAACCCATCTCTTCAATATGAAAAACAAATAAGTACTTGAATGTTAGTCTCTCTTTTTTTTCCTGAATAGCTCAGAAAGGAGAAGGTAAAGAGATGGCAGGCAAACTGGGCAATTTAAGTTTTTATACAGACAAAGTAAAAACTGATAGAAAATAGTGGTACCTGGTAAATTATATCCAAGCTTAGGGCTGGTTAGTACTTGGATTATTAAAAGATATTAAGGCTATAAAATACAGTCTGGGAAGTCAAAAAGAATGAAGCCATCAAGAGTCAAACATGACTCCATGGCATTGTTAAATTTCTTGAGAGACCTCAAAAATGCAGATGTAGTGCTAAAACCTGGTCCTGAAGTGATAGCAGGGCCGGATTTAGATGGAAAGAGGCCCTAGGCTAGTCCACTTATAAGGCCCTTTCATCTATAGTGAAAGTGTAATTTTAATTTTGCTAACAATTTGAATGTAGGCCCCTCTTGATCTTGAGGCCCTAGGCTGAAGCCTAGTTAGCCTATAGGAAAATCCGGCCCTGAGTGATAGTATCACCAACATAGAGTGATTTTACCAGTACATACAGTAAAAAAAATGCAACAGAAACCAATTCAGCACATTAAAATGTGGGCAGAGGTTTTGTGGAATTGAAAGCAATAAACACGCAGATAAAAGCTGAAAGCAAAACAATAGTAAAAGAATTTATGCAAAACATAATCTAGATGGGAAGCAGATCCTTAGATAAGACAATAAAAGGAGACATTGCAATTTTACATGGAGGAGTGTAAATACAGGACAAAATTGCACCTGTCTTTTGTAGCTATCAATGTTCTTCAGATAATACATACCCCAGATAAGTTTCTGAAAGCTCGTATTAGGTTGAAATTACTCATTCTCCTAATTATTTACATGTATAATTTATACTTCTTGCCTAATACTTATCAGTACCAGCTCATTGTCTGGCCCTTGCTGCTAAATAACTGGCCTTGGCAAAGAAGAAAGGGATGGCATTTTTGAGCAAAAATGCATGAGAAAATGACCATTATATGGAGGAAAAGTTATGGATGTCTGTTTAAGAGTTACAACTTAACTACTATACCATACCAAGCACGCAGAAGAAAAGCCATTTTACACAGAAACCAAGGAAAAATGTGGCAGAGCTCTGGTTTTTGTTTTTAGAATAGAATAGAATAGAATAGAATTCTTTATTGGCCAAGTGTGATTGGACACACAAGGAATTTGTCTTGGTGCATATGCTCTCAGTGTACATAAAAGAAAAGATACATTCATCAAGAATCATAAGGTACAACACTTAATGATAGTCATAGGGTACAAATAAGCAATCAAATTATATTAGGAAACAATCAATATAAATCGTAAGGATACCAGCAACAAGGTTACAGTCATACAGTCATTAAGTGGGAGGAGATGGGTGATAGGAATGATGACAAGATTAATAGTAGTGCAGACTTAGTAAATAGTTTGACAGCGTTGAGGGAATTATTTGTTTAGCAGAGTGATGGCGTTTGGGAAAAAACTGTTCTTGTGTCTAGTTGTTCTGAGTGCGCAGTGCTCTATAGCATCGTTTTGAGGGTAGGAGTTGAAATAGTTTATGTCCAGGATGCGAGAGGTCTAAATATTTTCACAGCCCTCTTTTTGACTTGTGCAGTATACAGGTCCTCAATGTAAGGCAGGTTGGTAGTAATTGTTTTTTCTGCAGTTCTAATTATCCTCTGAAGTCTGTGTCTGTCTTGTTGGGTTGCAGAACCAAACCAGACAGTTATGGAGGTGCAGATGACAGACTCAATAATTCCTCTGTAGAACTGTATCAGCAACTCCTTGGGCAGTTTAAGCTTTCTGAGTTGGCGCAGAAAGAACATTCTTTGTTGTGCTTTTTTGATTTCGTTTTTGATGTTAGGTGTCCATTTTAGGTCTTGAGATATGGTAGAACCTAGAAATTTGAAGGTTTCTACTGTTGATACTGTGTTGTCTAGTATTGTAAGAGGTGGTAGTATGGGAGGGTTTCTCCTAAAGTCTATCACCATTTCTATGGTTTTGAGTGTGTTCAGTTCCAGATTGTTCTGGTCGCATCACGAGGCTAGTTGTTCAACCTCCTGTCTGTATGTGGATTCATCATTGTCTCGAATGAGACCGAACACTGTTGTGTCATCTGCGAACTTCAGTAGTTTAACAGATGGATCGTTTGAGATGCAGTCATTGGTATATAGAGAGAAGTGGAGAGAGCACACAGCCTTGGGGGCTCCCTGTGCTAATTGTACAGGTATCTGATGTGATTCTGCATAGTTTCACCTGCTGCTTCCTGTCTGTTAGGAAGCTTATGTTAGGAAGCCTTACAAGTGTGTTCAGGTACCGCTAGCTGGTTTAGCTTAGTTAGAAGAGTGTCTGGAATGACGGTGTTGAATTTTAATTGAATATATAAGAATCTAAGGTCTTATCCATTGTTTAGTGGGCCATTTCAACCCAAATATTTCTAGTAGAAGAAATTAGTAGAACCAAATAATTGCTCTTAAATTACTTTCTATATTAAAATCTGACAAATTGGCAATAATTCCTTGGGTTTTCTAATATTTGGAGAAGTCACATTTCGAAGCTATGCATATGCAGGTTTAGGGGAAAAACAATTGAAGAAGAAAGTGCAAAGGCCAAAAAAGCAAAATCTGGCCCAATCTAAAATACAACCATACTACTTAATTACTACTTAATAAGATTAATACTGCTTTCAAAATTAAAATAATACAAAGATGTTGTTTCCAAGACTGATTGGTTGTAAGGCCTGTGTTTGTGAATTTAGGCCAGTAATTGATTTCATGACAATAAACTGTAATGATTGGAATAATCTCATATATTTGGTAGAATTGCAATGGATTTTATGTCTTTTTAATGTTTTGTGTGAATAGCATTCTTGCCTTCTTGGAGTTTATGCTTAATTCTATGTTATCTTCTGCAAGAAATACCTATTATGTAATTTAATTACAATATTTATAAACATAAATTGAAGCTTCAATGAAAAATATGGTAATTACATTTTAAAGTTATTGTTGTTTTGTGAGTTATGTGCTTTTGAATCAATATTTTGCTTGTCTAGCCTTGTTCATGGTCATATTTCTAATAAAGACTTTTATTTCAGTTAGTGTTACCCCTTTTTGAAGAGAGAAAAAATAAAGAGAAAGAAATTATTTCTTTTTAAAAGCAGTGTTGATATTAAATTATGATGTTCTTTGAATAATATAACATAAGAATAACATTCTTTTAGGTATGGAATAGTTATATATTCATTAAGCTTAACCTTAAGATAAGAGAATAAAGCTTTCATTTTTGCCTTTGTCTTGTTTGTAATTTTTGAACATCATTTAATGCAAACATATGTTATATTACTGTTCTAGTGATCAGTTCTGCAACCTTGATTTGTAAGTATTTCTAATTTGGAGCTCAAGATCAAGATAAATTGTAGGGTTGAGTTTAATGTGCTCTGAAGTTGCAATAGCAGTTGTTCCATCCATTCCATTCCTATCAAATACCGAGATAGATATTACTCTGTTTTTTTTTTTAATCCAAAGTTAAATTTTCTTGCCTCCTATACTGATTAGTATAAAAATCATTTCCTTAATGATTGGAACTTTAAGAATAGACCAACTATTAATATTCATGAGAGTTGGTGTGACTGGACTGGGGATGGGTGAGAGTGTAGCAAATGTCTGTGATCAAAATCTGAATTAGTCTTCCTTTTCCTAGTCTGAAGAAACAATGATGTGCAATGTCTAATCTGATACACCTGAGTCATCCAAAGGGTTGGTACATGCCTCCATTTTCTTTGTTGTCTTTAGTGGGGGTTTTTCCTTCTACATTTTAAATGACAGAAAGGTGGGATATAAATCAATGAACAACAAATAAATAAGTGGACCTACTAGGTGCCTGAGAATCTGCCCCGCAAAATGAATAATCTTTCCCAACATGCAATCTTCAGGCAAAATGGTGAGATAACTCTGGTTTCAATTCTCCATCTACTCCATCGGGAAGGGAAGTGGGGGGGCATGGCCAGGGTGGGTGTTGTTAGGATGGGTGTGGTGAGCTCGACATCACTCGTGTTGGGGGTGCCTGTGGTGGCCCGAGTGCACAGCCCTCCCGAGCTCCATTTTTGCTGGCAGAGGCACTGCAGGCCGGTCCTTCGCTGTTTCCAGCGTGGCCCCACAGCCAGATCTAAGCACCCTGCGGGCCAGATCTGGCCTGTGGGCCTTGAGTTTGATCTACTGCTAAGACATTTAGCAAAATAGGAGTATAATCAAGCCCATTAAGAATAGCTGGAGTCAGCTACTTAAATTCAGTAGAAGAATCAAGTTTATGAAGGAAGTGACATGCCCCAGCGAGTACCACTGTGCTAATGGTGGGCAAACAGGGAAAAAAAGGAAGGAGCTATTTATTGCTTTTGTAGGCAGTGGGATAAAAACGACAGTAAAAATTCACCTTGGCAAATGGAAGGCTCCTGTGTCTTCTACTGGGCAGTGTAAGACAGCCTTTAGAATAACATTTTTCTGTTGAGTATTTCATGTCAGCTTTGGTTTCTACAACTCTTACCATGAATTCCTGCCTTGACCACTACAGCTGCCTTAACTTATACTTAGCAGTATATGGATGCTTGGTCCATTGTCAGGTACTTTATTTGCATTTCCTTTATCCTTGATATTAAAGTATGTCACATTATAGTGTATATCTTATTTATTATTTATTTATTTTTCAACAAGTACAAGGGAACAAGTAACAGTATAGACATAGACATGAACACATGAAGGCTATTGCTTAACACATTGTAAGCCGCCCTGAGTCTCCGGAGAAGGGCGGCAAATAAATCAAATTAAAAAAAAAAATTGGCACAAATAAAAGGATATAAATAGGCAAAACATAGCCATAAACACAGAATGATTACATATAAATGGGGACAGTAGGACAGGGATGGTAGGCACGCTGGTGCACCTATGCACGCCCCCTTAGGGACCTCTTAAGAAACATGAAAAGTCCACCGTAGACAGTTTAAGGTAAAAGGTATCTTGATTGCTTCTGTGGCAACTTCCAGGAGTCTAAATCCTTACAACCGTGTGCGTATTTAACGAGCGGTCCTTTACCTCCGGGGCTCACTTTGACCCTTCGTATGTTTTGGTAGATATACTGTATTTTTCAGAGTATAAGATGTACCTTTTTCCAACAAAATAGAGGGTGAAAATCTGGGTGCGTCTTATACTCCAAATGTTGCCCCACCCAGCCTCCCAAACTGAGATTTCAGAGGCTGAAAGAAGCCTCTGAAAGAAGTTTCAGGAAAAAAGCCTCTGAAAGGCTTTTATCTAAAATAATATGGCAAGCAACAAAAGAAGAATCAATAAAGGTTCTAACCAAACTATGTTAACAAATCTGAAGAATGATACAATAACCAACAGATCAGAAGAGGTTAATCTACATACCAATACCAAAGAAAGGAGATTGAACAGAGTACAGAGAGTCCTTCAGAATAAAAGCATCTGAAAGAAGCTTCAGAAAAAAAGCCTTTTTTTCTGAAGCTCTGTTTTGGAGGCTTTCAGAGGCAGATTTTTGTTTTCTGAAACAGAGTTTCAGAAGTTTCAGAGGCAGAAACAAAAGCAAGGCACAGAGCTCACAACCAACGAACCTGTTGCTAAAATTCACCACTGGGAACAGCTGATTGGGGGTATTCCAGAGGCCGATCCACCTACCAATCAGCTTTTTTCTTATTTTCCTCCCCAAAAACTAAGGTGCATCTTATACTCCGGTGCGTCTTATACTCCGAAAAATACGGTACTGTACACATACTTTGGATCCAGCCACTCCAATTTGGCCCATATTGGATGACATTATTTATATCTCCTTGCTTAGTAATCCAGGATAGTTGTAAGTCATGAGTATTTCTCAGACCTATGAATAAGATCCATTAGCAAATTAACTTTTGACTGCTAGTTCCCTTTGCTCAAAGGTATTCTTCTGTGGTACTTACTATTCCCTTTTCTCATGTATCTTGTTACATCACTTACCAAGTATTCCATTTTTTCTCAAGAATTTATTGCTGAGTGTTTCAACAACCTCTTTAAATTCCTCTAGCATTTCCTTAGCAATCAAGTAAGAAAATCTATATCTGGAGAAGTCATCAATAAATATTAATAGGTATTTGTTCCCTGATGGGGTTTTTAGCCTTCATAAGTCCACAAATATAACAGTGAATTATCTCTAGAGACTAGCGTTTCTCTTTTACTCTGAAGAAAAATAGGTCTGATTCCCTTTGTCATTACACAGTATTATATATTTAGATTTTACTTTGCACAATTCTTTCTTCAGACTTCTTCTTAAATACCTCTTTTTTAACTGAGACATTGCATTCAGGTTTCTATGACCTAGTCACTTATTCAGCTATGATTTGAAATGGTTCTTTTGTGGGTATTATTTTCCATCTGCAGAGTTCACTTCAAATAGGCCCCTGTCTTTGAGAGATCCTTTTCATAAGTAACACATCTCCATCTGTACAAAATTGTGCTTTCTTTTCAATTGTATTTCATATCTTCCTTCCGGGGCATATTTTACCAGCACCAAACTGCATTAGGATATTTTAAATCAGCAGTTATTTCCCCTTTCCAGTTTGCTGCAATTTTGCAAATTCCCTTGTCTTTAGCAAAAACTTGCCTTCTGTCAGATAGGAAGATGTGATTTTGGTTTCCGATTCAATGAATCTCTTTTTATTCTTTAATTAAATCACTGGTTGCAGCAGAACCACTGCAGATCTTTTTCATAATGCTTTTCAGAGCAAGCTTCCCCAAACTCTGTGAATGGGATAAAGTTTCTACTGCAGCTTTGATTCTATTGTTCTTTGATGAGTCATCCTCCATCAGCTGTGAAGGTCATGTTAGGGTTTTTCTTTCTCAAACAACCAAAGTTGTTTATTATAAATTATAACTATGGAGCAAGGTGCATTCTAGTCATTATTTTGTTAAACTATAGGAAGGGAGGACTTCAGTGGTGGGTTGCTACCGGTTCGCCCCAGATTGGGCGAACCGGTAGCGGCGGGAGGCTCTGCCCACCTGCCCGGATGCTTCTGCGCATGTGCAGAAGTGTTGCGTACCCACAAGCAAACCGGTAGCAACGGGTTTTGAAACCCACCTCTGGAGGACTTGGTCATTTCTTTGTGTAAAGAGACAAAGTTTCAACTTTGCTGACCCTCTGAAGAAAGGTCTTATAGAGATTAACCTTTTTTCTGTGATAATAAGCAGGGAATGGGAGAGCTTGGTGTAATGGTTAAGGCACCAGGTTACAAACCAGAAGACTGTAACTCCTAGTTCTGCCTTAGGCACAAGACAGCTAAATGACCATGATTTGCCCAGGCAGTTGCCAAGAGTCAACACTGACTTGACATAAAGTAAACGTAAAAGGTTCCCTTCGCACATATGTGCTAGTCGTTCCCAACTCTAAGCGGTGGTGCTCATCTCCGTTTCAAAGCCGAAGAGCCAACACTGTCCAAAGACATCTCTGGGGTCATGTGGCTGGCATGACTAAACGCCAAAGGTGCACGGAACGCTGTTACCTTCCCACCAAAGGTGGTTCCTATTTTTCTACTTGCATTTTTTATGTGCTTTCGAACTGCTAGGTTGGCAGAAGCTGGGACAAGTAACAGGAGCTCACCCCGTTACGTGGCATTAGGGATTCGAACCGCTGAACCGCCGACCTTTTGATCAACAAGCTCAGCGTCTTAGCCACTGAGCCACTACGTCACACACACACACACACACACACACACACACACACAAATAAAGGTTATAGCTTTATGAAATTGCAGAAGATAGTATAGATGCAGAAATGGTATACGGTAAGTACATACGAGAGCTGATGGAGAATCAAATTGTACTGCAGAAGTTTTAACGAGAGTGCCAGCTTTCACTTAACAAGGAATTTCCCAATCCTTGTGATATATTATCATAGAATTGGTCATTTAGATTTACATTCTGTCCAGGCTAAATTTAGGGCCAAGTGCTTGAAGAGTGAAGTGTGAAATGTGCTATCTTAAATTGAGTGAAGTTAAGATGTGAAATCTATAACATGTAAGAGGTACAGTAAAAGCAAGGTCTAAAAAGACCTAATTTCAGTTTGCCTAAATATTGCAAGTATTCATCAGATGTATTATATAATTTTTCAAAATAGGAAACCTATCCATTCTTTTCTGTGCCACATCACAAGTAGCTTTTTCCATTATGGTAGCAGCATTGAAGATAATTAAAACCAGAAGCTCTCATCTATGGAACTAATTGCGTTGGTTTGCATCCCACATTCTTTCTGGTGTTTTTTTCCCCAAGAGAAAAAACCAACTTCTCTTGCTCCATCTCTCCATCTCCATTCTTATATTCTCTCAATCATTCCAGAAAAAGACACATAGGGGAAGCAAGAAATCCCTTTTCCATAAATATGAACTTTTCTTCCATTCATGGAAGCTGGGATCAAAACTATTGATCTTTGTATTAGGGCCAGATAAAGTGAAAATGAAACGAAAAGCTAAGCAAACAACAACAACTTCAAGTCTGGCAAAATGGATGTGACAGGTGTGAAGGATTCAAATATAAAGTACATTTAGGTTGTATTTATTGAATATCATACTCAAGAGGTAAGTAGTTTGCGCTGCAATATCAAATAAGATTGCCTTATTTTGATCAAAGTTCAGATGGGAATGCTATCTTATGAGAAAGTGAGTAGCAAATACAGAATTCCATTAAGAGCTATGAGAAAATATATTTCTCCGAAAAGTGATAAAAGATGAAAAGCAAGTTATGTGATAAAAAAACCCCTGAAAGTATTCAAACAGTCTATCTTGAAATAATATGGAAGGACTTTTCACATACTTTTTTGTGAATATCGGGAAGAAGAGAGAGAAATGTCAGAAGCATTTAGTATATCCTGTTGGGACAGGGTGCTTAAATTATAGAAAGATCTGTCTAGATTTAAAGCAACTATGATATTTTTTTCATTAATATATCAGTCATCCAACATTAGTTTTCAGACTTCCTTATGAAAAATAAATATCTTTACAAGAGTAATAATAGCCTTAAAGCTGCAGATCATTTACAGCAAATATCTGTAGTATGCCTTTGTAAAATAAAGTAAGGATTTGTGCATTGCAGGGAGATAAATGAGTGGCATTGATATATCTGAGTAATGGCACTTCTTTGACAGATGTGATATAACTTTTAAAAAACCCAAGCCAAAATTTATGACTTTTAGAAATAACCAATTTAATCCTGGGATCTTTACAATAGTAAGAAATGCTTATGTTTATTGCATTATTAGCCTAAGAGAACGACATCCTGGATGTAGTCGGGTGGGCAAATGTGTACTTCCATAATACAAAATACAGCTATACAACTTATAATTTGAATTGTATTTCCAGTTCATATTTTAATTTACTATTATATTAATATTGCATTTAGTATAATGTGTTTATATTTTTCTATATAAGCAGTGGTGGGATTCAGCCGGTTCGCACCACTTCGGGAGAACCGGTTGTTAACTTTCTGAGCAGTTTGGCAAACTGGTTGTTGGAAGAAATCATTAGGGCAAAGAACCAGTTGTTAAATTATATTATAGATACAGTATATTATGAAAAGCAACAAGGACCATAGATTTAACAATTATCAAAGACAAAAATGGTCAGGTTTGACAGAGACAATGAACTAAGTGTTTGCAAGTTTTGTATGGATGATGAAATATAGCAAGTAGATGAAGTACTTTGGTACAATGTTCAGCATGAATGGGAAAACAAATGCAGAAATATTACAAGATGCAAATCTTGGAATAAAGGTTTATGTGATTTGCTACAAAAAAAAAAAAGAAATTTTCTTTGTCAAAAGAAGTGAAAGTGATTGTATATCAAAGCATGATTTCACCCACTTCGTTATATGGAAGTGCTGAGTGTGTCAGCATAAGTTGTATGGAATACTTAAGAAGCCTGTGTGGTAAAAGATAAGTTAAAAATGAATTGGTACTGAATCCATGTCGATTGAATGCAAAATGGGTGACCAATACAGAAGTTTGATTATATAGAAAAGATGAATAAGAATCTAAGCATAAAACAAATATATGAAGGAAGAGTGAATGACCAGGAGGAAGGGGAAGATGTGATTGGATGGAGTAGATTAGACCTTGAACAAGATAGATAGACAGACAGACAGACAGACAGACAGACAGACAGACAGACAGACAGACAGACAGACATGATAGAAGCAAGGTTGATGTCAGGCTCCAAGAGCCAAGAATGACACATAGAGTTACTTCTGAGTAATTTCTTTATTGTTGTTTGCTTGCAAACAGAATCTTGCCAGACTAAAGCAACTATCTGAATGAGTACAGATATACTCTGTGAACTGCTAAGGAAGGTTCATTTTTGCCCTCTTCTTGCCTACCAGACATTCCAAGCTTCGCTGACCCTTTGTCTTCTGGGAAGCAGCCCAGCGGTGAAATCCTCTGAAGTCTGCTACCGGTTCTGTGAGTCTGCTACTGAGCACGTGCTTTGCGCACACATGTGCACATGGGGCGTGCTCACGCAGTGCTAAAAAAGGAAAATTTTGAAGCCTTCTGAGTCTCCAAAGGTAAGTAGAACAGCGAGTGGGGGGGAATCCGCTGTGCCACAGGATTTAGATTAACTAGAAAGCAGGAAATCCGACGATTCTAGCTTATATCAATTGCACATCACAGCTGATCGTCACCCAGCTGATCATCGGAAATACCGCTTTGCCCGAACCAGTAGCATTTTTTATTTACCAGTTCAGGAGAACCGGTCCAAACTGGTAGGATTTTACCCCTGAAGCAGCCCCTCCCTCTTGTGATAACAGACTAGATTCTACCACAGTTGATTTACAAGGCAGAACTATATTGAGAGCTTGTCCCTACTTGCATTTATCTAGGGTACAAATATGCACTAAAATCATGTTTAAGAAGTGCTCAAACAACAGTTGGCAGGCAGGAGGTGGCATTGTGCAGCTAAGCAGCAAAGAGAGACCAGCTCTGTATTCCCCTCCCTGCCCATCAATTGTTGTTCAGCTTGTTTTTGAAGAGCGGCGTGGTGTTTTTCAAATGTGAGTTCACTGTTGTTCTGAAGAGAACCAAACCTGGGTTCAGAAGTGGCTCTAACACAGCTGACTATTGTGCTGTGTTTGGCAGAAAGTTGCATTACTATTTAGTATTGCCTTGGAGATTGGGTGATTCACAACCCTTTCTTTGTCCCCACTCCCAATCCTGGCAGTAGATCCCCGAGAGATGTGGCGCAGAGGGGTAGTTCTGACAGATGTCTAAACCTGTGGGTCTTGTCATTTGTCAAAAATACCACTGGTCACAACAGTACTAAGTTTGGTAGATAGTTTGCTCACCTTCTGGGGGCCTTACAATGGAAATGAGGACATCTCCTTCAGCTACAATCTGGAGGCGATTGTGATTTGCATTAGGGTCAGAAGTGTCTATGCCGCTGTAGTTTTTATGCTATCTCACAGATGGCAAGTACCTTTTTTTCTGAGTTGTGGAGAGGAGGACTAGTGAATGAGGTTTGGTATATATTTTATTGATTCCCTCCCTCCCTCCCTCCCTCCCTCCCTCCCTCCCTCCCTCTCTCTCTCTCTCTCTCTCTCTCTCTCTCTCTCTCTCTTTCTTTCTTTCTTTCTTTCTTTCTTTCTTTCTTTCTCTCCACTTCTTCCCCTTCCTCTAATCTTTGTGTAACATTGTTTACCTTGAAAGGGGATAGTGGGACAGGCATGTCTCCATGTATATCTCTTTTATCTCTTGCTAGGACCTGTTTCTAGCTTCCCAAGTGGATCTCCAGGAATTTGGTGGTTGCTTTGATGAAGTCTGCTCCCTGCAGTTTGGGAAGACATCATTAATAGTACTAAAGATCTATAGGAAGATGATATCCATTGTCTTTAATTAAACTGGGAATTTCCACTTGCTGTGAGTACTCTAGTGATATATATGGATAAATAACTGTTAGTAGATTGCCATAAATATTGTGTTTCAAAACAGCAGGATGCTTGAGCTTCCTGCTTCTTTTCAGAGAAATGAAAACAGTAATAATTTTTAACTAGAGTTGACGTATCTGAATTAAATCCAGTAATGGTTGTTTTCTAAACAAGCATTATTAGTGCGCCCAGAATAAAGTGTTTGGTTCTGTATTGTTTTCACAAAGTATGATTCTTTAGTTTCATTAGTTTATTTGCAGAATATTACAAAATGTTTGCAAAGTGAATTATTAATTGAATGTCTGCTGTGTATTTAAAGAGGACAAATCTATTTGCCAACATGATCAAGGGGAGAGTTTTAATGTGGTTTTTATCTGTCAAACACGTTTTACATAACTGCTTCTGTTTCTAATCACAGACAGTGTTTTATGAAAATCACCTAGTCGCTAAACGTTTTAGCATCCAGACAATGCTAAAAGATTGCTCAAGATGGATTTTTGCAGCTTTTTTTAGCCTTGTAAAGTATTTTGTCTTACTGTAGAAAATTAGGGGTTTCAGGTTCAGGAATGTAGTCCCTGAGCCAAAGGACTTCTTGTGGTGGGACCAGTCAGTTCCAACTCTGAGTAAAAGTTTCAGGGTATGGTAAAAAAAGGTATGGTAGAGACCATAATCCTGCAAATGAAGTTCTGCATGGTTTTTTTATATGTGATATGTGATCAGATAGAATCTGATAGATCATACCATTGTGGTCACTGACCGTATCCTGAAAATTAGCCTACTGGCAAAATCTTAAAGCAACCACAACTTACAACAATTTACTCCAGAAGTGCCTGGCTATCCTCTTGTAATGGTATGTGAAAATAACCTTGGGAGACAGGGGGAAAAGCCAGAGCCAGGGCATTGAAGTTGTTTTTATTTATGCATACAGTTATCCATGTGCTGAAAGACTTTTAACTGAGGATAGCGGAGGAATTTTTGTAATATATAAACAGACATAAGTCAACTGTTGTTTATGATGTGTGCCTGGGCAGCATGTCCTTTGTACTATCATTCTTAATTTTTTTTTTAAAAAAAAGTATTTATGGATTGGAGACATGTAAGCCTTTCCTATCTAAAATATATGTTTGATCTGTGGATCAAAAATATTAAAAAAGGAACCCCAAAACACATGCTTCAGTTCTATCACTTTTGGGATTCCAACTTGGAGAGACAATACCAAACATGTTGGGATTCTTTAGAAGGAAACACCAAAGTTGCTAGTATAAAATACACTTCCTTGATAGTTAAAGGCATGATAGTTAACATCCTGGGTTTTGCAATAAACTGACATCGTAATAAAGAGAAGGAAAATCCCATGTTTATTCCTGATATTTCCAACAGCTTTTATCAGGCAGAGTGGAAGAAGGCTACATGTCTTAAGACAACTCTTAACCCTTTGCAGTTGGCCAAAACTTTATTGAGTGATCAGTACATATTGAGTATTAAATAGCGCAGTCCTGGAACGTGCTGGAATTTCTAGCATGTATACACTATTGAAACAGCAATGTCTATGCTGGCTGGGGCATGTCGTAAGAATGGCTGATGGTCGGATTCCGAAAGATCTCCTGTATGGAGAATTAGTGCAGGGAAAGCGCCTCAGAGGGAGACCACAGCTGCGATATAAGGATGTCTGCAAGAGGGACCTAAAGGCCCTGGGAATGGACATTAACAACTGGGAAACCTTGATCTCCGATCATTCAGCTTGGAGGCTAAAGACGCAGCATGGCCTTCTCCAATTCGAAGAGACATTTGTTCGGCAGGCTGAGGCAAAATGGAAGTCCCGGAACCAGCAAAATCTGGTGGCTGGGCAGGGGACAGAATGTATCTGCCCTCAGTGTGGAAGGGATTGCCACTCTCGAATTGGCCTTTTTAGTCACACTAGATGCTGTTTTAGGACCTCTTTCCAGAGCACGATACCATAGTCTCTTGAGACTGAAGGATGCCAATGAATGACATACTGAGTATTAAAGAAGCTAGCATAGCCAACAATTATACTCCTCTTCTTTTCTTCCTGTTAATGTAATGGAAAAGGAAAAGTTTCCAGGTTGTAATGTTTTTCTGTCTAAAATTAGAGCCAAGGTAGTGCAGTGGTTAGAGTACAGTACTGCAGGCTACTTTAGCTGACTGCTAGCTGCAGTTCAGCAATTCAATTTCACCGGCTCAAGGTTGACTCAGCCTTCCATCCTTCTGAGGTTGGTAAAATGAGGACCCAGATTGTTGGGGGCAATATGCTGACTCTGTAAACTGCTTAGAGAAGGCTGTAAAAGCACTATGAAATGGTATATGAGTGCTATTGCTATGGCTAAAATTGAAGAAATCAGAGTATCAATTATTACAGGATGTAATAATTGGGAATAACTTTGTAATATCTTCTGTCGAAATCCTTTGGGAATTGACTCCTATAGCATCCCTCAAAAATGAGCATCCTGTCTCTGTTTAAATCATAACCATCACCACCATGATTTCTTAGTAAAGCAGAGACCAAAAGGAAAAAAGAACCAGGACAGATAAACAATTGCAATTAAAATGAATAAATTTCACCAAGACTATTTGCTGTCTTTTGTAAGATTACCCTGGAAACATTTTCCCACTGTTTCAAGCCTGTGATTTTATACTTGTACCCACATTTTACAAAAGTTGGCTTATGTCTTCAGTCAGTTCTGGGATAACTGAATTTACTTGACAAATGCTGGCTTTCCATACATCTTAATTTATAGGAAGTGCCTCATATTTTCTTTCTTATAAAAGGTTTCTTACCTTTCTTATCTGTTCTCATCCAAATATGTCCTGAGGTGGGAAGGGGGCTTAAAATAAGATGAAGGGAAAGGGGGAGGTGTCCACAGATTTCCTGGATTCCCATTTTCCACCATTTTTGTCACCCTCTGTTCACTTTTTCTGTCCTGCTTCCCTGCAGTGAAAGAAGCCTTTAATGTTGCCCTGGAAAACATCAGCAAAATCCAGAGGCATTGAGATGTCCATACTGGATATTGGCAGCAATAACTACACTTCCGTCATATATTGAACCCCTCTAGTTTTGTGGATTGCACAAGGCAGTCTCTGTGGTTAGTTTGTAAGTTCAGTGTGATACAAACAGAACCACTGAATGAAGAAGTTGGCAAGAAAGACCATTCCATATTTGACTTTACATGAGGAAGGGTAGAAACCATTCTTCCCTAATTATTTCTGGTTTCTTGTTCAGAGAAGCTCTGGTATTATTAGTGATAATCCCATCTGCATGTATAGCTTTACTAAAAAAAACAGGATTTTGGTTCTTGCTTGGCTCTTTGTCTTAGCCAGCTAAATTCACCCTGCCCTTGTTTCATCCTTTTGGTATATTGCAATAATCCCAAGCCAAGACTTTTTAGGTGCAGTTTGTTGAACATGCCACAGTAATTCCCATAAACACGGACACACACACACACACACACACACACACACACACACACACACTCCTTGCTTACCAACTGCCTTGTTAATGACCTTTTGAAATGACAACAGTGTAAAAAAAAAACCCTTTGTGACCAAACCTCACATTTACAACTGGTGCAGAATGCCACGTTAATGTGAACATGATTCACAACCAGTGCACATTTACAATCGTCGCAGCATCCCATTGACACATGAACACCATTTGTGTACTTCGCAACAATAAAAGTTAATGGAGAAAGCAGAAATGAAATTGTCAGTTGTGGACACGCTGCATTTTGCTTAACAACCACAGTACCTTGCCCAACAACTTAGTGACTGCATCCCTTACAAGTGGAATTGTGGGCTCCCGATTGTGGTCGCTAAGTGAAGAGTACCTCCACAAGGATAGAGTAAATGATTGTATGTCTGATAGCGTCATCATACAAATGCCATCTTACATGCTTGCACCAGCTAGCAGGATGCAAGTACATAGTGGCATTAGTGATGATGTCATCATACACACATTATTTTTGCATCCTTGTGATTTTCTGTGAAAATGGTTGTGGCACAGCTGCCCGATATTAGAAGTACAATGGCCTTTGCTTTTTACTGCACAGCCTGCCGATTTTTTGAAACAAAACTTTTCCCCAAACATTTATCTAGTATATAATTATATAAAAATTAAAGTTCTTTGAGTGGCTATTAAATAGTATTTTAATTGAGTTGACAAAATTGCTTTTGGCTTGCATTAAAAGTCATTAGTATCTTATTTCTGGTAACAAAATATAATCAATGTTAAATTCTAAAATGTAACCAAAGAAGGCTGTATTTTTATTAACTGCAGAAAGATAATGAATCTGCTCTATATAAAGATTTGGACTAAATCTTCTGAGATGTCGGGGATGGTGTTTTAATTAAGATAATCCTTATTTGCATCTAACAAACACTATTGCTACTTAGAAATTTAAGACTTTAGTGAGGCATATTAGTACATTACCTAAACAAATCTAATAGTGACTTAATACTTGTATTTGAAGTAGCAATCTGTCATAAATTAACTGCATTTGCATAGTAAATGTACAGGTTGTTATTCCTTGTAGAGTTTTATATAATTAAGGGACAAGTAAGCCTTAACATTAATAATTTTAATAGTGGAAGGGAACTAAATTGTAGTGTTAAAATAGTCCTAACTTTAAACAGAAGTAATTTTTCAGACTTGGAGAATAATAATAGATGAAAAATCTGAGTCCATAAAGCTTAGCGTAGGTGAGAGAAGATATCTTTGTAAGATGAAACATCTCCATCTCTAATTATTTCATTGCCAGAATTGATATAAGTCTCAGTTAGCTTTTTAATCATCCATTTAGAATGGGAGTTGCGTTGTCCATTGGCCAAGTGTGTAACTTGTTTAGGGTTCTGTACATCACTGCATTCTATGGCACTCGCCATCTGGACATCACCAGAAATTAGATAGATTTTGGGGATCAGCATATAGCAAAGTTATGATAATAGCTTCCATAAGTAATCACAAGTGGGACTGGCAACTTCATTCCTAACTTATGTGGTTGCTTAGCAAAACATCATGTGACTGCAATGGATTCATGATGTGAGAAAGGTGCTTCTTCAAAAGGCAACAGGACTTTCTTTGTTTTTCGTTGAAGATATTTTGCTTCTCATCCAAGAAGCTTCTTCAGTTCTGACTGAAGAACTGAAAAAGCTTCTTGGTTGAGAAGTGAAACGTCTTCAAGAAAAAAACCAAGAAAGTCCAATTGCCTTTTGAAAAAGCACTTTTGGGACAACCATCACCTGGATGACTGAGAATCTCCATAGACATTCACAATGTCACTTCCCATCTGATCATTAAGCAAGATATTAAAGATCCCCAATTTGTGATTTCTCTGCTGGCTTCTCCATTGATTCTGCTTGTTGGAAGCCAGCTGTGAAGTGCATAAATGTTGATCATATGATCACAGGATACTGCAGTAATCATAAATGCCTGCCAGTTGCAGAACTCCTGAATATTGATCATGTGACTATGTGGACATTGTGAAGGTCATAAAAGTGAGGACTGGGTTGTAAGGTTACTTTTTTAACATTGTTGTGAACTTGGCAGTTGTTAACCAAAGTCTACCTGTAGAAACTAGAATTTTCTTTACTTGATATTTGTAAGGATTTAAACATGCAGATTCTTGGACTCTCGTATACACCTGAAATAGTGTTGGAAGAAGCAACATATTTCCATTGAGCATTTCAGTATTTTAAAGGCATTCTTACAGTTTCTTCAGGATCTTCTCCTTTTGAAATGGGAAATAGATTACAGATAGTCCTGGCTTAATGACCACTCATTCAATGACCATTTGAAATTGCAATGACATGCAATGCAGTCACATTGAGCAAGGGGACTTATGACTGGTTCTCACTGTTGTGATTGTCACAGCATCCCTGCATCCCTGTGATCACATGATCACAATTCAGGTGCTTGACAACTAGCTTACAATTACAACGGCTGCAGCATCGCATGGTCACATGATCGCCATTTGCAGTTTTCATTTCCAGCAAGCAAATGGTAACCATATGACACTGTATTAACAGCTGTGTGGGATTTGCTCATTGACTGCAACTGGAATCTCCACAACTATTATCATAGTTGGCATGGTCATAAGATGCCACGCTTTATGACGGCATTACTTAGTAGAGTTGCTGGTCCCAATTCCTGTTGTTAATCAAGGACTACGTGTTATTTTCTTTTTTATTTATGTAAGGATTTTACATTAAGTAAAAGAGAAATCTAAACAAAAAGAAAGAAAAAAGGAAAAAATGCAAGAAAAGAAACAAGCTACAGTTATGTAATATAATGACTTTTGATCTTCCCTTTCCTTTCAGTATCAATAGAAAAGAATATTTGTAGCTCAGGGTAAACCTGTGGGATCCTTGGTGCTCTCTGAGCTTGGCTGTTCTCTTGCAGACATTTTATTACCCAACTATAATAGTTAGATCAGCCATTCTGGGAGTTGAAGTCCACAAGTCTTAAAGCTGCCAAGTTTGAAGAACTCTGAGTTAGATAGTTACAGTCTCAATTACTTGTACTTTTACACAACCTTATAGCACTTGCAAAGATGAACATGTTTTGCTAACACATAAACATATCTGAAATACAATCTACTTCATCAATGCCCTGCTAATTATAGGCCATGGGGAAAATACAAGAAGTTTAGAGAGAGAATGTTTTATGCATTGTGGAGGTTTTTTTAATAAATGTATTATTGAGTGGTACCATGAAACAAATGTATAGTGAAATAGGCTTAGATTTAGGTTATCATCATGTCGTTCTTAGTTAAGTAATGCTGTTGTCTAGAAAGATCTTAAATATGCAGGTGAACTACTCCAGTTTTGCATTTCTTTTTTTCCAGGGCTCTAGCAACTTCATTGGTTATGAATTATGTGATGCACATTCACAATAATATATTAGCACTTTTTAAAGGATCCAGATATAATCTGTACAAAGTAACCGTTTTAAATTTCATTTTATTACTCAGTCTTTCATGCTGCTTCAATCAGAAATGGACTCCCCCACCACTTGGACAGTAATAAAAAGGAACACTTTCCATTATGAAGATCCAGATTTTGTGCAATTCATGATTTACATTATATTTCTTTTCAAGATTTTAATTGCCAAATTAAAATATTCTTTGTGTTGACTACTTTCTGAGCGGAACAGTCCACCTTTTACCTTTTTTAAAATATAATTTAAAGGAATAAAGCAAACCAAAAGCTCATAGTTAATGGAAATTAAAAAAAAGAAAGATCATTTTTTAATTTGTGCCATGTAGGAAGACCTCAGCTGTCAAGGTCAGCAATTTGCAAAGTTTACGGAGTTACATGACAAATCCGTCTCTTGAGAGAAGTTGAAACAAGAGTTGCGAGTCTAATCATGTGAGTCAGAGGGTTAGGTCTCCGGGTCCATTCAGAATTTCTTTGAACTCTTGGCTGAATGCATTGACGGTTTTCCATTAGCAATGAATTATGGTAGTAATTTCATTAATTTCTTCACCTCTCTAAAGATATGTTAGTATGAGTTGCTTAACCAAGCATCAAAGGAACCATTGCATTTAACCTTTAGTCTTTTACTGTGTAACCAGGACCAGTTAAGAAGTAAATTAGTGTAACATCCTTAAAAAATTACTTTAGATAAGCAGTGAACATAATTTTTGTGTGCCTTTAATTTAATAGAGGTTTATGGTTCTGTGCAAAACCATTTGTGTTGCCTCTGACCCTAGGGAAATGATTCCTACCCCCCACCCTTTTCCAGTTTGTATAATTTGGTGTCTAATAATCTGCTGCCTGTTAAATTCAGCACAGTCTTGATTAATGAATTGTGATGAACCAATACGTTCATTTATAAGTTGGGTCTAATACTCTGAAAGGCTCTATCAGTGCTTGTAGTTATTAATGCAAATGCTCCAGAGACAAGGGCCTGTCAGTTGAGAAGAAAGAAACATACATATAAAATATATCTTTATTCCAACACTGACGGTTGACCTGTGGTGCACTTTGGCTGCAAATGGACAGGAGTTTCATGTAAAGAAAGTTAAGTTGCAGTTTTGTTTTGTTTTTTAAATTTGATTTATATGCCGCCCTTCTCCGGAGACTCAGGGTGGCTTACAATGCATTAAGCAATAGCCTTCATACTTTTGTAGATTTATACAAAGTCAGTTTATTGCCCCCATAATCCGGGTCCTCATTTTACCTACCTTAGAAAGGATGGAAGGCTGAGTCAACCTTGAGCCTGGTGAGATTTGAACTTGCAGTAATTGCAGGCAGCAGATGTAAGTGGATGTTAATTAGTCTGCTGAGCCACCAGATTGGTGTATTACATTACATTGTTGGTGTATTACATTACATTGAATGAAACAGATACACCAACTTGTCTTTAGACCAGGAACAACTGATAAAAGGGGTAACTTCAAGCAAAAAATTTACAACCTAGGAGATGCTTCTCCTGATTTACAGTTTGAATATATTGGTAATTAAGGTCCGAAACATCTGGATGTCATTTTTTGTTGTAAAGACACCATTGGGGGTTATTTTTATTTATTTATTTATTAAATTCATATGCTGCTTATTTAGCCAAGGAGCGACTCTAAGCGGCTAACAACCAAGTAAAAACAGCAAGATAAAATACTAAAATATTAAAATAATAAATATTAACATTAAAATCGACTAAAATCATCAATGATGGAGAGGAAGGGAGCAAGAATGTACAGGGTGGAAGTGGAATTATGATCCAAAATATCTGGAGGACATCTGGTTGGGGTAAAGACAGTGTTGGGAATTATGGTCCAAAACATCTGGAGAACAAGTTGGGATAAAGATGGTGTGTTATGTCCAAAACATCTGGAGGACATTTGGTTGGGACAAAGACAATGTGGTGGCCCAAACTGAGCCTTGGAATAGCTACGGTTGGTATGATTTCAACTTGTTGCATTCTTCTTTCACCTTTCTTTTTCATATTCTAAATCAAGATTCCATTTACTGCTACTTAATTTCTCATTTCTTAGACACTCATTTTGTGCATCTGTACATTGCTGGAGAAAATCCATTGTGATGAGCAAATTATCTGCTTGATCATTTATCTTCCAGTAGTCCAAGAGTTTTTTAAGTGCAAGGTAAAAGTCACAGTTGACTCTCATATGACTTGTGCAAAATTTCCATGCAATTATATCATATAACTTTAATTTTCTTCTTAGTTAATTTTCTTCTAAGAAGCCAACTAATTTATGCTTAGCTTTGGCAGCATTCAGAGTAGCAGATCTCACTAGATATTGTAATTTATATTGTAAATTCTACACAATGAATTGAATATGTTCATTGAGAGTATTGCAATTACTAAAATTTTACTAAATTCTGCTGCTGTTTTGCCAGATACCTATGATAAATTCTAAATCCTAAATTGTAGTTCTCTGAAGATCTATTTCTGATTTTTTTCCCCTGTATTAAATTTCTGTCATGGAGAATAACAAGCCTGTTGGAAATGGATGAGATTAAAACTTGACAATAATATTTACTAAGACTGACATGAGTCATAGAGTGATGTCATAAATCAGTACATCTATCAAATTCACCAAGATGAGGCATAATATCAAAGAAGACAAGTGAAAGCACAGAGGGTTTCATTTTCTAACCCCCCCCCTCCAAAGTTCCTTCCATCTGTGTGCAAATATTGCTTTGCAGGAGAAGGAAATTTTGTGACAAGTATTTATGGGTAGCATTGATACTTCTGTGTGTGGGAGTTGCTAGAACGCACTTCTGGGATCTGGAGTTAGAACAGTGGAGATGAAACTCTAGGTTAAAAACTCTTTTGTCCAATACTTTAAATGAGATGAGATCCTGAAAGCTACATCAGATGCAACAGTGAAAGTTTTATCATTAAATATTATATTACAGGTAGTCCTCAACTTACAACAATTTGTTTAGTGACCGTTCAAAGTTACAACGGGACTAAAAAATATGACTTATGACCATTTTTCACAGTTACGACCTTTGCAGCATCCCCATGTTCATATTTATAACTGTTGCTGTGTTATGCGATCCCCTTCTGACAAGCAAAGTCAATGGGGAAGTCAGATTCACATAACAACCAGATTACTAATTTATCAACTCCAGTGATTCACTTAACAACTGTGGCAAGAAATGTCGTCAAATGGGGCAAAACTCACTTAAAACAAATGTCTCACTTAACAACAGATTTTTTGTACTTAATTGTCATAATTTGAGGACTACCTGTATTCTTGAAACTTCCTTTTGTTTTGTTTTGAAACTTCCTTTTGTTTTTTTGAAACTTCCTTTTGTTTTATCCATATTTTGTCTTGGATTATAATGGGCAATCATTCAAGAAGTCGGTGTTTAGCTCTGGACGTGCAGAGCTAATCACCCACCACAGCAGAGCAATATTTTAAAATAAACATTCAAATGTAGTAAATAGGTTAAATTTATATTTTTATAAAAAAAACCCAAAAAACTGCCTGATTTTCACTTATCGCTTCTGGCCCTATGAAGCCTTTCTCTTTCTGTAGGACAAATTACGCCGAGGCTCGAGTGAGGTGATCCCAGTAATTGATAAACCAGGATTTGAGATAGGGGCTTCCCTGCTGGGAGTTTTATTGTATTTGAGCCAGAGCAAGAAGTATTCAAAGAGCAGAAGGAGAAAGAAGAACAGGAATGAATGGGAGATCACAAATAACACTTTGGCTTCAAAGCGTCCATTTTAGATGCTGTGATACCAAGTCAGGCTTAACAATGTTATTTTTTTTTTTAGTTGGCTAAATAGAGCTGTTTGAAATTCTAAGGACGGAACTTAGTCTTTTTAGTCAAATCTATTTAGCTTGTGTTCAGCAATTCCCTTTCCCCTCTCATTCATCTAATCCCCAGGTATACCAGCTTTAGAAGGCGTTATTAGGAGTGCCCCAATCTAGTTAGCATTCCCTCCCTCGGTGCTGAGGTAGCAGCTCTACCCAGACATTTATAACTTCTGATACAGAATTCCATTGAGTCATCTTTCATAGCATTTTTGCTTTCTTGTGTATTTCTTTCATACTGAATGCATAGGGAAATTAGGCATTTTTGAACAAAAATCTGTGCTGATAATGCCAATCAAATGTATGTATTCAAGGGAACACACAATGTTAACTTCCTTCAAGGAGCATTCTTTTTAATATCGTGCTGTCAGGGAGCCTTAATGGCATCCCAGAACGCAGCATGAAATGTGCTACAACTAAGGTAGCTGTTTGTGCGTTTATTTAATCAAATCCTAAATCAACCAAAAAAAAAGTTCAACATTGCATAGTACAGAGTCAGCATTCAACATATTTAAAGCATTGATGTAGTATAAACATTACACAATGGAAATGTTTAAGACATTTAAATCTGCTCATCAAAAGACAGACCTCCAAATGAGTGTAAGTGCCAAATCAATCAATCAATCAATCAATCAATCAATCAATCAATCAATCAATGGCTTTGCAGACAATGTATATCAACAGTGGGAACTGTGCCAAAGTTGTGCATTAAGAGCACAAACTAGGGTGGGCTTGACCATGGATAGCTGTTACTAGTATTCATGAAAGTTCAAGCTTAGCTTCAAAGAGACGATCTAGCATCTAAGATATAGATACAGTATGTTTATAGCAGCAATAGCTCAGAGCAATAATCAGTTGACCAGAACAATTCTTTTACCAGTTTTATTCTTTCAATTCTGATGTAGAGACTGTCCAAAATTTTCTGAGCCACTGGAGAAAACCCAAAATGTATTTCTAGAACAGTCATGGCTCCATGGGACCTATGAAATGAACAGAGATAACTAAGTGGGATGACCACTCTTAAAAGAATTGAGGAATTGACTCCGTCTTCTTCAAACTACAGGTACTCCACAACTTATGACCAGAATTTCCGTTGCTAAGCAAGGCATTTGTTAAGTGAGTCACCCCCAATTTTATGATCTTTTCTTTTTGCCATGGTTGTTAAGCAAATCACCGCATTTGTTAAGTGAATCACATGATTGTTAATCAAATCCAGCTTCCCCCATTGAATCTGCTTGTTGAAAGTCAATGGCAAACGATGATCAAATGTTTCCCTAGTTTCCCACACACGAGAAGACGGCAGCATTGGAGCTTCCGGCCTAATATGGCTTCCAAGGCTGACACCTGGGACATTGCAACTGTTGTAAATACATAC
Organism: Pituophis catenifer annectens; assembly: GCF_029215685.1. Taxonomy (NCBI): domain Eukaryota; kingdom Metazoa; phylum Chordata; class Lepidosauria; order Squamata; family Colubridae; genus Pituophis; species Pituophis catenifer. Next base: position 130,511,185 of record NW_027256883.1, read on the forward strand.
ATGCTGGTTGCCAAGCACCCGACTTTGATCATGTGACTGTGGGAAGGCTGCGATGGTTGTAAGTGCAAAGACCAGTCATAAGTCATTTTTTCTCAGTGCCGTTTCAACTTGGAAGAGTCAACTAAACAAATGATTGTAAGTCGAGGACTACCTGCATTGCAATCAACAATACAGGTAGTCCTCAACTTACAACCGTTTGTGTGAGCTAGGACCATACCAGCTACTTCTCTGGAGACATTGTTTGACTCCATTCAGAATGTGTAAATAAGCCGGGATGAGCAAGGACTGAAAGAATACGTGGTAGACAAAGGAAGCACAGATAGAAGCAGCTGATTAAAGTCCAGAATCTTAAAATCCGATTCCCATACAATCAGGCCCCTTGGTACATTGGATGCCTCAACAGATTTTGTACTAAAAGCTGCCTTCAAGCTGGCAATGGAGAGTGAGTGATTTTATCCTCTGAGAGCTTTGCAAGCTTATCTCAGCAGTCTCCAACTTAAGATTTACCGGAAGAGTTGATAACAAACCCTGAACTATTCAGCCCCTGCTGCCACAAATACAATAACCTGGGTTGGAAACTAAGATTGCTCATTAAGAACTGCATTGCTTGGTTTATGACAGAAAATGGCTTTCCACGGGCTAAATTCAATGGCTCTTCTGAGGTTTCGGGAGAAACATAATGCTAGTAGATGAGGCTTTGACAAGAAAAAAAATATTCCAGACTTTCTTTCCTCTTTGCATCCCTTTTATTGGAAATCTGGATAGAGTCATTTGCAATTTTTCACCGCCCCCCCCTTCTCCTGCTCTGCTCAGAAAGTCTCAACCTTTAAGATTCCACCTGCACATAATGGTGAGTATCATTTTCTTTAACATCTTCATGAAAAATGCTGAATTCTGGTCTGGCTATTCATATATCTGAAGAAGTCTCTCACACCCTCCCATCCCCATTGCTATAGCCTTAAGCTCCAAAGGAAAATAACGGTAACCTCTGCAAGTTACTTGTTTGTTTCTTGATTCCCTCGGAATACATTTGAACTAGGTGATGTTCCTTTCCTTGAGGGGAGGGAGAGTTTTCCTCCTGCACAAAGGTTCTTTTGTGTTTTGATATCTGAAGAACTTCTAACCTACGACCCATCTTAATAATAGGTGCTCGTTCATAATAGGTGCTTGCTCCCTTATGCAAGCTCTTGCTTTGATTTGAGTGATACTGAATATTAGTCAGAAAGGCACCCCCTGCCATACTATTCAGGCAGTAATTATTAGTCTTCCTGCATAAAACGAAGGTGACAAAACAAGAGAGATGTATATTGTCGCCTGCATATCTTTCTTTCCGCCTTAGAGCAACAGCAACTGAATTTCCCATTGATTACCATGACAAAGGCTGATGCTTTCGGTGTCCTGCAGGTCTCTTTCTGATTGTAACAAGTTAGGAGCTGCAGTTCGTAGGGGTGGAGGGAAAATAAGCAGAATTTCCCCTTTTAATGAAACCTCTCTAAAGTGCTTGGATTCACAGTTGCCATTGGCTCCTGCAGTGCTCCCCCATGTCCACTAGGGGCTGCTGTTGAACTTCCAAAGAAAAAGGCCCGAGCAGCAATAATAATACTAATATTAATACTACTAATAACAATAATAGGAGGAACAATTGACAGATCAGATCATTCTGGCGTCAACAGAGCTTTTCTTCTAACCACCTCAGGTACAAATAATTGTTTCAGAAATCATGCCACAATTGGCTGAGTGTCATGCCCGAAGAGGAGTAATTCTGAAATATTACTGGCAGTGTCTTTTTTTGCTTAAAAATTATATCTGGGTGTTTGGATGTGTTGTATTGTCTCCATGGATAAAATGTATCTTTCCCAAACAAATGAATGCAGGATTTTAATTAATTTCAAAGTGCCTCCCATGACGTCTTTTTAAAAAGTCTAATATAATAATACCATGATTTAAACTTGCATGATAAAGCCGACAAGCTGTTTTGAAAGCTTAGCTGGTGTTCAGATTTATCTTTAATCTGTACCTTATTGTGTTTACAGGAGACAAATAACATCAGTCTTTTTTCTTTTTTTTCATTTTCCTTCCCCCCCCCCCCCCGCTCCTCCCAAAGCTTTACCTCAGTGTGATTTAATCTGGGGATATATTAAGGATTGCCTTCTATTTTGTGGATTTTTGTGTCCTTGCTGGTGCAATGGGCATGAGGGTTTTTAATTTTAAATTCGAGCTTTCAAAATAACACAAGGAAAATTAAAATAATATTGAAAAAGGCTTGAATATGTAAGCGAAATGGCTATTAACCTGGTATAAAACGCAATGATGTTTGAAGCCTCAGTTTCTTTAAAGCCCAATAATTACTGTTTAGTAACTGCTATGCTATGGTGTTTTAAGAATCTGATTTCTGATTGGGCTAAGACTGAAACCAGCAAGGCAGACATTTCACATATTTAAATCAAATGATTATTGAAAAATTAACTTACAGCAATTCGATGGAGCATTTTATGCAGTAGAAGACAAAGCCATAATTATCATTTTTTTTTAAAAAAAATGCTCTTTCTAATATGGCGGTGTAAAATAAATTTTCTAATAATAAACAATTTGATTTCGGCTTCCACTGGCCATGTCCTTCTGCTTGAAGAGTACATAGGAGTGGTTGAAAGAATTCCAATAGAACCTTCTACATCAGGCCTGTCAAACTGGCGGCCCATGAACCTGATACGTCATGCGCAGGCCAAGCCCACTCTGGTTCCGCAAAGGCAAAAAATGTCATGATATGTCACGATCCGGCCCGTGATGCAATCGAGTTTGACACCCGTGTTCTACATGAAGATTTAGAGCCATGTCAAAACATTTCCAGTCCTCTATGGTCAATAACTGGGCTGATGCACTTCAAGGTGGAATGAGATAACTCGCCACCGCCAACTTGCCAAGGTCAACTCGCCATGGCCAATTCGCCACAGCCAACTCACCACAGGACAGCTTACTACGGTCAACTTGCCATAGGACAACGTTGTGTGACAATTCAACAATTCAATTTAATTATTTAAGATAGTTAAAAATTATTTTAATTTTTGTCATTCACATTTCATTTTTGTCTCTCCTTTGGCATTATTTCTTTCATGATTCTATTCCACTGTTTCTTCAATATTAGTGTAACTCCTGTCCCACAGCGAGTTTTCCCATGGCAAGTTGGCCATGGTGAATTGTCATAGACCCATGTCAAGAACAGCGGCGATATTATCTCATTCCTAACTTTAAGATTTGCTTCATCTCTTTCGAAGCTTCTGTGCTTCGGGATTCTTACAGGACCTTTTAGATCACGGGTGTCAAATTCAAGGCGTCACATTGCCGTCACGTGACGTATCATGACTTTTTTCACTTTGTGAAGTTGCGGTGGGCGTGGCCTGCACGTGACAGATCAGGCCCATGGGCCACCAGCTTGACACCCGTTTTAGATGAATGTTGGCTGGACTTAATAGCAGTGACATTGACATGAATTCTATTTTTTACTTGTCTTTTGGCAGGGCAAGAGCCAGTTTAAATAGTCCTTGATTCATGACCACCATCACGACTGGAATTTCTGTTGCCAAGCAAAGCAGTTGTTAAGTAAGTCATGTCTGATCTTATTACCTCTTTTGCCATGGTCGTTAAGTGAATCACTGCAGTTGTCAACCGAATCACGTGGTCATTAAGCAAATCTGTCTTCCCCTGTTGACCTTGCTTGTTGGAAGCTGACTTGGAAGGTGGCAAATGGCAATCAGGTGACCTCAAGATACTGCAACCATCGTAAACAGTTGTGGCACCTGAATTTTGATCATATGACTGTGGGGATGCTATGATGGTTGTAAGTATGAGGACTGGTCATAAGTCACTTTTTTCAGCGGCCCTTTTAATGGTTGCTAAATGAATGGTTCTAAGTTGAGGACTACCCATACGCAAAACATGAGGTTATTTGAGGTTTTATTTGCTTTTTTCCCCTCCTTTTGTGTGAAGTAGGGAGGGAGATTTTGGATGCTCCAACAGATTGAACATGTTCTCAGTTCCCCAAGGTTGGGAAAACTTAAGAAAATAAGTAAATCCACTTCAAACCAGGGGTTAAATGCTCCTGGTTTGGACTGGATCATCCGATCTGGTAGCGATGGCGGTGGGTGGTTCGGAGAACCGGTAGCAAAAATCCCTGTGCACTCCCCCACATGCCAGCTGAGCCGCATGATCATCAGAGGCTGTTTTTTTTTTACTTTTAAAAGCGTTTTTTCTACAACCTTTTCAGCCGAAAAAATGCTATTAAAAGTAAAAAAAAAAGCCTCTGATGATTGCGCGGCTCAGCTGGGATCATCAGAGGCTTTTAAAAGCATTTTTTCTACAACCTCTTCGGGCGAAGATGCTGTAGAAAAAAAAATGCCTTTAAAAGTTTCTGGTGATCCCAGCTGAGTTGCCTGATCGTCAGAGGCTTCTAAAAGCATTTTTTTCTGCAACCTCTTCGGCCGAAGAGGTTATAGAAAAAATGTTTTTAAAAGTAAAAAGAAAAAATTGTTGGCCACGCTCACCCAGTCACATTACCCCCCCACCACCACCAAGCCACGCCCATAGAACCAGTAGTAACAAATTTTAGATTTCACCCCTGCTTCAAACTGCTTTGGAAAGTTTGGGGAATGGGAATGGAGCCATAACTATTTGAGTCTGTCACAATCAACAAACTGAGAACAATGAAATATGTCATCAAGTTATCTTTGAAAATAGCCATATTAGAAGTTTGTTTCAGTTTGCAGAAAGATGCTGATGTTATTTGGAATCATAAAACGCACAAAATTTTCCCATTATTCATTATGATTCCTTTTTGTTTGGTGGATCTGTAGCAAACTGGGAGTTTCATTCTGAAAATATGTAATTTTTTTTTTTTTGGAGAAAGAAGTCCTTATATTTTCTTTGTCATAATATTTGATTAACTGTTATACCAAGTACCATACAGAATGCCCCATCCATTCATGGATCAAATTATAATCTTAGCGTGAAGTAGAAAGTGACTGAAGTGCTGATTTTCTAGCTTGAAGTAATTCAGGAAGCAGACAGTCTTCCCTCAAAATAAAGAGAAGAAAACTATGCTCCTGGTGAGGGAAAATGTATAAGTCCCGCACTGTCTGTTTCAAAAGAAAGAAAGAAAGAAAGAAAGAAAGAAAGAAAGAAAGAAAGAAAGAAAGAAAGAAAGAAAGAAAGAAAGAAAGAAAGAAGTAGCTAAATCCATTTCTCCTGTTGATTCTGTACATTAATCATGGAAGTTGGACATGAGCTTGCAACAGAATATGATCTGGTCTGTAGAACATCAATTTCCTTACAAGAGCATGTGTGTTTCCTGCTTTTAACATGTTAACAAGATATAGTCTACTTTCATTAGGATGCATCTTGATTGCAGCTCTGCAAATATAAACAGTTCTTCCATATAGAATGTTTGCTATTTCTTAACACATCAGTTTGGCAAATGTTTGATTTGCACTTGCATAGTCTTTGAGTTTGCTGAGGGCTGAACACTTGTCAGCCTGTGTGCATGCATGTATTTGTGTTTGTGTCTCTGTGTGTGCATGGGCCTGTGTCAATGAGTCACCCAAAATATCATGCCAACTCGAATACAACATGCAATATGTTCTGCTGTAAGACACATACCCATTTACACATTAGAATACATGTATCCTAGAAAAGTATTTTTCATATTTCATACAGCAACTTCAATCTTGTAATTTGGGTATTTAGCAAAGCCTCAAACTTGGAACTATATTTGGTTAGAAAAAAAAGAAAGAAAGAAAGAAAGCTAAAGCCCCTCTTTTATCTCCATGCAATTTGTGATGGAGAGAAGGAATAGACACCAATTGGAATAGAAATGTTAGATTTTGATGAGAAAAATATGAACTATTTTAACAATATACACAGAAAAAAGGAAGGTAGATTTCTCCCATCAGCTCTTATTAGGGCAAAACCATTGTAGTTTCATGATAGATGAATGCCGACTACATATGTAATAAGGTTATAAAGCTGCGTGCTTCAAAAAGGTAGAAGTGATAAACCAGCCAAGCTGGGTTTTTAGTTTCACTTCTCAGCCCCTACCTATCTTGTAACTTTGCAATGAAAGATTTGGAAATTGGAACCAATTACCATAATATGTGGTGGTTTGGTAAGAACATGTTCAACATCAGACAGTTAAAAGGTTTTATTGCTATTAGGAACATGTTAATGTCCTTGATAATGTCTTCAGTTGCTTTGTAATGTCTCTTGTTGAGGTATAGAATTCTTTTATCTTACTACATTATGCAGGAACTTAAATTCAAAAGATATTTGCGGGAACATTTAGAGGAGTGCATCAATCAGTTTCAAAGAAGCGAAAATGTTCTTAGAATAGCTTATAAAAGGATAACTGTCAGGTTTTGGGGGAGCTGAACAAAGGAACCAAGGTAAAAGGCATTTTACTGTAAAAGCACAGCATGCAATTCAATAAATATTCCATATAAATATAAAGGAGAAGAAAGTTCATAATTATCCAATGACTTACATATAATTTACGTAATACTTTCAAAAACACTAAACCAGAAGAGCATTTTCTTAGATTATACTGTTCTTTACCCTTGGAGAAATTGTCAGCAAATGATATCGCTCTAAGAATAACTTGAATAAAATCTATAGGATCTTTACCATTATGATTTTTTTATAGCGTGGGGGGAAAAACATCTTCAATAAATCATCTGAAGAAGATAAGAATAGTTGACCCCATTGTCACCCCAACTTGGCCTAGGTTTCTGTCTGCCTATCTGTCAGATGCAAGCAACCAAAGCCACCTATGAATAATAAAAGTCAATAACTTTAATGTCTACCACCTAAATTACAAGAATCTCCCCAGGTTGCTTGCCTTCCGCTGAGAATGACCAGATAAAGCTTCATGGATCTTGGGGCAGGTCAAGCATATGCCACTTTTGGCTGTGCAAGGATTCCAAGCTAGACCCTTCCTTAACTCCTCTTTCCAGCCTAGCTGGCAACTTCCCAACACTACTGACTAGTACTTATGATATTATTGGTTCTAGCACTCTTCCTTCCTTACTGCAAAGGAAAAAAGGAGTTAAGATTAGTGCTATTGCTGTAATTATGGGCAAGAGAATCAGCAATGAAAGCTGGCATATGTGGACAGGATAGTCCTGGTGGCCCAACATTTGGTCCTTTTTTTAACCCTTCTCTATCAGCCATTGCTTCTTCCTTTTCTGACTCCTTCACGATTCATCACGTCATTTCCCCCCCCCTCTCCTCCCACTATTAAAATTCACATTGTCTTTTGCTTTCCTGGTTATTAGCTTCTAATCATGGGATAGTATTTAATCCATGAAATGTGTAGATTTTCCCTAACCATTCAAGCTTAGATCAGATGTAATATTAAACACATCACTGCATTTAGGATACAGGATTTCACAGATCCAAATATAATCAGCAAATGGGAAAAGGGCACTAATAATTATCAGCATCCAGGTATTGTGGGTGAAACAAAGCTCTTTCTCTCTTGCTATATTATGGAAGAGAAACTGAAATGGGTTTTGTTTTGGGTGCAGAGCAACTGTTTTATCTAAGCCAAGTCTGATTTTTTCCCCCCCAACTGCAGGACATTTCCAAATCTGGCTGAAGACTTATATTCATCTGCATGCATTATTTTGATGCCTGTAATGATCAGGGGTTCCCCCCCACCTCAACTGATATTATTTGCATATTTCTGGGTGCTTCATCACTGGAGGTTTTAAGAAGAGACTGGACAGCCACTTGTCTGAAATGGTGTAGGGTTTCCTGCTTGAGCAGGGGGTTGGACTAGAAGATCTCCAAAGTCTCTTTCAGCTCTATTCCTGATTCAATTGCATTTTTAAAAACATCAGTGTGTCATATCTGGCTTGGTTTTCTCAATGTAAATCTGTGATTGTGTGTGTGTGTGTTTGTATATTTCATATTTCTAGACTGCCCATCTCAATCAGAAAGGGGTTCTGGGCAGTGCAAAGTGTAATATATACAGTGATATAGTTTATCTATTTACTTCATTAGATTGCAACGTGACAACCTTTCTTGGAATAAGTCTTACTGAATATTGTGGGATTTGCCTTTGAGTAAATAGGTAGAATGGCACATTTCTGTATTTATAACCCACTTTTAGTGACCTAACTCTTACAAGGGAAATTCATTGAAAAGCAAGAGAAAACCAAAACATTGTAAACATTTTGTTTAAAAGCACACACACCAGTTAATTAAAAACAACTAAAATAGCAGCAACAGCAACAAAGATGCAATGAAGAATCAATAATAATAGTAATTGTTTTAAAGCAACAACATTAGCAGACCTCAATTAAATTTTGATGGTTTAGACTGTACAGGGCAAAAAAGTAAACAAAACCCAAATTAGCTAGTTAGCTTTGTGTAATGGCTGAAAAGTAATACAAGCTGTTAAAGTATGAATAACAGTTTCAGGTGGTATAAAAGTCTATTCCTCAGAGTCTCATGTTCTGTCCCAGAGACAAATTTGTGGCAACATAAAATTATTCCCACACCATGTTTCTTCAGTCTTCTATTTTTGGTCTTGAGGCCAAATGGATGTTATAACACAGCCATTTTGCCTTCTCTTATCCCAGTCTGCCTGATCTAGAGATTTAAAAAATATGCATATTTTGGTTATCTTTGTTGGCCCAACGAAATACTGCTCTAAACGGAATTCAGAGACTTTTTCACAGCTCTCCAGCAGACATAAGACTTTGTGCCGATTCATAGTCTCAATCCATTAAGTAAATTTATCTAATTTCGTTTTTATCTAGTACAGCATCTAAAATGTCTTCCACTTCATTAGCATCAAAACTATCTAGCATCATTATATTTCTTGTGTTTAACTACTAGGAACATGTATTTCATCTGAGACAGAGAAGGCTTCCAATATAGGGAGCCTTATGTTTTAAAAAATGAAAGATGTTTGTTCTTTTCAGTTGTCTAAGAATCAGTTAGTGTGTCAATTTGATTTATCTCAGAACGCTAATCATAAAAGTGACTGACCCCATGTTTGAATCAATTAAAATGCAGAAATATACCTGTCTATATATACAATCTATTTTATACATGTTAGGCAAGTATAATGCATTTTTACAAATATACACAATGCAAACTGCATTTTTCATAAAAATGGCTCTTAGGTACCCCTATTTTAATTGAGGAATCATAAAATTCGAAGATTAAAATAGGGGTACCTAAAAGCCATTTTTTATGAAAAATGCAGTTTGCATTGTGTATATTTGTAAAAATGCATTATACTTGCCTAAGATGCATATAATAGATTGTATATATAGACAGGTATATTTCTGCATTTTAATTGATTCAAACATGGGGTCAGTCACTCTGCAGTTCAGCGGTTGGAATCCTTAGTGCCGCGTAACGGGGTGAGCTCCCATTACTTGTCCCAGCTTCTGCCAATCTAGCAGTTTGAAAGCACGTAAAAAATGCAAGTAGAAAAATAGGGACCATCTTTGGTGGGAAGGTAACAGCGTTCCGTGCGCCTTTGATGTTTAGTCATGCTAGCCACATGAGCACGGAGACGTCTTCGGACAGCACTGGCCCTTCGGCTTTGAAACAGAGATGAGCACCGCCCCCTAGAGTCAGGAATGACTAGCACATATGTGCAAGGGGAACCTTTACCTTTACTTTTAAAATTTGAAGAACGCAGATATTGAACGATAACTGTTTGTAGTGATCATATTAAATTGATAGTATAAAATTATATATGTTTGTATTAAAATATGAATCAAACCGATTTCCCCCACCCCCAATCCAAAAGCAGTCTCAGGGGAGAGTGTTGGATGTAACCTTCACAGTATCAGATAATATCTAATTTGAATATCTGAACCCCCTTCTCTCGTTCTATCTTAAAATTGCAAAATTAATTACTTCAGTATCAAGGCAGCGTTTCTCCCTCCCTTCCCCTTTTCTAACATTGAACCTGAAGAGAAGACAGAGAGATATCAGAATTTGTTTGAATTGGTCTAAGAAAGGTGTTGCTCTAAGATGGATATATATATATATATATATATATATATATATATATATATATATATATATATATATATATATATATATATATATATATATATTTGTTCTTATTTCTTTTCCTTTTTTAATTAACTGGAAATAATAATGTGTTCTTAGCTTTCCGGTGGCAAATGAATATGTTAATAACATTTTACTTAATATTTCATATATATTTTTGTCTTTTAGGAAGAATATGCCGGGGAAGAAATACAAGGCTCTCACTTTCCCATTTTATACAAGTTTATTCAGAAATAATTACTACTGACCTCAATGTAGCTGCTTCTCAAGCACATATAGATAGGATTGCAGCCATAGTAATTTTACTTAGATATCTTTATTTCTCAATGGTTCCTCTCTTAGCCTGCAGGCATACTCCAAACCTCTCTTGTCTTTAAACAGAATCAATTACCATACACCCATTGAGGCAAACTTGAAGTGATTTTCTTTTTTTAAAAAAATGTGGTAGGGGGAGTGAGTTTAATAAGTTATTGATACTCCCTCCATTTCAAGAAAGCAATAAATTTAGAGCCCGTAAGTTCATGAATTGTACACATCTGTACAGCTTCAGCAAATAAAGATTGTTACCATAGCAACGGCCACATCGTATGGAACATGCTTGTGAAATTCAGAGCTTCATATTAAGGGAATCCGTCTGCCTCCCCCACCGCACGGAACATGAAAATTTGTTTCTTGCGGCATCATTTTTCTGTGCTGTGTTTTTTAGCGTTTGTGTGTATCTTTAATTATAGCTCTTGCTTGGGCTCCTTTGTTCTAAATTACACTCTTAGCATTTGAGTTTTGCATTGTGTAATTTTAAAATCAAAAGCATATAATCACACAGCTTTAATGATTATGGAAAAAATGCAGGCAACCCAGCAACAACCTTGTTCTCTTGTGAGCGGAGTCTGGCTGAGCATTCTCTGTGAAGAGCATCCCTTTCTTCTATTACTCATATGATTCAAAGCTTTCATTTCCAACTCCTTTCTGGTTCTCATGGCCTACTCTGTTCTCTCTGTCAAAATATAATGGGACTTCAGTGGGGAGAATCAGCCAATGTATTCTCCATAAATACACGTCCCTTAAGGAAACAGGTATCATCAAAAGAAGCAGTGAGAAATAATCACTGATCTTCAGTGTTTTAAAATTTCCACTGTAATATGGATTATTGGTTCTTACTGTTGGTTTCTGTCTCTTGTTGCTTTTCTTTTGTAAAGTCCACATTGTGAAAAGCAGAGATGATTCAGCTAGGTAACAAGGCTTGGATCTGAATTTTTCTTAATCAATTAATGCCACTTTTGTGCATTCTGAGCATGTTAATTCCTGGCATTTCTTACCAGCTTGGCTAATGAGCATGGTGGCCAAGAATCCTGGATCTCTTAGACCAGGGGTCTGCAACTTTAACACTCAAAGAGCCATTTGGACCTGTTTCCCACAGAAAAGAAAACACCGGGAGCCACAAAATCCTTCCCTTGCCTGACTGTTTCTTGAGTGGCCACAAAACTAACATATGTAGTTGAATTAAACATTCCGTTTTCTTCTGAAACTTTTCTTTTCTTGGATTTATCCATGGTTGGTCTACCAGGAGTTGAAAAGCTCAATAAATTGCACGCCGGTGGGTGTCACACATTGGCAGTTGTGACACATATTTTGAGTGACAGGGAGCCGCAGCAGAGGGGTGAAAGAGCTGCAGGTTGCTGCCCTCTGTCTAGTAGGAAACAACTTGGTCCTTTTTCACTCCTTTATGGATCTGAAAAGCTCTTGTAGAATTGGTGAGTGAGTAGATCAATAACAATAGAATATGTACTCATATATATAGTCAGATGATTGCAGAATTTCATCCCCGGAGAAGTCTGACAAAGATAAGGCCTATCAAGCTTAAGCTTACATGCAAACCCAATTTGAACATTTTACTTGATATCGTTTAGACGTCTGACCTCCTTAAAATGTATAGCAAAGTACACAAAACAAGTTTTGGTAACAATATTACAAAAAAGATGTTGAGACTTTGGGAAAAGTGCAAAGAAGAGCAACTAAGACGGTTAAGGGCCTGGAGACAAAAACAGTGGTGGGTTCCTCCCGGTTCCGCCGAGCCGGTAGTAGTGACGATATGACATCACTGAACCGGTTCTGGCCCCCACACCTGCCACCCCCCGAACCCCCCGCCTGCCCCCCCAGCCCCTGCGTTATTCTTACCTTTTATTTGGCCCCACCCCCAATCTATTGCTGCCTCCTGAATCCCAGCTGATGGCTAGAGGGAAAAAAACTGTTTAAACTCTTGCCGCAGGGCTTCAAAGGGCCGCCCTACAGCTGATCAGTGTTAAAAGAAAACAAATGAGTACACCAGTGTCTGCAAAAATACATGAGTAGATCAGTGCCTGCAAAAATACATGAGTAGATCAGTGCCTGCAAAAATACATGAGTCGATCAGTGCCTGCAAAAATAAATGGGTAGACCAGTGCCTGCAAAAATAAATGGGTAGATTGGTACAGCCTGGTAGACCAGTACCTCTGCTAAATCCTAAATAATTGTCACATGGCCATCAAGCCACACCCACAAAATAAGCCACGCCCACAGAACCGGTAGTAAAAACATTTAGAACCCACCCCTGGACAAATTTAAATTTAAAAATAAATAAATAAATAAATAAATAAATAAATAAATAAATAAATAAATAAATAAATAAATAAATAAATAAAAAAACATATGAAGAACTGTTGCAAGAATTGGGCATGGCCAGTGTAGAGAAAATAAGGACTAGGGGTGACATGACAGCAGTATTCCAGTATTTTAGGGGCTGCCACAAAGAAGAGGGGGTCAATTTATTTTCCAAAGCACCAGAAGCACGACAAGATACAATGGATGGAAACTAACTAAGGAGAGAAGCAATCTGGAATTAAGGAGAAACTTCCTAACGGTGAGGACAATTAACCAGTGGAACAGCTTGCCTTCAGAAATTGTAGGTGCTTCATCATTGGAGGTTTTTAAGAAAAGACTGAACAGCCACTTATCTGAAATGGTATAGCTCTATCCTGATTGATTGATTGAGGTTACACAATTTATAAGTAAAATGTAATTACAAACCTCACAATAATTAAAATATAGATATTTCTCCAGCGTAAGTGCTATTTCCACCAGCTACTTTCAGAGGTGTTACTTCAGAGATTTTCTTCCTGCCGACCTCAATAAAATCCATATTGAACTTGCAACTTCAGACTGGTCTAACCATGTAATCAGATCTCTTCCCAAGGATGGTTACTTCTCTCCAGCTATTTTAATGAATTTAATGAATTTCTTCCTTGATAATTTGATTTTTCTGCTTGACTTATATAGCATTGAAGTACTTATTGAATCCTCTGTTCAACAGTTCTCTACCTTCTTCAGCAGATCTCCAACTATTTTCCTCTATGTTGCCTGTGTAATTCCCTCTCTCACCTTGTGTTTAAATATTATCGTGACAGCTGTGCTACGGTTCCTCATAGCTATAAACTCACCTGGTTCATTGAAAGAAGTCTTTAGGTACTACAGTCAGGTTGCTAAAGTGGAATTGCCAACTAACTAAAACAAAATACATGTTAGGCATAGACCCAACCTGTAACAAAATGTGATTTAACCAGCAAATAGGAGTCAATACCTTATATGCTAAGGAAAAATTAAGGAGAGAAGCAGGTGTTAGCTTGGGAATGAGGCCTTCTGAAGGGACAAGCAAAAATATAAACAGGTTAAATTTTTTGTTACTTCAAATACAGTTGCAGATATTTATATAAAAGTCCCAGACCATTTTATAAAAACACACACACTAAAACACATGCTAATCTTTGAAGTCTTTTTGAGATTTTTCTTACTTATTATTAGGAATGTTAGATCTCATATTGAGGCATCTACTGTAGGCCAGAGCCACAAGCAAATTGAATAGATGTCATGGAAATGGGCAGCAATTAACTTTTCCTGGGATTGACTGAGCCTTACATCTTCCTCTTATTTTGGCAAAACTTGTAATGAATTGGGAATCCTGCGGTTTTCATTGTGACATAATTTTTGTCTCACTGTAGGAGCATTATGTGTATATTGTGACAAAGGGAGAAGGCATGGCCCTGGATGAGCGAAGACCATTGCTAGAGAAAAATGTCTTTTAAAAACAGAATCAAAGCTAGGTTAATTTCCTCTTCTCAGTTTTCCTGAAAATTTTGATTTTCAGCCATTACATAAAGCTTCTATGAATATACTAAAAAAAAAAAGGGGGGGGCTTTTGAATTGTGTTCATTTAAATTGTTGGAAACTATATTACACCATTTGGAGAATTGCAAACATGATAAATGAATATAAGAACAGCATATCCAGTAAATTTGAAACAGAATTTGCAAAAATCATTTTTTTTTGCACTCATTAATATCCTCCCTTTCAATCTATAGGCATTTCAGGTGTCCCAGAATAAAACGTATTCTCACTGATAATTCCTCACTTTAAGATTGGAATTAACTAGTGACGATTTGCATATTAAACGATGCTTTCTGAAGCTATAACTAAAATACCCTGTAATCTCAAAAGCAATATTAATAGTACATTTAGAAACTTGCAAGGCAGAAAAGTTTCAGTGTAGAAGCAAAGAAGTAGGAAGGGAAACCTGTCAAGAAGGAATGTCCCTTTAGGGGGGAAAAAACCCTATATAAATTAAATTTTATTAATAAATACAAATACATAAATAAAAATCCAAGGAAGAGAAAGAGACTTTAGCAGAGGTTGGAAGCGTAAGAAATATGAATGTCAGAGGCAAACCAAAGAAAGGCAAGCTAAAGGGACTATGATGAAGAGCTGTTACCGTATAAGAAGTGTTAGCAGGTAAAAGAGAAGCAACAGTTTTAGAAACTGAGGGAGCATAAGAAAGAGACTCAGAATAACTCACTTTAATTCTGTGTGCTGTGAGAGGGAGCAGAGGGAAGTTTTGGCAGTGTTCGAGATTCTAATATAGCTTGCAATAATAGAGTTCCAATAGTCCCTGTGGGGCAGTGGTGGGCTTCAAATTTTATTACTACTGGTTCTGTGGGTGTGGCTTGCTGAGTGTGGCATGACTTGGTGGGCGTGGCAGGGGAAGGATACTGTAAAATCTCCATTCCCACCCCAATCCAGGGGAAGGTTCCTGCAAATCCCCATTTCCTCCCAATCAGCTGGGACTCGGGAGGCAGAGAATAGATGGGGGTGGGGCCAGTCAGAGGTGGTATTTACCGGTTCTCCGAACTACTCAAAATTTCTGCTACCATTTCTCCAGAACTGGTTAGAACTTGCAGAAACCCACCTTTGCTGTGGGGTCTGTTTCCTAACCTGGTCTATCTTGAAGGGCTAATAGCCATTGGGCTCAATTTTGTTCCACAAAGGCCAGAAAGACTACCCAGAAATAGCATCTCATAGGAATGGAGACGGTTGATTGGAAAGAGACTGCCCAGTGGGGAGGAGAGATCAAGCAGGGGATCAGTCCAGAATCCTTACATAGACACAAGAGGGAAAGGTCTGACATCCCCCCCCCCAATTCCTGAATACTGTTGAACCTAATCTAATGTTTCCTGGGCAAACTGAAAGTCTGACAAGATTGCTGTGAAATAGGCTTGAGCAATAAAGTAGCTAGTTTATACTCTACATGTGTGGGTCCACTTGTTTATGCCTGACAGGGTAAGGGTTAATGGAAAGAGCATAATTGGGTTGAGAGTCACAGGAAATCAATGATCGCTGGTGTACCTATCTTTGATGAAAAATATACTAGGTTGGAGTAAACTTTCTCACAGGTGCATATGGGATTATGAGGAAGGTACCCATAGGGATGGTACTTGCATAGACTCTCAATGAAATTGCTTCTTGCTTGATAATAGGAGTGCTAAGGCAATTATACTGGGAGCTTACCCCGGGCATCCATTTGTGGCTGGTTGGTAACTGGAAAGGAAGACATGGAAAGAGAAAGTATGGAAAAACACAAGTCCCCCTAAGAGCACTAGTTAAGCAGGAAGAGGAAGAGAAGAGGATTTTTAAATAATTCTTCCTTTGCACTCTGACCTATTGGGAGATCGTAAACCTTGCAAAGATAAGGAACGAAAAGTAGATAAAACTAAGAGGAGGCCCATGGATCAAAAGAGGAAGTAAACATTGGGTTGTTATAAGGACTCTACAGTGAAAAATTGCAGAGTAACCTTCAGTGAGGCTGAAAATAACTGGGTAGAAAAACATATTTTTGTTAAAAACTACTACCATCACCAGCAGAACTGATGTAGAGGAATATACAAGAAATGTTGGGACTGGTTTTAGTCCCACAAGAATATTTACTTATGTATTTATCATATTTAGGTATCGCCTGTCTCATAATCTAATTGGCTCTGGGTGGTTTACATGTAAAGTTCATAAACCATATAAAAGATACAATTAAAATAGACTTAAAACAACATAAGAACAAGGAAAAACAAAGGTAAATTAAAAGTTGGAAGCAACACACCACATGAAAACCCTTAGGCAGGACATAAGGCTGTTGTTGAACCCCAAATCATTTGCCAAATCAGTTTTACTGCTTGAGTGACAGCAGAAATAGAGGTCCTATAGGTCACATCCAGAATAGCTAAATATAAGATATAAGGGAATGAGCGATAATTTCTCAGAGAAAAGTATCCTCTTCCGATTCCTTTTTTCACAAATTACTATAAATATTCTAGGTCCTTTATCTCAAGACTATAAAAGGCCATCAATATATTTTAGTAATCTATGATTATGCAACACCTTATCCAGAAGCATACCTCTAAGGAATAGAAGAATGAAAATGACGGCTACAAAGCTAACTAAGGTCTTTAGTAGAGTAGGAGTATCCCAAGAGATTTTTTATCAGATCAAGGGTCACATTTTCAGTCTTCTTTATTCAAACATTTATAAGAGATCTTAGGCATAGTGGGAATTTATACTTGCCCTTATCACTTACAGACAGGAGGAGCTACAGAACAATTAAACCAGATGTTAAAAATATGCTTTAAAAATATGCAGTTGAGGTTCCTGTGTGTTAGGTTGTGTGGTTGTCCAACCTGTTATTTGCATGCAGAGGGCTTACTCAGCCATTCACTGGGTTGAGTATATCTGAGCTTTTCTATGGAAAATGAGCCAGGGGAATTTTAAATATTGTTAAGGAAAAATTAGAGAAATAAGCAATTGGTTCAGAGAAGGCTCAAAAGTGGTTGTGATTAAAGTGCTAGAGAGAAAAGTTTCGAGGTTTTAGAAGAAGTCTTATTACTTCCTAATGCAGAATGCAAATTAAAAGGCAAATGGCAGGGACTACGCATCGTAATTGCCAAACTGGGACCAGTATTAATTACAACATTGATGTAGGGAAACGTAAACCAAAGCTGTACCATGCAAATGCATTAAGGCAAAGATCAGAGGAAATCCAGGATTATACCAAATACACCAAAACAAGATTTATAGGACCTAATAGCAGAATTTAATTCACTAGCCAATCAGTAGCCACAATTTCAGCTGAGCATAAGATTGGCCCTGGAAATACTAAGCCCATATCTCAATGTCATTACAGAATGTCAGAAAGGTTAAGAGGATTGGTGGAAAAAGAAATATAAGCAATGATTCAATTAGGATTGTAGAACCATCCCACAGGGAGTCATGATTATTTCTGATATTGTGTGTAGATGTTTCAGTTAAAGGTTAAAGTGCAGGACGGGTGCAACATTATGAGAATCTAGAGCGCCCAATATTGTACCCCCCCTTTTTTAAAAGTAACTTTATTAAATTAAAAAAGAATAAAAATGAGTCAGAAGAAAAAGAAAAAGCAAGATAAAAACGCAGAAAGGAAAAAAAAAAGCAAGGAAAAGAGAATAGGAAAAACAATGACTTTCAATTTTCTTTGGTACAGGTATAGATAAAAAATACAATAAACTCAATACTATAAAGTTAACAATTGTCTACGTTATTTCTATAATCGCACATAATTCTAAGAATCAAATCAAAGTTTCATTTCTTTCAGTTTCTCACAAAAAGGCTACGAGTGGTTTCCAAGTACAAATCAACGTCTTTTCTTTAATCGAAACTGTAAATTTTGCCATCTCTGCCAATTCCATCAGCTTCAGCATCCATTCTTCCATTGTAGACATTTGTAAGTATACAAATTTTGCTGCTGTTATCGTGGAATGAATGAGGTTCAAGCATGGTGTAAATTGAAACAATCTTGCAGATTGCTACATTGAGGATCCAGGTGATAGAAAAACATTTTTGATATTATGTGTGTTTTCAGCTTCTGTTGTGATCTCACTGTTGTCCAGTCCAAACCACATGTCCTTCTCTGACACTAAATGTTATTTTCAAGAAGAGGAGACTTGACGATCTCCAATTTCCTTCAACTAATTGCAAGAAGTTTTGAGAAGTTTTAGTCTAAAACAATGTTCCTCAACTTGTTTTTCACTTCAATTCCCAGAATTTCCCAGCCATTGTGCTATCCACACATTTTAAAGTGGTCAAATTGAGAAATACTGCTCTAAAATGTTGGGAGGACACTATGTGTCATACGCCATACCTACTGGAATATTAGCCTTTTTTTAGTACTGTTTTGACATGCGATTGGATTTCAGGAGAAAGAACTGATTAAAGCAGAGGTGGATGTACAAGAAAGACGAATAACATAAAAACTCATTGTTGTGTCAAATGAAATAACATCATATCATATCATTAGCAAACTGGCAATCGTTTACTCTCAAATCTCCTGAGGAATAAATAAGATCTGATATTGCAGAGAGATTATTGCCCATAAAAAATAACAACTGAGGTTTTGCTGAAGGGCGGGTAAAACAAGAAGCCATCAAACCTTAAAAATTTAGTATCAAATCCATGTATGTATCTGTGCATTTGGTTAGATAATCTTCAATAGCAATAGAAAAAAAAATTAAGAGCTCCTCAGTTTGGCTTCTATTCATATCCAGTGTGCACTGGATTTTAAAAATATAATCTGAGCACATAAAAAGAGATGTTGCTAAGCAACGGCTTCGTTCAGGTTGGTATCTCAGAATTGGGGACCTTTTTGAGAAACTTGTCACTACATAAGTTGGAGAGAAGGAGAAGTGTGCAGTTCATCTTAAAGAATACTTTACTAATAGCATCTTCATTTGGAAGAGTTATTTGATCAAGGCCACATTTAAATATCGGTAACTTACCAATTTTGAACAGTTGCTAAATGAGCGCTTGTCAAGGAAGGATTACCTTTATTGTGTTATATGGGCAATTTTAACTGTGTTTCTGACAGAAAAATATCATTGACTGATGAACACAGGCAAATTCCATGAGATGTCAACTATTTTATCCCTGTGTAACAATTTTTGTCAGTTAGGTGTGCTGAAAGAAGGGATATCCCAAGATCATTTTTTAACTCTGTGATTGTGTGGAGATTTGAACATGGATCATATGGTCCAAGTCTAATACTTTAACCCTTACTCTTATTTGCCAGCATTTGTTGCTATCCATCTTCCCAAATAGCATTCATGTTGCCCATAGTCACTGATGCCAACTTTCAATGTTTTTGTACATAAAAATCTAGCATAATGAAAATTTGACCCACTCTCCTGTATTTCCAAGGAGGATTTTAGACAATTGATATGGGCAGAGTCTATTCAGTAATAAAAATCCTTTTTTTTTTTTTTACCAGTAATGAAATGAATGCCTAATGGCTAAAATTTTAGGTCTTTTCAGTGGTAACAACACACTACCACGCGCAGCCCTGAGGAGTGCCAAAAACATCAACCTTCAAAGGGAAACCTCCAGCTGCAAACAACAACAACCGGTCCCTGAACTAAATAACTAAAGTTACTCAGCAGCAAAATATCAACCACAAAACAAACAATGAGGCACAACACAGTATTTAGATCACATTTCCTAGGTCCTCTCGTATACAAGTGCAGCTTACTAACTATGGCTGGCTTTTCTATGTCATTTAAGTGCAAACCAGGGACCCCAGATGATAGTTTTGGGAACCCGTTAGAGAAAGAAGTTCAAAACAAACTGCTAAGTCTGCTTGGACATCCACTCAGCAAAGTTCACACTCCAACTTAGTATAGCTGTGAGAATTGGTCCTCTCATCTGAACCTAGGAAGAAAGGATGCTCTCACATGAGAAGGACTGATTTTCTAAGCACATGGAACTGCGGCCTTGAAAGAGGTGGGATGTGGTCAGTAAAGCCATAAATTGTAGGGAAGATTGAGAAATAATGAAAGAAAACAACATGAGGAAAGTATACAGCAAAGCCAGGAACCAAGCACATCTTACAGAATAATTCAGAATAACAGAGTTGGGACCTTAGAGGCCTTCTAGTCCAACCCCCTGCTCAGGCAGGAAGCCCTATACCATTCAGACAATGGCGGTCCAATCTCTTTATACAAACCTCCAGTGCTGGAGCATTCACAACTTCTGGAGGCAAGTTGTTCCACTGATTAATTGTTCTAAGTGTCAGGAAATGTCTTAATTCTAGTTGCTTCTCTCCTTGATTACTTTCCATTCTTTGCTTCTTGTCCTGCCTTCAGTGCTTTGGAGAATAGGTTGATCCTCTCTTCTTTGTGAAACCTCCCTGAGTTATCATGTCACCCCTAGTCCTTCTTTTCATTAAACTAGACATACCCAATCCCAGGAACCGAAGGAGACTTGCTTACTTTTCCATACAGTCAAATGCTGGCCTAAAGCTGGCTCACTTCTTTCTGTGTGAGTGGATTGTTAAATGAAGCTGGTTAAGTAGAAGTAATTGATCCACCCACCCCCCTGGCAAATTCCAGCCATTTAAAGCATTTTTTTTTAATGAAAGCCGGGTATTTTGATAGCAGATTTCCAGTTTTATTGCCCCTTTGCTCAGGCACTCTCTGCGAACCCAGCCTCTTTAAAGAATAACACATTACATTTCACCACAGCATTACCTAAATACAAATGAAAATGCAACTTTGCCATAAAACTGTCACCAAGGTTTCACCTTTTTTTTTTTTTTGCTAACAGGTATTCATTCAGTTGAGAAGATGGAGAAAAGTGGTAATAAAATCCAACAGAGAGGCAGCCATGGACGAGAAGTTAATCTTAACAAATACGATGTTTCCCCCCCCTCTCTCTCTCTCACACACACACACATTTTTGTCAACTGACCAGAGCTCACAGATGCTTTGTGTGCAACTAATTAAAATTCTGAAGCTTCTTGCTTTGGTGGTGGGGAGGAAGCGGTTGGCAAAGCAACGTTCTTGTGTGGTTTGCCTTGCCAATTCATTTTCTGATACAATTACGCAGTGCAAATATTTATGAATCACCATATAGGTTGTAATTTTATTTTCAAAACAAACATTGTCTTATACTATAGCTCTTTTATGTTCTGCTGGGAAAGGCTTTTTGGGGATGGTAGAGGTTAGGGGCAGTCTTCTAAATTTAGGCAATGAGATTCCAGGAGGGAAGAGTATTCTTTGATTCAGATTTAAAGGATGCTCTAGATAAATTCTTACAGGCTTTGTGTGAACCTGTAAATTATGGCTTATATAAGAAAATGGTTAAAATGAAGCATGGATTATCCTGACACTGAACCCTGTCTTTGGGAACATTTATCAATACTTAAGAAGCACCCCTAAAACTGAAAATGCAGAGCTTCTGACCTGGGATTTTTTGTGGGTAGATACCAGAGGTGGTATTCAGCAGGTTCTGACCAGTTCTGGAGAACCGGTAGCGGAAATTTTGATTGGCCCCGCCCCCATCTATTCTCTGCCTCTCGAGTCCCAGCTGATCAGGAGGAAATGGGGATTTTGCAGTAATCTTCCCCTGGAGCGGGGATGGAATGGAGATTTTACAGCATCTTTCCTCTGCTATGCCCACCAAGCCATGCCCACCAAGCTATGCCATGCCACGCCCACCAAGCCACACCCACAGAACCAGTAGTAAAAATTTTTGAATCCCACCACTGGTAGATACTAATAAGATTCATTTAGTTAGTTAGTTAGTTAGTTTATTATATTTGTATACCGCCCTTCTCCCGAGGGACTCAGGGCGGTGAACAGCCATGGTAAAAACAATGTACAACAAAAATTAAAAGCTTATTAAAATAATTCAATCATTCGGCCAAATTTAAAACATCCAACTAAGATCATTTTAAAACCCCTATCAAAACCCAATTTAAAAAACCTTTATCCTGTCAGTCCAGCTTGCTGGAATAATAGGGTCTTCAGAGCGCGATGGAAGGCACGGAGGTCGGGGATCCTTCGTATGTCCGGGGGCAGTTCATTCCATAGGGCCGGGGTCCCCACAGAGAAGGTTCTCCCCCTGGGGGTCACCAGTCTACACTGTTTGGCTGACGGCACCCTGAGGAGGCCCTCTCTGTGGGAGCGTATTGGTCGGTGGGAGGCAATCGGTAGCAGAATGTGGTCCTGTAGATAACCAGGTCCTTAATCTTTATGTCACAGTGTGGTCTCTAATAAAAGAGTCTTTGCAGGACTTGGTTTCAGTTTAGGAAGGGGCCAATTTCACCTCCCAGAAGAACATTACACAATGCCCAGCCTTTATGCTTAAGTGATAGCCTATTCCAGTGCTGGGATATTGGTGTGACTTGGGCACTGAGAAGTCCAAAGTTGCTATTTACAGCTTCAATTTTCTTTAGATCTGTGTTTCCCAATCTTGGTAACTTTAAAACACATGGACTCCAACTCCCAGTATTCCCCACCTGGTTATTACAACATGACTTGTGGGGGGATTCAAAAGCAGAGTTGGAGAACTATGGTCCCTTTATGACTTGTGGACTTCAACACCCAGAATTCCTGAGGCAGCATGGCTGGCTCAGGAATTTTTGGAGTTGAAGTCCACAAATCATAAATGGACCATAGGTTCCCACTCCTGTTGTGAAGGTTGAGAAATCCTACTTTAGACCATTTCAGAAGACCTTGACTTGGCTCTGCTGGTTGGCCTGGAGTCCAGATAGGTGAGTTCCATCCAGAAGGTGACCGCTCGATTGATGGCAGATGCCACTTCCCCTCTTTTGCCCTCTGCTCTCCATCCGCCCATCTTTTTGGTTATCCTAGTGATGTAGTCTTGTGTTCTTTTTCATTGTTTATTCTTTAGTTCTATTATTTTACTCCTGTTCTATTTGCACTCCTTTCATTTTCTTCCTTTTTATTGTAAGCCAAGTATTCTTGATCAAATGGGCGGCAAATGGATTTAACAAACAAATAAATAAACTTGATCAACCAGTAACTTTCAGTGAAGCTCCCAAAGTTTCTTCTAGACTAGTGATGGTGAACCTTTTTGGTACTGAGTGCCCAAACCGGAACGTGTGTGCATGTGCAGCCCCGGAAACTCAAAGACCAGATGGCCATTGTGCATTTGCGGAAACCAGAAGAGCAGCTGGCGACGGCATGAGTGCCCGCAGAGAGGGCTCTGCGTGCTACGTCTGGCACGTGTGCCATAGGTTTGCCATCATGGTTGTAGATCTTCCTCAGCCAGAATCCTGTGGAATCCCCAACAGATGGAACATGAGAACCAGTTTCAGATGGTCACTGCCTAAACATTTTTTTCATTAGACTCAAAGATGGATGGATGGATGGATGGATGGATGGATGAATGAATAAATAAATGAATGAGACATGTACCTATTACAGGTATACCACTAGCAGATTCTGGTTAGGTGCCATTTGTGGAAGGCAAACTAAATATACTTACAAAAAGCAGTGATGCCCAGCTCTGTCCTTCCTATCAAATTTGGGGCATTAACAAATACTGTATAGTTTATTTTCTTTGCACTTGTCACCATATATTGGGTGATCTGCTCTGTGCTTGTTTTTCTTGTGCTTGGTATATTTTTTTCATCAAAAATGTATTTGATCTTTGTAGATCCTTTAAATAGTTTTATACAATTTCCTGCCAGTTCTATGAGCTACATTTATTTTGCTTTCAGCAGGTATTAGTATATGGGAGTCGGGTGGGGTGAATCTGTCTGTCCATCTGTCATCTCTCTCTCTCGTCTGTCTGTCTGTCTGTCTGTCTGTCTGTCTGTCTGTCTGTCTGTCTATCATCTATCTATCTATCTATCTATCTATCTATCTATCTATCTATCTATCTATCTATCTATCTTTCATCTTTCATCTATCCTCTCTCACAGACACACCTCTCTCTTTTTCTAATCTATCATCCTTCACCCATAAATTAGCCTTGCTTTTACCAGTGCTTTTTTTATGCAAATAGTTATTTCAATATTATATATATTGAAATCAGATATGCTATTCCTCCTATTCCAAATAGAAGTTAGGTTAATAGAATCGATACTTATCCAGAAAAGCAACTAATACCTAAAATTTTGAGCTGCTTTCCTTCTCTTCTTTGTGATTTTACTTCTCCCATTTATTGTCTAGTGTTTCAGTGTGAAAACAGCAACGGGAGGGGGAATGATTGTCTAGACACACATTTAATGCACTGTGCTGTTCCTCTTCCTGAAGCATTTTAATTAAAGTCGCTTATGAAAGAGATGGTGCAAAATGCAGCCATTTCATAAGTTGCTGGAGTCAATGGAAACGGAAGCCAAATGCAACCCCAGCACATAATGGATGACAGGCCAGGAATTCCATATCCATCAAGTGCACTATTGAAATTATTTTCTTTGGGGAATAGAAGCTATGAAAAGCAGCCAACGATGTTCAGAATGATGATGCAAGCTCTTGTTTTTCTTAATGCAAAGTTTGAAAGGGTAGGATCGCTGCCGAAAAGTTTTTCTAAAAAAATCCTGCTCTTCTCAAAACAGTATCTTGTTCATATGGCTCTAAATATATTTACCTTCCTCTCTTTTTTTCCAGGAGGCTGCTGAAAATACCTTGGCATACAAGGATATTTTTTTGTGAACCATCCACAGTTGTATTATGGAAGGGACAAAAACTATTATAGGATTGACTGGTCCATATTTCTTTTTATACCTTTTTTTTTAAATGAATGAGGCAACTAATTCAGCATATTCTTTGTCTATTCAAAATATTCTTCTCTGATATTTGATTGTCTGCTCTGCACTGGATTTTATAGCATTTCATAACACATAACATAATCATCTATGAATTCATGAACACTGATGTGCTGGAAGTATGACCAATGACAGTGGCTTTGTCACAGTGTGGCGTATGGATAGAAAGTTAACTAAAATTAAAATCCTTGGAGCTCTCTGAGTTTGGTGGTTTTCTTGCAGATGTTTTATCACCAAACTAGGTAACATCATCAGTGAAGTAAAGAAATGTCTGCATGAAAACCACCAAGCTCAAAGAACACACAGGACCGCACAGTTCAACCCTGCATTACAAATATTCTCTTCTATCTATTAAAATGGCAATTATTGGTGGAAAGAAGGGCAGAACTCATAATACAGTTTTCTTTATTCCCCCCCCCACTTTTCTTTATTTTTTCATTTTTAAATTTAATTAAAAATATTTTTTTTAAATTCCACTCTTTAATATAACTCTTCCAATCCTATATACATCTCTTACTTCAGTTT
Source organism: Pituophis catenifer annectens (assembly GCF_029215685.1). NCBI lineage: Eukaryota > Metazoa > Chordata > Lepidosauria > Squamata > Colubridae > Pituophis > Pituophis catenifer. The sequence continues at coordinate 130,536,746 of NW_027256883.1, forward strand.
CATCCTGATTTATTTCCTCCCTTTTTTCTTAAATCTGCTCCTTCTGCTGGGGAATTTCTTGTTTAACCCTTTTCACGCACTTCCAAAACAGGTTTTATTTTTGTCAAAACTGCTCTGTGCTTGCTATGCCTCTTTTAATCTTCAGCATCTTTTTCTCTGTTTGACTATATTCTTTGCAGCTACATTATCTCCCGTTCCATATACACATTATACAATATCTTTCTCATGTCCTCATTTTTTGCATCAATCATTCTCCTATTTGCATTTTTCCTCAGTCTCTTTCACTTTCTGTAGTCCACCAATCATTATTTAACATACTTCCCATTAGCTTAACTCCACAAACTGCTGTGATACTTTGGAACAATTCTTTCTCACCCAGTTCCAAACAGCTTGCATATCTTCTTTGTTTACAATCGCTTTCCATTCATTCCACTGGGAAACTAAACTATGATTTAACACTTTTCCATGCATAACTTATACATTTTTTCCCCTTTAGCCATTTTACTTTTACTCTTTATCTATGACTTCCCAAGGTCCATTTGTAACAGTCTCCCAAAATGGGTTTTCCCATATTTAGAACCTGTCATCAGCCTTGCATCCTACATTAATTTTCTCAGCATTTAATCATAAGCAATAAATCATGTTTTTTTCTTTTAAGGTGGATTAATGTGTAAATTACATATTGAATTCAAAAAATGTTGCTAAGTATATATTCACCAGGCAACCACCTTCCTTACTTTCTCCTGCATTTTTGAATGGCCCAAGTCACTTTTAATGTGCATACTTTTCTCATCCTTACCATCCATTCATATAATCCAATAGAACAATTCCCCCTGGTCTTCTTCACATTCATTTAGAACTGGATCATTTTTCTTAAAACTCATCCCAGGTCCTTTCTATGTCACCATTCACTGGGATGCAGCTTTCAGCTGTCATCAACCTAGGCATTCCTTTGCTTGGATGTTTCTACAGCAACCTAGATGACCTTAATTCATACTTTCCGATATATGTTTTAATCAATCAATCAATCACTCAATCAATCAATCAATCAATCAATCAATTCATCCATTCACTCAACTTCATTTTCAACTCTACTCCACAAAATCATGCTGCCTTCATTCAGATCTATTATCTATTTTCCTCTTCTTTTAGTTTCTTAGGTATATATACTGTATATACCTTCTTCTCCTCACCTCTCCTCTCCTCTCCTCTCCTCTCCTCTCCTCTCCTCTCCTCTCCTCTCCTCTCCTCTCCTCTCCTCTCCTCTCCTCTCCTCTCCCCTCCTCTCCTCTCCTCCCATACCCTCCCCTCCCCTCTCCTTCCTCTCAGTGCTGCCTAATATCTATTAACCCATGTAGTGTGGTTGTAGTATTGTTATTTATCCTTCTTATTATCTTCTTTACTACCCATTGTATTGTTAGTATTCAGCTAGTATAGTTTGTATAAGGCTAGTGCTGTCTCACTTGAAAACTATCACGGATCCGCTGTTAGACCCCCTGCAATTTGCATACCGAGCAAATAGATCAACAGATGATGCTGTTAATATGGCTCTGCACTACATCCTACAACATCTTGAATCTCCAAAGACCTACGCAAGGGTCCTCTTTGTAGACTTTAGTTCAGCATTCAATACCATCATTCCAGACATTCTTCTAACTAAGCTAAACCAGCTACAGGTACCTGAAAACACTTGTAAGTGGATCATAAGCTTCCTAACAGACAGGAAGCAGCAGGTGAAGCTAAACAGAATCACATCTGATACCTGTACAATTAGCACAGGGGCCCACCAAGGCTGTGTGCTTTCTCCACTTCTCTCTATATACCAATGATTGCATCTCAAATGATCCATCTGTTAAACTACTGAAGTTCGCAGATGACACAACAGTGATCGGTCTCATTCGAGACAATGATGAATCTGCATACAGATGGGAGGTTGAACAACTCGTGGTGCGACCAGAACAATCTGGAACTGAATACATTCAAATCCGTAGAAATGGTGGTGGATTTTAGGAGAAACCCTTCCATACTACCACCTCTTACAATACTAGAAAACACAATATCAACAGTAGAGACCTTCAAATTTCTAGGTTCTACCATATCTCACGACCTAAATTGGACACCCAACATCAAAAATGTCATCAAAAAAAGCACAAGAAAGAATGTTCTTTCTACGCCAACTCAGAAAGCTCAAACTGCCCAAAGAGCTGCTCATCCAGTTCTATAGAGGAATTATTGAGTCTGTCATCTGTACCTTTATAAGTGTCTGGTTTGGTTCTGCAACCCAACAAGACAGACACAGACTTCAGAGGATAATTAGAACTGCAGAAAAAGCAATTACTACCAACCTGCCTTCCATTGAGGATCTGTATACTGCACGAGTCAAAAAGAGGGCTGTGAAAATATTTAAAGACCCTTGCATCCTGGACATAAACTGTTTCAACTCCTACCCTCAAAACAACCCTATAGAGCACTGCACACCAGAACAACTAGACACAAGAACAGTTTTTTTCCCTATCACTCTGCTAAACATAATTCCCTCAACACTGTCAAACTAGTTACTAAGTCTGCATTACTATTAATCTTCTCATCGTTCCTATCACCCATCTCCTCCCACTTATGACTTGTTGCTGGTATCCTTAAGATTTATATTGACTGTTTCCCTATGACTATCATTAAGTGTTGTACCTTATGATTCTTGACAAATGTATCTTTTCTTTTATGTACACTGAGTGAGTATGCACCAAGACAAATTCCTTGTGTGTCCAATCACACTTGGCCAATAAAGAATTCTATTCTATTCTATTCTATTCTATTCTATTCTATTCTATTCTATTCTATTCTATTCTATTCTATTCTATTCTATTCTATTCTTCTTCCATATGCTATGGTCATAACCAGATGTTTCCACAGGTGTTGATCTCTCTATCTATCATGTCTTCGGTTAAGTAAGATTTTTACATATTGCTTTTTAGTAAGACGGAGAAAGTGTCAACTAGGTTACCAGCTTTTGCTATATCTGTAGTACATGCAACTTTCACTGCCAATAATTGTATTGGACAGTTTTTGGCACATGTTGGTCAGTGCAGATAGTCTTCCTTTAGCGACCACAATTGAGAGTGGCAACTTAGTCATTAAGTAAGCACACGCTAAGTGAAACACCACAACTTTATGATTCCATTTCAGCTTTCCTTTGCTTTACAGATCTGCAAAGGTTGTAAAAGTGAGGACCAGTTGCAAACCAGTTTTTGTCACTTTTTAACTTGTCCTGTTATTTCTTTCCTCTTTTTCCCTTTATGTTACTTTGTATTTTAATGTTTGTTTTTTGAAATTTAATAAAGATATTATTTTAAAAAAAGGATAAGGCTTCAGGGAACAGAAATGTAAACAACAACAAAAATATCCCTGAGTAGTACTGCCTTTTAAATGCAGATTTTTTTGTTCCCAGGTCAAGTCAAATCTTGTTTTATTTACATTTAGGAAACAGATATACATGGAAATCATTGTTTGTATGATGAAATTGATTACCAAATGCTTTGTTCACTGACTGTTCAAAAGAATTTAAAATAGGATCATTCTATCTCCATTTCATACAATAGGATAAAATATGATTTTATGTAGCATAGCTATTCTGAATAAACTATATATTTTAGGATGCAATTCTGCATCTGCTTATTCTTGAGAAAGAGCCTGACAATTTAATATGATTCCTAAATAGACATGCATCAAAGTACACCACTATTTTTCTCTTTTTACTGAAATATGCAAAGCCTATAGAACAGGAAACAAAGCTGCAGTAATCACTGATTACTTTGCAAGTAAATACATAACAAATTGGGTCAAGCAGGATGCTTTATAAGTTCCCAAACAGCACTGAGCCAACTATATTCCATTTTTATGTCTGAAAAGTAAGTAGCATATTATATGCAGAACAGTATTCAGCAAGGATAAGATGGACAATGAGGAAAGTCAGGCTAAAACTGAGAAGAAAAAGGAAAATTTTATCAATGATTTTTGAAGGGTTAACTAATACTATGTCATCGCATTACTTTTGGAACTAAACAAAAATATGCTTTGCAATAGAAGTGGGTGTAAAAGCTGAATTTCAAGACAGATGAGCTTAACTGGAAGTGAAATTGGGGCGTTTATTGGACGTCTTTTTGGTTCTTAAATGCTTAGGGAGATTTATAGATTTATAAAATCAAATGATACCAGGAGCTGTGGTGGCGCAGTAGTTAGAATGCAGTATTGCAGGCTAACTCTGCCCACTGCCAGGAGTTCGATTCTGAATGGCTTGTGGTTGACTCAGCCTTCCATCCTTCCAAGTAAAATGAGGACCCATATAGTTGGGGGCAAAATGCTGACTCTGTAAACCGCCCAAAGTGGGTGTGGTATATAACTCTAAGTGCTGTTGCTATTGCTATACCACTGTGCACAATTAACTCTCTCCTCAGCAGACAACTCCAATGAATTGCGTAAGTTCCATGCTCTGCTTCTGTAATATTCTAAAACAAATGGCTATTTCCATGTTATCAGGCTTATTTACTGCAACTCCTGATTTAACCATTACCAATTCTCAGCAGTTTCACACAAGAGCCTCCTCAAAGTAATCCAAGTAATTCAATCTACATTTACACCTACCATTCTTTTTAATTCCTGATACCATAGACTGTGGCAAGTAGCAAAGTTATTTCAGAAGAAATCTAGCTAAGAGAAAGGCATTCCAAATTAAAGCATGCAGTTTTAATTTCTCTTAAAATAGCTTTAAATTTCCCTTGATATTAGGATTCCACATTTCTTTAACATGTACAGGTAGTTCTCGACTTAACAACATTTCGTTTAGTGACTATTTAAAGTTACAATGCCACTGAAAAAAGTGACTTATGACCATTTTTCATATTTATGACTGTTGCAGCATCCCCCACATGATCAAAATTCAGACACTTAGCAACTGACTCATATTTATGACAGTTGCAGTGTCATATGATCACCTTTTGCGACCTTCCGACAAGCAAAGTCAATGGGGAAGCCAGACTCACTTAACAACCACATTACTAACTTAACAATTGCAGTGATTCACTCCACAACTGTGGCAAGAAAGGTCATAAAATGTGGCAAAACTCACTTAAACAATTGTCTCGCTTAATAACAGAAATTTTGGCTCAATTGTAGTTGTAAGTTGAGGACTACTTATAGTATGTATCTCATAAAGGTGAACGATACTTTGAAGTGCAAACAATCTTGGTTTCTTTAAGATGGAACAATAAAAAGATGCTTTAAAAAGTAATTTTAAAATTTCATTACCAATCAAGAATATATCAATGAGCATATTATTAACCGAAAATACTAACCTCTATTTTCTAATGTTCAGTTCATAAATATATAAATTTATACCAAAATTTAAAATATATGGATGTAACAAAATACAATTCAAGCATAGTTTGTGTCCCCAGGATTTGATAAACTTCTGATTGTCAGACTTGTATTGATTAAATCTGACGTCATATTTTCGATACTGTTTTAAAGCCTGTTTGTTCACAGACTGTATCAGTTTAACATTGGCTGAATAAAACAACGTTAGGTTCACACATACTTGGTCATATGTACTAGTTAACTTGCCTCAAGGGCTGATTTTAAACAAAAGTTACATTAAAACTAAACAATTAAATGAGATGTGCAAACTGCCCATAGTCACTTAGGTAAGGTGGACAGTGTAGAAATTTAATAAACAAATACATAAAAATAAACAAAATAATAAACAACTAAAGCCTCACAGTTGAATCTTAGTTTTAAAAGTTCTGTATTATATTGTAGAGTTAATACTCTGGAATTTAAGATATAAATGCTGCTTTTTACTTCATTGAAACTTAAGTGGATTAAAATTAATGTCAGTTACCTAAAATTAAATCTCTTTTGCATACTCTTTTATTATCTCCATAATTTATCTTATTAAGACCAATCAGTTGTAATATGTATTCTGTATGAGTGTTTCTTTTAATATCCTCCTAAAATGCAGAGGTTTTAAAAATATTTTATAAGAATGTATTCATGGAAAACTTAAATACTGCATAGAATGTGGAAAATGGACCAATAGCTATGACATAATCAAAAGACTTTTTTCTTTGGCACCCATAGTTTGTACAATTGTTTTTTTTTTTTAATCATAGATTGTAAAATGATGAATTCTGGATATATGCTGCTTGGGTTTTCCTGATAAAACCAAAAAACCCCTCTGCAATTGTACTTCTTATTAGCTGCACTATTTCTAAACTATTTTTGAAGATAGTTCTTTTCTATTGCCTCACCAATTTTTGTCATGATGGAAATGATGGGGTATAAACATGATCAAACAGACAAAGAGGCTGAAATAATCTCAAAATACTGCAGGTGAGAAAAAGAAAATTGTTCAAGTGTAGTCTCCCAATGGATATGACTATTATTTTACAACTCATCAAGAAAAACACAGCAAAACAACAACAACAACAAGCATTGTACGCAAGCATTTTAATGCTTTTGTGGTAAATCAATTCTATTTATGTAAGGTCCCATATCTGCCATGGTTAATAAAGTAATACTGGAATCTGATTTTACAAAGGGGTAACTTATATGATAATGTTGATTGATGTTACCAGCACAAGGGATAATAATGAAAGTAATATTCAGCTTTTGACAATCTATTTAAAGGAATCGAGTACCTTTAAAAGAAAGTGAAAAAAGAACCACAACAAAGAGGGGGAAAAAGTATAATATGTCCAACCAGATGAGATAAGACCTTGGCTAGAATATAGCTGTGAAAGAAAAATGTGTTGCTGAGTTTTTTATTCAAAAAGCTTTCAGAAGATGGTTATTTAATTCAGTATTTCCATAAGGGACTTTAATTCAGTCCGTAAGGTAGCTATATAAATATGAAAAGTAATATGGAAAGAACCAATAAATCAAAGCAATGGTTTTTATAATGTCAGAGTTTATATATGTCAAGTTCTCCTGTGTTTTTCAAGTTGCATTCTGCGGAATACAGAAATCTGTCAGATATTTGATTCCTTCATGAAAAGATCAATAATCTGAAAGAAACTTGGTGGTCCATCATCACCAGTCATCTCGGATGCACTTTATTTTCAAGCCAATCTTAGGCTTTTTGTTGAGAACTCCAGTCGCTGATACACACAAACAGCATCAGTTAAAAATGTATGTAAACTGGAGCTAAAACCATTAACCAGGATTCTTATCCCTGTGGAGGGAGCTACAAGCATATACTGTAGCTGAAGTTGTGTCATTTGCTTATCTTGGCAGAGTAAGGAGCAGTACCATTGGCTCAATCCTCAAAATTGGTAGAACGTTGCAATTTTAAAGACTTGTGACAAGATGCTGTCAAGATTTAGGATATGGTTTTTTATTGTCACGGGGGCTATAACAGGAGTGAAATCCAGCAGGTTCTGACGGGTTCTGGAGAACCGGCAGCGGAAATTTTGAGTAGTTCGGAGAACCAGCCTTGGTACTACAGTGGTTTAAAGCACCCTGTTATTAACACAGCTGCCTGCAATTTACTGCTGGTTCGAATCTCTCCAAGGCTCAAGGTTGACTCAGCCTTCCATCCTTTCTAAGGTAGGTTAAATGAGGACCCAGTTTGTGGGGGCAATAAGCTGACTTTGTATAAATATACAAAAGTATGAAGGCTATTGCTTAACGCACTGTAAGCCGCCCTGAGTCTCCGGAGAAGGGCAGCATATAAATCAAATTAAAAACAAAAACAAAAAAAAAAACCCCAGCAAATACCACCTCTAACTGGCCCCAGAGTGGGGTGGGAATGGAGATTTTGCAGTATCCTTCCTCTGCTACCCCCACCAAGCCATGCCCACAGAACCGGTAGTAAAAAAATTTGGATTTCACCACTGGGCTATAATATAGATTTTTTACAGGCTGAAAGAAACCATCTAAAATGGTAAAACCAGGATCCATTTGAGGGAAGTTCTAAGAAATAAGCATTCGGTTCTTAACCCCTCCAAAACCACTTCTCATAAAAATAATTAAGAAAGACACAAAAATGGAAAAAATGCTAGAAGTGAGATGATAGGGAATATAATTTGTTCTCTGGATAAAACTATGAATTTGTTAGATAAGGGACAATTGTATAACAGGAAACATTTTTATTTTAAATTCTTGGACAATTTTGAGAAGAGATTGCATTTTAAATAACTAAAGAGTTTTTACGGGGTTCTCAGTTAAACCCCAGGTAGGTTTAACCCCCAGGTAGGTGGGGGTCATTTTTTAAATTTAATTTGATTAGTCTGCTGAGCCTGGATAGCTCAGCAGACTAATGCATTGTAATTTAACTTCAGCTGCCTGCAATTAGTAAGTTCGAATCTTGCCAGGCTCAAGGTTGACTCAGCCTTCCATCCTTTCTAAGGTAGGTAAATTGAGGACCCAGTTTGTGGGGGCAATACGCTGACTTTGTAAAAATATACAAAAGTATGAAGGCTATTGCTTAATGCATTGTAAGCCACCCTGAGTCTCCAGAGAAGGGTGGCATATAAATCAAATTAATTAAAAAAAAAAGTATTTATAGGCAAATGGAAAACACTGATAACAGGCTTGTTCCTCATTTTGCTTGTACAACCCCACAGTAGACAGATGTTTTACCACAGTTGATACATAGATTAATATGTAATTACTCAAAAATAATTCTTGCTCAGCCCTAGCACAAATTAAATCATTAGTTTCATTCATGGGGGAGAGTTATACATTTATTTATTATTTTAGGAGATTACCTGATTTTTAAGGAAATGTGGATACTATCATATAATTGCAGAACTGAAGTTATGTTTGTAAATTGAAACATCCATGAACTATAGTTTAATTTTTTGATCTGACTTTCTACAGCTTTATAAATATATGTAAAATAAATGTTTAGGAATAAACAGATTCTTAATACATAAACATAATTTCCAGATTACTTTTCACCAACCTCTTCTCCAGATCTTTCTGTTTGGTTGCTAAAATTGGCTATTACTCCTCAAGAACCATTGGAAGCATTCATTGTATAATTGACTTTAATAGGGATATCCTAGGACCTAGGAAAATATTTCTCTGTGTGTGGCTTATATATCACATATTATTTGTTTGTATGTGAGTGTAGGTTTGTCTCTTACTAAATGCCAGGTGCCAGAAATCTTTCTTTATCTATGGCAAATGTTCATATGTTTAAAAATGACTCGGCATAACCTACAGAAAGTAAGACTTGTATTTTACCTTTTCTTGATTTATTTTTATCTTGATTTATATATCTTTTTTATATTGTATATTTTTATTTGTTTTATTATATCAAATACAAAGAAAAATAGAAATAGAAAATTAAGGGAAGGAAAAGGAGCAGGGAAAAAGGGGTGTGTGAGATATAAGGGGGAAAATGGTGACAGTTCACAAAGATTATTAGGTGCAAATAGAAATACATACTATTTCCATAGCAAGAAAGATAAAGCAGGAATGGTTAAATTGATTATTTTATTCAAAGTAGAAAATATTTTTTCCTTTGGATACCACTTCTGAATTTTATGCTTGTAATAAAAAAAACCCCTGGAACTTTGACTTTGGTTTTATTGATCAGAAAGATTGTCGTTATAGAAATGGATAGTTATATATTAATGTGTAAAAGCAAAAAGTTGAGGTTGGAGTGTTTTTATCTTGTACTGTACTAAGAAGAGTCGGAAGTCAATGCCTTTTTTTCTTCTTTTTATCTTGTATTTTTTTAATGCTCAATGAAAATACAAAAAAAAGAAAAAAAAAGATTTCGTGCAACATAATTTAAGACCAAGGGCCAGAAATGAAAACCTGTCAGAAGGTTGGAAAAAGTAACCATCAGAGCTGGAAACTAAAAGGGTTAGAAAAGTGCTGTGTTTAGTTTGAAAAATCAGACAGGTAAGTTGTTTGGAAACTGACCGTCAAAAAGACTTACAGGTCGACAGGAAACCCATTTTGAGCAGTGACAGAAAAATGACCTTCATTCATTTATCACCTTTAAAATGTCCAGCCACAAAGCACAAACTAATGCCAAGGAGACAACAAAAGAGACAGCTGCCATATCAAAATAGAGTAACCATAACATTTTACCAGGCTCTATATGTCCTATTTCAAGCTTCTTTCAAAATGTGACCTTTTGATTTCCCCCACCCCCTTTAAAATCCAAAAGACTTTGGAGATACAGTATGTAGGGCTCTCCTGAGTGATCATCTTTAATGATATGCTTATGAAATCATAGGTATTTGGAAAAGTTGGAGCTCCATAGTGTCCCATATAGACAAATGTTCTAGAAATCAAAGACTGAGTTTTCTCTTCTTAAGGCTAAAATTTCCAGTTTTCTCCATCTTCCTTTATAGTTTTTTAATTTACTGATAACTTGTGTTACCATATTCTGGACCTGTTCCATCTGGTCCAAATCCACCTCTAAGTACAATGTCAAAAACTGTATCCAAGAGGGATCTAAGAAGCATAGAATAAAGTGGAAGTGCTACTCCTAACATTTTTTTTAATGGACTGTTTCTCTTCTGTTTGTAATAAACTATTATTACACAATCTTCTTCACAAAACACATCTGCCAAGCCGGGTATCATCTGTCCTATACTGTACATGTGCGTTTATTGTCTATCCAGTTAAATGCATATATTTGCATTTCTGTTAATTTCAGTCTGCTATTTTTGTCCATTTCTCTAACTGATCAGGTGCATTTTGATTTTTATTGCTATTCCGTAAGGGTTTATGTGTTATATGTGCTAATTTGATGAACATTCCCACCTTCTCATCCAAGTTCTAAATAAAAATGTTGCACTGTGCAAGGGCAGAAACTGTAACCTGGGAGACCCCACATAATACTTATCTTCACTTTGATTAGAAACCATTGATATGCACTCTCTGATAACAATTTTCAAGCCAGTTATGTAATCTTTTGATTGCCGTTCAGGCCATATTTAACTATGTAGCTACCGGTAATTATAATGTCATGGCATACTTTGCCAAATGCTCTGTTGAAATCAAGAAGTGTTATGCGTATAACATTTCTAAAATGTGCTAAAATTGTTTCTGTGGGAATTCTTGGTGCTCTCTGAGCTTTGTTGTTTGCTTTTAGACATTTCATTACCCGACTAGGTGTTAGTGAGTGGGATTTGCTCCCTGTTTCTCTATAGTAGCTTGCCCTGCCAGTGATTGTGGGAGTGTAGTTTTCTCCTTGGAAGATCCTTGATTGGAGTATTGTTTTCTGCTTGATTGTTTGTCTAGTGTTAATCCTTACTTATATGGGTGTTGGCTATTGGAGGGGATGTGTTTTGGTCTCTTTTTTTTGGTTCCTTCTTAGTTTTTTGTTATCTCTTTTGCATAGGGTTTATTTATGTATCTGTTGATGGCTGATTTATCTGAATGCTAAGCTTTCAGGAATCCCTACTGTTTTTGGGTTTCTCTTGGTCTAGGATGCTCACAGTTTCCCAATTGAAACTGTGGTTGAATCTGTCCATGTGCTGTGAGATAAAGATTTCATGTTTTCTGACTACTAGTTAGTATTCATGGATGTGCTTTGTTAGTATTTTACCTGTCTGTCCTGTATAGTACTTCCTTTTGGGCTACTGGGTCTTTTAGTTTAGATAAGATGTTTTGGAAGGCTTTAGTTGGTTTGTGTATTATGGTGATGCCTTGTGGTTATAGGAGTCTGTTGCTTGTTTCTGATGCATTTTTGATGTATGGAAATGTTATTCTGCTGGCTGTTGTAGTGGGTTGAGGGGTCAGATACGTTTTGATAAAGATGTATGGGTAACCATTTTGTTGGAAGATGTTGAATAGGCGATTTGTTTCCTTTTGTCTGATGTTCCAGGTTGCTGCAGTGCATTTGTGCTTATCTGAATAATATTTTTTCATAGCTCCTATTATGGGAATTGGGCTTTTACTTTGGTAATACATTGGTTAATGTATATTGTTTCTGATAGATTTGTGTTTCTAATTGCCATCGTTTCTGCTGCTGCTGATGATATCCAGGACAGATAGTGTGTTGCAGTTCTCTTCTTCCCTTGTGAATATTATTTCTTTGAAGATGTTGCTGATTGTTTCATGTGCCTTCTCTAATCGTTCTTTTTTGTCAGTCTTACCAGGTAGATCAGACAGGATGTACAACCAAATAAGCTATTTCTACTTCATGGCAAAACTACACTAACAGAATCTCGCAAGCCTGAGAGTACAATTCTCCCATCTCCTTTGCCACCCAAGAAATTAGAGAGGGTCCTTTCTCAGCCTCTTATCCCACCCACTATCCAACTGTGGGCTACACTATCTCTTCGGTTCTCCAGGTGGCATCTCTTCACTTTGTCTCCCCAAGTCTTTCCAATTGCCATTACACATTTGTTATTATGACAAAGGTATTGTCTACATAATGGATCCATGCTTTTGGTTGCAGGTACTATAGTTTCTAGATTCTGCATTGTGATCTCTGCTATGAATTCTGAAGATGGTGATCCCATGCACGTTCCTCTGACTTGTTGACATATTTGTTGATCAAACTGAAAGTAAATAGTGAGGCAGAGGTTGATGAGGTCCACGATTCTGGGTATTTTGATCTTAGTGTATTTGGCTAGGTCAGGTCTGTTGTATAATTGTGCTCCCATTGATTCTTTTGCTAGTTTTGGATCTATGGACATGAAGAGAGCTATGACATCAAATAAAGCCTTACTTTCATCTTCTTCTGTTTTTAGTCTTTGATTTTTTGGAGGTGCTATAGTGGAGAATTGATAGAATATGTGCACCCCGCTATGAGATGTCCAAGCTTTTTTGTTTAAAAATATTTTATTGATCAAAAAGAACAAAAGTGAAAGTTTCTTGATCAAATGTAAGATTTGTCTGTCAAGACTAATTCTTCCCAAATTTATGCTGACTTCTACTTGTTTTCAAAGTGCTTATAGACTCTATGATATCCTCCAAAACCTGTTAGACAAACTGTTATGTAGTTCTTTGAATTGTCAGGTAAAACTGACATCGAAACATCAAGTTACCAAGAAGTACTATGGCATCATTACAGTATTATATAGGTCAAGATCAGGTAGGCTCTATAATTTTTAATAATTCTGTACTTTGCTTTGGAACCTGATGCAAAATTAAATACTTCAGGTAGAGTTGGAAGAGTTGGATGTTATACTATTTGTAATAATATCAGAGTTAGTGGGATCCAAAATAAAATAGCATTTTAAAATGACTGTAGGTTTAGGCAAAAAAGTGGAAGGCTGTACAAGCAATCTTATAAAAGGTTTTCTTAACACTTAATGCCAGGATCAAAGGATTCTTTTAATGCTTATAACATCACTTCCTTGTCACATATTGATGAGGCTTGTTTTATCAACGTGGTTTGGAGTGGAAACATAGCACACTGATGGCAGAAAAAGGCCCATGATCGATTGGGTCTACTCTTTGAGTTTTCATTTTTGTTTTCTTTTTAATTAATTATTATTTTTAAAAATTATTTTATTTTTAAATTTTTGCCGGATGATGGACAAGTATGCAGAAGAGGTTTTTTGTGGGGTTTCAAATAACAAATGCATGAATTTGTCCTAAGAAGGAATGAAAGTTTTAGGATGATTTCCCTCTTAATATCTTTAATTCTTTACGTCCTGCTCTTTCTCTTCTGATTTTTTTCCCCCTTCTTTCCCTACTGGGTATAAAGTAGAAACCATACCTTCTGTTCATCGTACATTTTTTCACCCTTTTTTTTTTCCTCTTAGCAATCCAATTCAGCCAATTGGTTGGATTCCAATCAATGTATTTAGGAAGGGGCATCCATATTATTCCTAAACATATCAATACGACAAAATGGAGAGGCTTTTTAAAATAAAAGCAAAAAGCATTCATCTTAGTGAAGGGGAGATTTAATAGCAATATTCCAACATTTAAAGTGATGCTACAAAGACGAGGGGAGGGGGGTTCAAACAAATTTTTCCAAAGCACCAAAAGGAAAGACAAGATATCATAGATGGAAACTAACCAAGGAGAGAAGCAACCTAGAACTAAGGAGAAATTTCTTAATGGTGAGAGCAATCAACCAATGGAATAACTTGCCTTTAGGAGTTGTGGGTGCTTCATCACTGGAGACTTTCAAAAAGAGATTTAACAACCATTTGTCTGAAAATGTATAGGGTTTCCTGCTCAAACAGGGGGTTGGACTAGAAGACCTCCAAGGTTCCTTCCAACTCTATTATTTTAAATACAAAATTTATGGCAGCTCTCCCTAATTTGGTGCTTTCCCCAAATACTGGATACAATCCTTATTGCTCCATGATCCGGTTAACATTAAGATGGGTTGCCATATAAATCTTTTAGGCAAATAAATGTATAAATGAACGCATCCAGCAAAAACTAGCTTGAATTTTTCCTCAGAGAATAAGGTAGGTGTATTAGGAAGTTAGAACATTAATTTTATTAGATTCGGGCAGCTGTTTTGAATGAGTTTGTCTTCCTACAGAAATGGTTGAGACAGATAAATCAGTTTGCTACTTAAATGATATATTAATCTGAATAACAAATACATGAATGAAATTTGGTTTATCTCAATTTGTCTTTCTTCCCATCCCAAATTAATACCATCTGGTTTCTAAATCAGTTTGTGAATTTTAAAAAAAATCTGCAAGAAATCTGCATGTTTGCCTAGAGTATTCCCAATCTATAACTTACAAGTAATTTTCCTAAGACTCCCTTTTTTTTGTACACCAAGTGCATTCCCCATGTACATTTTCTTCTAATAGATGCATAATTACATGTACCTAGTTTGCAAAATTTTAAGAGTGAATAGGGTGAATAATGAGGCCTACTTCTGTTCCTTGTCATATATTAAGTTGAGGTTTCTGTCAGGACTAATGGTAAATGAAACTGTATCAGGGGATACTAAATTATATTGATGCATTTGAACCTTTTTGTTAGGAAAAAGCATACTTAGTCTTGATTAATAATATCCTGGGAATATAGGTTGCAAATACAGATTGGAAAAGAAAAACAACAAAGAAACACAGTTTGGCCTAACGGTTAAGGTACTGGTCTAGAAATCAGGAGAATATGAAAGCCAGCTGGATGATTTTGGCCTAGTCAGTCACTCTGAGCACAACGTACCTCATGAGGTTGCTATGGAGAAAAAAGGAGGAACAAGTAGTATTAGGTACGTTCGCTGCCTTGAGTTATTTATAAAAATAATTTTAAAAAAGCAGGATAAAAGATCAATCAAATCAATCAATAATTAAATATATTCCAAGTCTTCAGAAAGACAATTCCTCTGATATTCTGAATGTCACTGTTTGGTTTAGTAAATTTTCTTCTGTGGTTCGCATCGCTGAAATTCCTAGACACATCAAAAATCTAACTGTGAACAATAATCTATGAACCAATAAAAAAGAATACATGTAGGGCCGTGATGGCGAACCTATGTGGCACGCAGTGCTCTCTCTGTGGGCACGCGAGCCATTGTCCCAGTTCAGGTCCGCCACGCATGTGTGTGTGCCTCCTGCCGGCCAGCTGGTCATCGGGTCTCTGTCGTGCATGCGCGGGGGTCAGGACACGTGCAGGGGGACGGGGCACATGCTGGGGCATGCATGCACATGTGTGGGGACAGGATGAATGCATGGAGGCAGGTTGCATGTGCGGGGGCCACACACGCATTGCATTTTGGGGTTTCGGGCACCCGCGGGCTTTGGACACTCTGTCCGGAAAAGGTTAGCCATCACTGGTGTAGTGGGTCCTTGGTGATCTCTGAGCTTGATTGTTTTCTTGCAGACATTTCATTACCAACTAGGTATTGCTTAGCACATTGTAAGCTGCCCTGAGTCTCCGGAGAAGGGCGGCATATAAATCAAATTTAAAAAAAAAACAAAAAAACACCATCAGTGCTAAAAGGAAGTGAAGTTTGCTCCTTTTTATATAGTAGTGACTTCAGCGTTGGTGGAAGTGTTCTCGATGGTTCCTTGATTAGACTGTTATTTACTGTTAGCTTGTTTGTCTGAGTTGGTAGTTTTTTGATTTTGGGTATTGTTTACTTCCTGATTGTTCACCGAGTGCTAATCTTGGTGTTAATCTCTGCTCATCTGGGTGTTGATTGCTGGTGAGGAGTCTTTCTGATCCCCCCACCCCTATAACTTTCTTTTTCTATTTCTATACCAAGAACCAAAAATATTGTGGCTTTTTGAACTGTGAGTGGCACTGCATTGCATTTAACTCTATATACCAAATAATATCAAGACAGGAAATTACAGACAAAAAGGCAGAAGCTCCTGCTCGGAAAGTTCATAAACGTTGTCTCTTTTTGAAAAATGCCTCCTGCGTGATTAATTTAGATAGAAAGGAGAAACCAGTTTACCTTGAGAAACCTGGAATTAAAACAGGTTTGTTTTCAGAAAAGTCATTCTATTTTCCCCCGCCCCCCTTCATATCTGAGATGAGTTGATTGTTTTTGAGGAGCTATGACCTTTAAAGGGAAAGCTTAGTTACTTTGGTGGTTCTGAAGACGGATTTGATGAAAATTAATTCTGTATGCCATCAGGGATTGGAGGTTGCCTAGAAGGGCAGAAAGATGTATTTCCTGCTTGGGAAAAAGAAAGGAGAGTTTAGGGAATTCAAGATGCCTTGTGACATATGTCACTCCTAGAAAAATGAGCCATCAAAGGGAGGAGTTAATTTGCAGTAGTGTGTCCAGAATATTTCGTTATTAGCAGCAATGATGGAAGGAGAATGCAGCTAGAAAAAGCTTGGGGGGGGGAGGGAACTCATCAGAAAAACTGATGATGACAGCTACATTTTAATCAGTCTGGAGGACCTAGACTCACTGAAAGAGAATTTAATTACAGAAGGATAGAAGAGTTCTAAAACTGGGTTTATGACAGTAGTAAATGAACATTCAGTATCCCAGTCAGGATCAATTGCTGCTTATTTTATGAATTTCTAAAACTATGTTTCCATCCTGCCCTTTAGTACTTTGGAAAGGGAACAGCCACTGGAAGATGCAAAATCATAACATTGCTGACCATCTCATTTTGTATCCATGTCAAATTGGGACACTGAGTGTTGTTGTCCAGCTGTATATTGGAGCCTCAGATCTGAGAAGGGACTCGTAGTTTTCAAGCTGTATTCGTAAGCCAGAGGTTTTCAAACTTGGCAGCTTTAAGACTTGTGGACTTCAACTCCCAGCTATGCTGGCTGGAGAATTCTAGGAGTTGAAGTCCACAAGTCTTAAAGTTGCTAAATTTGAAAACCTCTGGCCTAGGCACATTTTCAGATGTTTAAGATGGGTATCTTAATGGTGTGAATGGGATGGTATTTAAGAATGCTGCAGTGATATGCTGAATGTACTTTAAAGTCAAATGTTGGTTTCATGATGAGTCTGATTGCTATCATCCATAAACTAATAGAATATGCTGATCCAGTATCTGATGCAGTGTAAATTTATTACATTAAACCACTAGTGTTTTTTTCTAGAGCAATGTTTCCCAACTTCATTTTTAAGATGTGTAGACTTTATTTCCCACAATTCACCCCCAACTTGCTAGCTAGGGAATTCTGAGAGTTGAAGTCCATACATCTTGAAGTTGCTGAGGTTAAGAAACACGTTAGGATTCTAGAGAAATCCTAATATACTGTAATGATTTTTTAATCTTAAGTGATGATTGGATAAATAAGTTGATACTTGGCTGTTTTTAGAAACCACAGAGCTAAAAATTATTGGATTCAATAATAGTTTTTTTAAAAAAATGATAAATAGGTATATTTGCTGAAATGCTTTTACCGGCAGTTTCTAATATCTCTATTTTTCTGTTGAGTACAAGAAATTTATCTCAAAGCTAAATTTTCAAAGAGAGGAAACAGCCTTGTCTGAACATTTTGATTCAGAATTTGTTGTAGTGGTTCTTTGATTTCATTTTAATCGACCTTCTTAAATGTATTATTTTGTAATGTAATATTTTGATCTCGTTTTGTGTGCTATTTTGAGATGTTTTGATAGCTACATAATTGATTACACAGCTAGTCCTCAATTTATTAACACAATTGAGACCTGAATGTCTGAGGCTATGCAATGTGGTTGTTAAGAGAGTCACACCTGAATTTACAACCCTTTGGTCATTAAGTGAATCATATGGTTGTTAAGCCATTCTAGCTTCCCCCATTGATTTTTGTTGGAAGCCCCCTGGGAAGGTCACACATGATAATCACATGACCCCAGGATGCTGCAATTGTTGTAAATACATGCTGATTGCCAAGTGCTCAAGTTTTGATCACATGACCATAATGGTGGTAAGTACGAGGTCTGGTCGTAAATCACTTTTTATTACCTTCATAACTTCAAATAATCCTTAAACGAAAAGTTGTAAGTTGAGAACTACCTGTATACATAAATACTGTGTTGCTCTAATTGTTTTAGGACAATGTCATCAGCATTTTTCTCTTGCTTATTGCTGGGACTGTAAAATCCGAGTGTCAAAACAACAGCAGCAAAACCAACACATGACCAATAGATGGCAGCCTAAAGACAGTACTGTAACTCTTGACTTCCTGCTGTCATCTAGTGGCCATCCGAGGCTCTGCGGCATAGAACTGATAGTCATCCTGTACTCCTGGATAAACTCTGACTGCCTAGCTGCTATGATACTTTTAAAGAAGAAAGGCATAGTTCAAACTTCAAACGTTATCCTAAGATCAGGTTATCTCTTTTGAGGCCATGCTTCAGCAAATGTTTAGCTGAGGGTATATATACCTTAGATATGAATGATTGGATCTAAGCTATCACAGCATAGTAGAAAAGTAGAGGGGAGGGGAATTGCGAGTTTGGCTATTTCCCAGGAGAACCAGTAGCGTATTGAAGATTTATAAGCTGGTTTAACTCCTATCAGATCAAAACTGAAACCAGAAGTTAAATTGCTTCACTTTTATTATTGTCCTGATATTCTGTGTCTCAAAGCTGCAGCAATTGAGGAACAGCCTCATAATATATCACCTGACAAAACAACTTCCCTACAGAAATACCTGTGCTTCCCAATATAATATTTTAGGCATTATTCTCCTCCCAATCAGTAGTGCTTTCATTAAATACAACTCCTGGCTAGGATCTCTTTTTCAAATCACATTTATTTTCCTCTGAATACAGAGGTAATCAGAATTCAGTCAAGTGGCCCGACTCTGTGAATCCTGACATGAAAGGGCAGGATGGTTTGATTGATATCACTCAGATGGTAATATTGTTTGAAGAAATGTAGTCAGAAGACTGGCAATTTAAAGGCTGTAAAAAGTTACAGGAGTGCAGTGTTCCATACTGATTTCTGGTGTACAAGGCTATGTATTACAGGATTGACAATAACATGGCAATCTCGTCGCTCAGACATATTCATTGTTTGAAAGCCTAGCAAGAAGGGAAATTGAACTGCTGGGTCTCAAGGATGAGGAGGCATTTGCAATATAGCAGTAAATGATTCCATGGGTGCTTTGGATATATTAAAATAGGTTGCTTCTTATGATGTAGGGGAATATATATATATATATATATATATATATATATATATATATATATATATATATATGCATGTTTAGCTTACATACTTTGCCTGCACTTTAAAGATCAGCTCATAAAAGTTCTTTAAAAAAAACCATTATTATACTGTACTTTAAAAAATAAAGAGTAGTAGACCATGTTTTCAAACTGGTCAATATAGAATAAATAAATATGAATAATATATGTGAATAACAGGGTTTAAACAAACAAACAGACAGACAGACAGACAGACAGACAGACAGACAGACAGACAAACTGCCTTTGACAGAATAGGCTTGTATAACGGCATGGAGTCATGGGAGAAGCTGTCCTTTCTCTACTGCAATATGGAACTCGTTGCGGATAAATAGACAGGCAGGTCGATAGATAGTTAAATACATCAATAGAGTATTGGAAGGATCGTCCCAGGCTCAGAAGCCTGTTTGATCATCCTGGTGTATTCACCTGCAGGAATTGGAAATGAGATAGCATTCAGAAGGTAGACATCTCTCTGGTTCACTAGAATATCAGAGTGAAGGAAGATAAAGCACGATCACCAGCTAAAAAGAGAGGAGAATTAAGAGGTGTGGCATTAGGGAGCTGCTGCGGGGATGGGGGGAAGGAAGCAATATAGGATGGACTAGTGAAGCACTTCACTGTTCACATGGGAATACAGTAAGTCTGGTCAGATTCTTGTAAATAGGTTATCATCAATAAAGAAATTGCTTATTCATTCTGGTCGCTTGTGGCTGACACAATCAGGTTTGCAAGAGTCTGTTCTTTTATCGCCTAAAGACAGAGTTCCTGTTAGTCAGTTTCCTGATCTGGCTTTACCTCAAGGTGTTGCTAACACCTAAAGGTACCAGTTTATAAGTGCACTGCAAGTATTCCACTAGTACCAATGATGGTAGGCTGAAAGTGCATATACAACTTTCTGAGGCATAAAGGATAAGGTTAGGGTTAGGTCTTTGCCTCTGTAGATCTTTGGCTATGATTGATAAGGGCTTTATAAATGTATTGAGCTGAATATGCTTACAAATACAAGGACAACAGAATGATGTGTTTTCAAATGACTATACTTTCTTTTATGTTCAGATGAATATACATTTATAAGTTTAAGTTTATAAGTGAAAAATTCTTAGAAGCACATATCCATCCAGGATGCCTGATAAAAAGCCCAAAGAACTGAACTGTGCCACACAATGAGTTTAAGTACACTATACCTATGGGGTGGTGCGGTAGCTTAGTGGTTGAGATCAGTGATGAAATCCAATTTTTTTTACTACCGGCTCTGTGGGCGTGGCTTGGTGGGTGTGGTGTGGCTTGGTGGGCATGGCTTGGTGGGCATGGCAGGGGAAGGATACTGCAAAATCCCCATTCCCACCCCAATCTAGGGGAAGGATACTGCAAAATCCCTATTCCCATCCCATTCCAGGGGAAAGATACTGCAAAATCCCCATTCCCTCTCCACTCCTGGGGGAAGGATATTGAAAAATCTCCATTCCCACCCCACTCTGGGGCCAGTCAGAGGTGGTATTTGCCGGTTCTCTGAACTGCTCAAAACCCATCCGAACTTGCTGGATTTCATCCCTGGTTGAGATGCTGGGGTTGTCAGCTGGAAAGCTAGCAGCTCAGGGTTGAGACCTGAGCACTACGCTCTTGTCCTTGCCCCAGCTCCTGCCACCTAGCAGTTTGAAAGCATGCAAATGCAAGTAGATAAATAGGTGGGAAGGTAAAACGTCAACTTGTTTTTCCTTTTGTTAACCCATGTATAGGTGTTGTTGGTGGTGGTGAAATGTATAATTTACATTCCTTTCTCCAATCTTATTTTTTATAATAATAGGCTTGTGGGTGAGGTTGGACTGATAAATATTGATGGATCCAAAATTGCCCATTGAGCTTCTATGTCTGAGCCTGGATTAGATTGTGGGTCACCCCCCCTAGATTTAACTTCACATTTAGCCTGATTTAAATTTGAAGATGTGGTGGAATCACCAGCTAAAGGAAAGCAGGACGTATAGAGGTGTGCCAGCATGGAGTTGCTCCATGGGAAGCCACATCATAGACCAGACTAATGAAGGCTTATTTACTGGTTCCCAAGGGAATGCAGGCAGTCTGACAAGATTCTTGTAATATAGGTGGTCAACAATAAAGAAACTGCTTTGGACTGTTCATGAATTTGCTCTGGTTCCTTGCGCCTGACAGGAAATGGTTTAAAAACTGAATTTTGAAATAAAAATATTTGCAACTGAGTTCTGAGTTGTTATACTAAAAAAAAGAATCTACAGCCCTTTCCAGGACATTTAGTGATAATGCGGTTTCAAAATGTGTTAAGTAAATAAAAAAATAATCTCTTTGATTCAGTTTATCCAACTTATCCATTATTTTCTCTTTCTTCTACTTCCCTCAGCCTTCTAAGCACTTTTTAAGATTATGAATGTAATAATTTTTTCTTCTCCATGATCCACTTTTAACACATGCAAAAAGTATGTGAATTTTTGCTTGCTGATCATCACTGCAAGAGAACAATTTTTTTTAATTTTTTGTTTCAAGGCCAGCTGATCAGTTATTCTTATAATCAATGGAATTCTTAGCAACCTCGTCAAATCCATAATTCAGACGTATCTATTTTCTTTTTCTTATTTATTTTCATTCCTACTGGAAAAAATGCATTAGTTCTTCTGATCTTTATTGTCACAGAAATACTTTTATTCTTTGTGATTTTGTTTAAATTTGTCATCTTCTGTAGGATCAATCTCTCCTTAATATTTTTTATCAATTTTTATCTGTTCTTGAGCCCTCCAAATAAAATTATCATCTCCTTTCCTGTCAATTGTATGTTCACTAAGCTCTTATTTAAGATCATCCAGATTTTTCACTTTATGTTTTTATAGTGAGATTTCTAAGCCTTTTTTAAATTTTGGCTTTGGAAGTAATAACATCTGCGTATCTCAAAATATTAGTATAATATTTCATCCTCTAACATTCCCAGTGTCTACTCTTCCAATTCTACCATGCTTATATTTACTTTATAAGTTAAACAGGTTTGGGAACAATACGAATCCTTGGGCTTCTCTAAATAAGAAGTATCCAACCTTGGCAACTTTGAGACTTGTGGATTTCAACTCCCAGAATTCCTCAGCCAGCATGAAGAACTTAGCACTTAGAATAGTAAGGTGTTGCATCATATGGACAAACAAGGCCTTGTGGTTGCCCACTGGTGTCATACTCGCAGTGTCATGTTGCCATCATGTGAAGTTTCACGATGTTTTTCCCTTTGTGGAGCTGGGTGGGCGTGGCCTGCACATGATGCATCCGGCCTGTGGGCCGCCAGTTTGACACCCCTCTGGATAGCCAGTAAAGTGAAGGGAAACCTGTCATTCTCTTGCTCTCTCTAATACCCATCTTATTCTAGATATTCTAGAGCAGGGTTGTCAAACTCAAGGCCCGGGGGCTGGATCCGGCCTGTCGGGTGCTTAGATCTGGCCCATGGGGCCACCCTGAAAACAGAAAAGGACTGGTCCGTGGTGCCTCTTCCAGTGAAAAGGGAGCTCGGGAGGGCCACATAGTACCCTCCCGCGCTCCGTTTTCACTGGCAGAGGATTGCAGGAGGCTGTCGCAGCTGAAAATGGAGCTCAGGAGACCATTTTCTCTGGCAGAGTGCTCAGGCCACCACAGGTGCCCCTGATATGAGCAATGTCGAGCTGGCCACGCCCATCCTGGCCACGCCCACTCCGCAACCTTGATGTGCCCCTCAATGAAATCAAGTTTGACAGCCCTGTTCTAGAGATTTGATCTTGTGTCCCTCTGCCTGCTTTAAGCTAAAATTCATTTTCTGTCTGTGTCCATTCTTTGTGAGACCTGGAAAAAAACCTTTCCCTATAGGAAGTATTAATGTAACATTCTGTAGATTTGCTCATTGTGTAGCATTTCTCTTTGTTTGGGATTGGTATATACACCGACCTTTTCCAACGTCCAGATCACACACTTTTGTCGCATGCTTGTTGTCACAATGTTGGAAGCATTTTAACAGCTTCTTCTACTGCAGTGTTAAACAGTTCAGTGCATATTTCATCCACAACTGGTTGTCAGGCTTTGTAGCAGCAATCAGAACTGGAAATGATCGATCCAGAGAAAAACTCTCCCTGAATTCAGATTAGAAAGATTTATTAGGGAAAAAAGGTTAAAGCTGGAACACAAACATTCTCTGGAGTACTTCGTTTTCAAATGAGGAATCTGCGTATAGGCAAATCAAAGCAGTTTGATTCTTGTACTCTTTCTTGTCCTAGTGTAATAAAATTGGGAGTAAGCTGATCTGTTTTGGAAGGCAGGAGGCCTGCATCTGGACACTGTTTACAAAATGGCTATTTAGCCTCCTTATCAGCATGAGAATCAGATTTCACTCCGGGTGCTGTCCTGGTTAACAGCTGGTTTACTGCCTATCTTATCTCATTTTCTAGTGAAGTTGGTTCCTAAATGTATTCTCCTAAATATTTTGGTCATTCTTTCATTCCGTTTGTAAGCATTTTCAGTACATCTTTTCACCGCATTTGCATTAGATTAGATAGTTTCATAAATACACTTGAAAAACTCACTTTCCTTGCCCTTTCTTCCTTGTAGTTCAAAATCTGTGTCTGCTTCCTATAAATCTTTTGTTGTTGTTGTTGTCCAAAGCTTTTATCCTTTGCTTTACCCAAGTGATCAAAATAACATCTTCTGAAAGGCATCAGGACTGTTTGTTTGTTTATCACCCATTGCTTAAGTGTACTGAATCCATCCCTTACATCTATCTTCTGTTTTGATTATATACCCTCCAAGTCAAATTTTGTTGGCACATTTACTCTCTTTAATTTTCTAAATTTAACCAATAGATTTGACACTAATAATTCATACTCTGTTTCCACAGTCTGCACATTAAAGTATCTTGGCTGATTGGCTTGCCCTTTTCCATCTTCTGTTTCCTGCCATGTAGTACATTTGACTCCAGTGTTATCCAAATCTAGATTATGTGTTTATACTGCATGAAATAGGTGTTAGCAATGGATGAAACAATCTCTTTGACAAACTCTACTGAACTGTCTCTCGGTTTATTTTGTTCACCCAACTGAAACCTAGTTGTATTTCTCCATCTTTTGCATCCAAGTCACTTTTTAGTAGACTCGCTTCCTTCCTAGATATTATATTTAGCCCCCTTTGAAATTTGCGGTACAGTTCTTCAATAGTCTCTGCCACTGTTTATTTAACATAACATTAATCTCCAGGGGATATAGACTAATTCCTCTAGACATGACCTTGCTATTTATTGCATTATAATTGCGCACATGTTATTTTTGGATACATCGCCATTTGATTTCTTTGTATGGTCTCATGCCCATTTATCTAAATGTTTCAGCTATATCCATACAGTTTTTTTGATTTGTTATTGCCTTCTCCTGAATTTAACTTTGAACTTCCTTCACTTAGGCAGATTGTCTTCCTTCATGATGCAGAATCTCATCCTGCCTTAACTTATGAATTACCCTTAGCTTTATCCTTCCTCTTTTGATCATATCGTCAGGGGTAACCCTAGCAAGAGTTCCTGTTCCCTCCAAGATTGTTCTCACATTGTTGAAATTCTCCC
This sequence comes from Pituophis catenifer annectens, assembly GCF_029215685.1. NCBI lineage: Eukaryota > Metazoa > Chordata > Lepidosauria > Squamata > Colubridae > Pituophis > Pituophis catenifer. The sequence continues at coordinate 130,561,879 of NW_027256883.1, forward strand.
CACCCCCCCACCCCCAATAATCCATTGGGAGGGAAAAGAAAGGAGCACATTTCAAAATGAAGAGTGTGGGTTCATGAACGGTTTGGAGCATTTATTATTGATGAAAACTGCAAGAATCATAGGGAAATTCTCCACTGCCTCCCATCTGAAGAGAAAAACAAAATAAAGTTTCATTCATGGAGCTTTCAGTTCCTGAATGTGATCAGGTCAAAGTATTTCAATATGATGAGGTATGGAATAACAGTAAAAAGAAGAACTAGTTAAAAGCAGTTGCTACTATACAAGGAAGGATGCAAATCTAAACTGCAAATGCTGACTTGAATGGTACAGACTTTTTTTTTTTTTGCAGGAGAACAGCAATTACTGAAGGAATTCACTTTTCAAGGTGTTCTTACTACTTGAATAATGGAGATGACTAATAAAAGCATGGCACTGAGGTAGTTTAACAAAGAAAGAGGCTTGGTTAATAAGCTTTCCATCTCCTTGGCCTCGTATCTTTCCTTGTAATTATATATATTTGATAACAGCATGTAACTTTCTATTTTATCAGTGAGGTCGCATGGCAAAATAATGGATTTTTAATACTTAAAAAAAGATAGAAACTTGTTCAATTTTATTTTTTAAAAAATACCAATGTATGTGTATTTTGTAGAAAAAAACCCCCACAACCTTCTTTTGATTCCTTTTCCTGTCTTTCTTTCTAATTGAGATACAATGTTGAAAAATATACCGTATTCTCATTCAGGGATGGGCTCGGGAGACAAGAACAACTTCTCCTATTCATGTTTTTATATTTTTCCCATCTCTGTGAAAAGTTGGTTTTAAAAAAAAGTATCTTATTGTGAGATACTCTCAGCGGGAAATACTGTACACCTATACTTGAATATATACATCTACCTATGAGATCAAGTCTAGATTATACGTGCATCAGCATTTCTTGATGATTAGCAACCAAACTGATTCTACCGGTGCATTTTCATCCTGTACTCCCTGTATCCGATTATGTCAATGGTAATAGAATAGAATAGAATAGAATAGAATAGAATAGAACAGAACAGAACAGAACAGAACAGAACAGAACAGAATAGAATAGAATAGAATAGAATAGAATAGAATAGAATAGAATAGAACAGAACAGAATTCTTTATTGGCCAAGTGTGATTGGACACACAAGGAATTTGTCTTCGGTGCCTAAGCTCTCATTGTACATAAAAGCTATAAGTATTAAATCATGATCATAGTCATCATAAAAATACATTCATCATATATCGTAAGATACAACTCTGATAGAATCAACATAAATGATACTAGGAAACGAAATAAAACAATATAAATCGTAAAGATACAAGCAACAAAGTTATTGTCAAAGAGAGCATTTCACTGAGACTGCCGTTGGCGCCATCTTGGAATTAATTAATTAATTCATGAAAATATGTGATGAAAAGTTTGTTGCACTTTAAAATGGACACTAGAGACCTTGTTGCTTTGGATTTCCATCTAATCAGGCAGAGGACACGTGCTGGGTGGGGTTTATAGTGGTTTTATGGGAGCAGTGGTCTAATTGGCCATGTTGGCATAATTTTATGGAATTGGTAATAGAACTTAAGCTGAAAGAACCTAGATTGTGAAAGCTTCTAAACCCGTGATGGCGAACCTATGGCACGCGTGCCACAGGTGGTACGTGGAGCCCTCTTTGCGGGCCTGCGAGCTGTCCCCCAGCTCAGCTCCACTGCGCATTCATGCACGCTTCCCGCTGGCCAGCTGATTTTCGGGACTGCCCTGCAAGGAGGAGATGCATGCATGGGGGGACCTACCTTTCTCTTCACTTTCTGCTGCCTGTGCCTTCCCAGATCTCCGGAGATTCCTCTCCCAGCGCTGTTTTGGGAGGCGAGGCTTTTTTCAACCTCCCAGCTGTTTTGGGAGGCAAAGGCTTTTCTCCCCCCCCAACCGTTTTGGAGGCTTTTCCCCCCTCCCAGTCATTTTGGGAGGCAAAGGCTTCCTCCCCCCCCAGTGCTGTTTTGGGATGTGCGGCCAAAAGCGGGGGGTTGTGCATGCATGCGGGGGGGTTGTGAGCACATGCGAGGGGCATTGCATTATAGCGGTGGGCACGTGCTTTTGGCACCCGAGGAAAAAAAGGTTAGCCATCACTGTCCTATACCTATACCTATACCTATATCTACACCTGCACCTATATTGTGATGGAATGTGCACCTGGAGGAGCAGAGAGGGAGAGAATCTAGAATCTCTCAGGATATATCTAGTATAGATATATCTATACTAGAAAGTTATAGCTTTAGTTTGGCAAAATTGATGTCAGGCCCAAGCTCATGGGCAGCAAGACAACGAGATCCAATCAGATTCAACACTTTATTTGCTTATGCCAGTAGCTCCCAACCTTTTCTATGCCCCACATCCCTAGGAAATGTTTGATTAATGCTTGCACTCTCTGAAATTGCATCCTGCACCCACTGGGGTTGCAGGCACCCCAGGTTGGGAACTCCTGGCAACATTCTAATGGACAAAATGTTGACAAACTAAAGCTATAACTTTCCTACCTCCTAGAAATATCCTGAAAGATTCTAGGTGACTACCCTGAAACTTCCACCACCCCCCCGCCTGTGGGACTGTGCAGTCTTTTAATCTGGGCCTCTCTCTGAGAAAGCTCTATGTTGCCAAAAGTCTCTGCCTCTGTTCCTACAGGTGCACATTCCACCACCTGGGTACCTGGTGGTGGAATGTCAGATCCTGAGAGCAGGTAGATGTCAGATCCTGAGAGCAGGCAGTAGTCCATTATAGTAACAATTTACAAATGTCAACCACTCATCATCGCATGCTAAAGCAAGATGCTTTTCTTGTAGGGGGTGGAAGGGAGAAAGAGATTCATAATTTAAATTTTGATTCTGCCATATGCATGACTTGCGCTTTGCTGTTGCTGGATTTTTGCCCTCACAAATTTTTTAGTGGCTGCCATAAAACTAACTTTTCGGTAATAACTACATCCTTGAATCTTTGCCTGCAAACTTTCTACTTCTGAGTAGATTATTATCGGATCAGAGAAGCCAGATAACAGCCATGGCATTTTTGGAAGGGAAGCAACTTTATGCAGAGAGTGGAAAAGAAGTAAGAAAAAATAAGCCAAAGAAAATAAAGCATGAGAAGAAAGTTTAATTTAGTCTACTTTATTGTCGTTGTACATGGTACAACGAACGTAAATGCCATCCTCAGTGTACATTATAACTATAAAAATAAAAACACAAACATACATCCTTTACATTCTATATAGCTAAAATTGAAAAGGAAATACAACTCTATTTAGTTCATGTTGCCATCAATCAGTATACTTTTCCATGCCTCTCTGACCTTGTAAATCATCCTTCTATCATCCTTATAGCCCTCTTCATACACTGCTTTTTGTTCTGTAATTTTCTCACCTCTTTTTGACAATCTCACTGAGTTCATCTAGTGATGACTTTTTGTTTTTATTCATCCTCTTGTCTTAGTCACTTTTCCTTCATATACTTATTTTGCAATTCAGTCCCCATTCGTTGTCTCTATATGACCAAATCATCACGGTTAGTACTAGTCTCTCTGTTTTCTGTTGAATTCATACTCATTCACCACCCATTCACTACTGATCCTACATTTTCCTATTTTACCAGGAATGCTTTTTAGGTAACTCATTCTAAGTGAAATTAATCTTATTTTCATATTTTCCCAATTATACTAGCTCTTGCTTCTACATAAAAATGTGGGCAGAAACATACTTTTATACAAACCCATTTTAGCGTCTTTTGTTACTCATTGACTGCAATAGACCATATATTTACCAATTACCTTTCTACTAAGGTGCCCAAATTCATCTATTGTTGGAGATTTTCATCATTGAGCTTGCAATCACACCTTTTATTTTCCCTGTCAAACCCAACTTTCTTGGACTTTGATACATTAATTTTCAGGTGTTCTTTATTTGGGTTGCATCATACAATCTATCTAATATTTGCCGCAGATCATTAATTTCTCAACCAACAACCTAATATATGTATTCTAAAATTGCACATTTATTTATATCCTCTGTCAACATACCTATAATATCACCAAAGATTTACTGTGTTTCCCCAAAAATAAGACCCTGTCTTATATTTTTTTGAACCCTGAAATAAGCACTTGGCCTTATTGCCATGGACTCAAAAGCCCGATTGGACTTATTATCCCAATGTCTTATTTTGGGTGGTATTTTTTAGTATTTTAGTATTAGTATTTTTAAAAAAAATATTAATTTTTTATGCCACCCATCTTCCCTACAAGGTGACTTTAGGCAGAATAAATACACTAAGCAACCAATTTATGCTAGTCTTACTGTTCAATATTGAACTATTCCCTAAGCAGTTCATTTGTTCTCATGCATGCTTTCTTATATCATATACTATTTATACTAGATTCAGCAACCGATCTTCGTTATCCAATACCTTCAACTCCATATTCATGCAAAATATTTTACAGCTCAAACCTATGCTGCCACATTGATTACTATTAAGGCTGAAAATGCAAGTCAATGACTCATACTGTACATATCGGAAATAAGAGAGCCAGTAGAAATCATTAATGCCTTAGATTTGATTCAGGGAAGTTCATGTCTCAGTTGGGTGATGTTAGACTAATGTCTCTCAGTTCAGCTTTGGGGCTTCCTAGTCAGAACTTTAAGAAACTACCCACACATTTGGTGCAGCACAGATAGATGACAATCTTTGTTACAGTACATAGTAGGGTAAAGCACCTTATAATGGGCAGTAGAAATAACCTTGAGGAAATGGTCAGATAAGAGAAATCTGAATCAGGAGCAGAAATGTAATTTGAGAAAGCATCTCAGACATGGCCCTCCATGCATTCAGGAAGAAAAAGGGAGGGAGGGAGGGAGGGAGGGAGGAAGCGCATTCAGACTTGCAAGGTTCTGATACTGTAGCCTTATAATAAAATAGTATTAGTATTAGTTTGGTCTAGTGGTTAAAGCACCAGGTTAGAAAACAGGAGACCATGAGTTCAAGTACTGCCTTAGCCATGAAAGCCAGCTGTGTGACTTTGGGCCAGTCACTTTCTCTCAGCCCAACCCACTCACAGGGTTGTTGTTGTTGTCAGGAAAATAGGAGGAGGAAGGTAGGGATATCTTCCCCACCTTTTTTTTTTTTTTTAATTTGATTTATATGCCGCCCTTCTCCGGAGACTCAGGGCGGCTTACAATGCGTTAAGCAATAGCCTTCATTCTTTTGTATATTTTATACAAAGTCAGCTTATTGCCCCCACAAACTGGGTCCTCATTTCACCTACCTTAGAAAGGATGGAAGGCTGAGTCAACCTTGAGCCTTGGAGAGATTCGAACCAGCAGAAATTGCAGGCAGCTGTGTTAATAACAGGGTGCACTAAACCCCTGTACTATCAAGGCTCTTGATAGTAAACCTTGAGTTGTTTGTAAAAATAATAAAGGCAGGATACAAACAAATAAATAAAAATTAAATAAATTTATAACTCTGATGGCCTAGTCTGGTCTGCCTGGAAAGGCTGACATTTCTTTAATCAGTTGATTGCCATATGACAACATGAAAAGGATAATCTTGTTATATCAAGGGCTAGTGAATTATGGTGTCTTTTACCTACTTTTCCCATATTTTAAGAGATATTTAGCCTAATACTGTTCAACCCTGGCGCTAGGAGACTCTTGGTTGTTGATATAACCAACATGTCATCTCTAAGAATCTCCCAGAATTGCTCTGGAGATAAAATTGCACTAGAGTGTCACAGATATAACCTTTAAGTTGCTGAAAAAGCAAGGATATAAATCCAATAAATAAATAAATACTTGGGACCCTTCAGCATTGGACGTTAGAACTACTTGCAACATAGTAAGACTCATCAAGCAGCATCCTCTATTTTATTTTAATCATTTTGGCAAAATAATTGGAGCCTCCATATAGAGATTAATTAAATGTGCACAAAACCTATTAGAGAATCTGATTAGAGTTCTCATTCATTGCCAATTAAATGCTGGTAAACTTGTTAACCTGAAGCCTATTTTTTTGTGTTTGATTCAATTGAATGTAAAGAAGTAAGAATCTGGAAACTCCTTTAGATGTCTGAGTGAATGTTTTCTTGTCCACAAACGAAGGGAGAGAGGCTGACATGCAGTCTGTTTCTAATAGCACACACACTGTTTCTTTATGTAGAGCCTCTTTACCAGTATCAATTAAATCACAGTTAAATCTGACACATCTTAACCTTGTGTTGGATTCAATTCATAGCTACAGCAGAACCCATATGGCACGGAGACAGTTTCATTGCTTATGTAGAGGCCCTGGCTGGATGCCAAGCAGTAATCACTGCTTTTCTGTTAATAGACATGTTTGCTTTGCAGTAGTTTCTATACACAGGGCTCTAGATTAATTAGACAAAATCTGTCATCCAGTTAAGAAATGGAGGAAAACTCTTCGCCTCCCCCACCTTCTGTGCTTCAAAACTAAAAGGAGGGGGGGAAAAAAACACGAGTTGGCTCTAATGAAGCTTTTTCTGACAATGCTCTGGTTTTTTTTTTTTTTTTTTTGAAATGGATGGAAGGTTATTTCGTTTCAAGGAAAAACAAAGTCGGGAAGAGAGTTTTGAACATCATCAAAACCTACCGGCTAATGTAAATGAAATACCAACCATGAATATGGAAGACATGGAAATAATATCACTTTTTTGAACCTGACAGGGTGGGGATTCCCCTCCCCCACCATGGAGTGGAATAGTTTTCCAAGGGAATGGACTGCACAAGGTCACCAGCATGTTTTCCACTAAAAAAAAGTTGATTTTAGGGATCAGGCTTTTTGTCAGAGGGTGAAGGACAGCTTGTACCCCTTGCTGTCCCCAAAATTCAGTGAGAACCATTGAGAATAAGTCTGATATTCCAAGGATACCTACCCTATATTTGCAGAACTTGCTACTCCAGCCTGCTCCTTTGTTATGGTACAGCAAAAGTGGACAGCTCCATTCTGTTGGTCACAGTGCATAGTAGAACCACTGAAATTACCTGCAAATCTCCCAAGAAGCCTTTGGATCAATTCAGAAGACATCCAATTTCCCTCAAACTTAAAATGTTCGGGCCATGTCTAGAGAGCAGGGTGTCTACTGGCAATGTCTGAGTGTTTGGGTACATGCACAGCATAGTTCAGAATTTGGAAGTGTAACTCACTTCATTTGCATGCCTGCAGAAAGAATGAGTGAATTTAGTCTGTATAGATAGTAAAACGTGTATCTGTGGTTTTGCAATCACGATTTTGAACCACAATAATGAAGGGGAAAAAAAATATCAGGTTGTTAAGGAAACTGCAGCATCATCTATACTTTTGGATATTTCTGGATTAGAAAGGGGGAGGGACTGATGACCTGTTATTCTATAAAGCTGATAGGCTTATATCTAAACTGATAGGAATATAAAGAAAGTTACAGTTCAAATTCTTGCAGGATAGACAAAGAGAGGAAAGAGAGGGATGGAGGAGGAGGAGGAAGAGGAAGAGGAACATAAAGCTATTCAGTTTTCTACAGACATCACTTGAAAGCACTAAATTTTCTACAGAAACTGTAAAAAGCTAACAATTACAGTTTATGAATACAAGCCCTGAAGTCTTCTTAATTATGGACAATACCTGCTAAAATGGAAACATTCAGTAATGACCATCAATCACGTTAAGAAGCCCTCAAAATAGCTCTCGGTCCTCTGGTACCCCATACACTCTTCTGAATGCATACAAACATCCTACATCCTTTTTAGGTGCAGACATAGAGGAAAAATGTTTACTAGTTTACAAGGATATGTATATATAAGGCAGATTTTGGAAGCCTAGGCTGATGTAGTTGTACTGCTAATGTTTAGGGTTATTACTCTTTCTAAACTATTCATTTTCTATATTTGTAGGAAAAAAAGCAGCAAAGCATATCTTATTCAGGAGAGTTATGCATTTTCCTGATGTGGCTTGTTCTCACACAAAGGTTATTTATTCTCTTGGCAGGAAATGCTCTTTTTATAGCATCATCATCCTTCTATATTGTACTTATAGTTTTTCCACTGAGATGTTAGTGAACCTAGTGAGACCACATTAGGGGGAAGAAGAAGATCATTAATGTTCGTTAATATATGCATAGTTTTGAAGGCATTGTATATCTTTAGCTTTCTTGCCATCCAAACTCCTGGGTAAATCTACACCAGCTAGAATAATCCACAAATGGCTGGAATCACACACTGTTCTTAGCAATTAATACCCTGTTTCTCCCAAAATAAGACATCCCCTGATTATAAGCCCAATTGGGCTTTTGAGTGCATGGCAATAAGGCCAAGTGCTTATTTCAGGATTCAAAAAAAATATAAGTCAGGGTCTTATTTTCAGAAAACCACAGTAATGGTTTATTGTTGGCTTGCTTGTTTATGGCTTAATGACTAGCAAAAATTGTTTGATTGGAAAGTTCCAAGTGGAACCAGCAACAAACATTGCATTGCGGAATGCATTTGTTCAAGAGTTCCTATTTTCATTCAACCAGCTTGCCACCTTCCATTCAATCTTCTATCACTTTCCCAAAAATTGCCAGCTATTTTTCCATGTTCAGTGAACATACTTAGTCCTAATTAACTGATAGCATCTTTTTTTAAATTCCCTTTGGTATTTTTTATTTCTACAAGTCATCCACAGCTTTATCCTGTTGATACTTCATTCTTGATACAGAAAGCTATGTGTCATTTCCACCCAAATTATTTTTGTACTCAATGTTATCACCCATCCATTGCTTTGGTGTCATAAAGTCTTTTTATCGGTATATCATAAAGCCTCTTTATGAACACATCACCCCAACAGAGGCTGGAAGGTACTCTAAAAGATATTGCCTAACTGGTGAGATGGGCAGCATATACATTTAATAAACAAATAAAAGTACTAGAAATGGCACTCTTGAGAGATAAGACTTCAATTCCAGATATAGGATGAGGACAACCAACTCCTTCCTTGTGGGTCTCTGAGAATGGCAGGGGGTTGGATATCCTAGAGCCGTGATGGCGAACCTATGGCATGTGTGCCACAGGTGGCATGCGGAGCCATATCTGTGGGCACGCGAGCATTGCCCTAGCTCAGCTCCAGCACGCATGTGTGCACTGGCCAGCTGATTTTCGGGCCTTCTGGGCCCACCGGAAGTCGGGAAACGGGCCGTTTCCAGCCTCCAGAGGGCCTCTGGGGGGATGGGGAAGGCCGTTTTCGCCCTCCCCAGGCTCCGAGAAAGCCTCTGGAGCCTGAAGAGGGCGAAAACGGGCCTACCAAGCCCACCAGTAACCTTTTTGCCGCCGCATGCCAAAAGCAGGGGAGCGCAGTGGGGTCGTGCGAGCATGCATGAGGGGCATGAGGGGGGCATTGAATTATGGGTGCTGGCACATGAGAGCATGACCCCCCCGTGCTCCCTCCATTTTTGGCACACGATGGCAAAAAGGTTAGTCATCACTGTCCTAGAGAATCGGTAGGACCCTTGCCCAAATGCAGTTCCTAGAATTTTGCACGATGAAGTGGGAATATCAATTAGTTGAACATAAAACTGTTTTGAGTGTGTGTTTGAGAAGACACAATTCAGAAACTAGTACTAAGAAGTTGAGGTTTTTTGCTAGTTTTGAGAATGGTCTTCAAAATTAACTCAAGGTGTCTGCTAGATGTGTCTGTGGATAACTCTGTAGTAGAAGAACCAGATAATGCAACAAAACAATCTTTTGCATGTAGTCCTTGACTTAGGAGTACAATTGAGTGCAAAGCTTTCGCTGCTAAGTAAGGCAGTTATTAAGTGAGTTTTATGACATTTTTTGCTGCAGTTGTTAAATCACTGCAGTTAAGTGACTCATGCGGTCATTGAGTGAATCTGGTTTCCTCCATTGACTTTGCTTGTCAGAAGCTGCTGGGAAGGTTACAAATGGTGATCATGTGACCCATAAATACATGCCAGTTGCCAAGTATGTGAATATTGATCGCATTACATGGGGATGCTGCAACAGCTGTAACTGTGAATTCTGGTCATAAGTCACTTTTTTTCAGTGCCAATATAGCTTTGAACAGTCTGTAAGTGAACGGTTGTAAGTTGAGGACTATCTTAATTATAATTCTTTTAGTAGAAAATAAATGTAAGATTTTTTTTTATAGAGCATAGGTAGTGAAAAAAACAACTTTCTGGGAATATATTACTGGTATAAATGTTATTTCAGAAGTGCCATATCACATGGAACCTTGATACCAGAAAATGAAATATCAATCAGTGCCATGTTAAATGCTTCTTTTGCTTCTTTGGCTTTTATGCAAACCAGAATTAAATCCCACATTAAAGCAGAAAGCTATTTATACAATAAAAGTCACCTTTATGACCCTCCAGGATGTCATGCTACTCTCCAAAATTTATTTCAGAGGATCCACCAGTATTTCAAAGAAGATTTTGCAGATGCTGAAGGAGTCTGAAAGGCATAATGAGAATTGTCCCCTTCTACTTTGTTAAAATAAGCAGTATTGTACCTTCACCAGACCTACTTAATTGGATTTCATCTGGTATCCTTGGACATTTCTATGAATTAGTTATTTACAATGTCACTGCAATGGCTTAGGAATCCACATTGTTCACCCTCTCTCTGTGATGATGACCTTGTTCTGTCTCAAGGTCATTATTTATACAGCCTAATTCACTGTTTTCCATATTAAAAACACTCATCACACAAAGCAAGGAAGACCGGAGAAAAAAATCTGGATAATTAGGGTTTACTCACATCTGGGCCGCAAGCATGCAGATGGCCACCAGATGGCAGCAAAGAGATATAGAAAATGCCGTTTTGCTACTATCTCTTGATCATTGGGATATTTGCCGCACCTTTAATGCAGCTTGTTGAGTTCTGCTAAGGATCACTAGTGGGGAAAAGCTCTTTTTCTTGACTTTTACTTCGTGAGCAGGCACTGGAAACTCCACACAAGGCATTTTTCCTTTTTTTTCATACAAATTTTTGCTTATGGGGAACTTCATGAGGTATTTAGGGGCAGACGTCATGGCCTCCCATTGTTGTTTGCCCAACTGTGTCACTGCAGAAGAGGACCTTCAGTTTCTGTGACTGCTTGCCATGAACCTAACTGATCAAAAGAAAAAAGAAATTCAGGCATTGCTTAATGTGTTGAAACCTCTTTTGGTAATCTGTATAGCATCATAAGCTCAAGAGCTCAATGCAGGTCAGAAAAAGAGAGTGGAATATAAGCTGGAGGTATTTTAGGTCATCTTCTTGGGAAAAAAATGAACTTCCAAAAAGTTTAGTCATAAGGCATTCAGTTCACTGGAAATGCAGAATTTACAGGAAAAAAGTACCAAGGGAATGATTTTATTCCAAAGAAAATATGATCATGCAGATTGGATGTCATTTTATTATGTGTACAGCTAGTCCTTGACTTACAATCTAATGGTAAGAATTATTGTCATAAATCACTGTGAAGACGTATAAGTTGAAACATCCTGTGATCAGACCCAATTTTTTAACATTATTTGGTGGTGGTTGTTAAGTGAACATGATGGTTATTAAGTGAATGCAACATTTAATTCATACTGAGAAAAGCAGAATCAGATACTTGAGTATGTCTGTTGTTCTTTTCTGCAGATATGAGACTCACAAGATACATAGATGTAATGTATTTGGCCATATCATGAAATCCCAGGCTGTTTTGCATAATCAGAAATTGTATAAAGATTTTATATTTATTAATTACATTGTATATGCAGCTATAGTTTAAACAAGACTGTAAGGTATTCTAAAATAAAATTTAAATGTATGTTTTAGGGGCCTGGAGACTAAACATATAAAGAACGATAGCAGGAATTAGGTATGGCTAGTCTAGAGAAAAGAAGGACTATGGATGATATGATAGCAGTGTTCTAATATTTGAGGGGCTGCCGCAAAGAAAAAGAGCAGAGGTGGGTTTCAGCAGGTTCTGACCACTTTTAGAGAACTAGTAGCAGAAATTTTGAGTAGTTCGGAGAACTGGTAGTAAAAATTCTGACTGCCCCTGCCCCCATCTATTCTCTGTCTCCGAGTCCCAGCTGATTGGGAGGAAATGGGGATTTTGCAGTAACCTTCCCCTGGATTGGGGAGGGAATGGAGATTTTACAGTATCCTTCCCCTGGAGTGGGGTGGGAATGGAGATTTTACAGTATCCTTCCCCTGCCACGCCCATCAAGCCATGCCCAACAAGCCATGCCATGCCCAACAAGCCACACCTACAGAACCGGTAGCAAAAATATTTGAAACCCACCACTGAAAAAGAGATCAATCTATTTTCCAAAGCACAAGAAGGCAAGATAAGAAACAATGGATGGAAACTAATCAAGGAGAGAAGCAACCTAGAACTAAAGAGAAATTTCCTAAAAGTGAGAACAATCAACCAGTAGAACATCTTGCCTTCAGAAGTTGTGGGTGCTTCATCACTGGAGGCTTTTAAGAAGAGACTGGGCAGCCACTTGTCTGAAATGGTATAGGGTCTTCTGCTTGAGCGGAGGGGGGTTGGACTAGAAGACCTCCAAAGTTCCTTCCAACTCTTCTGTATTCGGTATGACTAAGAGAATGACAGCACATATCTTTGAATGACTCTTCAAAAGGATGTACATTCAAATGGAACTTTGTTCACACATTGTGTTAAATTGTAACTTAATTTTCTTTGGCTTCAGTTCAGCATATTTTGGGAACAGAGCCATTTTGCTCGGTAAACCATTGTTTATTATTTTAGCATACTGGGTAAACCCAACCAATAGTGGTTCATGCAATAACCTCTCGTTAAGCAAATAATTGTTTTCTGCAAAATTGTGTAAGTTTTCAGCCTTAAAGAACACATTTCATATGTCATGCTAAATAATTAGTTTCATTTAATCATGGCCTTCTTGAATAAATACAGGCTTTACAGTTAATTATTATCAATTATGGAATTGTATTATAATTTTGGTTGATTGCCATTTTGAGTGTTTAGAGGAAAGGGGAATGTAGATATGACAAAGAAATAATGCTCAGCTGTATAACCTGGTTTACAGATCATAGTGCTGAGCTGACACTAAATAAACCCAATTATTTATTATGGTGGTAAATGACAGTCAATGTCGTCCATACCATAAGTATAATCTGAATAAAAGGGAATGCTTTGTTAGTTTATCACATTTACTTTATCTGAAAAAAACATTTGATGTTTTACTGAAATTTCCTGACTTCTAAGCATTGGTACAACATCCACTGTTCTGTCCAGCACAATATTCTGTGTGTGGCCTAAATATTCCTTTCTAATCTGAAAATTTAGTTCTGTACATTCTGTTCATTACTCAGGTGTAAGCCCCATTCATTTTAGTAGGATCTGCCTTCAGATGAGAAGGGTATAGGAATTTTTTAGTTATAATTCTTTATTTCTTTTCTTAGTAACACATTTCATCAATGTAGTAGGACTTACTTCTGAGTAGGTATGAATAAGACTCCTTCTAGTAAGAAAGACCGGTCAGTAATTCGAGTTAGCCTGCTTTTGTTTGATTTATATCAAGTTTGACTAGTGTGGGTCTCTTGTCTCTGAAGCTAATATAATTAAATCCTATTAACACATCAGGAAAAAAAATCCTATAATAGGCACACATGGCTTTGAAAAGCAGCTAATTCCTGAGCAGATTTAATATCCTTAAATTAGGCAAGTGTGAATAGGAGGATGAATCTTATTAAAACCTTAAATCTGATTATATTTGAAAATTATTGGTTTCTTAATGTAATAAATTATCCAATACAGATTAGAGCAAATAATATATCTTAGCTTCACATAATTCCACTCTATAACAAGTGATAAACGAAATTAAGTATCACCAGAGAGCTGAAAAGGGAAGGTCTTTTAGAAGTCTTTGCGCACAATGAAAATACCTAAATAATTTCTAGAAATACTTTTGGAATGAGATGTATATAAATAACCTGGACCCCCTTACTCCTCTGCAAAATGGATAATCCAAAAGAATTGGGGCACTTTAAAATTTCATATGCGCTCGAAGAGAAAACCATACAGCTATGTTGGTAGAAATTGGTTCCTTTTCAGGAAGGTGAATGCAAACACAGGCTATCTGCCACCCATTCTGCTGATAAAGCTGGAGCACCAAACAATGAACCAACTGGAAGACTAAAACATAAATGGGAACTTTTAAAATATTAATTTAAAGGGGTTGATTATTCTAAAAACAAATGTAGGTGTTGCCCTTTTTTTCATGTCGAGGTTTATATTAGCTATTCTATCCCATATTTGTCAACATGGGAAACTGGTCTACAGCCTCAATAAATGATAACAATGCTGCCTTTGTATTTGGGCTTTGCAATATCTGCATCTAATCCTACAGTATTTTCCTTCTTTTAATATTAATGTGATAATATGGCATTGCCAGACTTCTAAGTAGCCTGACAGTCTAGGTATACATTCACCAGCAGTTTTTCAAGATTTTGGGCAACATTCTCTCCAAGCCTGGTGGCTCAGCAGACTGATAGCATTGTGATTAACACCAGCTGTCTGCAATTACTGTAAATTCTAATCTCACCAGGTTTAAGGTTGACTCAGCCTTCCATCCTTTCTAAGGTAGGTAAATTGAGGACCCAGTTTATGGGGGCAATAAGATGACTTTGTATAAATATACAAAAGTATGAAGGCTATTGCTGAGCACATTGTAAGCCACCCTGAGTCTCTGGAGAAGGGCGGCATATAAATCAAATTAAAAAAAAAAAAAGCCATACCTGGTCTCATTGATAGATCTTGATGTTTCCTGCCTGCAAAGTTGTGCCATAAACTTAGATTGTATCAACATGAATCCTAGTTGTATTTTAGGATTTCCTTCTTCTGTCCCATCTCCAACATAATTTCTTAGCCATTTATAATAAAAAAGATTCCCTATTTATTTTTGACCGCTACCTTTAGGAAGGGAAGGGAAGGGAAGGGAAGGGAAGGGAAGGGAAGGGAAGGGAAGGAAAGGAAAGGAAAGGAAAGGAAAGGAAAGGAAAGGAAAGGAAAGAAGGAAAGAATTGGGATAAGTGATTTTTGATCTTGGAGTTAAGATTTTAGACACCACTAGTTTTGTAATTCCATCTATGCAGAATACAAATAACAGGATTATATTCTGAAACACATATCTACCCCAATGAGATCAAATTCTCTCCCTTCAACTATTCAGAGTTAAATATTGGCAAGAAAAAAAAGTTTGCATTTTAAAATAAAAAAAGGAGAAAGGCCATTGGTTCCTGTGGAAAGGAACGTGAATGTGTTTTCAGAGTTTGAGAGTTTTCTAAAAAAAAGTAGTGCAGTCATGATATTATAAGACTGTAGGGAGATGGCAGACATTTGACTTGATTTTTCCCCCTGCAAGTCTACTCTTCTCTCTCTCTCTCTCTCTCTCTCTCTCTCTCTCTCTCTCTCTCTCTCTCTTTTTCATCTCAAATTTGAAGAAAAGCCACCTGCTTTTATTCTTTTAACATCAATATACACCTGGGATTGCTGGGACTTACATTTAGGCTTTGTGTCTTCCTCTTCTTATCTCCTTCTTGTCCTCTATTGCAAAGGCAGGCTTCAGGTTCAAGGAACAAGCTGAAAAGCTTTCAGTGCTTCAGAAGTAAGTTCACTTCATAGACAACTGAGTGGGAAGCAAAGTATTTGCCAGTGTAGTGAAGGAACTTAGGGAGACACAGTAGGATACAGAAACTATTGCCCGTTTCTGAATGTCTTACATATATCAGCCAGCATAAAGAAAACTCTCTTCTTGTGTTTTTGGATTGGAGCACTGGTTGTTTCCCATAGGTGACTCTGAACAGCCTTCCTTTTTTTCCAGAAAGAAAGCTGAAGCACCTTTGATTAATCCCTCTTGGGGTGAAGTTCTGAGGCGTTGTAGGTGTGGAGATTGCAACTTTTAATGAAAGGAATATGAAAACTCTTGGCACAGCTTGCAGGAAGGTGTGTATAAAAGCAATAACTGACAAATATCACAAGCAACAAAGGGAACACTGGTTTTTGGTGTCTTTTGTTGTTTTTATTGTTTGGACAGTTTGCTTTTAGAGCTCTTGATGGAGAAGTTGGTTGGGGTTTAAGTTTGACTGGGAGACGATTCAGAGTTATCTGAATGTTAACTTGCTGGAAAGAGACCAGCTAACTTTGGAAGGAGCGCTGATCATAGAAACACTGGCCTCCACTGGACATTGTTCGAAATGTCCATGATTTTGAAAGCCTCATTCTTATGTTGTCTTCTTATCTGATCAGGGCACAACGTTCTTTCAAGGATGCTCAGATTCAAATGTGATATCAGATGCACGGTTTCTGCCCTATAAGTGGGGAAATGGGTTGCAATAAACAATTTGGCGTGGCTGGTGAAGTATAGTGGTACCTTGGTACTCAACTGCTTTGAAACTCATTGAATTTAGTACTCAATGCATTTTGACATGAAAATTTTGTCCTGGTAGACATCATTTGTATGGTACTCAACGCACAAGCTAGAATGTGTTGATGCCAGCTGCCTTGTGACTCACTACATTATTTGTTTGGTACTCATCTTTTTGATACTCATTTCAACTCCTGGAACCAATTAATATTGAGTACCAAGGTACCAGTGTATCAGATGCACATATTATAACTTAGCAAAAAAAAAAAAAAATTGCTTTGTAAGTACTTGGGACAAATTGCCCCTAGACCAGAAGTAATGTTCATTCTATAGGCTAGCTTTATTTTCACTATGGGTTTGCAGTATGCAAACCCATAGTTATTTGTTCATTTAAATATTTTCTATCCTGCCTGATTTTCTGAACAACCCTAACCCATAAATAAATTCTAAAAACTATAACAGTCCAAACAACAATAAATTTAAAATACCAACAGCACATTATGTGCTCCTCAAGCTCTGAAGTCTGCTGGAATAGCAGCATCTTCTCTGTCTTTCTAACACTAGCAGCAGAGAACTCCAAAATAATGGTGCCACCAAAGAAAAAACTATCTGCCTCTAAGCCCACATCCCTCTGACATCCAGACATCATTCCCCAGGCTGATTGCACAGGTTGTGTCAATTGTTTGGAGAAGACAATATGGCGGATAACATGACCTGAACCACAGGGGAGCCTTATAGGTCAAACTATATCAAAGTTTGAATTGTATTTGGAACATCCCAGCATCCTGTGGAGCACCTGCAATATACATAATAACACTGTTGACCTGACTCTAGAGTTGCATCCTACATGTTGTCCCATTCTGCACCAACTGAAGTTTCTGGATAAACTTCAAAAGCAGCCCAAGTAGAGCAGGATGTCATAATCCAATCTCAAATCAATGAATGAAGATTATGAGGGCCTTTCTCCCCAAAAACGGAAGGCTACACCAGAAATAAACCTCAGGAAGAGGAGGTCAAGTATATTCTTCTCACTTTGCTCTTGCTGTCGGACTACAGTTTCTCAATCCTAGGTAACTTGCAGATGCATGGACCTCAGCTCCCAGAATCCCCCAGCCAACATGCTGTCTGGGGAATTCTGGGAGTTGAAGTCCACGCATCTTAAAATTGCCAAGGTTAAGAAACATTGCTATAGACACTGCTATTTCATTCTCCTTCTCTAAGTCACAAAGGACAAACTGGTTTTCTTTGGAGACTGGATTTTTGGAATATGTGAGCTCCTGCAGGGCCTTGTTTTTTCCATCCACAGATGTAATTAGCTGATATTTTTAAAAAATTGCAATCGCATTAGGAGGCCTGGGTAATACTAGGAACCCAATAAATTTGAGTTGCAAAGCTCAGATTTCTCATGGCATGAAAATGTTACAACTAACCTGGAAGTCTACTTTCTAATTAATGCAGTTGTGACTAACAAAGTTCTGTGTATGTCTGAGTATTTAATGTTCAATCACACTGAAGAACAGTTACTTGGAGAAACTGTAAATTAAGCAGTGGAAATCCAAGTTATTGAAGGTGAACTGTTAAACTGGAAGGATCAGTCCCAGAGCTTTCAGATTGGCTATTATCATATTCTTGAACTTTTCCATTCTAGGCATTTTATTGCATTTCAGTTTTTCATGCACTCAGCATTATAGCCTGATTGAATCTGTTATGTTGTTTTGGTTTACATGATTGATTTTCAGTTACATTCAATTGCATATCTGATTCTTTGATAGTCTGCTTCCATATTGTTACATTAATTCTTAAGTAGACATTGGTAAATATTGTGATTATTGTATTGATTTAATATTGATGAAAATTGCCATTTTCCTGCAGTGAATCTACTTGAGCTCATTCTTACATTGATTCATAAACATAGTTTCAGTTTTAGCACAGGGTTGGAATATATTTAATGAAAAACCAATATTAATTCCCTTCCACATTAGCTATCTGTATCTGTAAAGTATAAAATTACAAGTGTTTTTTAAACAAGCTGCCAAATTTCTTTATCCAAATTAACATCCTGTACTTTCCATTGATATTATTTATCATATACATGTGTAGAATAATGAAAGAAGTGACTTTTTTTGCTGTCCCCAGCCTCCAGGGACTCCTAGAGAGATTCTGGAGGCTGGGGACAGCAAAAAATGTCACTTCCTGTCCTACAGGGAGTTGGAAAATGGGCCATTTCAGGCCTCTGGAGGGCCTCCGAGGGGGTGGGGAAGGCTGTTTTTGCCCTTCCCAGATGCATAGAGAGGATCTGGAGCCAGGTAAGAAAGAAAAACGGGCCTACTGGGCCATTGTGTGCCAAGAGTGGGGGCGGGGGGTTGCGCGTGCATGCGCAGGGGGGGGGCGCATAGAATTATGAGTGTGGGCATGCGTGCGCGTGAACCTCCCCCACACCCCCCCTCCTGCACGCGATGGCAAAAAGATTAGCCATCACTGGTCTATACCATAATGGAGGTGTTTTATAGATCGCTTAGTTTTCTTCCTGCAGAAATTCATGATGGATTTATTTTCTATTTCCATGTAGTACATTAAGATCCACTTTGATGTAGTGGTTGAGGCATCAGGCCAGATTGCATGAGGCCAGCACATTCTCAGCCCTAGGAAGCAGGCGATGGCAAATCACTTCTGAAAAATTTGCCAAGAAAACTGTAAGGCCAACAATCACTAGGAGTCAACGCTGACTCAAAGGTGCACAGATACACACGCAACGTTGTGCTTTATGGGGAATCTTAATTTTAATTCGCCTGCTGGCTATCTGAGGAAAATTCACACGCCCTTCAAACTCAACCACCAACTTCCTCAGGAGAGGCAGTTAGAAACTCTCACAGATTTGGGTGCCGGAGGAAAAGAGATTTAATGTAACTGACCTTAGGATTTGGGCCTAAAGGCTAAAAAAAAAAAAAAAAATCTTGGGATAATGGGAATCAGTTAGACTTGTTTTAACAGTATGAGAGTTTATTTTCATTCCCTTCCATCAAATGTTGCATGCTTAATTTTAGAAAGCATTGAATCAATTTCTTTATTTGCTCAGACAGTTTGCAAATTATTGAGTGCTAGTTTTGGAATGTAGGGCTCAGCCTCTGGTTAATATGTGGCAGTTAAACTATTCCCCCCCCCCCCCCAAATAGCTGCTCTTTGGCTTTTATTAAAATTTTAAAAAGCAGATTGATTTGCTTCTTGATTTTTTTCCACTGCTGGGTTTGTAATCAAACTCCATGCACTTCAAAACCACTTGGTTTGGGGAAGCCTGGTTAAACGGAGGGAAAAAAAATCTATTTATTTCATTCTTGAGAAGGATTTTTTTTTTGTACTTTTCTTCCAAATGCTTCTATTTGTAGGTCTGGACAGCCCTACTTTCCAGGGCTGTTTTTATAAACTGGATGGGCTGCCCAGACTGGAGCACAAAACTGGGACCTGATCAAACTGGGGCAGATGGTAAGCCTCTTAAGTAACAATAACAGAGTTGGAAGTGCTGGAAATGACTTCCACCAACAAAACTTGGATCAGTAAAAACAAAGAAATTTTATTAAAAGAAAATAATAATAGCAGTTTGCAAAATGCGGTGGGTATCCCAGCAGGGACCTGAACAAGGATCTTTGAGCCAGGAAGCCACACCTGGAAATTTCAAAAGCATTACATTTTATAGTTTTCTATCCCGATGCCCCCCCTCCCCCCATGCCTCTCCTACATTGGATCCAGTGACTGATCACAGCTAATCCGAGGTGCCTTCAGAGACAACATCATCTCTTTCTCTAAATACATGTTCATCAAATTTTGTATTTATGTGTTTTATTCTGTGGCTGTTCACCGCCCTGAGTCCTTCGGGAGTAGGGCGGTATACAAATCCAATAAAAGAAAGAAAAGAAAAGAAAAGAAAGAAAGAATCAACACCTCCCCGTAACTACCCATAAAATATTTTGCAAGCATGGCTTTGTCTTATCTCTATCTCCTTGGCATTAAGGAATGTCCCCTTTGCAGGGCCTCTTTCTAACGGGCCTCAAACAAAAGAACATCTATTTCTAACACAACACTTGTTACTCTGTTACATATATTTTTGTATTCTTTCAGCACGTCTTTTCTCCAACTATCTTAAAGCAGAATAATGTTTATATGCATTTCTAACCTATATACTGTACATACTATTTTTATTTTTGAATTCTTTTATTTCCTCAGAAGGGATCTTTGAGGTCACCTAGTCCAACCCCCTGCTCTCGCAGGAGACCTATACTATTTCTCCAGTCTCTTCTTAAAAGCCTCCAGTGTTGGGGCACCCAGATTAAATTAAATTAATGTGACTGACCTAAAGATTTGGACACACCCCATTATATAAAACTCTATTCTCACAGGAATCTTTAAAAGCTGGTGTTGCAGAAGGTGTCCGTTACAAGGCAACACTTGTTCTCTGTAATCCCAAAGTGTATGACATGATATAATGAATTTAAATTGCAAGAAGGCATTTTCCAGTTGAGTGATAGGTAAAAAATTCAGAACGGCAAGACAGGTTTGAACCAACTCCTCTGATGGGCTTCTCTTCAAACAAAGCCTGGAATGCCCCTTGTTGTCAATATTTTAATTTTGGATTCCTGCAGAAAGGGAATTTCGAAAACCATTATGGAGGCAATTAGAAAGCTATTATTTATTCCTCCTGAAGTTCTAGCAAGGACCTCTGTTCTTTTTTTTCAGCTGAAAACCAATCAAATCCCCATCTATTCCCCACTCCTTACATTAAAAGCTGCAAGGTAAGACGTTAAAGGCAAGCGTTCTCTCTCTCTCTCTCTTTTTTAGTATTTAGGTAGAAAATGGCATTAATACTCTGGAACAGTTTATTATTGTCAATTCCTTCCAAACAATTGCTGCATTGTAAATGAAGTAGGATTGCCTGAAAGGCAATATATTCAGTTAAAGCAGCTTTTGATTTCTCAATATGGAGTTGATATATTAGCAGTTTCTGAAACGCCTAAATTACTTTTTAACTGGAAGAGTATTTGGAAGAGCTTAAAACCTACAGCTCATTGCAGCTGAAGAATAGCACTAAGAAAAATACTAATAATCTGGGAGAATGCAAAATAGCCTGTCTTAAATAAATAGTCTATTTTAGCAAATCGACAAGCGGATAATAGTAGAGTTTTAGCGAATGTTTTATATATATTAAATATGAGCTCAAGCTGAGACTATTTCATTAAAAAAATATTTTTCATGTTTATTGGTCAAACTCACCTCAGCTGAATTTTAAGAGTTGGGTGCCAATCTTTTTATGATGGAAATACAATATATATGAGGAAACTCTGACACGTATGATTTGAGTTTGATCTATGATTGTTCTGTTTGAGCTAAAATCCACATTTTTATTTATTTTTAATTTAATTTTCTACAGCTGTCCATCGCAGTCACTGGCTTACAATTCAAAAATATATTACAATTAAAACATTAAAAGCATTTTAAAACAATATAAATAATAATATTCAAAATAAATATACACTGTTGTTAATGACATTGGAAAGAAAATAAGGTTTAAAGATGCTAGTAGGATGTAGAACTAAATATTGGAAACATGGAATATATTGATTTATGAAACATTTAGAATTTATTTAGCTTAGAGTGTAGCTAAAAAACATAATTTTGCAGTGTTAAAAGAAATTACCAGGGCAGGCCTTAAAAGGCTACATTAACAAATATTTTAATTCTCATTGTTTTGAATAGGTTGTTTACTGATGTAATGGAAATATTCATCAATATGCCTTTAAGTGGGCTTGCAATTGTCTAAAAACTGTATAGCTTTTAAACCTTCACTTTAGATGGTCTTTCACCTGTTTATTCCATTTTATTTTGTGTGTGTGCATCAGTGGTGAAATCTGAACCAGTTTACTACCAGTTCGCTGGCTGCGCATGTGCAGTGCGAACCACGCACCAAATGTGAGGCACGTGCGCACAGTGCACGCAAAAAGGAGGCATGCGGTAAGTAGAACAGCGTGCGGGGGGGGTGGGTGTTTTAATAACCTCTTTGGCCGAAGAGGTTGTAGAAAAAAATGCTTTTAAAAGTAAAAAAAGAAAAGCCTCTGATGATTGCGCAGCTCAGCTGGGCATGTGGGGGGGGGGCAGGAATTTTTGCTACCGGTTCTCTGAACCACCCACCGCCTTCGCTACCAGATCGGGTGATCCGTTCCGAATCGGGAGCATTTCACCCCTGGTGTGCATATATATCCACAGTTTATATTAATGTATATACACAAAGTATTTTTCTTATATTATAGCAATAAAAATGAATAATATTAATATCAACAAATCAGGAGGTTGGATGCGATGGTTAAATTACCCATGATCACGTTTCCATAATGTAAAAACTCCCAATGAAAATACGATGGTTCAATGAAAATTTAAGCTTAGATTTAAACAGAGCTACTATTTGAAATGCTAAACCACAGAGAGAGAAGCCCCTTAAAGTATATTGCAAATATTACTGGCAGACCCAAAAAAAAAGTGGGAGGGGAAATATCCCCCATTTTTCTCAGATAGCAGCCAAAAAAAGTTAAACTGGCTAAACTGAGCCTCTATTTAGGCTTGGGTGTCAGTTTTGTGATAAAGAATATGCAGTTTTGTTGGCAAGATTCATTAGCGGTTGGCCATTGATCCCTTCCTAGGGCTGAGAGAGAATAACTGGCCCAAGTTACCCACTTGGCTTTGTGCCTAAGGTGGATCTAGAACTCACAACTCTCTGGTTTCTAACCTGGTGACAACCACTGCAATGAACTGGCTCTTTTGTTTAAGCTTAGCACATCTCAAATATATCTCCTTTAACCCCCTCCAGTCCTGCATAGACTGATAATATCACTGCATCATCACCTACTTCGTTAGCACTTTTTCCAAGAGGTTATTCATTCCTGCTCTAGTTCTAAGAATCTTGATCAATTCCATAAACAATTACATTACATTAGTAAGAAAAACGTGTATGAGATTTTGTGTGTCTAATGTTTCATAAAAGGACCGGGAAATGCCAACTTCATGTTTTTGACTAAAGTTTGATTGACAGGATAGGTTTTCATTCTGCTTGGTCAAATAATGCCTGGAGAATAGACTGGACCCCTCCCTCACCCCAAATATGGAAGAAGCTGGCTATTTCTTCAGCAGCTCAAAAAGCATGCAGAAGCATTTTCTCCAAAGTTTACATTTTTTTTAACTTTGGCAAGGCACATAGGCAGAAATTTGTGATGGAGAATATGGAGAAAGGGGGGGGGGGTTCCCTTATTGTTCATCCGTTAAACAAGAATTTAAATCTCCAGAGTCAATGTAGAAAAGCAATCTATTTTCTGAAGTTGGACCACATCTAATCACATAACTTCTGAAGCATGAAATTCCACTTGACCTACTCATGTTTTCACAGCATCAGATGTATGCTGGCATGAAGAAAATGTTCACAGCTCATTTTTAGAACACCCATGGGCTATGTTATGTGAAAACCTGCCTGTTTTCTTGCAGCTTGATCTGGAAAAGCAAACTAAGTGTTTGTGAGAAGCGCTTGGCGTTCTTTATGGACTTTTTTTTGAAAGTGTTTGCTGTACAACATTTTTTGGGGGGGATTGGAATTCCCAAAGAATATGATGGATCTTCTCCTGGAATATTTCCTGCCACCTTATTTGATCTCCATTCCCATTTTTCAGTTCCAGGAAATCTGAAATTACTATTTTTGTTACAGAAGTTGCTTCAGGTTTGGGAATTATTCATTGATTATGAAACCATGTTCATCAAAAGCCAGTTTAGTCTAGTGATTAAGGCACCAGGCTAGTAGACCATAAGTTCTGGTCCTGCCTTAGGCATGAAAGCCAGCTGGGTGACTATGGTCCAATCACCAGGAGACTGGGAGTTCTAGTTCTGTCTTAGGCATGAACGCCAACTGGGTGACTTTTGACCAGTCATCCTCTCTCAGCCCAGCTCAAGTCACAGGATTGTTGTTGTGGGGAAAATAGGAGAAGGAATGAATAGTAGATATGTTTGCCACCTTGAGTTGTTTATAAAAATAATAAAGGTAGGATATAAATAAATAAAATCTGAACCATATTAGTTTTATAGAATATTTGACATCCAAAACTCCTTTCTAGGTATTATTACATCTTCTTACTCCAATTGTTTGTTATGCTGTAAACTCTAATTTTTGCTCAGCTACATCAGTTGGCAAATTTCTTTTTGGTATAGATTGCACAATGGATGTGGGGGGGTGGGGAGAAGAGACAAGTGTTACAGCCATTGTGTGCTGATGGAATTCATGATAAACAGCAGCTTTAGAGAGACCGGTAAGCCTTGATTCAGCTGAAGAGGTTTTACTTCCTTTGTAAACTAACCAGTGAACTCCTGGGATTAATCTACAAGGTCAGGACATCCAAGGTGATTTAACACAGAAAAATGTTTTTTTGGAAATGGGCCAGAAAAATGCTCCCTGAGATAACTTTGACAACAAGCAAAGGATTAACAGAGGGCAGTTTTGTCCATTCCTACCCCCTGGAAACGGTTGCTGGACCATTCGGGTGATTGGCCAATCTGACAAGGCAGATAAGCCCTTGGTCAGAATCCTTCTGTTCTGCCAGAGAAGCGCAGAGAGGATTGGTTATGTGTGTATGTCTGTGCATCTCTTTCTAAAAAGGAAATCCAGAGACTACCACTATATGCTTTTTAAAGGTGGGGCTGCTTTAAGATATCTGAGGGCATAGTTTTTGTGGCTGTGTGTGTGTGTGTGTGTGTCTAGGGGATGTGGCTTTTCCTCAAGTGAGAGATATTTGCTCTGTAGGGTCCTTTGAGTCAGAGATTGCACTGTTTCAATTATCTTGAGGAGATGGTGTTTGTATATGGAAGAGAATGTTTGTTCTCTGAAGCTGTCTATGTCTCCGGTATTTTGTTTTATAGTCTTATTTTAATAATTTAAAGGCAGAGTAGAACGTGAAGTTTTTATTTTTATTTCATAGACCTAACCTGGTTTTCCTTTCCAATGTACATGTTGTGGAAGAATTGAAGTTGTGGCACAATTGTCTACTAAGAGTTTGGACGTATAGTCATTTTTTTCAGAATGGACCAACACATGATTGTTTTAGCCACACTGATAACAGCAACAGCACTTATATATACCGCTTCACAGTCTTTACAGCCTTCTCTAAGTGGTTTACAGAGTTGGCGTATTGTCCCTAACAATCTGGGTCCTCATTTTACCCACCACAGAAGGATGAAAGGCTGAGTCAACTTTAAGTCGGTAAGGATCGAACTGCAAACTGCGGGTAGCTGGCAGTCAGCAGAAGTAGCCTGCAATACTGCATTCTAACTACTGCGCCACCACGGCTCATAACGCCACCTCTGACTTATGTGCTTTAAAGCAGTGGTGAGAAATATATGTGCATTTTAAAAATGGCTTTTAAATTAAATTTCATAATATAAAATACACATGAAAATAAAAGTAGTGGGAAAATAGGGAAAAGGTGGAAAAAGAAGTGTTGGGTAAGGGGGGGGGAAAGAAAAAAAGCATTACCTTCCAATCTTTTTCACTGCGGTAGAATAAAAATAGTCTCAACTTTTTACTTCTACATACTTGTATACTAGCCATTTCTACAACAGCAGACTGATTTAATCAGCAAATCCCAAAAGTTAAACTTTCCTTTTTTTTCTCTCTCAAGCAAAAAGTCTAAAAGTGGTTTCCAAGTAGAAACAAAACCCGATGTATTCTTTTCTTTGATTAAGAGAAGAATATTTGATTCTCTGCAAGCTCCATCAGTGTGGAGAAATGTATCTGCATTTTTAATCAAAATGGATACATGCCAGAGAAGGGATGCTGAAATCGTACTTATCCTATTTCTTGTAGCTATTGTCTTTGGCATTCTTTAAAACCACAGAATGGTTTTCTTACTGTAACAGAGCTGGGCTGTAGAAGGAAAGAATTGGGTTATGGAGTTAAGATTGCCCTCAAATGCCTGTGTTATTTGATATAAAAATCAAGTGATTCTTGACATGGACCAACATGTTATGAAATTATTGTCCCATCTATTTTTAGACTGAAGCATAGGATCTTTAGCTAGATATACTGTAGATAGAAACGTATATGGAAATAATATAATCTTGTTGCTAAAGTAGCGATGTAAGTATGAGGCAACTCTCTCCTTTTTTATTGCTGTATGACCTGACAGATTTGTATATTACGATGATTTTGCATAAACCACTCATGTTTTGTTCATGGCTTAGGAAATGCTACTTTTCTTGCTCATCAGAATGTGGACGTACTTAATTTAATACATAAACATCACTAAAATAGATGTTCCCTATTGTCTTCTTCATTTTATTCTGTTCATTTTTACTTTTCCACTGCAGCTTCTCGCTTGTTAGGGAAAATGAAGGCAATTGCTATGCTTAAGATAGATCTGTCACAAGCAGCTTAGCCTATGGGCAGATGTATTGTTTTAATTAATCCACCCAACTTCCTTGTTCATATGACAGCTTTCTAGTCCACTTGAGGTGCAACAGTGAAATGGTATTGTGTGGCAGTGGAAAATATTATTCTCTTGAAATATGAGCCACAAAATGTTTTCCCAGGGATATCCTTTTTTAATTTTGTGCGCCGAGTCTGTTAAGAGCCACTGCAGTGAAAAACCAATATGAACATCTCTTATTTTTCAAAATAAACCATTTTTTGGGGAATGTAAACTTTATAGTAATGGGTTATTTTGTTCTGCTAATAATACTAGCAGTTAAGAAAAATAATTCTTTGTCATTTGGGGTCTTTTTTTGTTGTTTTCCTTGTGTGATTTTAGCTGCAGCATAAATATTTTCTTTTTAAAAAAATACAATAGTATTAAAAAGAGATACACTGTCAGTAAATCAGTAATGGCAGTTACTAGGAGCCTGGGCAACAATGTGCAAATGGTTTTATTGAAAATCAATGTGCATCTGAAAAAGTGTGGCTTGTTTTAAGGTCTTTTTATGTACATCGCTAGCTACTGAATGCATTTTAAAGCATTGTTTCTGGGTTTCACTCAGGTAGAGAAATCTGTTCTCACTCCTCACTGAAGTCTTAAAAACATTAAATGAATAGAAGCAAACTCTATTAGGTAGTTCGATAACGAATTTGACTTAAGGCATCATCTGCCTTCCATTTAAGACAGCTACATAAAATTGGATAATTATCCTTCTGACCAGACAAGAGTGCCAATGGCTAATATTGTCTAATATATATCTACGGGAGACCAGCAAAGGTCATGCTTAATAATGTGGAATTTTGCAAAAGGTGAACAAACTGAGCCGAGAACGGTCATGGTTACAAATCAGCGGCAGGCTTTCTTGCCCTTGATTTTCACCAAACACAGCAAAATAGTATAGTCCCTGCTCTCATACATGGCATAGCTCCATTCACAGCAGGGTCCACTGGCCTTCTCTCTTCTAGCATCTGACCTTTAAGAGACGACAACTCTGCAGCCATGCAGATGTTGGTCTATTTATTTGTTCGTTAGTTTGAGAGCCTTCTTTCTTCCAGGATTAATTCTGGAACCTTTTCTCTCTCTCTTTCCTTCTCTTTTTTTCAGTGTCAGCCCTTTGAGATGGATCAGGTCAGGAAACAGACTCCCTAGGAAGTCCAGAATTGTATTTTATTGATATAAGCTATAATAATAGAATCCTGCAAGTCTTGAATATTCTTCCTTGCCCTCCCTTTTCTAACCCAATGAATTAGAGAGCAATCATAGTGAGCCCTTCCTTCCTCCCTCCCTCCCCTCCCCTCTTTTATTATTTTTATAAATAACTCAGGGCAGCAAACATTCTTATCTTTCTTCCTCCTCCTATTTTTTTTTTTATCACAACAACAATCCTATGATGTGGTTTGGGCTGAGAGCGAGAGTGACTGGCTCAAAATTCCCCAGGTAGTTTTTCATGCCTAAGGCAGAACTAGAACTCAT
Organism: Pituophis catenifer annectens; assembly: GCF_029215685.1. Lineage (NCBI taxonomy): Eukaryota > Metazoa > Chordata > Lepidosauria > Squamata > Colubridae > Pituophis > Pituophis catenifer. The sequence continues at coordinate 130,590,270 of NW_027256883.1, forward strand.
TGTCATCTGGCTTCTAGCCTGGTGCCTTAACCACTAGACCAAACATACTCTCTCTGCTCACAGGGCTTAAAGCATGCTTTGGTCCTTTTCGTTTACATAATGATTTATGAAATAATGATGTGAAGGCTGGCACTCCTTGTCTACAATCAGGTTATCAGAGGAAGGACAGGAAGGATAATTCTAAAAAAATCTGAACAGACTCCTTGCCAAAGGCTTTTGAAATTAGGGTGAAAATCACATGACGTGAAGTCCAGGTTCAGAAGTTGTTGACTGGTATATGCTTTGTAAAATATGCATTGAACTCTTGATGCAAAATAGGACATTTCAAACAAGAAAAGAGAAGCTTCTCTAGAAAGCTCTGCCCAATGCCTGTTATTATGCTTGGAGAAATGGGCAATCAATTGGGAACTGAGTTCCAATCTCTCCATTTGCTCAGGAGGCCTTTATGAAGTCATCTTCAAGAGGAAGGACTAAAGATTGAATTTTTCAAGCATTCACGAATGAGGTTAGCAGGATGAGAGATACTCCTCTGAGCTACACAAGAACTTGATGTGTTGCTTTTGTACAATTCTAGATTCATGCCAATGAATGGATAAGGGAATTTCTGCCAAATAGTGCCATTTTGAATAATGTAGCCCATAAAAGTTTAGCCATCAGGGGCCTATCACACACCAGACACTGTTACTCAGACAGCTGCCTCTGAGGCAGCTGAGTGGCCAATTGCTCCTACAGCTTAACCAAGAGTCCTGGAGGGCAGTGTCCAGCAGTTGGAAAGAAGGGACTTCCTCGCTGCAGCCCAAAGTGGTCAATAAGAACTGGGCAGATATCTTCCCTGATGGCATCATCCATGGAATCACAGATGAACAATCTGAGATCATGTCAAAGACTGAGATCGTGGCAAAGACTGGGTCAAGAGAAGAGCAAAAGCACTAAAAACCAGAATAAGTAAAGAAGATTTCATTTCAGTTGTGGGAATAGATGATGGCAATGTCTTGAAGACAAATTGTATAATAATTGTTGCTGGGTCATGTCTTGCTGTGGTTAGGAGATGTGAAGAACAGCTGAGGCTCAAATATTTCTTCCCGCTCAGCAATCTTAGCTTTTGTTCTTGTAATTTCTTGGTTTTACAATTGTGTTAGATATATTTCTAACACAATTGTATTAGTATAAACAAGAGCGGGTAAGCTGTTTGGGAAACAGCTTACCTTTCCATTGTGCTGACTACACGTATCCTTGTGTTCGCTGCAGCTTGATCACTCTCTTGTGATACATGGTTTTCATGTATTGCAAATGAAAACGAAACAAACCCTAACTGTACACAATAAATCAAGTCACTTTTCCAAAGTTTAGTATGGCTCTTTTAGTTTTTTTTGACTTTGACTTTATTGTTACTGAAACGTGCTTTCGTCCAGATGTGTAAAATGAAGATCTGTCAAATATAACCCTATAAAAGGGTTTGCAAAATCGTGCAAGAAAAAAAAGAGTACGTAGTAAAATTTGAGCAATAAGTTTAACAGTATATATCTAAGTGTGGCTTAAGCTATTTGCAAGATCTGGAATGAGATGTTCATGAGGCGTTCATTAAACTTGACTGCTGAATATTGGTGGTCTCTTTTTCACCATAAGCTACACATATTGCTGAAGGAAGGCATTAGGAAACCCCTGGGAGTTGTTTGATTGAGGAGTTAGTAAAAAATAACTAGACCAAACGCACAGTACATTCATAGTATAATAATAGCTATTAATGACCCTTACAAAACAAGCTGGAAGATTTCTCTTTAATAATATATTTAATTTCTTCAGATTTCACCTATGGAGGTTTTAAAAGGAATTGCCTGGATTGCGAAAAGTTTAATTTATCTCTGGAGCTTTTATTTTTCTCACTTGCTGCTGTAGCTGGCTATCTAATTAAACCAGATGAATAAGACTAGCTGGAATCGCCACGAGTGGCAGGAGCCTGGATAAAAATAGCACTCATATCAGAATTATCCATCTGTTTTGGTTTTATAAATTGGCAACTGGAATAAAAAGTCCTGTTGTGCAGCTCCATATCCCCTTAAAATCTTTAGCTCTAATTGTGGAAAGGCATCCATTTTTTTCCTGAAATGAAACTGTCTCCTTTCTGTTCTATGTATTAATCTCAGGTATTCTGCGTGTGACGTATACTTCCCACTGCAAATTAAAAAGTATAATTTATTATGATATATTATGTATTAATTACAACTATTTATACCCCTCCTTTCAGGGCAGCAAGCCTTCTAAAGCAGTTGACAGGTTACACAAACAATTGTAAATTAGAAAGCAATATTATTTCAAAACAATTAAAAAAGCCCTGCGCTCTATACTCCATATGGTATGATCTGAGCCCATCATTTCTTCCTTTGGAGAAGGCCTCTCCTTGTCTTCCCTCTTCTCTCTAATAACACCCTCTGATTTGCAAAATGTGTGGAATCTGATTTGGTCAATTGATTAAGTCATTTTTGTAATTTTCATCAAATCATTTTTGGCTTCTAAAATGACTACATAGATTTTCTCCATAATGATTTGTCCTAACCTGATCTTTCAGGCCTTCTAACATGTGCTCCTTGCCACACGAGTCCATCCACTTTGCTGCTGGTCAACCTCTTCTATTTCCTTCCAAGAATGTGATTTAATCAGGTAAGTGAATAGTCAAACTAGGATTGACTGAGTTTTTCAAAGTCATGGGAAGAAAAGGGATATCTGGTGGCACCCTAAAAACTATCTTGTTTTTGGTAGTTGTGGACTATAGCCCTCTTCGTCAGCGAAGCATGAAGTGGTATCTTAACTTTACAGTTCTGTGCTATCCATACATTTGTAGATAGAGAGATGGTCCCTAAAAGCAGTAAGTTGTTCTATAATGAACAGCTTAAAATATTCAGAAACATACTGTACTATAGTTTTTTAAAATGATAAACTGCATGGAAATGCGATACGATTATTGTTGAACCTTCTTTTCCATGGATCTTCAGTCCCCTTTTGTTTGTTTCACTGTTCCTCTTTATATATTACACCTGCCAATTTTGGATATGATTTTGTTCACATGACAGACTGGACATGAGTTTACAAAAGCTCATACCACAATAAAATTGTTAGTCTCCCCTGAGCAGCAGAACTTTCTTTGGCATTTGAATGTTAAATACTATTGGACTGGTGCCTGGGAATAAACCTGAAATTATTCCATTCTGTGATTTAACTTTGTGCAACACAAGACTTTTGCACTTGTGTATGCATGAGCTGTAATTCCTTCGGGGAGCTTAAAGAAGAGCAAACGAAGGCAGAATTGATTTGTTTTTTCTCTAGCAGACAGAGCTGAATTAAGGAGAGACTGCAAGGCTTCTCACTTAGCTGGAAGGTACTAATTTACTACTTCTGCTTGTCTGCTTTTTATTATTATGTTCCAGGATTCCAAGCGGAATCTCTGTTAAAGCCTTAGCAGCTGACTGTCTAAGCTCGACTATGGAAGGTTCTCATCTGGAGATCAGCCGCTTGCAAACAGGCACCTTTTTCTTAAAAAAGAAAAACTGGCAAGAAATCTCTCTCCATTGTGAGGAACCCATGGGGTGGAGGAGGGAAAAAGAAATGGGATGAGGATCAGCATGGTGAGGCATTTGACAAGAACTGAATCATAGCAATGGCCCCATTGATTTCTTTCACTGCAGCCTTATTTTTCTTTGCCGTCATTCCATGTTCACATGCTTTCTTAAAATGAGGGAATAAAATAGAATTAGAAAGGAAGAACAGCCTCCTCTTGTTTCCCACCCATATTTTTTAGTGAAATAGCTTATAGAGGAAAAGGACAGTGAGGCCTATGACAGTGACAAAAAGAGAGACTGATTTCCATCACCTCTTTGTTGAATTACAATTGCCAGAAACCCCAACCAGTATGACCACAAATCATGTGGTCATGCAATGCCACTTTATAACGCCTTGTTAAGACCACACTTGCATCCAGTTTTGGTCTCCAAGATATGAAAAAGGATGTTGAGACTTTAGAAAGAGTACAGAAAAGAACAACAAAAATGATTAGGGAACTGGAGACTAAAACATATGAAGAATGGTTGCAGGAATTGGGTATGTCTAGTTTAATGACATGATAGTAGCATTCCAATTTCTAAGAGTCTGCCCCCCAAAAGAGGGGAGTCAACCTATTCTCCAAAGCAGCTGAAGGCAGGACAAGAAGCAATGGATATAAATTAACCAAGGAGAGAACTAACCTAGAACTAAGGAGAAATTTCTTGACAGTTATAACAATTAATTAGTGAAACAACTTGCCTCCAGAAGTTGTAGGTGTTCCAACACTAGAGGTTTTTAATAAAAGATTGGACAACCATTTGTCTGAAGTGGTATGGAGTTTCCTGCTTGAGCAGGGGGTTGGACTAGAAGACCTCCAAGGTCCCTTCCAACTCTGTTACTCTGTTATTCATGTTGGTAGTCCCATCTGGAGGGCCTAGGTATGGAGGCTGATGTACAGCCGGTCATTCATAGCATCTGTCAGTTCTATGTGGTAGTCTAAACAAGAAGCACTCCCAGAAGTACTAATTCTAATTTTATTGTGAGGTTAGGTTAGCAGAATCTTGCAGTCTGGAAGTGCATCCTTCCCCAGTCAGATTTACAATCCAAGACACTAGGGAGGGTTCCTTCTGAGATGTTTGCCACACCCCCTTCCTTCTGCAGACACATCTACTGCTTGTCTGACCATTGTTTAATCTGAGGTTCATCCACACGTCTCCAAAAGTCCCATATTGCAATAAATTATCATCAGTGGATGAGATAGAATACAGAATAACAGTGTAGGAAGGGATCTCAAAGGACCTTGTTCAGAATGTCACAATATTTGACTAGATCCACTCCAGTTTGTTTCTGAAAAGAGCTCAGTGGGCAAATACTGAATCTGTCGGGTTCTTGTACTTGAAGTCAGGCAGAACATGTCATCTTGCCTTTTCCTGTCTAGAATGAACAACAGCAACATGGAATTCACAAAAATGACACCACAGTGGATGAAATTAAAACCCTACTAACATGTTGTATATTTTCTCCTTCATCTCCTTCAGTATTTAGCTCTTTAGATGGTGGAATGAAACTCTTAGTAGGAAATATGAAAGGAAACACAGGAATTTGAGAACTTTTGGCGGCATAATTGATAATTTGCAAATAGCTGATCATTGTGATGAGGGCAGATTTCAAGTGAACTTATGTAAGGGAATGATTTCTGAGTAAGAATAATCTATTTCAGGATCCATATTATAGTGTAGCTTTCCACATCATACTAAGCCACAGTATAGTTTGCTTGGGCTTGATTTAATATATTAGGGGAACCCAGTACTGTATTGTTTTGCAAACCACAACTTAGACTTAGTCTATTGGATAAATTTAGCCAATTGTGGTTTATTTTAATAAATTACATTTAAGCAAACATTCTGAGTATGTCTCAGTACTGTGCTTTTAACTCCCAATGGCTGGAAATGGCTCAAGGTTGACTCAGCCTTCCATCCTTTCGAGGTAGGTAAAATGAGGACCCGGATTGTGGGGGCAATAAGCTGACTTTGTATAAAAAAAGAACACTGCTTAAGGGGGGGCCAAAAGCCCTACTAAGCAGGTATATACAAAAGTATGAAGGCTATTGCTTAACGCATTGTAAGCCTCTCTGAGTCTCCGGAGAAGGGCGGCATATAAATCGAACCAATAAATAAATAAATAAATAAATGGCAAAAATATTCTGCCTTGCAAGTTTTTTTCCCCACATACCCTATTTTCCCCAAAATAAGACATCCCCTGATAATAAGCCCAATCGGGCTTTTGAGCGCATGCGCTAAAATAAGCCTCCCCCCCAAAATAAGCCCTCCCCAAAAATATTTAAACGCAGAGCTGTAAATCAGGTAAGACAGCAAGAGGAGCCCCATCTTGCTCCATAATAAGACCTCCCTGAAAATAAGGCCAAGTGCTTATTTCGGGTTTCAAAAAAATATAAGACAGGGTCTTATTTTCAGGGAAACACGGTATTAGCAATCCTAACATGTATGGGCTTTGGTTGCTCTTGTGGCTCCTAACTAAAATATGGCAAACTGATTGATATTGTCCACATCAGTAGTAAAGATTGCTTCATGTAGCATGGATACAACTAAAAAGATAAAGGCTCAGTGCTAATTTATTTATTTATTTATTGCGATTTATATGCCGCCTTTCTCCCTAGGGACTCAAGGCGGCTTACAAAATGACAACTTCAATACAAATCACAATACAATACCAAATTAAAATCAGTAACCCAATTAAAAACGATTTAAAATTATACCAGTGTACCCCCAAACGGATCAGCTTAATTGGCGGAAGAGCCACGTCTTCAGCTCGTGAATCTCCGTTTCTTGGCCAAAGGAGCCAGGGTTGTCTGAAGATGATTTCTGTGGTCATGTAGCCAGCATGGCTATACACAAAAGGCTCACAGAATGCTGTTACCTTTCCCACTGAACTGTTACCTATTAATCTACCTGCATTTGCATACTTTTGAACTGCTAGGTGGGCAGGAGCTGGGGCAAATAATGGGAGATCACCACATTGCGTGAAGCTTGGGTCTTGAACCTGGGCTATCACAAGCCCAGCTTCTTTAACCCTTGCTCCATGAAGCCCCCTTAGGGTATGGTTAAAACTGGTAAATTAGTCTATATCTTCCTTACTTGAAGATCATAATGGATAATGGAAGATAATAATTATGGTTCTGTCTGGTCTATAATGTCAGTATGTATGATTGTACATCGGAATATAAGAAGGCTAAAGGGCATGGATTAACAAAAAGAATGGGTGGGGGGAGAGGGAGGAAGAAGGAAAGCGAGAGAAAGAGAATGTTGTGTGTGAAACTAAAACAAAGGGGAAGGATATGTCTGAGGTAAATGAAGGTGTTTTGATCTTCTGGGATACAGTTAATGAATACATGCAACAAGGTGAAATGCAGGTTTAATTATGAACAGAAAAGATAAAAATATGAATTTAAAGTATGATTTAATATTATTTGAGTTATAGTAGGTGGTAGGTACATATGAAATAGAAATCTATAGGTTGGAGACACTTTGTGTTATAAATGGTGATAATGGATGAAATAGAGATGCATATACATCTAAAGGTATTGATTTGACGTTTTGAAATTAAATATTTAAAGAATTAATGAATGATAACTTTATAAATGTGTGACAGACTCTTTTTTGGTAGTGTCAAATGTGGATCTTGGGAGAAAGTGACCCAGAAGACAAGGAAAGGAGTGAAAGCATGCGAAATAGAAGAAATTGCAGGAAGAGAAAGTACAAGACCTGTAAGAACAGTATTGGAAGAAGGATTTATTTTCTAAGAGAATGAAGGAAAAGTGAATGTAAGAAAGAGAATTTGGAGGTGGCTTGGAACAGAGGAAAAATAATTATATTACCTAATATGCAGCTACACTAATAGAAAGTACGAAAAAAAGGGTGCTTGATGAGGAGGCTTTGGATGAAAAAAAATGCATTAAAGAGAAGGATGACTGCAGAAAATGTGAATGAGAGAAAGATACTGCATAATGTTTACAGTACAGAGGGAAAAGAACAGCTTAGAGGCAGAGGAGATGCAAAATGTTGATGAAAATTGTTATTGAAGTGGTGAATAGGCCTGAATAAGAAGTTTTTATCAAAGTAAATGAAATTCTTTTTTAAAATGATACAATAATTTGGGTGAAACTGAAGTGAGGGAATACTGGAACAAACACTGAGTGTAGAGATTTGTAGGGAATGAGAGAGAGATGTTGAAGAGTGGATTGGAAATGAATGCTAGAAATTTATATTTATTTCAGAAATTTAAATGGAACTCCCAACTCAGTTATGACTCTGTGGTGTACAACCAACAAGGAACAAGCAAACAACACATTTAAAAGAAACAATAAGATTAAATAGGCAATTAGGAATCATTTATATTTCAGCTCTCCAGGTAGGAAGGTCAATTAATGTCCCAATGCCCAAGGAAAGGATGTTAGTGTCCAAGAAAAAAAAATGAGTGAAAAGGAAGTCATACAAGCTACAAGAATGTTGAAAAATGGTAAGGATGCAGAGGTAGAGGGTCTAACTGGAAAAAAAATTAAAATATAGGTCGGATTTACTTACCGGGAGTAAGTAAAATTGTGTACAGTTTTAAGATCTGCTTGTGAAGTTTGCCTCTGTGCTTGATAATTAGAAAAATGCTGATACTGTTTTCCTATACAAAGAGAAAGGTAGCAAGAATCAGTGCAAATTCTGCAAGGGGTTAGTTTATTAAATTTTCCTAGGAAAGTGGAACTGACAAAAAGTGAGAATATCCCAGAAACGTGGTATTGGCAGAAATTTGATAAAAAGAGATTTGAGATATGAAAAGAAACACAGTTTGGGATGCAGGTTATGACTTTAGGCTAGGCAAGTTTTTGATATTCAACAGGTCATTAAGAAATGTGTGAGTGTAAGAAAGTAAGGCTATTGGACAGTTAAGAGAAAGCACGTGATAAAGTAAAGAGGCTTGAATTTAGAATGTTTTGCAACACTATGGAATTAAAGCTTGATTGTTGCTGAATGTGATAAGAATGGTATATGAAATAAAATATGAATGGGAATAAAAGAATGTTTAGTTGAATCAATATGATGATTTACACTATCTTTTTGGTGTATATGTATGGATATAAATATAAGATTTTTTTGTTGTTATGTTAGAGGGCTGCTGTCTTGGGAGTGATACAATGGTGGGTTTCAATTTTTTTTACTAGTTCTGTGGGCGTGGCTTGGTGTGTGTGGCATGGCATGGCATGGCGAGCATGGCTTGGTGGGCATGGCAGGGGAAGGATACTGTAAAATCTCCATTCCCTCCCCACTCCAGGGGAAGGATACCGTAAAATCTCCATTCCCTCCCCAATCCAGGGGAAAGTTATTGCAAAACCCCATTTCCTCCTGATCAGCTGGGACTTGGGAGGCAGAGAATAGATGGGGGCGGGGCCAGTCAGAATTTTTACTACCAGTTCTCCGAACTACTCAAAATTTCCTCTACCAGTTCTCCAGAACTGGTCAGAACCTGCTGAAACCCACCTCTGGAGTGATAGTGTGTGTACTTGTAATGAAGATGATGCCATAATATTGGCTGAGATGTCCAATGATTTGCAGCAAATATTGTATAGATTGTACGATGCAATGAGAAGTTTAGGTCTGAAAATACAATAACTGCATCAAAAGGCCAAAGTAGCTATGTTTAACAAGGAAAGTAGAGTGAATGATTGCAAACTGTACATATAATTTGGTGTACATAAAATTTGGTAAATATATTGTTAAAGATGGCAAAATTTTAAGACATGCACATTTTGGTAGAAGGGTCCTGGATAGCATAGAGGGAAAAGAAGACTTGTTAAAAGAAGCAAACTTGTCTGTTTATTGATTCATTTGTTTTACAACATTTATATTTACTCCTGTTCTAGAGACTATGGATGGCATATATTTTCTAATTATCAGGCACAGAGGCTTCTGTATTCTTTGTTTGGTGGAAGTGAGACTTGTGTTAGGTTAGAAGCATAAAAAGAAATTGAATGCAAATGGGAACCAAACATATCAGAAGGATGTCTGGTGGAACAAGAAGAAAGAGCACTGGGAATGAAAGGGTACTGAATGAATGTGACTGAAAGCAAAAGTGGATACAGAAGAGGTATGTTGGGTCACATACAGTATAAAGGTGTGTATACTTTAACCCTGAAGCAGAAAGATGATTTGGATCTTACATGGACTTGATTACCATGCAAGATCAGGAAAAGGCACAGCTTCTTTAAAGCATCACTGGTTGGTACAGTGAACACACAAGAAGCGGATGTGAAGCCAGTTTAGTGTAGTGGTGAAGGTGCTGGTCTAGAAACAGGAGGCGGTGAGTTCTAGACCCACTTTAGGCATGAAGCCAGCTTGGTGACCTTGGGCCAGTCACTCTCTCTCAGTTCAACCCACTTCACAGGGTTTTTGAAAATAGCAAGTGGAAAGAGTATTAGTATGTTTGCCACTTTGAGTTGTATATGAAAAAGTAGTTGGATAAAAATAAAAAACTTTTTTAAATTTAGCTACATTCCTTTCTTTTTCTTATCTCATATGTTCAGCTTTTTTCATTTACCGTTTCATATTCCTTTTTCTGCACTCTGCATAGTGTTGCTTACTCCAAAGGGGAATAGTGTGATGTATGTGTGAATGGCTGCTTATGCAATGATGGTTTAGCAAAATATGTGACCCTGAGCACCACAATTTTGTTTCCCAACAACAGCATTCTCAAATGTCTTTAGAAATTGCTGGATGGCCTGTTATCTAACAGTGAGAAAGAAAGAAAGAAAGAAAGAAAGAAAGAAAGAAAGAAAGAAAGAAAGAAAGAAAGAAAGAAAGAAAGAAAGAAAGGGAAAGGAAGGGAAAGAAAGTGGAAAGGAAAAAGAAAGAAAAAAGAAAGAAAAGAAAAAAGAAAAGAAGAAGGAAGGGAGGGAGGGAGGTTGTGTATGAAGACGAGAAGAGGAAGCAAAGTATTGTAAGGACATCAGGTACCAACTTTCATGAAGTTCAGGAAATAATTAACTTCACCACCATGTCCTGGTGAAGAGATATATCCGAGAGAGAAGCTAACCATTGCATGGAACCAGAACCACCTGTCCTGTTGATCCCCATACTGTAGCCTGGAGGTTGGTGCTAATAGATTATAGTCCTGAGGAAAAAAGGGCCAAATAGCAATTGCTCACAGCTTTTTTTTCTTTAGTTCTTTGTGTAATTTATCCATTTTAGTTCATGATGTAATTTAATCCATTGCCTTAACCAAGTGACTCTATGTATTATGGATATGAAAGTAGAGGAATCCATAACGTGTTATTTTTGTATATCGAAACTACACAAATCCATAAGTGGCTGTGGTTCCCCAGTCAACTTCCAACTGATGTTAATGCAGTTTTTTATGCTTGTTGCATCAAAGCAAAATGGCTGCCAGTAGATTTGGAAGACAAGGATGGGGTAGTGGAGCAAAATTAGGATGTGAAATGCCTTTCCTACAGATGATGTAGGAATTCTTTTCTCTGGCATGTTTTAATTTTTGGTCTTTGCCAAGGAGAAGAAACGTGGAGAGGAAAGGACGCTGAGAACCAGGCTTTTCAGTTTGAAAAATGCACATCACCAATTGTTCTGAAGAGAACCCCACTAGACACATCTGATAGGAGTAAATAGCTCTGTGTGTATCATTTTCAAAGGATATTATACTTAGAAAGAAGGGAAGCTAATGCGAATAGCAAACCAGGGAATTACAGCTTTTCATATGCTCGGGAGTAGAGAAAATGAAGGTTATGATCACAGTTGGCACATACACTTTTTTTCCTAGCTTGCAGGGTGGAATATTCAGGGATATAAAATACATTTTTATGCAGTCAGATTGTATTTCTGTTTTAGCCACTGGTTACTACTCTGGGCCTTAACTCAATACTGTTACAATGGGCAGCTGCATTATAGCACTATTTACTTATGTATTCATGGTAGTGACAGCTTTGTGTCATACAACAGCTGCTGAAAGCAAAGCCGTTCAGTAAGGGCAAAATGTGATTTGAAAACTCTCCATGGATTTTCTCTACACATTATTATGTTTTAATTTTGGTTACGGGATTCTTTTGTTTGTTTTTTTATTCCACTTGTCCTCCCCAACCTGTGCTTATGTGTCTGGGATTGCAATGAGGAAAAAGAAAAAAAGAAAGAAACTCTGCCTAAGATGATACTAAAAATATACCGATAGTTATTTCATTCTGATTCATCCTTAAGATTAAAAAAAAAAGCACACTAAAATGGTCGATCCTCTTGTTTTATTTCTTTATCAGAAATGATAAAGTTGTTTATGTGTGTTGGATCCTTTCTTGGGTTTTCAAGGCTTTAAATCAGGGCTTTAAATGGGAGACAAGCTAAGTATGTTTAGCTTTGCCACTGAGATCATTTCTAGAGAAGCAGCTGGATTAATTTGTCAGAGCAAAAGCAAAAACCTGTGACATCTCAAGGATTAACAAGTTTATTATGGGGCAGAGTCCACAAAATGCTGCCGCCTGCTGAAGTGAATTAGACTTCTTAAAAGCTTATACCCTAATAATAGGTGAAGTCCCAGATTAATAAAATTTTAAACATTCACATGCTTAATGTGGACTAGTTGCATGCATTTTGCTTTTATATGACAGATGCTGATTTGTGCTTTATTTATTACAGGTAGCCCTCGATTTATAACAGTTCATTTAGTGACCGTTCAAAGTTACAAGAGCACTGAAAAAAAGTGACTTATGATGGTTTTTCACACTTACAACCTCATGTGATCAAAATTCAGATGCTTGGCAATTGGTTCATACTTATGACTGTTCCCGTGTCCCAAGGTCATGTGATCACCTTTTGCGGGCTTTTGACAAGCAAAGTCAATGGGGAAGCCAGATTCACCTAACAACCGTGTTACTAAATTATCAACTGCAGTGGTTCACTTAACAACTCTGCCAAGAAAGGCTGTAAAATGGGGCAAAACTCACTTAACAAATGCCTCACTTAGCAACAGGAATTTTGGACTCAATTGAGGTCATAAGCCAAGGTCTATCTGTAATGGGTGAAGTCCCAGATTAGTAGCATTTTAAACATTCACATCCTTAATGTGGACTACTTGCATGCATTCTGCTTTTATATGAATTTTATATACAATGCTGATTTATGCTTTATTTATTACAGGCAATCCTTGACTTACAATATTTAGTGACTGGTCAAAGTTACAGCAGCATTGGAAAAAAAGTGAGTTATGACTATTTTTCACAGAAAGATGATTTCATAGTTACAACCATTGCAACATCCCCATGGTTATATGACCAAAATCCAGATTCTTGGCAACTGACTCACATTTATGACAATTGCAGTATCCCAGGGTCATGTGATCACCTTTTGCGACTTTCTGACAAGCAAAGTCAATGGAGAAGCCAGATTCATTTCACAACTGTGTTACTAACTTAACAACGGCAGTAATTCATTTAATAATTGTGGCAAGAAAGGTCGTAAGATGGGGCAAAAGTCACTTAACAAATGTCTCACTTAGCAACAGAAATATTGGGCTCAGTTGTGGTCGTAAGTCGAGATCTACTTGTATTACATATTTTAGAAGGGAAACATCCCAAGAGAGTATTCAAAACAAAACCTTCTCACATAATAAACCAATATGGACAATGCAAGAATGAAGTAGATTAAGGTAGTATTACATTCACAAAAATCACAGTAGAGATAATTAAAGCCCAAGATAAAAAAAAATCTTGCAGATACAGTTCAAATCTGTAATGATGGCCAACTGCTACTGAGAACGAACTACCTTTCTATCCTCTACCAGCAGCTGCATTAAAATAGAGATTTTTGTGCTGGAAGACTGATGTGATTAAAAGCAGTTTTCACATTAAAAAAGAAGTTATACACCTTGTGACATCATAAAACCTGTTATCCATATGATGTTCCTCCCCATAGCATTTTTTTTCTGATTCTAGAGATAGGTACTTTATTAATTGATTAGCTGTTGACCAGAATTGTAATGTTTCTATTGAAAGTCTTGAGGGAGCATAAGTGCCAATGTCACCATTGCCTCTGCAGGCCTTCAATGTCATGGAAAGTTGCTCAGGAAACACCCAAAGACCTTGAGATGACACCCAATGTCCTTGGAGAACCTCCAAGGCTGGTGGGTGGCTATTTCTGTACTTCTTTATCTTATCTAGAGTGTGCCAGTTTGTCTGGGTGGAGAAGTGGACAATAACAATAGCAAACATATAAGTATGAGTGTCAAAGTTCTCCCTTGCTAAAAAAGGCCTATCTTTATTCAGCTGAATAAATGCGTAAAGCTTATTGAGGTAAATACCTGGACACTGTCTTTCTTTATACAAAACCACACCTGAAACCGGCAAAACATAGTCTTGCAACTGTATCAAAAAATAAAACAAAAATAAAGTACAGGAGGTAAAATAGATAAAAGAAAACACATGTGTAATAAAATACATGTGGTAAATACAAAGAATCAGCATTCAGATAAATACATTACCCTTACGGAATACCCCGATTTGTTTCCACTGGATGGGTAATGGGTTCTCAGCTCAACTGCCTTCATTGTACATTTAGCAGTTCTGCTCACAATGTATACATTAGAGCCCAGAGGGACATAGGACCATCTGTGATTCATATCCCAGTGGCCTATTTTTTCATACAGGGATGTTAAATATCTAAGCCTATGAGGGGCATGTAGTTGACAGTTGTAGAAGGACAGGCAGAGCCTGGTTTTTTTGGGGGGGGGGGGGCGGTGGCGGCGGCGAAGTCAAGAGAGGAATTAGCCTGGAGTCATTACTTTCCCACAAGTGGTTTAAGTTCAACTCCTTTTGGATTCTGCCAATTTTGTGCTGACAGTTGACTAGATGTTTCCATATAGGCATGAGCAATAAATCAGCTTAACTGGAACTTATTGTGTGATCCTGATTCCTCACACCTGACACAGACAAACAAAACACGAGCAATATCTTTGATGGCTGAGCTTTGGATACTGGTTCTTTCACCTGGATTGAATCAACAGGAGATCATGTAGAATGCTCAAGGTTGACTCAGCCTTCCATCCTTTCGAGGTAGGTAAAATGAGGACCCGGATTGTGGGGGCAATAAGTTGACTTTGTATAAAAAAGAACACCACTTAGGGGGGGCCCGAAAGCCCTACTAAGCAGGTATATACAAAAATATGAAGGCTATTTCTTAACGCATTGTAAGCCGTCCTGAGTCTCCGGAGAAGGGCGGCACATAAATCGAACCAATAAATGCATTATGTTTGGATAATATTAAGGTTTACTGAGAGGTGCAGAACAAGATTTCCCCTTGATGAATGAGTTCTCTGGAGGAACTCATCTAACATATTGTTTCCATTCAAGTCTGGATCAAAAGCTGAATGATCTAAATGATCTCCATTCATCAGTGTCTGGAATTGACACTGATCCCTCATTCCCCAACACCTCGCCCAAGAATATAAGCTTGGGCGGTGCCAATTCTAAGTAGTAGCATCTAAATTTGGGTTTTTTTCATTACCTCCTTGCCACTTTCTGTTTAACAAAATAGGGACCACACACGAACTTCCAAACTCTCTACCTTCAACCCAGACGTGACAGATTTTAATAGAATCATCGGAACAATGTTGTCAAAATTACCTTTTTATTTTACAAGAGGGACGTTGATTCAGAAATTGTTTACCCAGGGTAAACCTGTGACAAATAAGCAGGTTGAGAACTGCAGGCAGTGTCTGTCACGCTGGGCCTTCTTTCCTCTCTGGTGAGCTCAATCTGGGTAAAAATTGCAAATGAGCCTTGGTGTTGCTAATGATGGGGAAACAATTCAGGTGTAAGACACATTGATTGGTTCTGAACATCATGTCACTCAGGAAGTCAAATGTTGTTCTTATTTACAGGAGTAGAACTTGTAATGAAAGTCAGTGGAAGTGACAGATAAAACACTATGTGCTAGTTTAAAAAAGAAAGCCACAAAATACAGATATTCTCTGCTCTGCCAGGATATACTGATTCTTGACTTACTTAAAAATATTCGTATGTTTGATATCCTTTTTAAGAGATGCCACAACAGTACACCAGTGTTGCAATACCATTCTCTACACCAGTAGAATAAAGATGACAGATAAAAGCATGCTGGTTTTCAGACTTACCTTTTCACAATCTGCATCAATCAAAACATTTTTGCACTGCACCCAAAAGGGGACAATGCTGGCATCAAAATGACCTGCTTTGAGAAGGTTTTCCAAAAGAGATTGCCAGAGCCATTTGCCTTTCCTAATTGATCTCCGCTTCATTTGAGCTTTGAAGCTAAGAACCGGCCATTCAAATTGGGTTTGGAAACAAACCGAGAAATTGTGCAAATCCTTTAAAACCAGTGATATACTGTCTGAATGCACTATAGCTGGCAACATCTTGGGGTCCATGTTTGCAGGAATCAAAAGCTTTCCAATTGTTTTCAAAGGCAGTTCCCCAGAAATGTGTTGCAGTTTTCCAGCTAAGAGATTATTCAGACATGGGTGGGTGTGGCCAGTACAAAGGGTTTTTAATTTTTTTATTCTCTTTATTATTTTTATTATTTATTATTATTTTTATAAATAATAAAGGTAGGGCAATAAATAAATACATAAATAAGGTGGCACTAGAATTCATAGACTCCTGGTTTTTAGCCTGGTGCCTTAACCACTAGATCAAACTAAATTTTTGTGACCAGCTTGGCATTTGGGCTTCATTCAGAATCATGGTGATGCAATGGTTAGAATGCAGTACTGCAGGCTAATTCTGCTGACTGCCGACTGCCAGCAGTTCGGCAGTTCGATTCACACCGGCTCAAGGTTGACTCAGCCTTCCATCCTTCCGAGGTCGGTAAAATGATTCAGATTGTTGGGCGCAATATGCTGACCTTGTAAACTGCTTAGAGAGTGCTATGAAGCACTGTGAAGTGGTATATAAGTCTAAGTGCTACTGCTAGTCTGGCAAGTTACAGAGCTCAAACCTTAGTTTCTTTTGTCTGATTCTTTTCATGGTTGCTGCTCCAGCAACATACATAGCAAGAGGAATGGCTATGACTTAACAGCCCTAAATCTCAGGCACCCATATTCACTTGCCACATATTTAGAGGTGCAGTGCTCTTAGTGCTTGTTTTTCCCCCCTCTTACAGTAGACACGGTAGTGCTAATGCCCCACCATTCTGGGATGATAGAAATCCATCTTGTAGAGAGCATTTCATTATTGTTCAATTTTTTTCTTTCAATGCAATAGTCAATAAACATCCACTAGATCAAACCAGACATTGCAGAAAATCTATGACTTTTGTTCTACATATAAGCTATCTTTGATAACATCCAATTAAAATAGGGTTTTCCAAAGAGGTCAGTTTTGGCCCTAAGGGTTAATCTGACTATCCAAGTGGTCAATGTTATTATTATATTTGATCAAACAGCCAGCCAGATGTTTAAGCTGGATTTAGCATTTTTATTCACCTACCAAGTCTTTCACAATGATGTAGGTTAGGCAGATGTTATTGTTAAATGGTATTATTATGATTTGTGACACAGTAAGTCAGCCAGATGTTCACAATAGATTTTATCCACCCATTGAGGCCTTTCCAAGGACCTGGGATAAGCAGATGTTGATATTTGATAGTGTTAAAGGAATTGGTGCAGGATGTAAGCTGTTCTGAGCAAAGCTGCCTTTTGCAATTGACTAATGGTGATTTTTTTCAATGCCAGTGGTGTTCAAATGGTGTTCCAGATGTTTTGGGATTGTACCCAAGGTGCCTATAACTATTGGTATTACATTTGCTTTCTTTTGCCACAGTCGTTCTATTTCTATTTTCAGGTCTTTGTATTTTGTTATCTTCTACTGTTCATTCTCTTCTCTTCTGTATTGTCTGTCTCTTAGTACTGCCATGTCCAATATCCAGACGTTTTTGTCTTTTATTATTATTATTGGTAGTACCACTAGTTAAAAGTACTACTCATTAAATTATTTTCATACAATAAATGTTTAGGAATTGATAAACAAATTCAGGAAGGTTTCAATGAGCTGAAGAGTTTAGAGACCCCTGAAATAAAGTGCACCTAGCAGATTTGGCAGTTTTAAAAAAAAAAAAGAAAGATAAGCTGAGCTAGACCTGAGATAGTACATGGATGGGAGATTACCAGGACATCTCAGAGCTGATTGGGAATTAGAAAAATATTGGAAGAAAAGAATGGGCAAACCACTTCTTTACTGTTGCCCCAAAAAATTATATGAGATTTGTTTGCAAGCTCAGTCCACAAGCCAATATAAAATGTGCAGATAATAAAACAATGCAATTAAATATACAGTACATTGCAGAACTAAAAGGACAATTGGTACAAGTGACATTCTATCTGAGGCATTGTGAGATGATAACATTGGCTTTGGTCCTTCAAAACCCCAGATGAAATAATAATAATAAAAAAAACCCACTCACTATTTGTTGAAAAGATTTTGCTGTGAATGGAATTTGATCAGAATCAATGCTGGTAAATATCATTAGATGTTTACTAACAGAAGCAGGTCAAGTACACTTTACATATAAATTTCCATTTGTTATTGATTGTTCCATGAAGTGCTAACTAGCAAACATGAATTAAGTATCCAACTTTCTTTGCTAGAGGCAAAACGTTTGAGTATCTTATCTACTGATAAACTGTGTATGAATGGCTCATATGAAATGTGAATGTGAAATGTAATTTATTGTGATGAGAAATCAGCTGTTGATTTTTTTGAAGTAATGATTGTCTGTTTTCCACATGCAAGTCAGTATTTGATGCAGAAATAATTGAATGATGAATATGTTTATATGAACTCTTCTGGGAAGCACATAAGTAATTTAAAAGTGCTGCATTGGTTACTGAAGTTGATGTTAGTCTTGAAGGCAAAAAATGAATGGGAAATACCAGAACTTCTTGGGGAAGAAATAGCAGTAGTGGGTTCCACTTACCTTCTCTACCGGTTCAGAACTGTGAGTGTGTGTGTGCGTGCACTTGCTCTGTTTGCATGTGGTGCTTCTGCACATGTGCAGAACCTTCTGCGCATGCGCAAAGTGTCCGTGATGACGGCTGGGTGGGTGGGCAGAGCCTCCTGCCGCTGCCACTATAGGTTCGCCCAAACCGGTAGAAACCCACCACTGAGAAATGGTGAACTGAAGATGACTCTGACAACTGCAATGGAATGAAGAACTCGCAAATATACTAACTCTTTGCAATTCATCTACAGAAAAAGGAAGGCACTAGATATTGCCCACAAGTACTTCACACAGTTAACTGCTCCTCATGAGGGGAATGAAAGACTGTGGTCTCTGGTGAAATTAGAGCTCTGGGAGACAAGGAAACACTATCTTAGCACAAACTGCAATCAGTGCCTGAGTTCACATACTTCCCTTTCTAATCAGTTAGGAGATTGAAAAAAATATTTATATTTGCTTTACTCATATAGAATGAAGCAAAAAACTGTATCATTGGATGTGTTGAAGGATATTTTTGGAGAATCGACCCAGAAGTAGATTGTAAAAGTGTCTGCCATTAGAGATAGACTGTGTTTAAAAAATGTTGTGGAAATGGGACAAGTTTTATCTGATAGGACTGGGGCTGATCTGAAAGTGGATTTAAAAACCACAGGTTACAAGAATGACACAGAAAAAGATGCTACATGGGATATATAAATGAAAGCATCTGATATCTTAGTAATTAAATAGGATATACAAATAACAAATCAATAGGGTGGTCTGGATAACTTTCCTGTGTTTATGAAAGAGACTTGTTAAAGTTTGGAAGAAGTGTGTGAGAAAGGATAAAGAAAAAAATGAAAAGATATCAAGTTTTAAACCCCTTTGAAGGGATTAAAGATCCAAATTGTTAAAATTGGTTTACTTGGTCAAGATTAAAATAGATACAGGTGCATTGTTATCTCTGGTAACTGTTAATGAATTTTTGCTGATCAAGACTGAACAAGACAGGTTTAAAGTTTTTAAAAAATAGATAAGAAATGATATATGATTGGAAGAGATTATTTGTTGTTTTTTAAGAGAGGTTACTAAAAATTGTTTACATACTTATTGTGAAGAGGGAAGATATTTCTTTTTTTTTTTTTACTGTATTCTTATTTTTCTAATTTTCTTTCTATTTTTTCTTCTCTACACTTGCTATTTCTTTCTTTCTTTTTCATCTTTTTAACTGTAATGGTTGTTAAAATTATTATAAAAAGGGAATATGAAGCACTGCATTACAACTATATGTGCAAGTTGAGACTGACTGGGAATAGACCATCATTTTGAACCGATAGAGGAGAACCCCCAATTTCTCATCCTTACTGACCTGGATCTTGTCACACTCTCTAGGATCACACATCACTTCCATAACAGCAGGTTGTTTTAATGATGCTCCTAGTTCTGTTTAGTACCATTAAAAAAAATCTGTAAATTCAATTGTATTATTAATTTGCATGTGCTTATTCTCCAGTTTTCTGCTTGTGTGCTCTTTACTGGTTCCTTTCTTTCTTTAAGACAAGCAAACCCATCCTGCTTTGCCTGCTTGTAAATATGGATTTGCTCACTTCCTCTAAGTTAGCATTGGCACTTATAAGAAAATATATCCCCCCCTCCCCCATATTTCTCACACTGCTGAAGGCAAATTGGGACCAAAACATGGGAAGGCAAAAGAAAGCAGGAGCAGAAACATGATGGGACACATTGAACTTCATATTAATTCAGCCTTCCTTTACTCCATTTTATACACACATTGTTGGTTGACTAAGGGGAAAAGTATATGGAAGAGCTAGCTTAGCAAACTAGCATTGAACCCCAAAGGGCAGAGCAACCTATTAGCTAGCAGGTAAATGTATTACTTTCACTTCATCCCCTTGTGATCTCATGTATAATAGCAGCTTGGAATCCTAAGTTAACATCCCCCTTTTCTATTTGTACAATAGTTTGCTGCAGAACCAAGTACTGTTTTTATGTTGTGTTAGCGATCAGCTATATCCTTCCCAGCTCACAAACATTGCTTTACAGTATGTTCCTGACTTCAGTTCTTCAGTAGGTCTTCTGCACACAGTGGTTTTCCTTCTTATTATATGGGTCAGACCACACCCCACACTCTGCTCACTTAATGTTAAAATTAGTCTCTGGCTTTTTTGTGCAGATTGTAAACACTGAATATTGCAATGCCTAGACCTGTTGTGTACATTTCTGTCCTCAGGTTGTACAAGGGATAGCAAGGATTTTAACAAATACCTGGAATAGATTATTTAGCTTATCTCAGTTATACCTCATTTGTCTTTGGAGAGTTCATGGCAATTTATATGGGCTTACGCTTCATTCTTATTCTCATTACTGTAACCTTGTGAGATAGCTGGGTTGAGAGATAGCAACTGGCCCAAAATCATCCACTAAGATTCAAGACTGGATCTCCCCAGTCTGACACCCTCATTAATAAATAAACCTGGCCTAAATAATATGAATTATCTTAAAAGATATTTGGATATCCCAAAGAGATTGGGTCACTGACTAGTGACAAGTACAACATAAGAAGAATCAAACAGCATATTGCGAATCAGGTTAGGTACCTCCTATAATGATCAATAATGAATAATTTTTCATTCCAGTAAAATCTGCTACTGATTACATCTACTTGGGAAAGAAAGGGAAGCGATGGCGTCCTTATTTCTTTTTGAGGTATTTTGATGTGATTATTCATTTTTAGAAATAGAAATTATAGGAATCTATTTTTATTGCGAAACATAACACATCAAGAAATACATGAAATGAAAGACAATGGGAATAAATATTTATTCGCTTATCAACATGCACAATACTATTAGAATAAAGTTCTTGGAAAGGTTGACAGTACAAAAATCATTCTAGATTGTATATTTTCTGCCCTTTGCTGCTCCTTTTTTCTTGTGACAAAAATAAAGAGACCAGAATATAGATTTATGGCTCCTTTTTTGCACTGTAAATGCATTAGCAATTCAGTTATAGGCCATTATTATTAATTCAACATTCTCTCTGCTAATACAGGAATACAATTTTTGGCGTTTTAAATACCAGGTGGCTTCCTCTTTGGCCCTTATCATTGTTGGCTTTTCCTGCAGAGGATCTGACTTTGAAATCTTTCTCACTAAAAAAAATAAAAAAAATACCTGCTACACATTAGAAATTAGTGGCAGCATGCATAATGTTTTTCTTTATAGCTATTTACAAATATGTCCAAACAGTGAAATATTCAGACATAAGAAGCTTTAAATGCCTGTGCAGTATACAGAACTTGGCAAGGCAATTTATATATTTTCTTGTATCAAATTAGATTACATTTATTGAATTTCATTTTTGTTTTTGATTGCAAGTGTCGCACAGTACCTTGGAACTGAAAATCTGCCATTAGTGTCACCACGAAAATGAACATGTTTTTAATAATATTATGGGAATTTTGCGGTAGAAATTCAGATCAATGCATACCAGTGGAGTGTTTTCTTTTAAATTTTGATGTTTTTGGAAAATTGAAAGATTACTAGAAATACTAGAAATTGATGTAAAAATTAATTTCTGTGTTTATTATGTAGCCCGGGATAAAAATATTATTTTATTCTTTCTGCTTATTAATCAAATAAGTTTTACTAATTTGCATTTGCCAGTTGATAATCTTTATTTATTTAAGTGTATATAAAGTGGGTTTACCTTTTGACTTCCTAGTGGGGAAAAAACATTACAGACAGTTAATCATAGAAAGGAAAATATAAAACTATAATGTTAACTATAAGTACAGTATATAACTGGTGGTGGAAGAATATAATAATGCATTGTTATATTCAGATGCATATAATGTCAGTGGTGAAATCCAATTTTTTTTACTACTGGTTCTGTGGGCGTGGCTTGGTGGTTGTGGCTTGGTAGGCGTGGCAGGGGAGGGTACTGCAAAATCTCCATTCTCACCCCACTCTGTGGCCAGACAGAGGTGGTATTTGCCGATTCTCCGAAGTACTCAAAATTTCCGCTACTGGTTCTTCAGAACCTGTCAGAACCTGCTGGATTTCACCCCTGTGTCAGATGGCATTAATGTGTCTCATGCAAAAAGAAATGAGAAGAAGGGAAAACAACAATGAGAAAATGCACAGGTGAGGCTTACCCAAATAAAAGGCTTTGCTTTCTTTAATTATATTATTTGCCAGGTAATGTATTCAAAGCTGTCAGTCCAGTCTGTTTTGCTAAAACTGAGCTCTTATGAAAGATTCAGAAAAGATTGCTTCCTATTAAAAATACCCCAAGTGTTTAACAGCTAAATTATAGTGCAGAAAACATGAAACTTCTTTCTTAAATATGCAGATTTTCATTGTATTGTCATATATTTGTGTTGTTTTTTAAGGGAATGAACAGCAAAAGCCTTGGCCAGGCCTGGCCAAATTGAGATCCAGGCTGCCAAGAATTGCTGAAAACACTGTTAATTTGAGAGCTGCTGACAAGAAATCTATTGTAGATAACATCAGATTAGTAATTATCAACTCTGGCAACTTTAAGGTGTCTGGACTTCTGGACCCAGAATTCCCGATCCAACCTGCTGCTTAGAGAATTCTGGGAGTTGAAGTCCACACATCCTAAAATTGTCAAGGTGAAGAAACACTGTTTTAAAGGAAGAAAGGCCATAAAATCAATCTCACAGAACAGTAGATGAGTATTCAAATGATGTTTATATATATAATATAATGGCTTCCTATTTCATGTACTTTTCCTCCTTTCATTGTTACAGATTTGAAAGCAATTGAATTTAACTCATCATTCTTCAAATAAATTCTTTGTTATAATCAATCTCTTCATTTCTGTGAAAATGAATCAACCTTGCTTATTATAAAGATGTTTTGTAGCTTTCAGAAACTTTCATTCTTTTTTTGGTATATTACTAGAGGAGTGGGAAAATCACTGACTCCTCCAGGTATCTTAATCACATACCCACTCAAGTTGGGAAGAATATTTTAAATGCAGATCCAGCTTGTAAAAAGAACTAGAGTTGGATCGATCTGGATCAAACACATAATTGGCTACTCGATTGATAAAATCAATTAAGGTCAATAAGGTTCCTGGTGCTGATTGTGTTATGCCTGAATTAATTAAAAAGAATTCTACCTGGTGGGCGCATTTGTTAGCATTTCTCTTAGCATTTCTCTTAGCATTTATAGATCAGACCGGTTATATTCCAAGAGATTGGGGGATGGAAATAATTGTCCCAATTTATAAAAAAGGCAATAAGAACGAGCCATGTAACTACAGGCCTATTAGCCTTTAGAGTGTTGTTAGCAAGTTATATGCTAAACACTTACCGTAAATTTTAAATCACAAGATTTGGAGCTGAAAGGCAAAAGGGAAGCAGTGTGCTCCCTCCCACCACATGTTGGGGTACACCAGGTGCTTCGATAGAAAAACACTGTGTGTGTGTGTGTGTGTGTGTGTGTGTGTGTATACATACAGTATGTACTAAAAAAATCCCCTTGATTTCACACAAGACTTTGACTCAATATCCATCAATGTTCTTTGAGATAAAAAAAATAAATACAACCATTGCCAGGTGCCTCCTCCATTTGATACAGAAATTAAATTCTAACTCCACCCTAAGAATGAGATGCAACCCCCTTGTAGCCCTCTTAGGCACTATAAATATACAGCAAGGTGTGCGACAAGCATGTATTTTGGCCCATCCTTTTAATTCTCTATATTAACTCATTGTTGAGCTAAATCATAACTTGGATTTCCATGTACCCATCCTAGTGCAGTGTGAACTCCCAATTGTTCTTTATGGTTAGGATCAGTGGTGGGATTCAATTTTTTTTACTATTGGTTCTATGGGCGTGGCTTGGTGGGCGTGGCATGGCTTGGTGGGCAGGGTTTGGTGGGCATGGCAAGGGAAGGATACTATAAAATCTCAATTCCCTCCCCACTCCAGTGGAAGGTTACTGCAAAATCCCCATTTCCTCCTGATCAGCTGGGACTCGGGAGGCAGAGAATAGATGGGGGCGGGGCCAGTCAGAGGTGGTATTTACCGATTCTCTGAACTACTCAAAATTTCCGCTACCGGTTCTCCAGAACTGGTCAGAACCTGCTGAATACCACCTCTGGTTAGGATGCTGCTATAATTTCACAAGCACCAGTTAGATTAAAAAGACCAATTGAAGCTATGTTAAGGTACTGCCAAAAAAATTGAATTCTCAGTTTTGAGAAAATGAAAATTCTTTTTCACTAAAACAGCTATTCAACATTCCTGGAGAGTAGAAGGGCATAAACTAAAGAAGGTTAACACATTTAAATACCTGGGCATATTTTTCTATTTTATAAGCATTTGGACTAGTCATCAGAATTATGTGATGAAATGAGCCATTAGATCAATGGATGTTATTAAATATTTTTAAATAGATACTGGTGGGGAACAATTAGTTCCTGCTGCTTTAAAAGTGTTTGAGGCCAAAACATTGGCTCAAATTCTTTATGGGGCCCAAACAGGAATTTATGTGATGAATGAACTGCAGGAAACTATGCAAACAAAATTTTTGAAATCAATTTTGGCTGTTCCTGGTAGAACTCCAAATATCCAGTTAAGATTTGAGACAGAAATGCTGTTAATTCAGGTTAAAGCTTAGAAGATGATGATAGCATATTCTCTTAATTTAACAGATAATTAATCTTCTTCCTGGAAACAGGCGGTATAGCATAAGTTGGCTTCAGTTGTGCTTTGTCTACCATGTTGACTATCAATAAGCTATAATCAAGGCAAACAATTGATTATGCAAAGAATAAGGGATGTAGAGTTTTAGACTGAAGTCAACGGGTTTTTCCAACATGATAGAATGAGGATAAATAGGGGTGCATGAAAACCAGCATGTTATCTGCAAAACCTAACTCTCTGTAAGTTGAGAATAGCAATTATAAAAGCAAGATACAGTAGTATCAAGATATGTACTACTGTCATCAGCACTATTTCAATACAAGTATAATAAAATCCCCATAGTGGAGCATATTTGTCCATATGGTGATTAGGAAGTTGAAACCACCTTACACATGTTATTGTGTACTTTTTACAAGGATATGTACATTTTATAGGGGCATAAGGCCTATTTATATTTCACACCAATAAATAAATTCCCAGGGAGATCAGACAAATTTTATCTGAATCTTATCCAAGATTTAAAACCCACTATTATCTGTGCAGTAGTCAAGTTTTGTGTTACTGCAATGAAAATAAGACAAAAATGGTTAAAGAAATAATTGGTTTAATTCTCACTTTTACCTCTAATATCACTTTTGGATAGTAACTTTTCTACTTAATAAGTTGCTAGGGGATATTTACTCTATCTTGTAGTTTTTTTAAAAAAAAATTACATTTATCATTACTTATGTGGTTAATGTTTTAATACAATAATAGAGGTGTGAATGTAATATCATTATATGATTTGCTGATTTGCTGATATGCTGATGTGATATAGCATACGCTGTATCAAATTGTTTCACTCTGTTTTTGTTCTTTTAAATTTGCTGGTCATTGACCAAATAAAAAAATAGTTACTTAACTTACTGGCTGCACAACAGTTTCCTATGAGTCTCCACTAGATACTGATTTTTCTTCAACTTCATATAGATCAGGAGTGTCAAACTCACGTTGTCATGGTGGCATCATGTGATGTATTGCGACTTTCCCCCTTCGCTAAACTGGCTATAGGTGTGGCCAGCATGTGATGCATCCGGCCTCTGGGCCGCAAGTTTGACAGCTCTGATATAGAGCCATTTATGCTGTGTAATTAGCAAGGTAGTTGTGGGCCCATTTTACTATAGGGATTTCCAAACTACAGTATACTTTAAGACAGGAGTGTCAAACTCAAGGCCTGGGGGCCGGATCCGGCCCATGGGGGGCTTACATCTGGCCCGTGGGGCCTCCCTGAAAACAGCAGATGACTGGCCTGCAGTGCCTCTGCCAGTGAAAATGGAGCTCGGGAGGGCCACATGCGGCCTTTGCGAGCTAAGTTTTTGCTGGCAGAGCATTGCAGAAGGCTGTCACAGCTGAAAATGGAGCTCGTTTTGGCTGGCAGAGGGCTTGGACCACAGGTGCCCCAACACGAGTGATGTCAAGCTGGTCATGCCCACTCCAGCCACACCCTCCCCGAATGAATGAAATCAAGTTTGACACCTCTGCTTTAAGAGTTTGTCAATTAGAATATCATGTCAAAGCTTGTCAGAAGGTTTAATGAAATCAAGATAGATTATAATCACAGCATTACCCTTATCCACTACACTGATTATATTATAAAAGAGGAAATAAAATTTGTCTCATGTGACCTATTTTTGATGAAACCATGCTGTACCTTGGAGGACCCAGGTTAGAAACTGAGAGATCATAAGTTGTAGTTCTGTCTTGGGCACAAAGCCAACTGGGTGACTTTGAGCCAGTCATTCTCTCTTAGCTCTAGGAAGCAGGCAATGGCAAACCACTTCTTGAAATCTTACCAAGAAACTGTAGGGGCTAGTCCAGGCAGTCAATAGTGACTCAAAGGTGTGTGCATGCACACATACAAAGCTGACCCTTAGCAATCACAAAATTGAGTTCAATATGGTTACAAACGGTCTGCTTTATTATTTGTTATAGGATATTTCCAGGTACCAATATTGTCTTAGCCACACTCCTTGAGTCTCCTAATTTTATTTTTTCTTGAGGGCAGAGAACACACAAGCTCTTTTCCAGTACTCTGGCTCCTTCTCAATTCATTAGAACATCTTGAAGATGATTGACCAAGGCCTCAACAACTCTTTAGCCATTCCTTCAGTGCTCTAGGATGTATTTTAAAAGGCCTGAAGATTGAAGAAATTTAGATTTGCCAGAAGATCCTTTACCAGTTTGTTACTGATCTGTAAATTGCCTCCCCTATTGCGTTCATTTTCAGTCTATGCTACTTAAATCACCCTTTCTTTTGGACATAAGGATAGAGGCAAAACAGGACTTAATGTTCCTCTTTGTTTTCTTTGGGTCATCTGTTAAATTTCTTCATTTGAAAGATGCAGTGAGCCTGCTGCCTCCTTTGTTTTCCTCCTGCTGTTGATGTATTTGTGGAGGAAAGAACTCTTATTGATGGATTTTGGCTCTGTTGCTAGACTCAGCTCTATTTCTGCTTTTGCCTTCCTGTTCTCATTCTTGCTTTTCTGAGCTGAAGCTCTGTAGATTTCCTTGGCCGTTAGCCCTTTCTTCCATTTCTAATAAGCCTTCGTCTTAAGACGCAGCTTCTTTAGACCCATTGACATTTTTAATTTATATGAGGTGATTAAAAAAATGGCCTTTTAAAAATCCATTGTTTGATTTTTACTTTTTTTACTTTTTTAAAAAAAGACCTAAACTTTATTTGAAAATCAAGTTATCTAACAATGTATTGCTGCTTATCCTTCAACAATAGATGATATTATTTTATGGACAAGAACCGGATGGACGATCCATCAGATTTGGGGGAAATTACAATAGGTAATTTCCAGTCAATGTCTATATATCCATATTAGAGCAAGAACACATGTCGCATAAGAAAAAAAAACATTATTAAACCCCAGCAAACATAACAAACATTTAACTGGCAAAACAGGGAAAAAAGTCAAGCAAAAAGCAGGAAAAGTAAGACACGAACAAATAAGAACACAGAATTTTCCTGAGAGTCTGGAAAGAATACCGTGGATAGTTAGTAAGGGCAATCTCAAAGGAGTGAGATTGGTTATTGGTTATTTTAGCCCTAACCTTTTATGAACATAACAACAGCAGAGTAGAGATGGCAAGTAGGATAGCAAGCAGTGGTGGATTTCAAAATTTTTTACTACCAGTTCTCTGGGTGTGGCTTGGTGGGTGTGACATGGCTTGGTGGGCATGGCTTGGTGGGTGTGGCAGGGGAAGGATACTGTAAAATCTCCATTTTTTTAAAAAAATTTGATTTATATGCCGCCCTTCTCCGAAGACTCAGGGCGGCTTACAATGTGCTCAGCAATAGCCTTCATCCTTTTGTATATTTATACAAAGTCAGCTTATTGCCCCCACAAACTGGGTCCTCATTTCACCTACCTTAGAAAGGATGGAAGACTGAGTCAACCTTGAGCCTTGGCGAGATTCGAACCCTGCAGTAATTGCAGGCAGCTGGTCTTAATAACCAGCTTAATAACAGGGTGCCTTAAACCCCTGTACTACCAAGGCTCTTTCCACCCACTCCAGGGGAAGGATGCTGTAAAATTCCCATTTCCTCCCGATCAGCTGGGACTTGGGAGGCAGAGAATAGATGGGGGCAGGGCCAATCAGAATTTTTACTACCGGTTCTCGAACTACTCAAAATTTCCGCTACCGGTTCTCCAGAACTGGTCAGAACCTGCTGTAACCTACTTCTGATAACAAGTTATCATGTCATGCAGCTTAGAGTCACCTTGAACTGCGAGATGGATGGCAAATAAATTTAATAATAAAAATAAAATCTGATCCTTATTCTATTCTGCACTGTGAAGGAAGCTATTTTGTGAATGGGTATGATATCTCAAACACAAATAGGTAGGCCCTAAGCTATGTAAGGTTTCATCTGTTTCTTGTCCCACCAAGCCCTGCGTTCTATTGGAGAGATTCATCCTATCATATCTTTATGACATAGTAACACTTGCTTCATACTTGGTTCTACAGTTCTAAAGAATCAGTAAGCCTTTTTTTCCCAGTCTTAGGGTTAGAATCAGGGGTGAAATGCTCCCGGTTTGGGTAGCGATGGGAGTGGGTGGTTCGGAGAACCGGTAGCAAAAATCCCTGCACGCGCCTCCCCCCACGCCTAGCTGAGCCACACGATCATCAGAGGCTTTTTCTTTTTTTACTTTTCAAAGCATTTTTTCTACAACCTCTTCTGACGAAAAAATGCTTTGAAAAGTTAAAAAAAAAAGAGCCTCTGATGATCGCGCGGCTCAGCTGGGATCATCAGAGGCTTTTCAAAGCATTTTTTTCTGCAACCTCTTGGCCGAAGAGGTGGTAAAAAAAATGCTTTGAAAAGTCTCGGACGATCACAGCTGAGTTGCCTGATCGGCAGAGAGGCTTTTCAAAGCATTAGAAAAAATGCTTTGAAAAGTTAAAAAAAAAAAAAAGTTGGCCACGCCCACCCAGTCACATTACCCCCCCCCCACCAAGCCCCGCCCACAGAACCGGTAGTAACAAATTTTCCATTTCACCCCTGGTTAGAATGGAATTCTAATTATTTTGTACAATAATTCCTATTTTATTTTCTCTGAATTCCTAGCCAGTAGCAACTTTTAACCAGGTTTCAAACATAAGAATTGGTCAAGATTTAGACAAGCAATAAATACAGTGTGTTGTAAAATATTAAAAAGTAGTTTCAAAGGGGGCTTTCTCCCTCTTGTGGCTTAGTATGTATGTATGTATGTATGTATGTATGTATGTATGTATGTATATCCCATCTTTATTATTACTTGCTTTTATCTATTTTGGCTTGCTTAAAGTAGGGAACAGCTGACGTCCTAGGGAACTCTGTTCCCTTCCATGTAAAAGGGGATCATTTTCAAAATCTCTTCCGTATATTCCTCACCCTATGATAAAATGACTGAAATGCATACATAGTTGGATGGCCACGATCCTTGAGATCAGGGAATAGACTGTAACTTGAATGTGGTGCCTCCACCTACTCATCCCTGCTTTGTTTATGTTAATAATACACTCAGTCTTGCAATATGTAAGAAATAATCTTGCACTAGACCAACCTTAAGACATACTGGCAGCAGAAAATATCTCAATGTTTTGATGATCAAGCTATGAGAATCCAAACAATGAGAAGGGAAGAGTTACAATTTCCTGGAAATCTCTTTATGAAACCCTGTTGGCATAGCGTCCCTTAGATCTATTAGTTTTGACAACCTCCGTTATTCTGGTGCGTCTTATCATCTGTAAAGTTAACAAGGGCTGATAAGAGATGATGAGGCCCCATACCAGTTTGTATTTCAGCACTCATAAATATTTCACAATGCCACTTTCTTACAATCAGATACATTAGTTTGCTGAGTGTAGATACTGCTGAATATTCACTCACTTGCTGGGCTTTAACAAAGGGACTGGAAGAATAAAACATTAAAAAAAAATCAACCAATAATACCCTCAGGTTATGCAGCTTTGCTCCAGTGTTGCTTGCTTTCATACGTCTTCTGTAATTTGAATATTTTTTTTTTAATCTCTAAGAGTGGTTATCATTTTCCACAATAACATATTACAGCAATTTACAGACATGCTATTTTCCACTAAGTTATTTTTATAGCTCTGAGAATGTCAATTCTAGAATGCCCTTTAGTATCTGAATGGCTGGGTTATTATGTATTTAATTTGGAATTAATTAAACTAATTTTGAATGGTTTGGAATTACTGCTGATTCTTTGGAGAAGATATTTAGTTAGGAACGTATCTTCATTAAAAGTCTCCCATTTGATGGAAATAATCTCTTTCAAAAGCCACGGGTGAATATAGCATATTTTATGTTTTATTATTATTTGTTTAATGTTTAAATCATTGTAGTCAAATTGATTCAAAAGTAACAGAAAGAGGGATTTTTCATTCTCCTTTTACTTTAATACGATGGAGTGCAAAAATATCACTTGATTATCAGCTGCAATATTAATTTCTCTTTTTTGGTTGCTTGACTCACAGCGAGAATAATGTCAAGGCAGCAGAGAACCAATTAAATTGATTTTAATCTTTGTCAGGGAAGATAACATGCCTTTTTCTTTTCTTGTTTAAATAATTAAAGTTTCAGTAGGTATTATTTTAGAGTTTAAAGAAATTGGTATCTTAATGTAATGGACCTTCTAATTACATACTTAATAGTCTTTAATAAGTTAATCATGATTTTTCATTTAATGTGTGTTTTGGTTTTTTTGTATTAACTTTGTATTTTCTTTTGTGAGACTTTAAAAAAAAAGAGAAAGAGGAAGATTATTTTGCCTCTGCTTTTATTTGAAGCACTATTCTCACATTTCATATGTATATTTTCTTTAAAACAAACAGAAAAGATTTCATTAAAAGTACATGAGACACTTTCCCCTCTTATTGGCATTATAAATATTTAATGGCACAGCTCAATAAATTAAGAGGTCAAGAGGAATAAGCTTTTCCTGTCTCAATTAACATTCCATGAATTACATACTTTTTATATTTTGCATCGTTAGATCATTGGAAATATAACCAAGTAAACTTTTTAAAAGATCATTTTAATGGGGGAACAGGCTCTTAAGGTGTTCTGGTGGTCCCTTAATAGGGACTGTAACTGAATGTTATTAATATAGGCTTAATTTGATGGAATTTTGTATATATTAAAGATATATTTTCCAAAAGCTGTTCAAGTAATGCTTAGAAACTGATAGAGGTGATAAATATCTGGTGGCTTGGAAGGATTTTCCTTTTGATCAAAACTATGATTCTCTTAAAGCCCTTCTTGACTCATAGAAAGTTGATGCAATTGTACCCCTATTTTGTTTAGAGTCTAGTGAGCTTTGTAGATTTTTAGAAGACAAGGAAACAATAGATATAACGGCAAGAGAGACAATGAAGGCAGTCCCATGCTGAATTTAACTAAACTAGGGTTGTGTTGGTGCCAGCAAAGGGATCCTACACATCATCCCAAACTGTATTAATGTAGCAGCATTTGACAGAGAAAAACATCAAAACAAAGCTTTATTTAATCTAGTATTCTGTTCCCATTGTAGTCAACCAGTCGCTCCTGAGAAGCTTGCAAGCACTTTAGTATCTCACTAAAACATGTACTGCATTGTTTCTGATAAAGGAAGCCAAAATAACAACAACGACAATGACAATGACAACAATAGCAACAATAGCAATAATAATAATAAGTATGGTTCATTGACATTGCAATACCTGGTGATGCACGAATTGAAGATAAGCAGCAAGAAAAAATCACAAAGTACCGAGACTTACAAATTGAAGTTGAGCGACTGTGGAAAAAGAAATCGTGTGTTGTCCCGATTGTAATTGGAGCCCTTGGAGCAATACCCAAAGGGCTACCCCGCTATTTAGAAATTCTAAAATTGCCGGACTTGAACATTTTGACTCTACAAAAAACCACCTTACTCGGAACAGCTTACATCCTCCGACGATACCTTAACAGTTCCTAGGTCCTTGGTTAGGACTTGAGCTGCTGAGCTATTAACCAGCCTCAAAGGCTGTGAATCTCACTAAAGATTAATTAATAATAATAATAATAATATTCCAAGCAGTATCCTCAATGTTATAACTGTCATCTATTCATTTGTTTAATTATCTTTTCTAAGCTGTTTGTTCTTAGCCATCTCAATGTCATCTTTGCCTGTTAGGACTAAATTGACGCAGACTGATATTTTTTTCTTCTAAATATCCTATAATTCAATTAAACATGATGCTTTGATAAAATTTGGCCACTTTACTGCACATCCCTAATCCTAATCGCATTTGGGCAAGTTTAAAAGCACAATTATCAAACAGACTTTGGATAGACTCTACTCTTAATTTCTTTCCAGGTGTGGGAATTGTTTATTTAGTCCTATTGTCGAGCTCGCCCTCACGCTCGACACAACTCACCGCCGATCCCTCGCCCTTCAGCTTCGGAGGTGGACGGCCAGCGGGCGCACATGGTGGCACACGGGGGTGGGGCTCGGGGCGTTGGGTTAGGCGGCCGGGTGAGGTGGCGGGGTGCGTCGGATATAGGGCTTCTCGTGGCAGAAGTTTCCCGCATGCAACGTCATCTCAGCTGAAAGGATTCCGCCGACGATTCGCTGGTTCGGGGGGGGGGCGGATGGACGCGGCGCGGGCTACGCCCCACAGCAGCTGGGCGGAGAGGATTCCGCCGCTGATTCGCTGGTTCGGGGGGGGGCGGATGGGCGCGGTGCGGGCTACGCCCCACAGCAGCTGGGCGGAGAGGCATAAAAACGCTACGAGCTACACGCCTATAGCGCCGTTTTTAAATCGCGTACGACTGCAGTATCCTTCGTTGCTACGAAAAGTAAACCATCATCCCAAAGCAAAACGTTGTCTATTGGTGATTTGTTGTGTTTCTTCCGTTTCGTGGTCCGAGGATCCTGAGAGGAAAACGGCGCTCTTCTTTTTACTTCAGCGGAGGAACCAAACAGACGAATGGCTGAAGGTTTGGATCCTGAGCTGTGCGTGGGGGAGGACTCCGGGGTAGAGCAAGCGGAGGCAAGCGCAGGGGGCTTGGATGAGGCTCCCACCCTTGTCGTTCGGCCGAAGGAATGGACGGGGAGTCAATGTGAGGGGCCAGGCGAGCCGGAGGGGAGGACAACTACGGCCTCTGGAGAATGGTGGCATAGCTCAGCCCTCACCGGTCTGAGTAAGGGAGTGCCGACCCCACCCTCCACGGATGAAAGGTTCCTTAGGTGGAGAGAGAGGCGGTGGATTGATGATGAGGAAGGGGGGGGTGGAGTTATTCCACCGATCTGGCTCCTTCGACTCTGGATGTCCTAAGGGAGAACTTTGGGGAGGCCAGCTTTCGGGACGCACAGTCCTGGCAACCATGGGCTATGGGGGGGGGAGTCTTCAGCAGCTTGGCAAGGGGCTTCTACAACTACAACAGATACCCGTTTCCGTCTGGCCAGCCCAAAGTTGAGGGCAGACGGGGGGGCCCCTGGACAGAGACGTGAGACCATTCCCCCTACAGACGGTCAGGAGAGGGCAACGGGTCGCCCGGATACCAGGGGTCGGCCTGCACAGGAGGAACGTCGGGCCGAAACAGGGCGGCGGGCACCCTCACAGAGCTTCCGTGGCACACCTGCTGGTCAGCCCAGGTCCATACCACCCTGGACGGCGGGGCCATGGGGGGCCCAGCCTATGTGGGGCCCTCCTCCTTTCCAAGCAACGTTTGATGGAAGTGCGGACCGAGTGGCAATCTTTCTCAGCCAGGCTATCAGTTATCTCGACCTCTATGGCCGGTTCTACCCATCCCAGTGGTCCATGGTGGTTGCCCTTACCACCGTTATGGCAGGGGAGGCTGCTGACTGGGTGGCGGACCTACACAGCGACCACGCCCGTGAGTTAACCGACGTTGGACTTTTTCTGGAGGGCCTTCGGGCCCGGTTCGAGGATGATTCTAGGACACAACAGGCCGAAGACTTTTCCTCTAATTTCACGACAGCAATTTACTTAGAAATCTTTGATAAGGAACTTTGATAAAAAAAATTGGTCACGAATCTGAGCTAACATTGTCTAGTGAATTGCCCCTAATGCCTCATGGGATAGGGTCGTGCATAAGTGCACCAGCGTGCCTACTGTTCCTGTCCTAATATTCCTTTTTACTTACTCTTTTCATGTATTCAAATTATGTTATACTTTTACCTGTTATCTTATATATGCTTGAC
This sequence comes from Pituophis catenifer annectens, assembly GCF_029215685.1. Lineage (NCBI taxonomy): Eukaryota > Metazoa > Chordata > Lepidosauria > Squamata > Colubridae > Pituophis > Pituophis catenifer. The sequence goes on from NW_027256883.1 coordinate 130,625,255, forward strand.
AAATAAACTTATGATTATGATGATTATGATTATAGCTGGCAAACTAAAGGCTAGCATCTAGCAAGAAAGGAAAACCAACAGCTTTGCTAGTGTTATTTTTTGCTCAGAAAAAGATGGCTGCTTGTGGAATTGTGCCACATAGCTCAGCAATTGAGCAGTCTATCTTCCTTCTTTACACCAACCACCTGCCTTCTGGAGACCTTCAATAAATAAGTGTGAGATTGTGAGATTGTGGGTAAGAATGTGGCACAAGCAGCTATGGGGATCCCAAGGAGTGGGAAGTGAGATATGGGGTATCTGAGGGAGTAGAGAAGGCCTTGGGAGGCCCAAAGCAGTGGGCTTGTGCCTGCACTAGGCCCCCAAGTGTCTCCCCCACCCCCAAGCCACTCCATGCTCCACTTATTGACCAGTGCTTCCATTTGATGATTCAATGAGGAAAGCAGGGATAGGGCATTGTTAGGTGAGTCACTTCACGTAATGGCCATCATGACGTGGCAGACTCCATTATGGTCGTATCTAGAGGATTATCTGTATAGGTAATCAAACTGAGATCCACACATCTGCTACATGGAAGAGAATCTGGGAGATGACCTTGAGGGAAATAGACAAAACTAGTTATACTGTACAAGCAAAAAAGGACTGAAGCATACCTTAAATCCTGGGAAAGAGGATAACATTTGGAAGAGACTCAGACAGACTTCTCCCTGATTAACAGGGAGATAAGAGCAGGGGTGGGCTTCAAAAATTTTAGCAAAGGGTTCTCTGCCCAGTTGCTGGGTGGGCATGGCCTAGTCAGCCTCCTGCACCATGGTTGGGGGGGGGCATTTTTGCCCTACCCGGGCTCTGGAGGCTTTCCTCAAGCCTACCGAGGGTGAAAACAGCCTCTCCAGGCTCCAGAGGCCCTCTGGAGGCTGGAAACGGGCCCATTTCCAGCCTTGCCAAACTTCCAGCAGGCCCGTTTTTTGCTCTTCCTGAGCCTCTGCATGCATCCTGCACTTACCTGCATCCAAAACGGGCCGTGTGAGGACTCCTGGGAGGGGAGGGGTGGGGTGGCAGGACCAGCCAGGAGTGGGATTTGGGGGTTCTCTGAATGGCACAGAATCTTAGCTAGAGGTTCTCCCGAAGCCCTGCAAACCCCCAGCAGCCCACCCCTAGATAAGAGGGAGGGGAGGTAATAAAGCTTTATTACAGCCTGTTCAATAAAGTAGAGTTTTAGTCTTCTCATGAAGTTAGTTTCCTGATTACTGACAAGCATTCTGATAGTTTTAAAGTTCCGGTTACACAAGAGTCACTGTCAATCTTTCTGGTTGCTCTGTAGTTTTTCTGGTCTAGAGCAGAGGTGGGTTTCAGCAGGTTCTGACCAGTTCTGGAGAACCGGTAGCAGAAATTTTGAGTAGTTCAGAGAACTGGTAGTAAAAATTCTGACTGGCCCTGCCCCCATCTATTCTCTGCCTCCCGAGTCCCAGTTGATAGGGAGGAAATGGGGATTTTGCAGTACGCTTTCCCTGGATTGGGATGGGAATGGAGATTTTACAGTATCCTTCCCCTGTAACGCCCACCAAGCCACACCCACAGAACCGGTAGTAAAAAAATTTGAAACCCACCACTGGTCTATAGATACATATTATCTTCTGGATCATATATATGTTTACCATCTTTAGCTGAAGTATTTGGGCTGATGTTTCTTACGTTGGAGGAACGTGGACTGGAGAAAAAGAAGGTTATTTTTTTCCCCCCAGTGGCTATTCACACATTTAATACTGAACAATGATTTTGAATAAATTTTACTTCATCTTTCTTAATTTTATACTGAGTACTTCATTGATTTTCATAAGTATGTGGAAATATCTTTCCTGGACAGAAGTAGATATAAATTAACAACATTGATTGTACCTTCACATTTGTGTAATCACATGAAACTGCATTTATCAATGATGAAAATGTATATGTGAAGCAAGATCTTAATAATAATGTAAATAATAAAAAATAATAATGGGCATGTTATGTATAAAACTTCCATCTCAAATATAAATTAATTTGTTAATTTTGATCTTATGTTGATTTGTGAGAAAGATGTCACAACATTCAGTAAGTAGCAGTTTCCAATTATTTTTACTGGTTTCAGTGAAGTTTTAAACACCATTAATTCTGTAAGTTGTTGCTGAAATCAAACTGAGAATACAGTAGAATTCTATATTTTTTGTAGTAATAATAGGAGGTATTAGTAATAAAAGTGTGTCTTCAGAAATTGTATAAATCTTTATTAAACTGTCTAATAGAAAATCATTTTTTCTTATTTGAACTGGTATTTGATAACCAACCTGGAGAAAATTAAATTCAGAAGAAGCACAACCTTGTATTTTTCTCTATATCAGTTTCTTCCTAGGATAGGTTCTTCTGAACCTTTTAATGCATCAGAAAATTTAGATTATGTAAAAACAATAGCCAAGAATTAATGCTGATTTAATTGACCAGTACAGAATCAATCAGTTGAGAAATAGATGTATCCTCAGTGGGTAAAAATTAAGTTGGGTTGCTGAGGGGGAAAAAAAGGCAAAATGAGGCATGAGCGATTTATGAAAAATATTATGAATAATGTGAGAGTCATTTTTGCAGGAGCTGGCTAGTAAATATTTTATATATTCATTAGCTGTGGAAAAGGAAATGGTATTCGAACTCGTGCAATTACACTTTAAACAATTCATCAAATAAAAGCATAAAAGTTTACCTACCAATGGGAGAGTTGGCCATTTTGTTTCAGTCTTTGTGACTGACCTCAATTGCCAATGTATGGCCAGGAGAGATCATTAATAAAAATCACTTGGTGCAGTTTATGTATGTTAAAAATGATCTTTCCCTTACCCCCATGTTTCGAAAGCATTTGTGGAACTGAAACAGCATATCATTTTTCGCTTTTTTGTGTGTGAAAGAACTTCCTTCCTTCCCCTTATATTAGATAGAACCTCAAATATGTTCCTTTCTCTGATAAGCTAATGTGCCTAATTAAAACCCGTTCAAATAATTTTAGCAAAAATATCTCACAAAGGTATTCCCAGCAATAAAAATACAATATATCGAATTCAGTAACTAATTTCTTCCATACCATCCCAAATCATCAGGCTCAATAGCTTTCTCACTGCACCTAATGATACATCTGGTCCTAGTTCATAACAATGGTTTCTCTGCTATGGAAAGAAGAAAGGTTACCTTATGGAGAAATTATTATTATGACAAATGTATTTAATTTTTCTTAATTAAAGATATGGAGAAATGAGAAGAAAAATGTGATACTTAAAAAAAGACTTCTAGGGATTTTTCTAAACAGCAGGGTCAAGAAGTACAGCTTCTTCCCATACTCATATTTTCCAATCAGCTGATTGTCTCCCTATGAATATCCCTCAGAGTAATGCATTATCATAGGAGATGCCTGGAACAACAGGTGCCATGGCCACAACCCAAGTCTTCATTCTGAAGATCCCACCAGAACCCAGAGCATGATGGCCAGCTGTTATGAAGCGCTCCACACTTGAGATTGAAGGATGAGCCTTGTTCTGAGAGATGATTGGTAGGGCAGCTAGTGAATTTGTTTGTAATTCACAACTGTAATTTTGTAAACCAAGATGATTAGGGAACTGGAGGCTAAAACATATGAAGAATGGTTGCAGGAATTGAGTATGTCAAAAAGAAGGACCAGGTGTGACCTGATAGCAGTATTCCAATATCTAAGGGGCTGCCACAAAGAAGAGGGATCAACCTATTGTCCAAAGCACCTGAAGGCAAGTCAAGAAGTAATGGATGGAAACTAATCAAGGAGAAAACCAACCTACAACTAAGGAGAAATTTCCTGACAGTTAGAACAATTAATCAGTGAAACGACTTGTCTCTAGAAGTTGTAGAGGTTTTTAAGAAGAGATTGGACAACCATTTGTCTGAAATGATATAGGGTTTCCTTCCTGAGCAGGGGGTTGGACTAGAAGACCTTCAAAGTCCCTTCCAACTCTGTTACTCTGTAATGTTGTTGCATGCATTAACATGATGCTGTTTCATGCATTAGGGCATCAGGTATATGATGCAAATTATTTATTTGCATCGGTTTCATACAAAATCAAAGACCAAAATGAAACAAGATACATAATTTGCATGATGACTTCATGGTGTATGTATGATATCACCACTTCTTCCATCTCGAGTTTTCATTCTCTTGAAGCAATTATTTCATTCCATCTAATGGAAGGATTACCCCAACTTTTGTATGATGACGATTTTTCAATTTTTTAGTGAGATCAGTCAAATTCTCCTCTTGCAGTCCTAAATCCTTATGCCTTAATTAATTTGTTAGCTATCAAGGAACGATGATATTTTTCATAGTTTGCTGCACAAGATTAACTTGACTTTTGAATATAGTTGTAAGAATCTATACAATGCACAATAACTATTTTTAAATACATATTTGTATCCAAGAAAGGAAAATAATTAGTTCATCTAACTTACTTTATATGAATTTTAGTATACTTGATATACTGAGTAAAACAGCAAAATAAACATAAGACTTTGTGTAATTGTTTTGGTGAACTAATCCATTAATCAATATGATTTAATATGCTTCAGAATATTCAGAGGAAAAAGCACTAATTAGCTTGCAAATACTATAAAGTCATTTAAAAATTTACAGGGTGTTTATTTTATTTTATGTTATATAGCATTTTCCATGTATCACCATCTTGTCTAAAATGACAAAAGTTATCTCAGTATTTTTAGTTACGGGGGCACAAATCAGTTACTTTTTAAATAATTTGGATTTACTGTGTATTGAGAGTCAGGCAGCATGCAAGTTTAATAAATTATTATTATTATCCCTAGTCACTGCATCACTTTATTCTGAGGTAATAATGTATCAGAAGGAAAACTACTCTGACTGAATATCAGCACAGTTCAGTTTCTTTACAGAAAAAAAAAAACACTGAGGGAAAAATGTGACAGTTTTTCTTGGCACTAGCATTTAAAAATAAAAGTGATGTTGGCTATTTTAGTTGTCCAGAAAGTTATGAATTGTGGCAGACTTTAGCTGTCTCCTCAAGTGAGTTCTCAAGCTTTGATTAAGTGTCTGTGATAGAGCAAAGGTGCCTGGGAAGGATGAAAGGAAAGATTTGTCCCGTGAAGGTTGTAGTCCTGTACCTTCATAATGATGTGATTCAAAGAATGCCCTATCTTCTTCCAGACAAAGATAGGGCACTCTATCTTCTTACCTATTGTTGTTTTTAGCTTCTTATTTTTAAACACGCTGAAGGTTTTCAACTGGTTCCTTTTCTAAGGTGTCATGGAAATTCTTCATTTATGGTTTGTACTCAAGGAGGCATTACTCTGCTGCTATCAGTTCAGAATCTATTTTCTGAAGAGCTACTTTCATTGGAGAGAGAATACAGAGATCAGATGCCCTGACAAAGGCTATTTAGGTCTTTAAGCGCAACGTTTTGAGCTGATTCAGACGCAAATTTGTCATCAATACATCTGTCTTTTCTTTTCTCTCCTCTCCTCTCCTCTCTTCTCCTCCCCTCCCGTCCCCTCCCTCAAATTCTCTGTTAAAAGAGGGAAGCATGTGTTTGGCCAAAAACATCTGGAAAAGAAATGTGGTTCTCTGAAAGGAATAATACTTCACTCTGGTAAGTTTAAAATGGCAGCAACAGGTTGAATTTTTTATCTAGATTCATGAGCCTCCTATCTCTAGCCTCTCTTGGGACCATTCCTTAAACATGCTTGTGATGCTCTCTCTGTGTTTTAAAGAAATCTATTAAAACAACATTTCCCAACCTCAGCAATGTTAAAATATATGGATTTTCACCTTTCAGAATTTTTAGCAATGGCTATATTCACTGATGAATAGATTACTATAGTGCGTTGTTCATGGAGCTGCCCTTGAAGATCACCCTGAAGCCACAACTTCTACAGGGCCTCATTATATCCAGGTGATCCCACTTTTTTGAGAGCTTTGTTATCACTTGACTTCTAGATGCAAGTCAGATTGCTGGTTTTACTCATAAAACCTTAGGTTTATCTCCCTGTCTCCCATTGTTTCTGCCTTCCAGTGTGATCAGGCACTGTGTGTTTTGTCACTTAAGGAAAAGGAGCATCTCATGGAGCTAGGAAGCTTGCCTTCTCCATCATGGCATCTATTACTGGAATGATATCTTTCCAGAGATCAGGATGGCTCCCATCCTGATGACATTCAGAAAGCTATTAAAGATTACATGTTATTTTTGGATCCGTTTGTTGATTCAGATCTTGCATCAGCAGAGCATTTGTATCTATCTGTCCATCTATGTTTGTTCCACCCACCCATCCATTTATATGGCTACCAATCTCAAATTAATGGTTCTAGGTACCTAACATCAATTAAAGGATCCCACCTGACCTTTTCCAAGCTTCTGTTTCAGCCTGAAAAAAGAATGCTACTGCTTTAAATATCCCTTACTTGAATTAGTGGTCTCATTGAAGCAGCAACATCTGTTTTCAGACTTATTTAGAAAAAGATGAATTTCTTTAATAAATTGCAAAAAGTGCTGTCCCACTCTGTGTTCCTCTTCTTTTGAATCATTTGCAAAGTGTTTACAGTCTTAACATAACCTTTACAATGTACATAAAATAAATGAGAAAGAAAGGAAGATATTAAGATAGTAAAGCACTTGAAAGAAATGATTTGCATAGCATATGAACAATTAAGAGACACTCTCTTCAAATGTTAAAACCCCTATGTCGTTTTGAATGCTGTTCTGGGTTGTGTTGTGCATATGTGTAAGGAGACACATTGGGACAGGCAGAGAAGTAATGTGTAGCTATGCGAGCTTTATAAAAGAAGCATCTGCTTTAATGATTTAAAAAGCAGTACTTTCTTTCTGTTTCCCTTGCATTGTGATATACAATATTACTGCTTTTCAGAGCAAGTAGGCATAAGTTCTGAGCAACTACAGTTGCACAACACTATTATAGCTACAAGTGGCTTGTGAGAATTATAACCTTTTTGCTTGGATGATTCATTGTTTTTGGCATGAGTCTGTAGCCCCTGAATGGTCTTTATTTTATGATAATCTAGTGTGATCCTGGGACTCATTGAGAAACACCCAGAGATAAGATAAACCTGATGCCAGGTCTTAGATGAAACTTTTAGATATGGGCTGCAAAAATCTAAAAGACCACCAGATGGCAGCAGAGGGACACAGAAAATCCAAATTCTTTTAGGAATTCTCTGAAATTTTGCACCTCAGTATGTATGTAAGTATGGTTTACTTGGAAGACATCACAGGAGGCACCAGAACTGGAATAAAAGACAATATAATATCAGAGAGAAATTAAAAGTTCTGGAAGAGAGAGGATGAGTGGCTCCAGTATGCCATAACACTTATCTGCTTTTCATTCTTCCTTTCATTGTTTCATTGCAACATAATCTAGAAAGCTGCTTCACAGAGCTTCGCTGAAGGAAGGGAGGCAAACAGCTTGTCTAACTCTGATAGGTGAGGCCACCATTAGCAATGGCAATGACATGTATTTTGCCCTTCTATCCATATTGCTAACACAATAGGCAACCTAGCTTTGTGAAGGAGAAAAACATCCAGATTGAGTTTATTTCTCTGATAATAAGTAAGAAAATAGTTGACAGCTTCTGGATGAAATAACAACAGTAACAACAGCAGCTGTAGCAATCCCACCCAACATGCAGTTCCCTGACTTCCTGTTTGATCCTAATCCGAGGTTAAAGATTATCATTGAAATAATTTGTATATTTTTATCTTTTTAAACTTAATAAAGTTTGTTTTTAAAACAAAAAAAAAAGAAAGAACTAATAAATAATAATGTTTCAAAAAAAAAAAAAGAAAGAAAGGGCACCATGGATACAATATTTTCTTGGAAAAAAAAGACAAGCCTGAAAAAGGGGCAAATCTGAAAGAGGTTTCCATACAAATTATACATACATCAGGGGTGGGTTCTAAATTTTTTTACTACCGGTTCTGTGGGCGTGGCTTATTTTGTGGGTGTGGCTTAATGGTCATGTGACAATTATTTAGGTTTTAGCAGAGGTACTGGTCTACCAGGCTTTTAACTGCTTGCAGAGCTGTACCGATCTACCCATTTATTTTTGCAGGCACTGGTCTACCCATTTATTTTTGCAGGCACTGATCTACTCATGTATTTTTGCAGTCACTGGTCTACCCATTTATTTTTGCAGGCACCGGTCTACTCATGTATTTTTGCAGGCACCGGTCTACTCATTTGTTTTCTTTTAACACTGATCAGCTGTAGGGCGGTCCTTTAAAGCCTCTCGGCAAGAGTTTAAACAGTTTTTTTCCCTCTAGCCATCAGTTGGGACTCAGGAGGCAGCAATAGATTGGGGGTGGGGTCAAATAAAAATTAAGAATAATGCGGGAGGGGGGCGGGCGGCGGGCGGCGAGGGGGCAGAACTGGTTTGGTGATGTCATATCGTCACCGCTACCGGCTCGACGGAATCGGGCGGAACCCACCACTGACATACATACATACATACATACATACATACATACATACATACATACAGCGGTATCTTGGTATTCAACTGCTTTGAAACTCATCGAATATGGTACTCAATGCATTTTGATGTGAAAAGTTTGTCCACGTATTCATCATTTGTTTGGTATTCACTGTACAAGCTAGAACTTGTCAGTACAGGTAATCCTCCACTTACAACCACAATTGAGCCCAAAATTCATGCTGCTAAGTAACTTAGGTGGGTTTGTCCCATATTACGATCTTTCTTGCTGCAGTTCTTAGGTGAATTGTTACAGTTGTTAAGTTAGTAACACTGTGGTTAAGTGAATCTGGCTCCCCCGTTGACTTTGCTTGTCAGAAGGTCACCAAAGGTGACCCCTTGGATACTGCAACTGTCATAAACATGAACTGATTGCCAAGCATTCGAATTCTGATCATGTGGCCAAAGAGATGCTGCAATGGTTGTTAAGTATGAAAAACGGTCATAGGTCACTAAATGAACTGTTGTAAGTTGAGGACTATCTGCATTGACTGCCTTGTGACTCGCTACATTATTCCTTATGGAAAAAATCTGTATTTATTGTTTTTAGTCTTCCTCACACCTCCTGGAACCAATTAACGATGAGTACGACTGAACGTGTGTGTGTGTATGTTTGTGTGTGTATACATATATAATATTTATAACTTTGCTTTACAAAGAAAGGTTCAAGAGCAAAGCCAATAATATAATTAAGTTAAATAAATCTAAAGGACAGCTTTCTGAAACAAAGCACTGCCTTTTAAAATAAAGGACATGTGGTCATTGCAACTATGGATGATGCCTTAAGCCTCTGAGATAAGGAGGGATATAAATCTGGCTGATAAATAAATCAACAAGTAACACAGGCCTGGGATAAAATCCTCCTTGTCCAAAAAATGCCAACACAATAGTTTTCAGCCTTAAAGAATGCAATCTCTTGTGAATATATATAGCATGGCTCTGTAAATATTTCTGACTTCCAAACTTAAAAGAAAAAAAAAATAAAATAAAAGCAGACAGTGACTTTGGTTAGCACTGTGTATTACTAATATTTGCATCTCCTTCTTCTTTCATGTTGGTTAAGAAAAATGTAATTTGCTGAAGGCAAATCTCTTTGTTTCAAAGCCAGCCGAAAAGAGGACTGGCATTCAATAATTACAGCCAGTCAGTTTTCCAGGCAATTTCTTCTTCCTCAGCTTTGTCTAGTGCGTCTCCATTTTTTAACACTGTTCATTATATTCAACCTGCTGCTGTCACGGCAGAGCTTTAAAACAGTATTCAGTGGGCTATCGTGCGGCAGGACATGGATAATGAAATAGCTAGACGTGACTCAGGTGCTAATTGGTTCACCTAACTTTCATTTGGCTGGAATGGCAGAAGATTTTCACAAAGCAACTCTGATCGGCGTTTTATGTTTTTAATTAGCCTCGCATGATATTACCTGCTGATTCTGCTGTGTATTTTTTCCTTTGCATTTGTCTCTCTCTCTCTCTCTCTCTCTCTCTCTCTCTCTCTCTGTGTGTGTGTGTGTGTGTGTGTGTGTGTGTGTGTGTGTGTGTGTGTTTTAGGGACTTAAGAATATGAATAGTGACTGTTTCCTAATGGTAAAACCCCATCCCCAAGAAATAATCTTGTACAATACTGTTGATTTATGCGCAAATCACAAATCATCAGACAATTCCCCCTTTTCTACTGCAAATAATTTTCATGGAAAAATAGTCAGACTGTACAATGATAATGAAGCACTCCAAAACCTGTTCGGTCTCAGAGGCAACAAATAGGAGAAGAAGGAGAAATGGGAACAGTAGTGGGTTTGGAGCAAGACAGACAAATACTGCCGATTGAACAGTAATTTGAAAATAACACGGTTCTATAAACAGAGGCATGGCAGAAGCCATAAAAAGTGTCAGTGAACAGATTGCATGCATTTTAAACTCTTATGAGCCACCTATTCTTACAACTGCTATACAGAGTAATCTAATAATTTTCTTTAAAGCATAATCCAAATACAAGCTTTCTCAGCTATTGTTCCATTGAGTAAAACAGTAGTTGCTCCCAAGTACAGTATATGGATATTGGATTAAAACTTGGTTTTTTTTTTAAAAAAAAATCCAAATTCCCACCCCTGCACATTCACACATGCATGCATATACACAAGAAACACACATGCATACAAAAACCCCTAGAGTGCAATATTATAGAATGAATAACACAAACGCTAACAAACAAACACTTTATTCCCTTTTGAGAAGTCAAGCTGGTACAGTATTAAAAATGCCTTCTGTTTATATATAAGCTAAGAGACGTCTTGCTTCTCCACTTTGAAGAAGATACATTTATAGAATCTAGCACAATGTGCAATGGGAATGTAAAAAACTGACTGTCCTTAGAGTGACATCCATACCTGAATAACAATTTCATATTTGAAAGTACAATGAATTGTCTTCTGTGTATATTAAATAAATAAACGTGTGATCTCTAATAGGCTTAATACTTTTTTTGGGGAGCAAATTGCAGTACTGCTAATCTATGCATAGTGTTGCAAAACTCAGTTGCCACAGAAAATGGACCTCTTGTGAAAAATATAATAACAGTAACAGAGTTGGAAGGGATATTTAATCTCACATTCATTGTTAAGTAAGAAACAGTACCAGTAATCCCAAAGGCGCTTTTTCAAGAGGCAACTGGACTTTCTTGTTATTCTTTGAAGACGTTTAGATTTCATCCAAGAGGCTTCTTCAGCTCTGCATAGCTAAACGTCTATGGAGATTCTCAGTCATCCAGGTCATGGTTGTCCCAAAGGTGCTTTTTCAAGAGGCAACTGAATTTTCTTGTTATTCTTTGAAGACGTTTCGCTTCTCGTTCAAGAAGCTTCTTCAGCTCCGTACCAGTAATGTTTATTCAATATGTGACCAGCAAAATAAGAAATAAATATATAAATAACTAAAATTCATCAATGAAACTAAATTTAAGGGCAGGTTTATCGTGCTTGGCTTTCATCACATAATTTACATGAAGATGATAACCTGATTATCTGGTGCTACATTAGAGTAATTACTTCTAAACTTTTCTGCATGAAATTATTGATCTGACCTTTTATGACCAATTAGTTGGCACTTTAAGTCAGATATATTTCCCACTGCAGTTATGTTGGCATGAAAATCATTTATTTCCCTTTCTAGTATTTTCCCACAAGTACAGATCAATTGAGTGTGGTTGGTTGCAACAGGAATTGACTCACTTTTTACCCAGGCAGATTTGTGGGCTGAGAGAGAGAGAGAGACTGGCCCAAAGTCACCCAGCTGGCTTTCATGCTTAAAGTGGGACTATAACTCACAATCTCCTGGTAGGTAGGATAATAATTATATCAGGAAATTTAAATAATATAATTATAATGCATGATGAATAATGTTTGCTGTAAGTGGACAGACTTAATCCTAGAAACAGAGTTCTTCAAGGAAATACTTGGTGCACAGTGGAGTTCTCAATATACTTTTAAAATAATAGGTATATATGTTCTAGATTTGGAGTCAGATCAATACGGTCATCATAATATAATCTTATTTGCACTTAACTGAGGTATAAATCTCACTGAATTCCATGGAAGAGTTAGGTGTACATACTATCTTTTTTCTTAACCAGCTCTCAGATATCCTTTAGAGAAGATTTGGTTGGCAAGACTGAGAAAATATTGGAATAGAAATAGCAGGAATTTAAAATAATGGAAAGAAGATGAATTCATAGATCAGCACCTTGGAGATCACCAATCCAGAGCAGATGGCAGTATCTAGATGAAAACAGAATAGAATCAGATCCGATTTATACTTTGATAGGAGTGTACCGAGGAATTCCAAGAGCTATATAGACAGACTGTTAAGTTGAAAAGGTATTTTGGAGAAAAACAATGAGTCCATTTCTAGAATGCTGCCAAGAAAACTGCATTTGATGTGGTTTTTTAAGGAGTTGGATTTGAATTGAGATTTGATTCTTTACCTTTATAGTGAAAAGGGGTATAACAGAAAGAGTTGCCTAGATAGCATGTTTAATTATCTGATTTGCATGCATGTTGCAAAGCAAACTGGCAGAATTAAAGAAGCTTTCAGGACTTATTATGTGCGTTCTGTGATGAGTGTATTGTATTTTATTCTTGATGTTGCTTTGTAGTCTGCCTTCTCTGACCTACCAGGGAACTGCACTGTTTTAAATTTTTGTTTCTGAAGCAAGTAAAACTTTTCTTTTTACATTAGATTCAGTCTGCTTATTTGGATTTAACAACAACAATAAAAAGTTTGGTCTTTTTCTCCCCTGTTTTCATTAAAGGTGGATATTTTAAAAAGAGTTGCCACTTTCAGCTTTTTAACCTGAGCTCTGTTTTTACTTGTTTAAGCATCCCATCAATTTATTTTTAGTTTGTGTCATTTAGATTATAGATCTTCAAGCAAAGATTATTTTGTTTATTTTTGATTTTATGTAAGCCCCTCTGGAATACTTTCTGGCGGAAGAGTGGGATAAAAAATGTTTTAATTATAATAAACCTTTCATGCTGGTGAGGTTACCTTCACTCACTCTCTGTAGTCTCTATATATCCTGAGAGTACATTGAGTTGAACAAAATTATTTTGGAATATATATACATATAAGATTTCACTGTAAACACTGGGAAAATGTATTAAAGTATCTAGAGACTGTGTCTAATGGGATTCTAAAAAGATCAGTACTAGAGGATAAGAAGTAACTAGGAAATGAAAAAAAAAAGATTTTTTTAAAATGGGACTGTCACCTGATAGTCCCTTTTCATTCCCCACCATCCAGTTAGACCTGAAGAAGCTTCTTGAATGAGAAGCGAAATGTCTTCAAAGAAAAACAAGAAAGTCCAATTGCCTCTTGAAAAAGCACCTTTGGGACAAACATAACCTGAATGACTGAGAATCTCCATAGACATTTGACTATCACCTGACTTCTTGATGATGATGATTTGAATCATTAGTGCATTAATCCAGATTCTGCAATAACATTCTGTTGTTATAAACAATATGTACTTCCTCATGTACTATAACATGCAGTAATTCTTAGATATTTGTCTTAGCTTTGTTGAGAAAATATGATTGAAAGTTACTACAGCTGGTCAAGTTAAGGAAACTCTAAGGCAAGGAAAATATTTAATAGAGTCAATGCAGATGCCGTATACCCTGTGACGTTTTTGTGGAAAAGGTGACATGTGAAAGGCTCATGGTAAGAGTAAAATTGGATGAAACAGAGATGGTAGTGAAAGGAAAATACAGCTGAAAGACCTTGGTACATACAGTATGCTTCCGAATCATTAAAGACATTATTGAAATCTGATAATAAAAAACCACTTTAATTCGATAGTTAATTTATGAATAACCACAAACCCAAGTACTGGCATTTTAAGAGCAAATACATTATGTATTTTTAAACAGTTAATTTAAAAATAGTTCAATAATATTTATATGATTAATCATGTTAGACTTAAATCTAATTTCTATTTGTTTTTCATTTTTATAAATGTCACAGTGTAATGTATGATGAACAATGCAGGAAATGACAGGACAGCCTTGTCGTCTGGTAATGATTTCCTTGGTCATTTATAATTTACAAATGCTGTCACAAACTCTCCCTGATTTTGTTAGATATACATGAATTAATGGCTCAAAGTGGAGCATTATGACTTAAGGCTAGGCAAATACTTCCCATGAAAATAGCAACATTGTGTATAGCCTTTGTCTTGGGGAAAACGGAAGTTAATATGCGCTATCATTCTTCTATCATTTCAATATAGGGTGAAAATATTGATGATTGTTTGCTATTGACAGCAAAGTGTTGATAAAGATTATTGCATTTTGAGATTGTTTATTGTAGAAAACCATTAAAAGTAGATCTTAGATCATATGTATCTTTCTGTCTGTCTGTCTGTCTGTCTGTCTGTCTGTCTGTCTGTATATATATATATATATATGTTTTTCCTCTAGCCAGGTTATATATATATATATATATATATGTAGGTCTTTGGTTATTCGGGTCTTCTCCCACGTAAAATTGGAAGTGTCTTGGCGACGTTTCGACGAAGTCTCATTCGTCATCTTCAGGCTGGTGTTCTCGGCTTCGTGCTTCCTTTGCTCCTGGAAGCACGAAGCCGAGAACACCAGCCTGAAGATGACGAATGAGACTTCGTCGAAACGTCGCCAAGACACTTCCAATTTTACGTGGGAGAAGACCCGAATAACCAAAGACCTACATACAAACACCCGCGAAAACCTGAGAAAACATTATATATATATATATATATATATATATATATATATATATATATATATATATATATATATATTTGAAAAGCCATCCTACATTTTTCTATGTCTAGTAAGTAAATGAGTAAAATAGAACTCACTAACCAGTCTTTACAAGCTTTACAAGATGTGATATGTATTTTGATATTGCAGATCTGTTGGTCCAACATATGGATTAGCTTAGTATATATTTACCAGGAGAATATGTATGTTGTGAGCTTGGATCCAATTAAAATATGTAACCTTCTTCACTCCGAGATGGCTTAATCATTATCACTGATTAAAATGGAATTAGAGCCTGGTGATTTCTTTTTGATCTGATTAGAATTTCAGAAGGCGTGGTACAAAATTACTGCAAAAACTATGATTCAGCATCGACTATATAAATGTGACTGTAGTAAAAATAAATTAGGTCTAGATTTTAATAGTGTTGTGTTTGTTAAAGTGTATATTTTAGAAGTCCCTTCTAGTAATCCAGTAATCTCTTTAGAAAGAGGTGCTATTTGTACCCATAAAGTAATTTTGAGCATGTTGAGGTTCAACTCAAAAACAGTATTGCCAAAAATTATCTATCATGAAGGAAAATATAAGGCAGAACTCAGTGTGAGGAATGCTGTAGAACTGAGCCCAAGAAACCTGCCTAGACAGCCAGTTTGGTCTAATGCTTAAGATATCAGGCTAGAAACTGGGAGATTGTGAGCTTTAGCCATGAAAGCCAGCTAGGTGATTTTTTGTCAGTCACACTCTCTCAGCTCACCTCACCTCACAGGTTGGTTGTTGTGGGGAAAATAAGAGCATGAAGGAATATTAGATGTATTTGCCACCTTGAGTTATTTGTAGAAATAATAAAGGCGGGAAATAAAATAAAATAGCCTCCTTCTGATTTCCCTTATTCAGAAAGCATTCCCATGCTAAAGCAAATTCCATTGAGTTCAATGAGAATTACTCTCCAATATGTAGTAGTAATGTGGTGATGATGTGGACAGGATTTTGGGGAGACTTAGTGCAGCCACATGTTTACTAGACCCATGTCCCTCCTGCTTGGTACTGGCTTCCTGGGAGGTTACACGAGGCTGGCTCCAGGGTGTTATCAACGCTTCGCTGAGTGAGGGCCACTTCCCCGCTGCCTTGAAGGAGGCGGTGGTGAGGCCTCTCCTCAAGAAGCCGTCCCTGGATCCGGCAATATTGGCCAACTACCGTCCTGTCTCCAACCTTCGCTTTCTGGCGAAGGTTGTAGAGAGTGTGGTCGCGCGATAGTTCCCACAATTCCTGGAGGAAACATCTTATCTAGATCCGTTCCAGTCAGGTTTCAGGTCTGGGCACAGCACGGAAACGGCATTGGTCGCGTTGGTTGATGATCTCTGGAGGGCTCGGGACAGGGGTTGCTCCTCTGTTCTGGTCCTGTTAGATCTCTCAGCGGCTTTTGATACCATCGACCATGGTATCATGCTGCACCGGCTGAAAGAGTTGGGGGTGGGAGGCACCGTGTTGCGGTGGTTCTCCTCCTTTCTCTCCGACCGGTCGCAGTTTGTGTTGGCAGGGGGGCAGAGGTCGACCTCGAGGCCTCTCATCTGTGGAGTGCCGCAGGGATCGGTCCTCTCGCCCCTTCTGTTCAACATTTATGTAAAGCCGCTGGGCGAGATCATCCGTGGCTTCGGGGTGAGATACCACCAGTACGCTGATGACACCCAGCTGTACATCTCCACCCCAGGCCACCCCAATGATGCCCTTGAAGTGATGTCCCAGTGCCTGGAGGCTGTGCGGATCTGGATGGGGAGGAACAGGCTCAAGCTCAACCCTTCCAAGACTGAGTGGCTGTGGCTCCCGGCATCCCGATATAGTCAGTTGACTCCATCACTGACTATTGGGGGCGAGTCTTTGGCCCCCACAGAAAGGGCTCGCAATCTGGGAGTCCTCCTGGATATGTAGCTGTCCTTGGAGGAACATCTGACAGCTGTAACCAGGGGGACCTTTTGTCAGGTTCGCCTGATTCGCCAGTTGCGGCCCTTTCTTGATCAGGATTCCTTGTGCACAGTCACTCATGCCCTCGTCACCTCTCGCCTTGACTACTGCAACACTCTCTACATGGGGCTCCCCTTGAAGAGCACCCGGAGGCTCCAACTGGTCCAGAATGCAGCAGCGCGGGTAGTGACGGGAGCAGCATGGCGCTCCCATGTAACACCGCTCCTGCACGAGCTGCACTGGCTCCCAGTGGTCTTCCGGGTGCGCTTCAAGGTGCTGGTTATCACCTTTAAAGCGCTCCATGGCATCGGGCCTAGCTATTTTCGAGACCGCCTGCTGCTTCCGACGACCTCCCATCGTCCCGTGTGCTCCCACAGAGAGGGCCTCCTCAGGGTGCCATCAGCCAATCAATGTAGGCTGGTGACCCCCAGGGGGAGGGCCTTCTCTGTGGGGGCACCTCCCCTCTGGAATCAGTTGCCCCCAGAGATAAGGAGAATCCAAGACCTTAGTGCCTTCCGCCGTGCCCTTAAAACCCACTTTTTCCAGCAAGCCGGGCTGGCTTAAGAAGAAGTTTTAAATGTTTTAATTGGTTTGTATTTTTAATTTTGGGCCAAATTTATATATATTTTAATTGTTTTTTAATATTTGTATTTTATGTTTTTTAATTCTGGCTGTACACCGCCCTGAGTCCTCAGGAAGAAGGGCGGTATATAAATTTAAAATAAATAAATAAAATAAATAAATAAAATACATCCTTCTCCTCTTTCCTATTACCTTCTCCTATTGTAATCTTATGATTATATTACTTTGTAGTTTGTATGTATACTGAGAGCTTTTGCACCAGACAAATTCCTTGTGTGTCCAATTATACTTGGCCAATAAAGACGTATTGTATTGTATTGTATTGTATTGTATTGTATTGTATTGTATTGTATTGTATTGTATTGTATTGTATTGTATTGTATTGTATTGTATTGTACGAAGCGGAGGTCGCCAACGGAGGCATGATATGGCTCAAATGACGAGGGGGGATGGAAAGATCTGGGATTGGAGAGTCCGGTGGATGGCTCTGGGATGGGGCCTCCATGGGTGGCCTCTCCTCCCCCTCCTCCCCCCCTTTCTGGCCCTGTTATCGGCCTGGGAGTCAGCCTTCCTCCCCCCCCCTCACCCTCTCCTCTCCCTTGTGTATACATCTATCCTCCTACGGAATTATTGGGCAACTACTGGGCAGCTTTATTTGTACCCCGCTTTAAATCAAATCAAATCATATTAATCACTTCCATCGAAACTCCCGGCAGACGGGGACTTGGACAGTATTTTGTGGACCCTGAGGGAAGTTGGCTGTTTGAACCATCTTCTATCAGAAGGGATGATACCATCAAATTCCTTGCTTTTTGGACATCTGGCCGACCACTGTGAGAGGGTGGCTGGGAAAAACTTTTCTCCTGCTGACTGTATAAACCAACTCCTTCCGCTGCTGTGAGAGAGCAGGGGATTCCAGGTTGCTGCTTATAAAAAGACCTTCTGTCCTAGGACTGTGGACCCTACCAAACTGCTTTCTCATTCTGATCTTATTTGATGTACTCGGCGGCAGAGCTATGTGCACTGCGAGACTCCCCCCTCTCGCAGGTTTGGCCCTCCACTTTATCGAGGGCCTACCTTAATGACGGGCTTTGGAACCCCGAGAGGTGGCATGGTGCGAGAAGGGGGTTGAGGGGTTTTTTAGCTAAATTTTTAACCAAAATTTTAAGGGGACCCGGGAGGAAGGGAGGGGGTTGTAAAAGTGGACCCGGGGGGGTTCAGATAGCAACTGAGCGGGGTGATGGGTCGATTGGCTGCAACAGAGGGGTCGTGAAAGGAAATTTAACCGGGGAGCAGGGGGACGATAGGAAGGGCTGTGTAATTGAAACAATGAGTGGGAGGGGCAGGTATGACGGGCGCAGGGGGCCATATCATGTGCTGGGGGTGCGCACATGCTGTCTACAAGTAATTACGCACCCCGGCCCCCAATGCGCGACTCGTGTCCTGGGTTGTGCAGAATCTCAGGCCCAGGGTCCGCGGCTGATGTTGTGTAATGCCAGGTCGGTCGTTAATAAAGCCCCCCTCATTTGTGATCTTATTTTAGAGGGGGGTGCGGACCTGGCAGGTATTACGGAGACCTGGTTGGGCCAAGAGGGGGGGGGTCCCCCTCGTTGAAATGTGCCCACCAGGTTTCCGTGCATTTCATCAGCCAAGGGCCCAGGGGAGGGGTGGGGGAGTGGCGGTGATTATTAGGGAGAGTCTTTGTCCGAGGGAGACCACTGTTCCTCAGATAGCCGGATGTGAGTCCCTCTTTGTGAAGTGGGGCCGTGGGGTGCAGATGGGTTTGCTGACTGCGTACCTGGCTCCCTGCCACGTGGCAGCGACCCTGCCCGAGCTACTCGACGTCATTGCCGGGGTGGCGGTTGACACCCCCAGACTTATTGTCATGGGGGATTTCAACCTTCCGTCTGCGGGTGAGGCGTCAGAGGCGGCTCGGGAGTTCATGGCTTCCATGACGGCCATGGACCTGACCCAGTTAGTTCAAGGCCCAACTCACATAGGGGGACACACTCTGGACTTGATTTTTGTCTCTGGTCAGTGGTTGAATGATCTTGGTAGAGGGGATCTAGACATCAAACCCTTGTCATGGACAGATCATTCGCTCCTTCACTTAGACTTTCCTGCCGCTTTCCCCCGCCGCAGGGAGACGGAACCGACCAAATGGTTCCGTCCCAGGCGCCTGATGGACCCCGAAAGGTTCCTGATGGAGCTTGGGCCGTTTCCTGAGACTCTGGCACACGACTCGACTGAAGAGCTGGTGGCCGCCTGGGAGAGTGCGGCCGCCGGAGCTTTGGACCGCGTCGTGCCTTTGCGGCCTCTGACCCGATGCCGATCTCAATTGGCTCCTTGGTTCTCTGAGGAGCTGAGAGAGATGAAGCATCGGAAAAGACGCCTAGAGAGCATTTGGAGGACTAGTCAATCCGATTCCGACCGGACACAGGTGAGGTCTTATATCAAGACCTACCTAGTGGCGATAAAAGCGGCGAAATCTAATCATTTCTCCGCTCTTATCGCATCTGCAGAGAACCGCCCAGCCGCCCTGTTTAGGGTGACCCACTCCCTCCTCCGGGGGGGAGTGCGGGAAGATCCCTTGCAAGGCCGCGCTGAGGATTTTGTGCAATTCCTGCATGATAAAGTCGCTCGGATTCGGGATGGCTTGGACTCCGATTGGATGAGTCCAGGGGAGGAGACAGGAGCAGGCCTTGAGAATATTATCTGGGAGGAGTTTGATCCTGTGGCTCCCGAGGATGTGGACAGGGTCCTGGGTAGGATTAGTGCCGCCACATGTTTATTGGACCCGTGTCCCTCCTGGTTGGTACTGGCCTCCCGGGAGGTTACACGAGGCTGGCTCCAGGGGATTATAACTGCTTCTCTGAGTGAGGGTGCCTTTCCCGCCGCCTTGAAAGAGGCGGTGGTGAGGCCCCTCCTCAAGAAGCCTTCCCTGGACCCGGCTGAATTAGCTAACTACCGTCCGGTCTCCAACCTTCGTTTTGTGGCGAAGGTTGTTGAGAGTGTGGTGGCACGACAACTGCCCGGGCACCTGGATGAAGCTATCTATCTAGACCCGTGCCAGTCGGGCTTCAGGCGGGGGCACAGCACAGAAACGGCATTGGTCGCGTTGGTGGATGATCTCTGGAGGGCTCGGGACAGGGGTTGCTCCTCTGTCCTAGTCCTATTAGATCTCTCAGCGGCTTTTGATACCATCGACCATGGTATCATGCTGCGGCGGTTAAGAGGGTTAGGAATAGGGGGCACCGTTCTGCGGTGGTTCTCCTCCTTCCTCTCTGACCGCTCGCAGTTCGTGTTGGCAGGGGGGCAGAGGTCGACCTCGAGGCATCTCGCATGGGGAGTGCCACAAGGGTCGGTCCTCTCGCCCCTTCTGTTCAACATTTATGTGAAGCCACTGGGTGAGATCATCCGTGGTTTTGGGGTGAAGTGTCATCTGTACGCTGATGATACTCAGCTGTACATTTCCACCCCAGACCACCCCAACGATGCCCTTGCTGTGATGTCTCGCTGCCTGGAGGCCGTGCGGGTCTGGATGGGGAGGAACAGGCTCAGACTCAACCCGTCCAAGACCGAGTGGCTGTGGCTGCCGGCATCCCGATATAGTCAGCAGGTGCCATCGCTGACTATTGGGGGTGAATCTTTGCCCCCCACAGAGAGGGCTCGCAATCTGGGTGTCCTCCTGGATGCACGGCTGTCTTTAGAAGAGCATATGACGGCCGTGGCCAGGGGGGCCTTTTATCAGGTTCGCCTGATCCGCCAGTTGCAGCCCTTTCTGGACCGGGACGCCTTGCGCACAGTCACTCATGCCCTTGTCACCTCCCGGCTGGACTATTGTAATGCTCTCTACATGGGGCTCCCCTTGAAGAGCACTCGGAGGCTCCAACTGGTCCAGAATGCGGCCGCGCGGGTGGTTATGGGCGCAACCCGTTGTGCCCGTGTGACACCCCTCCTGCGCGAGCTGCACTGGCTCCCAGTGGTCTTCCGGGTGCGATTCAAGGTGTTGGTTACCACCTTTAAAGCGCTCCATGGCATAGGACCCGGGTACCTTCGAGACCGTCTTCTGCCACCAATAGCCTCCCACCGACCAGTCCGCTCCCACAGAGAGGGTCTCCTCAGGGTGCCATCAGCCAAGTTATGTCGGCTGGCGACACCAAGGGGGAGGGCCTTCTCTGTGGGAGCCCCAGCCCTGTGGAATGAACTGCCCCCGGAAATACGCAAGATCTCCGACCTCCGGGTGTTTCGTTGCGCATTGAAGACCCTGTTGTTCCGCCAGGCCGGGCTATCGACTTAATAATTTTAAATTGGGGTATTTTAAATTTTTGGGGTTTTAAATCGGCCAAATTTATTTAATCATTTTAATTTTTAATTATTGTTGTGTCTTGTGTTTTTAAATTGGCTGTACACCGCCCTGAGTCCTTCGGGAGAAGGGCGGTATAGAAATAAAATTATTATTATTATTATTATTATTATTATTATTGTATTGTACTCTGCTCCATTCCATTCAATCCCATTCCATTCTGTCTATTAGTGTGAGCAAAATAAATACATATTGTATTCGTGCCTGTCCTCCTCCTATATTCAGAAATGCAAGCAGAGGCAGTGAATTTAATCTTACTCGCTTTTACAAGTCCATGTCTACCTTTATTTCAAAGGTTCCTGATTTCCTGATATCTGTCATTATGATATTTTTACACTTGCGGGATTCTACCATTTATTCCAGTCTTCTCTTTTAGGTCAGAAAAGGGTTGAGATATTTCTGGAACTGACAGCATTTATGAAAGGCCACTTAAAAATTCTGTATAAATTAACATCTTCTTGGATTCCAGTGAGGAGTCCTGCATTGTCTTGAATGTAATCACTTGGGAGGCCAATTTATTTTATCACCTCTACGCATGCTGTTTGCACTGACATTAGGGTATGCTTTGAGCAAGCATGACAAATTGTTTATTGAACTGTAAATGGGCACTGTCTAATTTTGAATAGTACTTTTATCTAATTATGAAACCCTAAGCATCACTTTAGGCTCATTTAGCTAGTTAGAGAAACTCAGCTTACTAAAAGTTATCATATTTTCATTATTTTTTTCTCTCCACATCTCAAATATTCTATCATGCGTTGAAAAACAGCCCTTCTTATTATAGGTTGAACTTCTATATATGGATTGTTGCATAGAAGAGAAACTAATATGAGACTAATCAAGACCTGCCAAATAACTTCTAAGGAAGGATAATACATAAAGAAAAAGGCTTCAAAATATACCTTCATCTCCTCTTTTGCTATCTCCCATTCTCTACGGACAACATGTGGCACACTTTTTATTTCATTTTATTTCTTTTATAAAGAAAATGATTTCCTGAAAATGTAAGACAATTATATCAATGAAATGCTACCTCTGGAGAGTTACAAAAATGATGAAAAAAGGAACCAAACAGTTTGCTACTTATATTTCTAAGACTTTTTCTTTAAAGATGGTGTACTGCTGCACTTTCTTTAATCTGATTTATCTGATAATGTATCTGGTTTAATTGATAACATCTGATTTAACTGATAAACTTATTAGATCATTTTTACCAGGATCTTAACTGTGGCGCAAACTTCTGACTGTGGGGATCTGAATCAGTACCGTATTTTCTGGCATATAAGATGACTTTTTAACACATGAAAATCTTCTCAAAAGTCGGGGGTCGTCTTATACGCTGGGTGTCCTTTTCCTGTTACCAGGCAGACCAGCCCGAAAGGCTCTGACGAGCCTTAAATGGCTCTGGCGATCCAAGCTCTGACGATCTGCTAATCAGGCCACTCAGCTGGGATCGCCAGAGGTATGTAAAAAGGAAAAAAGTTTTCCCCCTCCAGCTTGCTTACTTTAGCTGCTAGTCGCAACGCTTGCCTTGCTTCGCTTGCCTGAATCCATTCCATTAGCAAGCCACTCCCTGCCTGCAATCAAGCAGGCAGGGAGTTGTGGACTTCAACTCCCAGAATTCCTCAGCCAGCAAAACAAAGCTGGCTGAGGAATTCTGGGACTTGAAATCTCCAAGTCTTAAAGTTGCCAAGATTGGAGACCCCTGTTCTATTGGGTAAGTTTTTTCCCCCTTTCGGAGCTTTAAAAAAATAGTTAATTGGAGTTTTTTTTGTTGTTGTTTTTTTTTAGACCTAGCCATTTAAAGTTTAGGAAGTTTTAAATTTAGCTTTCATAATAAAAATAAAAATAAAAATAAAAATAAAAATAAAAATAAAAATAAAAATAAAAATAAAAATAAAAATAAAAATAAAAATAAAAATAAAAATAAAAATAAAAAAAAATAAAAATAAAAATAAAAATAAAAATAAAAATAAAAATAAAAATAAAAATAAAAATAAAAATAAAAATAAAAATAAAAATAAAAATAAAAATAAAAATAAAAATAATAAAATAAAATAAAATAAAATAATATTTGTGCAGCTTTCTGAGATTTAGTGTGTTTCTGTAGTGTTTCACTCTAACTACACAAACACACAAAATCTCACAAAGCTGTATGTGGAATTTTGTGTGTGTAAAGTGTGAAAGTTGGGTTTTTGGGCTTTTTGTGGCTGTGTGAGGTTCCTGCTTGTTTCAGGGGCCATTTTGAGTCTAGCACAGCTGCTTTTATATTGTGGGTGAGCCAGTTGTGCTGTGTTGTGTGTGTGTAAAGTGTGAAAGTTGTTTTTTGGGGCTTTTTGTGGTTGTGTGAGGTTCCTGCTTGTTGCAGGGGCCATTTTGGGTCTAGCACAGCTGCTTTTATATTGTGGGTGAGCCAGTTGATGATTTTTAATTTTTATTTGGTGTGCGTTGAAAGAGGGGTAGTCTTATATGGCGAGTATAGCCCAAACCCTATATTTTAACAGGAAAATTCGGGGGTCATCTTATACGCCCAGTCGTCTTATATGCCGGAAAATATGGTATCCCTTTCAATGACTCAATATATGCCAGCTGGATATAATATAACACATATTTCAAAACAGGTTTCTATGACTATGTTGGCAAATGTATTCAAAGTTAAATTTGAGTTGTATTTGCGTATTATTATGCAGCACTTCTGAGGTGTGCTTACAATTTCTATTTCTAGAACTATATCTGAAACTAGAAATCACATTTCTTCTATGTGTGCTCTTCATATAGAATGAGTCAGATCAGATTCTTCTCCATAGTATGAATTGGACTGTACCTTAAAAAGTATAACAAAGGATGTAGGACACATTCCTAGTCAGAATTTGCACAATATGCTAGGCTAAACTGTGCTCTAGCCAGTGTCTTTAACATATGGCTTAGTATGCTACGTAGATCAAACAAGTGGGTCAATTTGTTAAACAACAGTTATTTTAACCATTGGTAACTTGGTTGTGTACATACAGAATCATTTTATCTCAGGCTGCCTCTAAATAACATGCGAAAGTGCCATTAATAAGAAATATTTCAAAGTCTAAGTCTTCTCCCCAGTTAAAAACACTCACTCACTCATTCATTTATTCATTCATCAAATTTATATAGCTGCCCATCTCATGAAACAGTGACACTGGGTGCCATACCATTAAACTATAAAACAGTTAACATCTAAAAACCAATGATTATTCAGGAAAAAAAATTAAAAATTGCAATTAAAGCCTAAAAGAGGATTGCAGATATCAACAACATTGGAGCCACCATCTTGTCCATCTGTGGGGCCTTCAGTCTGGAGACATAACCAGGTTTTGAGGGATTTCTGGAAAATCAATAGGGATGGAGCCAGATTATTAAAATTAATAGTTATTAATTTATTTAAAAGTAGTTTTAAAAATTCAATTCTTGTCAAAGCTCTGGATATCGTCTCCCCAGATTAGTTATCCCTGTCATGATCAATTTCTGGTGACTTTCTATATTTCTATAAACCATTCTGAATCGGGCCATATACTGAGAGAACCAGTTGCCTGACAGATTTTTTTTTAAAAAAAATATTTATTTCCTTTCTGTGGTATTATGTGTACTAAATCCCAATCCTTCATTTTACTTATTTGTTTTTTTAAAATTGCAAGTTACCTTGTAGCAAAGCACTTCCCAAAGCATGTTAAATATTTCAAAATATAAAGCAATAAGCAACATCTCCATTACATTTCTTCAGAAATAGGAAGCTCCTTAATCATAAAATAGCAGACGAACTGTTGTTTAATGTCTTTTATTTTACTATAAATGTATTTCCTGGACAGGTTTTATTTTTTCCCCACATCGAAGGGGGGATATTTTCAATTACGCTTTGTCTAAAGGATAAATGGACTAGTTTGTTTGGCTCGTGATTTTTTTCCCAAAGACTTGCTTGCTATCCGACTTAACACCTCAGTCAGTTGGTTAGAATGAATGCAAACAAAGTGCAGGCTGCGGGAAACAAAGAAAAGTTTACCCAGCATAATAGAGTTTAGAGCTTTTCTTGTCACTGTCGAAAAGACGAGGCTTAAAAAAAAGAGCCTGCCGCAATCCTACAGGTTAATCCCTTTTCGCACTTGGGTTTGATTCAGATGAAACCTGGCATGCTCAGCCACCTGAAGGCTGTCACTGACAAGGGGTTGTAAAGAGATGGACTGCCGCTGATCTGGTCTAAATGAGCCAGTTGCACCGGGCTGATAAAAGCAAAGATTTACTGGAGTAGACAGGCCTGAGCTAAAGCAGGCTATTCTCTCTATTGAAACACTGACTGTCACTTTAATCACTCATCTCGGCTGTCAAGCACAGTCAGCTAAAACAATGGAGCCCTGCTTGAGCTTTGCTGAAGGTGGGGGGAGGACCCCCCCCCCCCAAACAGGGCAGATGTTAGATAATGGATCCTGATATGTTGTTCTGATCGGTGGGGCTAGATAGGGAGTGTCTCTCCCTTCCCCTCTCCATTTGGGTTCATTTTTGATCGGATGTCTGGTTGAGCACTAAATAAAGCCATAAAGACTTTAGGGACAAGGTAATGATAATGAATTATGGGGAGAAAAAGTGCTTTGTGCAATTCTGATTCAATCAGAGAAATGGGTGGGTAATCGCTAAAACAATATTGGTGTTTTTTTTTTTTCAGGTGGATTTTACATCCCCATTTGTCTTTAATATTCTCTCTTCTATTATTTCTATCATGTTAAGCCAGGGCTTCTTGAAAGAATCTAGTGCACAAAGTGATGTGAACTAAACACATTTGAAGCAATTTCTCTGTCATTACAACAGAACTATCCAAAGATATAATGAAATACCTCATTGGATTTCTTTCCTTAACTGAAGAATAAGTTTTAAAATGCAAGGGCGAAACCTGTTATGAGTATTTTTTGAAAACCTTACAGGAGAAAATAGTATGGTTTTTCATGTAATATATTAAGCTTTTGCTCTTATTATTATTAATTAATATTTATTTAATTGTATCCTGCCTTTATTATTTTTACAAACAATACAAGGCAGTGAACATATCCAACACATCTTCCTCTTCCTATTTTCCCCACAACAACAATCCTGTGAGTATGACTGGGCCAAGGACACCCAGCTGGCTTTCATAACTAAGGTGAGATTTGAACTCATGAACTTCTCCTTTTATCTGGTGCCTTAACTACTAGATCAAACTGGCTTTTATTTCCTTCAAGTGTTTATTATTCACTTTAAGGACAATATCTAAATTTTTAATATTGGCAGAAAAACTAATATGGAACTGAGAAAGCCTTCCTCAGCAAGGAACAAATCAGTTTTGGTTTTCTTAACTGTAGTGGATAAGAGCTCACTATAGGTCTGATACGATCTTTAAATGATTATAAAGATTTGAAGCAATTTATAAGGATTCTTATCCAGGGTTTATGATACATCCTCTCAGGAAACTGTCCCATAGGTCAAAGGAGATGTTAGTAGAATATTTGATTTTTCCTAAATAAATATGAATACGAAACAAAAAAAAAAAAAAAGTAGAAAAGGCTACATAATCATGGACATATCTTAGGGAAAATCGGAAATTCAGTTAAACTGATGTGCAGAATCAAGCACCATCTTCAGGCTAGTATTGGATTAAATTCCTGGAAATTTCTGATCAAGATCCATTTTAAATTAAAAATTAGGTGATCAAAGGGTAAGAGAGTGACAGGGGCCCAGCTAGGCCTCTGCTGAAAATCATAATGATGTAATCTGTATCATGATTGTTATTATGCAAATTAGAAATTTTTTTGTTATTTCCACAATGGCATTGTGGATGTCCATGCTGACCAGGAAGAATGAAAGATGAGAGAGTAGAAGTTGTTGTGTCTAACAGTAGCCAACCTAGTATCATTGGCATAGTGAAAGAAATGGCCTACAAAACACCTCATTATTCATCATGGACAAAGAGATTCATTGGCAATGTACCACACAAGATACTAATCTCTGATTCAATGCCTGCACAAGCAGATAGCACCTCTTATTTCTGAGATCTTTTAGGAACTGTTTGCTAAAACCTCAAAAAATACCAACCAGAAACAGGTGTAAAAAAAATGTCTACAGGAATCCATGCACCAACTACAATTATCAGCTAGACTCACCTGGACAGATGACTCTGATGACATCATAAGCATTTTTGTTGCTGCTGCTCCTTTTGATAATAATTATGAAATAGAAACCTTGCTGATCTTTTCCATTCATCCAGAAATCTACGATGTGATTCCAGTTTCTGTTCTGCTTATTGAGAAGGAAGAGGCAAGGGTCTGTGGTACATCTGTGCCAATATGCAATCAGAAGTTGCATGTATCATATAGCTTGGATTGCAAAAAGGAAGAAAGAAGGATCTGTCAATTTATACTTTACAAAGGAGGAGGAGGAGGAGGAGGAGGAGGAGGAGGAGGAGGAGGAGGAGAAGAAGAAGAAGAAGAAGAAGAAGAAGAAGAAGGGAGTTGCAAGATAAGAGATGTGTTTCAATTTCTTATGTCATTACTTCTTAGTAGTTAGCATTTAAGTTGGCATACTAATTATAATTCAAATACCCTAAAATCTATTTCTCAGTGTTTCCAAGCAATTCTGATTCCCTGATAGTAGTACCCCTCCACCCATTTTCCCCCTTGTGCTTCAGATCTAGCCATCTCTTAGATTTTTCAGCTTTCTTCTCTTACCTTCCTTGGAGTCAGTCATGTGAAATAATTGGTGTTTGGCCAATAAGTGAAAAATGCCTGTTGTTTGGACCAATTAGGAGAAAATATTTGGTCTTTGGGGGCCATTTGAACACCAAGTAACTGATAGTTAAGGGAAGTGATGATATCTTGTTCATTACATTCTATTGTATGTAGTGATTAATTAAAAAGGAGAATTGTTTCTTTCCATTCCTCTTTGTTTTATCACAGCAGACTGCTTGGATTTTATGTCTGAAACAAGTTTGCATGGGAAATAAAATATGCTTTTTTTTCCTTTCAATTTGACTGCATGGATTTATATAAAATTAGTAATATTCTAGATGGGGAGGAAGTGAATGGATTTCCCCTTTTCCTTGATTAAGTTGTAGTTTGTTTAAAATAAATTAAAAACCAGAAACAGCCCTGAGTAACAAAATAGTAAAATAGCTAAAGATGGAGATAGTGGTGTTTTTTTTTTTTTTTAAATAAAGTAAATACACAATATACTTTCTGAATTATAGTAGAGGTTTTGTGGGGACATTAATTCTCTTTTACAGGAAGTGATAGGAATTTGGATAGTGAAATGATGGGATAATCCTTTCTTATTTATTTATTTATTTATTTATTTATTTATTTATTTATTTATTTATTTATTTATTTATTTATTTATTTATAATCAAATTTCTATACCGCCCTACTCCCGAAGGACTCAGGGCAGTGAACAGCCAAGATAAAATACAGATAATACAAATATTAAAAATCCCTTAAAATTATTAAATATTTTGGCCGAAACACAGATTAAAACACCCAATTTATAACGCCACAAATTAAAAAATTTAAAAAATTTAAAAGAGGGGAGTTAGGCCAGGCCAGCTTGCTGAAATAGAAAAGTTTTGAGAGCACGGCGAAACGTGCGCAGGTCTGGGATCTTCCGTATCTCTGGGGGGAGCTCGTTCCAGATGGTAGGTGCCCCCACAGAGAAGGCTCTCCCTCTGGGGGCCGCCAGTCAACACTGTTTGGCCGACGGCACCCTGAGGAGCCCCTCTCTATGGGAGCATACTGGTCGGTGAGAGGCTGTTGGTAGCAGAAGGCGGTCTCGTAAATACCCCGGTCTGATGCCATGGAGCGCTCTAAAGGTGGTAACCAAAACCTTGAAGCGCACCCGGAAGACCACCGGGAGCCAGTGCAGCTCACGCAGGAGGGGGGTCACATGGGAGCGCCACGTCGCTCCCATAACCACCCGCGCGGCTGCATTCTGGACCAGCTGGAGCCTCCGGGTGCTCCTCAAGGGGAGCCCCATGTAGAGAGCATTGCAGTAGTCCAAGCGGGAAGTAACGAGGGCATGAGTGACCGTGTTTAACGAGTCCCGATCCAGAAAGGGGCGCAACTGGCGAATCAGGCGGACCTGATAAAAAGTCCCCCTGGCCACGGCCGTCATGTGCTCTTCTAAAGACAGCCGTGAGTCCAGGAGGACACCCAAGTTGCGAACCCTCTCCGTGAGGGGCAATGACTCGCCCCCAATAGTCAGTGATGGCACCAACTGACTATATCGGGATGTCGGAAACCACAGCCACTCGGTCTTGGATGGGTTGAGCCTGAGTCTGTTTCTCCCCATCCAGATCCGCACAGCCTCCAGGCACTGGGACATCACTTCAAGGGCATCATTGTAATCATTTTGATTACATCCAACCCGGGGGTGAAATGCTCCCGGTTTGGACAGGATCGCCTGATCCGGTAGCGATGGAGGCAGGTGGTTCGGAGAATCGGTAGCAAAAATCCCGGCCCTCCCATGCCCAGCTGAGCCATGCAATCATCAGAGGCTTTTTTTCCTTTTAAATGCCTCTGACGATCCAAGCTGAGTTGTCTGATCGGCAGAGGCTTTTTAAAAAAAGTCTCTGCCAATCAGGCAACTCAACTTGGATCATCAGGCATTTAAAAGAAAAAAGCCTCTGATGATCAGGCAACTCAGCTTGGCTCGTCAGAGGCATTTAAAAGAAAAAAGCCTCTGACGATCAGGCAACTCAGCTGGGATCGTCAGAGCCTTTTGAAAGCATTTTTTTACAACCTCTTCGCTGAAGAAGTTGTAGAAAAAATGGTTTTAAAAGTTAAAAAAAATGGCCATGCCCACCCAGTCACATTACCCCCCGTACCAAGCCATGCCCACAGAACCGGTAGTAACAAATTTTAGATTTCACCACTGATCTAACCCCTCCCTCACCTTTTTCCTAAAACAAAAAAACCTACTACCTTTTTCTTGCTAATATCCCCCCCTGAAAAAAAGTAGTATTTATTTATTTATTTATTTACTTACTTACTTACTTACTTACTTACTTACTTACTTACTTACTTACTTACTTATTTATTTATTTATTTATTTATTTATTTATTTATTTATTTATTTATTTATTTATTTGATTTTTATACCGCCCTTCTCCAGCAGGACTAAGGGTGGTGAACAGCCACGGTAAAAAACATAGCATACAAAATTTAAAACAATTTAAAAAGATATTAAATAGTTTCGGCCCACAATTTAAAAACACCCCAATAAAATCAATTATGAATTAAAACTGAAAGATGGGATCAAGCCAGCCCGGCTAGATGAAATAAGTGAGTTTTAAGGGCCCGTCGAAAAGTCCGGAGATCCAGGATCGTACGTATCTCTGGGGGTAGGTCGTTCCAAAGGGCGGGTGCCGCCACAGAGAAGGCTCTCCCCCTGGAGGTCGCCAGCCGACATTGTCTGGCCAACAGCACCCTGAGGAGGCCGTCCTCATTGTTTGGAATTTGATTCCAAACAATCAGTGTAAATAGATTAGATACAGTCTGCCCTTCATATTGTAGAGGACAGTAAGCTCAGTTTCACAACTAAATTATTAGGTAAATCTAACAATGTCTCTTGTTCAAGTGCTTGAGACAGACGTAGTTCTCTTTTAGACACCCAGTTCTTGCATATTTTCTTTACTTGGATGGGAAATGAGGAAAGGAGAGAAGGAAAATAGCGGATAGGTAAAAAAAATCTTGGTGGGAATGAATCCATATTTTGTATGCCATTTAATGCTTTCTGTCAGTTCACAGAATTTGTGAACATGCTCATTTTTACATTACACTGTGAATATTGTCTTTTTATATTTTGCCTGGATTTGGCCAAAGTGAACTATTTCAGTGGCACAGAAGACATTTGAGTCAAAAGTGATAGAACTGTGGAAGACACTCTCAGCTGAGTTAACTCTAGCATTCATTAAGATGATTTCTGAAAGAAAACTCATGCTTTATTATGGCAAGAAGCCCATCAGGAAGAAAGGGTGAAAATTATCTGTCATAGTCTTGGAGAACACGGTAATTAAGGTCTGAAATACGTCCCAATTTAAAGACAAGATTAGTTCAGACAGCGTTAACTGTTTGAACAATATCCCTTTGCCAACTATATTTTAAAGTGACACATTTCACTAGGAATACTTGGTTATGAAATCTGACAATTTTCAAAAGGAAAACATTTATGGCTCTTTAACTCAGAATATGTTTGTTCTAAGGCTACAAAAACTGGATGACCACAAGATGACAGCAGAGAGTTAGAGTTTTCTCTACCTCTTCACTACCATCTAGTGCCTCTTTGCATTTATGCAGTCCAAAGTTGGTACCCTGTATGTATTTCTCTAGGCTTAAATTACTGCTGTCATATAGCCAAGCTGTAATCTACTTCTACTTTAATAACTAGGGTTGTAAATACGCCTGACTGTTTATTTCCTGTATATCTTATTGTGGAATAATTTAATGGCAGCAATTGTTT
This sequence comes from Pituophis catenifer annectens, assembly GCF_029215685.1. Taxonomy (NCBI): domain Eukaryota; kingdom Metazoa; phylum Chordata; class Lepidosauria; order Squamata; family Colubridae; genus Pituophis; species Pituophis catenifer. The sequence goes on from NW_027256883.1 coordinate 130,657,505, forward strand.
TCTGTCCATTAGCATCACCACCTAGTGGGAAAGAACCACTTACCAAGAGCCTTGGTGGCGCAGTGGACTAAACTACTGCTGTTAAAGTAGTATTTAGCTGCCAGCTGCCTGCAATTACTGCAAGTTCAATTCTCACCAGGCTCAAGGTTGACTCAGCCTTCCATCCTTTCGAGGTAGGTAAAATGAGGACCCGTTTTGTCGAGGCAATAAGCTGACTTTGTATAAAATAGAACACCGCTCAGGGGCCCCCAAAAAGCCCTATTAAGCAGGTATATACAAAAGCATGAAGGTTATTGCTTAATGCATTGTAAGCCGCCCTGAGTCTCCGGAGAAGGGCAGCATATATAAATCGAACTAATAAATAAATAAATAATAAATTGCTCTTCTTAAAATGAACTCAAGTGGGCTATTGTGAATTGGTGCCTGAAAGATGGCATTAGTCAGCTTTTAAGTTGCCACACACCAGTGACATTGCTAATGTATCAGTATCTTTAATAGTTGAATGACTTTGCATGTGGGAGACAGTGAATCATCTGACATAGTTTCTGGTGCAGAAATTCTGGGTCCAACCTAGAATTTCTATGTGCAGCAAATCTGTTTTACGACACTTGCATATTAGAGAAATAATAAATATTAGGACTAAATAAGTCTCCTTCCCATCAGATCATTAAATATGGAGTCTGAAATATTTTCCTATATTAAGTAATATCTAAATACATTGAGTGAGCAAATAAAGGTAAAGACTGGACCCTGTCCAGTCATGTCTGACTCTAGGCCATGGTGCTCATCTCCATTTCTTGGCCGAGGGAGCCAGCATTGTCCAAAGACATTTATCATGGTCATGTGGCCAGCATAGCTATATGCCAAAGGACCATAGAATACTATTACCCTCCCACCATAGTGGTACCTATTAATATACTCGCATTGACATGCTTTTGAGCTGGAAAGCTGATGGCCTGGGTTCAAGACCCAAGTCCCAAGTGCAATGGGGCGAGCTCCCGTTCCTCATCCCAGCTCTTGCACAGTGATTATGTGTTTACTGAAACAACCGAAAGGAAAAATATTATATTGTAATGGTCAAGCCCTACACAGCTGGGAAGATCAAGGAAGCAAGACTACAGAAAGACCTTAATATACAACCTTTCATTTAGCAACTGTTCAGAGTTATTACATCACAAAAAAGTGACGTACAATGGCTCCTTGCACTTATGACCATTGCAGCATCCTCACAGTCATGTGATCAAAGCTCAGGCACTTGGTAACCGGCATCTTTACAAATGGTTGCAGTGTCCCAAGATCATGTGATCACTATTTGCAACCTTCTCAGCTGGCTTCTGACAAGCAAAGTCAATGGGGGAAGCTGGATTTGCTTAATGACCATGGGATTCACTTAACAAGTGTAGTATTTTGTTTAACAACTGTTACAAACAAGTTCACAAAATTGGGGACTCACAACAACCAGGTATCAAAACCTGATAGGGATGTAATTCCTTGCCCTCTGCTCTTCTTGGAGTGGTGCAGAGTGGGTGGGGTCGACCTCCTTGACAGCACCAAGTGGTCTGGACAAGAAACTCTACTGTTCTGCTCCAGAATTGGAGAACCTTTTGACCTTGCCTACAGTAGATGCGCCTGTTTAGCAATGAAAATTCTGGTCTCAGTTGTGGTTAAGTCAAGGACTACCTGTACATAGATTTCAATCAGGTATTTTTGGTACTAATCTGGGGTGAATATATAATTTTGGAAACTATAAGAAGAGTTGCCCTCCTCCTTCATTTATAGTGAATTAATTAAGGCAGAGCCCCTTTGAATGATTTGAAATGTCCTCCTCCAACTAAATTTATGAAATTAATTGCCAACTGATATACCTGCTATTTCTTGATAGTTTCTTTCAGGTCTTTTCAGCCTGCCTACAAATCTCTTAAAATTTCTTCTACATTAAATAGCACTGCTCTTCAATAGTTGAGGACGAAAATATCTACAGCATATTCTTTTAAAAAAATTGTGTTGAAAATGTGTGGCTCCAGAAATACTAAACCGAGTATTATTTATAATTTATATTATAGTTTTCTTTAAAAAATGGTCACCTTTTTGACTTTTATACTGTAACTCTAAACGAAAAGAAAGCATATCCTTTCAAATATTTGCTGATATGAATATGAATATGAATAGCCACCTCGGTCTAGTTATTAAAGTAAAGGCTAGAAACTGGGAGACTGAGTGCTAGTCTCAGTCATGAAAGCCAGCTGGATGACTTTAGGCTAGTCACACTTTTCTCAGCCCAACCTACTTCATGGGGTTGTTGTGGGGAAAATAAGAGGAGGAAGGAATATTAGATACGCTCACCACCTGGAGTTGTTTAAAAAATAATAAAGGTGGGAAATAAATAAATAAACAAACAAACAAACAAGCCTTTGAATCAGTGTTGACTTCTGGCAACTCCATGGAGAAACTCATGCAGTTTTCTTAGCAACATTTTCTTCCTAGGACTGGCCGAAGCTCAGCCACCGATTTCTGAGTTTCTCACCTGGTGCCTTACACCGAACTGGTTCTCCTATGAATTCATTGACTCAATGAGCAATTGGACCCGAGGAAAATATGGTTGCCCATGAATTAGAGGCCATTGTCATATCTTGCTTGCTCAAAAACCAGCAGTTTTTGAGAGACATGTCCTCTTGCCTTCCTCTGACTTCCAATTGCTACTGATGCAGCTTGGGACTCTCTGTAATTGTTGCACTGTGGAGGGGATGTTTTTCTTCTCCTCTTGGTAGCCTCCAAATTTCCATGTGGACATTCGAGGCTACTGTGGAGGTGATCCTGGAACTTAGGCAAGCAGGGACCTCAATCTGCTCATTTCCAATTGACCCAGCAGACCTGTTTTAGCATGCTGGATGTGGTGTTTTTGTGGCCATTGGATTGGGCTGTGAAAGACACTGGAGACATGGTCTTTTCTGGAATCTAAAACTTTCAGGAGCCTGATCTGTCAGCCAAGATCCTGCTATTTGGTGTGTTTTTGCCTTATGGATATCAGTAGTATATGTACTGGGAAAATTGTAGAGAAAGTGCAGGTGGTACAAACACCTACCTACAAATGTGAAATGGGTATAGATTGGTGAGTAGAGATACTTTGCCTAGCAAAAAATGATGGGCAGGACAAATGGGTTGTAGGGAAAAAAAAGGAAAAAACAGCTCAGAAGCACAATAGCCCTTGTTTGGGCTCCTATGCTTTGTATTTGTATTCAGCCACTGAAGCAGACTTTGTGTGTGCGTGTGCTGTGGGGTGGAGGTGGGGAGTTGTTTGACATCAGTATATCGATCTTCTGCTTCTCTGACAGGACTATTAATCTCCCCGGAGATCAAGAGTCCTTAGAAACTATTTTATTAATGCTGCCATCTAGAGGTCACCCAGATTACCTGGACAACCTCTAGATGGCAGCATTTATAAACAGGCTGAATAGGACCAAGAATCTGCCAGATTGATCGTGGTGTCAGAAAAAACATGCACAAAGTAATAAAAATTACTTATTTCAGTTTTGTATAGGTGTATTTTTAAAAAGGGGGTATGTACCTGAGTCTGTGGAAAACTCTTCTATTGAATTTCTGTGCTGGATCTCTGCGTTTCTGGCATTTGTCTTTGGTCTGACCAGGAAACAAAGCTTAACTAGTGGCTGGTATTTTTTTTTATTCTCCTACAACACAAATATTGCTTATGGATGTGGATATATCCATGTGTTTCTTCTAATACTGGAGTCTTGACACACAGGTGAAGCTCACCAGTGGCATTCTAGGGTGATGCGCACACTTTCTCTCTTATGGAACCAAGCCAAAAGTGTTTACTTTTCTCTGGACCAACGCACACAACACACACACACAGACAACACAATCCTTTACTTTTTGCATCCAGAGACAGGGAGGAAGTACCTTACTTGCTGATTTTCCTCCTCTCCTGCCCCAAACTTTAAAACTTGCTTGTAGAGCTTTTCTCTCTGCAAAGGAAACCCCACCGCTTTTGGTTGTGATGTGTGTCTGAGCCTTCAACATTTAAATACTGGATTTTTCCACTCTTTGTTCCTTTTTTTCTTTTCTTTCCACCAGCAGAGCTGCCTGCAATACAGCTTCGGAGATCCACTTGCCAGAAACCACAGGGCTGCTGTGGGCAGAGAAGGTGTTGGAAAAAAAAATGCAAAGATTTTTTTGCGGGTGTTTATGTGTGTGCAGCGAGAGCCAAAAAGCGTACCTGCTTTAAAATATCTATAACTTCACTCTAAAGAGAAGGGCATCCTTCTGCTTCCCTTCTGCAGGGATTCAGACAAGCTGTAGATGGCAAATAGTTTCATAGGTCGCTTGATCTCCTGGGAGATCAGCAGTCCTATCACAAAAAGCATGCAGTACATAATGAAACTTAAGGCTTGAATAACCGCCCCCCCCTTCCTCCTCTCCCTGCTCCCGGCCACATATTGAGTGTGATTGGTGGCTGGTTTTCGTGCTGGTGGGTGTTGCTAGGTGGGAAGAGAAAGGATGGCAGGGAATCCACCAATCGGTGCCCTGTCACTACCCCACATTAGATTGTGGAAGGACATCCACATGGTTGCTGAGGCTCCTTCAGAGTAGGCTGCGGGGGCTGTGTGATTTATGTTGATATGCTCCAGATGAATTGCCCGCAAGGTCCCTTCTGCCTGATTGCAGCCATTCAACAATTTGCCTTTTTGAGGGGCAGCAAATACAAAGCTGAGCCTGCAAGAATAGCCGAAAGCAGCAGAGTTAGGAGTTAGGAATCATTCTGTGATTCACAGGATAGAAGACTGGCCCATCCGAGGCAGCTTTGTATCAATTCACGACCACTGATATTAGCCCAGTTTTATAAAGCCTTAGTAAGACCACACTTAGAATACTGCATCCAGTTTTGGTCTGTATATTATAAAAAAGATGTAGAGACTCTGGAAAGAGTGTAGAAAAGAGCAACAAAGAGGATGAGCGGGCTGGAGACTAAAGCATATGAAGAACCATTTCAGGAATTGGATTTGTCTAGTTTGGTGAAAAGAAGGACTAGGAGTGACATGGTAGTAGTGTTCCAATATTTGAGGGGCTGTCACAAAAAAGAGGGGGGTCTATTTTCCGAAGCACCAGAAAGCAAGATAAGAAACAATGGATGGAAACTAATCAAGGAGAGAAGCAACCTGGAATAAAGGAAGAACTTCCTATCAGTGAGCACAATTAACAGTGGAATTTCTTGCCTTCAGACGTTTTGGGTGCTTCATCACTGGAGGTTTTGAAGAAGACACTAGACAGCCACTAGTCTGAAATAGTATAGGATCTCCTGCTTATGCAGGGCTTTGGACTAGAAAACTTTAATGATCCCTTCCAACTCTATTATGTTCTGAGGACTTTGGCTGAACTAGATTCACAGATTCTGCTTAATCCTACAGTGGTTTCCCCGGTTGCAGCTTATTTTAAATGTGTACATTGAGCCATTATGACTTGAAAATGATAATTTGTTATTATCATCTAATAACCTATCAGAATAGGTTATTTTCCATTTCTCTAAAAGAAGACTAGGACTTTTTCAGACTAAACCCAGAGAGAGTGATAGAAATAGGGGAGCTGGAGGAAAAGAAACAGGCAAAATACAGAATGAGAAGTTGGTTCAGTTCTACAGTTTGGTTAGAGAAAATGCTACTTTAAGGTTTGACTGTTCCTTGTTCTTTTCAACTTGGCTGTTGCCTACTTGGTTTTGCTTGACTAATAGCACACATACCTACATACTGAAAAAGCGGTTAGAATGCTTATTGGACAAATAAAGGATAGACAGCTGAGCTATTGAACATAATTCTTTTGTAAAAGGCCTAGCTCTATTTAATAGTTATTATTCATGCAGAATAATTACTAGTTTAGTGATTTGGAGAAAAGTCAAGTATAGAAGAATGTCCATTAAATAAACTAGTAATGAAATCAAAATAGCTTTGCAAGCTGTTATTTATCAATGGCCAGTGGTGGTTGTCTGAAGAATTGGAATTGTACTAATAGCAATTCTCTCTTCTCCTAATAAGGTTCTGAACAGCTGCTTTTGCTACCTATTCAGTAATTGAAGTTCTCTCTCTCTCTCTCTCTCTCTTTTTCTCTCTCTCTCATCTCCCTAGGTCAGCGTAACTCTTATTTTTTTCAATTTAATTTTTCAGTAGCTGGACAGAAACTGGATGAAATCTTCAATTTACTGCTGGGTAGATAACAAAGCATATCATACCTGCTTCAAAGATCTCGACAGCCATCAAGCTTTTCAGGGAGTTTCCTAGTGGTTGTTTTGATTTTTGTGGCCCACTTACATTATAGCTAAAGTATAATGTGGAGATTGGGGAAATGAGAATCATCCCATTCCATCTACGTATCTCAGTAGACATCCACTCTGAATGAGGAAACGCTCCAGTTTTGAAGGTTTAAGATTCCAGGGATTATATGTAGTACACTTTGCCCACAACAGATCTGCTTGTTCTTTGAGCTATAAATCTTTTCCTTCCTGTTGTTGTGATCCAAATATTATATTTTTAAAAAGGAAAAAAAAAAGAGAGAAAAGAAATCTCTCCAAATTCTGGTGCCATAGCTGTGCAAGAGGTGAAGAAAATTCTCTTTTCCTGCACCACAGGTTTTGATTAGTGGAACTGTTCTGGATGATTTACAGTGTGAATAATGTCGCTTGTTTGCATCTGGTGGCAGAGTCAAGTGTTTCTCACTGTGAAGAAATTTCAAATTACTTTTCAAATAAGATCACTCAAATCCAGGCTGACATGCTTGTCCCTGTATTAGCAAATTCATGACTTTTTATTGTTTTGTTAAGGCTTTGGCACAGTAGTGTTCCTATGATCAGGAGTTTTGAAGCAATTTTTAAGAAATCCTTCAATGCAATTTTATCTCTTAACTTATAATACAGCTTGATTAGCTGCAATTGGATGTGTCTGGTATAGAAAGGAGTTGAGGGTCATAAAAAGGGGAAACTATGTAGGATACCAGCTGTTCTCAAGTACAAATGGGAGCTTTTCCCTCATGTGTAAGGTTCTTGTAAGGCTGGGGATATAGTAGTTGGATTATGAAGATCATTTGTCTCAGCCATGGGAACTCATTGGGTGGCATTGGGGCAGTCCTTCTTAGATCGGCCTGCTTTAAAGGATGTTATTGTTTTGGGGAAAATGGGAAGAAGGATGCAGAGAGCTCCTGGAAGAAAAACAGCATACAAATCTAATGCAACAACAATAAGGGAAGGCTAGAAACTGAACTATTAGAGTCAGTGCCCAGTTGATTAGACTGTGAGAAGCATTCAGACAAAGAGAATACTAGTAATATCCATTTCTATCAGCTGCAGAAAGTTTCTGTATGTTACACACTTGTGTGTTTAATAAAGAGCATCTACTAACTTAGAGGGAAGGAAGAGAGACCTACCTGATGGTGTAGAGCAGGGCTGTGAAACTCCTGGCCCGCAGGCCGGATGTATCATGCCTTGGCCACGCCCACACCCGGTTTAGCAAAGGGGAAAAAAGTCCCAATACATCACGTGACACTGACGTGACGACGTGAGTTTGACACCCCTGGTGTAGAGATTCTTTGATATTCTACAGTGGTTTTTTGGTCCTTTTAGCAGAATGCTTTCCCTTGGTATTATAATACACAATAAAAAAAATAAACAGAAGTTTTGTATCAAATGGAAAGGGACTAGAAATGCAATCTTATGCATGTCTGCTTAAAAGTAAAGCTTTTGGGATTTCAAAAGAAACAGTTACAATAAAGGTATATAGAATTGTAACCTAAATTTGGAAGAAACGATGTTTGCAAAGGCTTCTAGTTATTTCCGTTAGAAGTCTAATAATGCAACTTTTGCTAGTGTGGAAATAAAATATACCTTGAGTGCTATTAATAGCCTGGAATCCATAGAGTACTCTCTGGCTTAAGCCATTATCCTTTGTCTGTAATAAGGCCATTAATTATTCTCAGCCATTCCAACAGTATAAAGTACATTATAGTTTAGCTTTTAGGACAAGATAAAGGTGACTCATAATAATTATCCAGGGTATAGGAATAAAGTAATACCTCAAGGAGGCAAAATGAGAATATAGGTAAGTATTTTTAGAAGTAAAGGTATATTAGGGCATAGATGGGTATTTTTGCTGCAGCTGTAAAGGAATAATATGAAAAGGAATGAACTGTTAGAAAATGGTTATTGGCAGCTTAGCAGTAGAACTCATACTCTGCATTCAGTCTTGACTATTCAGAGGTGTGTGTGAAGAATAAAATCTTATATGTAAGCTGCTGTGAGTCAGTAAAGACCATACTATAACATGTATGACTTAGAAAGGCAAGATGGTGGCCACAACTATCTTGTCTCACCCATTAAGTATGCATATCACTGTGTAGGTAAAAAGGGAAGGGCTTTGATTACAGGATTGTAGCTGCCATCTTGATTTATTTGACTCCTTGCTGACACTCGTATCTTGCCTGGATTCTAATAGCAGCTTCTTTTCCTTCTAGGAAAGTGCAGTCTTCACAATCCATTTAGATCCAGACAGGGTACTGTTTAAACAAAAAGGTTGTTGCTGGTTAGTTGACACTTTTACTGTTGAATATACTGACTCTTTTTGCTTTGTCTTTCCTATCTACATTATTCATGATTAGTACATTGGTTAAGTTTTTCACACTATGCAAGGTGGAATGAGTCCAAACCATGATGCCATACTCCTGCATCACAGTGCCAATGAAATAAACTCCATGGGGATATTATTGATTGGTACTCATTGGCACAGTTGCAAAGTAACTGAATAAGCACTAGATGTGTGTGTAAAAAAAAAAAAAGAACAAACACGAGTGTCTGTCCTTGGGTTCTTAATTTAAATAGAATAATACAAACTATTTAATTTAAATAGAAAAATACAATAGAAAAGGAGATCCATGAAAAGGATAAATTCTGTACAAATTTGGAGACAGTGAAAGGAGAGGGATATGTTAAAAATGCTACAATTAAATTGCAAAGGGAAGACATAAAGTTAACTAGGAAATTCAAGGGAGAAATCTTAGTATTATACAAAAGTATGACATCACTCTCTGAATGTATGGAGGAATTCATCTTTGCCCGAACCAACTTCCTGCAGCTATAAACTCATCGCCACCACAGAGAGAGTGGGATTCTGCACCACTGTATCCTTCCTTTGTATATTTTTAGGAAACATGTTTGCTATGGGTTAGGCCAGTGATGGCTAACCTTTTCCGGACTGAGTGCTCAAAGCGCATGTGTGCACGCATGTGCACGAACCTCCAAAATGCAATGCACGTACGGCCCACATGCAGTGCCCCATCCCTATGCATGTGTGTGCGGCCCACACCTGTGCCATGCGCATGGGCGTGCGCATGCACCCCATGTACGCCCCACCCCGTGCATGCATGGGCCCACTCCCGTGCATGTGTCCCACCCCCGTACATGCGTCGCAGAGAGCTGAAGACCAGCTGGCTGGCAGGAGGCACGCGCGCAGGTGCGGCGGAGCTGAGCTAGGGTGATGGCTTGTATGCCCACAGAGAGGGCAGTGCGTGCCACCTCTGGCATGCGTGCCATAGGTTCGCCATCACGGGATTAGGCTGATCTTCCCAGGGCTTTTATCATTCCTTCCTTCCTTCCTTTCTCAATTCAGTTCTCTTTCTCTTTTGACTCTGACTTGCACAGTTCAGGTTCCAGCCTCCATAATGGAGGGAATATCCTGCAGGCTCTTAGCTATAGAGTGGTTTCCAGCTTTCTTGTCATAACTTTCCTGTTATTTCCTAAATGAAACTTAGTTTCTCTTCTGTCCATGTGCCAGCCTCAGGAACACTTCCTTATAAAAGTTGTATTCCTAACAATAGTGTTTTTTCTCAACATGTGTTCTTTTCTGCAATAAAAAGTTTCCTGCTACCCAGCAGGATGTTTGCAGGTTTGTGACAGAAATACATGACTGGTAGGAATCACAAGAGCAGCTATTCTGAGAAAGCACTCTGGACATGTACCACAGAAATGAGAGGTAAACAATTTGAATCCTAGTTTCTGAGAATATTGGTATAGGGACATTGTGAACCAAAACAATATTAATTGCTTGAATACACTTAACATGCACATTTTTTTCTGAGCACGTCAAAGCATAAGAGGTGAACAGTGGGCATCAGGAGAAGGGATTTAACACTTTCTGATCCTGTGAAAAGTTTCCTCTCTCTAAAACTGCTTTTAGAGAGAAAACTGATATTGACATCTGTAAGAGCCCTTAAAAACTAGCTATCAGCTTTTGAAGGGTCCCTAATTTTCTTCTTAGAGCCAGTTTGCTTTAGTGATTAAAGCATCAGGCTAGAAACCCGGAGACTGTGAGTTCTAGTTCCACCTTAGGCACAAAGCCAACCAGGTGATCTTAGGCCAGTCACTTTGTCTTAGGCCTTCGGAAGGATGCAGTGGCAAACTACTTGGAAAAACCTTCCCAAGAAAACTGCAGGAGCTCAATCAGGCAGTCTCCAATCAGACAGTATGGAACAGAAAAATAATAAAAATTCTTTTAACCAGTAGTCCTGAGGCTACTTATCCTTTGTTGTATACTGTATACATCCTGTTTGATTGTTTGTCTGAGAGTTGGTAGTTCTTTCATTGGGGTATTGTTTACTGAAAGATTGTTGGTCCGGTATTAACCCTGGTGTTAATCTCTGCTAAGATGGTGTGAATTGCTGATGAGGAAATGTTTTAGTCTTTTTGTTTTCTTTTTGGCTTTATTGTCTCTTTTGAATGCTATGTAAATATTATTTGTGTTGTTAAACCTAAAGAAGGATCAAACCATCAGCACCCTGTGAGCGGACAAAGGATGAACCCCACTTATTATGGACAGATCACAATGTATACAACAAGCCAAAGAATTACTGGAAGACCTGAAAGAGACCTATATCATAGTTAATACCAATCCAATACAGAAACTAGACAACTGGATTAACAGAATCCTTGGTAATGTTATCAAGAAAAGTCATATCACAAAAGAAGAATAGTGGCAGATGAAAAGCAATGGATTCCCCCTCCCAAACACTGACAAATCACACTCTCTTCTAGCACTGATGATGTTACTTGGTTGGTAATGAAATGTCTGCAAGAAAATAACCAAACTGAGAGAGCATCAAGGACCCAGAAAAGTGTATATTTGCACTTCACTGCTGCCATTGGTGAAAAGCAGATGTAAGAGAAGGAATGGCACAGGTATCAGCAACTCGCGGCTCTGGAACCACATGTGGCTCTTTCAGCCCTCTGCTGTGGCTCCCGATGCTGCTGCTGCCGCCTCCATGGCCGGCCCGCACAGTGAAAGTTAATGCACAATGGGGGAGACGGGGTCCCTTCCTCCTCCTGGAGCCCATTATGACACAGAGCCACATTGTGACCCTCCAACAGCAGCGCTGTTGGCTGCAGCGCAGCACGGGGTGGGCCAGTGTCTTGGGGCGGAGAGCAGGTTGTGCGTCCAGCACCAACCAAGGCTGGAAGCAGCCTCCCACCATTTCATGCTGCAGTTGGGCAGCAAGAGACAGAGACAGACAGAGAGAGAGACAGAGAGACAGAAAGAAAGGGAGAGAGAGAGAGAGGGGGGGGGAAGAAAGAGAGAGAGTCATGTGACTGAGTGGGAGTGAGTGATGTCAAGTTGGCCACTCTCACTCAGGTTTTGTGGCTCCCGGTGTTTTCTTTTCTGTGGGAAACGGGTCCAAATGGCTCTTTGGGTGTTTAAGGTTACAGACCCCTAGAGGTGGAGTCAAAAAGGGGATCAGGCTAGAAGCCCTACATAGCCACAAGTGAACTAGGTCTACCCCCCTCCCCCTGCCCGAGTGACTCAGAGAACATAACCAAGCTAAGAGACTACCAAGGACCTCACAGAGAAGTGTATAGTTGCACTCTGATGTCATTGGTGAGAAGCAGATGTAGAAGAAAGAATGATAGAACATGAAAGCTGAGTGAAAAGGGAGGTTATCTTAAAATCCCCTAGAATTACATATTCACAAACATCTAAATCCAACCTCCCTTGAGTGCCATTAACCATTAGCTAACTCAATCCAGGTTCCAACTTCAGTTCAGAAGTTTCCTATGCATAGGCTTTTAGCAAGAAACCAGCTTAATTGAATCTTCATGTGTGGACCTGGTCTTTCACACCCCATAAAGGGGAGAAGTGAAAACATCGGTCTAATTCTTGTTTTTCCTCCTATTTCTTCACACCTGGATAAGGAACCGTCCTGTTCAGGAATGGTTGAAGACATCTTGCTGCTCGGGGTAACCTCCCCACAATCTACATTAGCCTTAGCATTGTTTTGCAGTGTGAATGGACCAGAACAGAAAGCTTTCAGTAGCATTGGAGGCAAAGGTATAATTGCATTTTCCCTTCTGGTCTTCAAAACCTCATGAGGACTGGTCTCTTGACTTCTTGAGGTAGCTGTTTCAGGCTGCCTAGTGGTTAAGTCAGGCTTGTTTCTAAAGAAAACTGTGTTGCTTCCCTTAATCAGGTGGGCGGTCAGTATATCTGGATGTCCCTTAAAAACCAATATTAAGTGCCATTGTTCTTTATCATCGCTAGCTGTGAATACAAATAAAATATTTGAATGTAAGGCATATTTTGAACAACCTTGCGTAAAATATAGTTAAATTATTACAATAGAGCTTGTTTATTAAAATAATGAAGTGATGTTATTTCTCCATTCCTGGTGTCTTAGTACCTGATATTATTCTAGTCCTGTTTCCATGGAAACAGCACACACTGTTCCTTTTGCTTGACCTGAAGTTCAAGCCCTGCTGATGCTGTTGAAATGCCAAGAAACACCTACACTTTTATTAAAAACAAAAATTAGATATGCAAAAAAAATAAAATCTAAAAGAAAGAAGTGAAGACCCGTGATTTATATTCCGGCAAGGGAGAGGAATAAGAATAGCTATGACAAGGAAATGAGAAATAACTGTTTCAACTATTTTAGCAGCATGCTACATTCAATTTGTCAAATCACTTAGATTTGGATGGAATCATTATCTATTAATGCTTGTATGTTACGTGTTTTGTTTCTTAGAAGTTTCATTAGATGGCCAGAAGCTTGCTGTTTTAACAAGTATATTTTGGAAAGTATAAAGTTAAGCTGTTCCTAAGGCTGTGTGTCAATTTGTATAGATCGTAACAAAGAAAAAATAGGACTAAATCAGGACTAAATTTACATTAGGAGCATTTTGTTACAAGCACCACTGACCTAAAATTGTAGAAATATCAGGAAATCAATTGTACTTCGGTAAATTCTAATTTAGTGAATCTAGCTAGAAATCTGAACAAACCAATAGTCATATCATATTTACTCTAGTGGGAGAAGTGTATGAGCACAGACTATTCCTTTTAGAACATAATACAGGATTAAAGACTAATTATACATGTATGTAGTAGCAATTTGGTATCTCTTATTTTTCTTATATATAATCAGGGATAAATTCAACCTTGCAATAGACAATGAGATGAGGCAGAATGCAGTTGAGCTACAACTGCTGAAAGTCCAATTTTATTATTTATAGCTTACACAAAAGGCTAGTATGTTTTCTAACTATATATGCTAATTGGTTGGCCAAAGGAAAAGTATCCTTGGTTCAAGCCACTGTCAGTAGATAAGTATTTTTGGTACCTACAATACTTAGACTCCTTCTCATCAGGTTCTGTAATTTATTCTCCCAAAGTTTCTCAGTCTCTGTCTCTGTCTCTGTCTCTGTCTCTCTCTGTCTCTGTCCCTGACTCTCTCTCTCTCTCTGTCTGTCTCCCTCTCCCTTTCCCTCCCGATCTTTGTGAATTCTGCAAAACTAGATGCATAAGAAAAAATTGGAGTAAGTAATAGCATGTATAGGTCACCATTTCACTATTTCAGTGCTCCTGATTAGGATTAGGAGACTCATTCCCCAGCTATTTTGCACTGAGAAGAAAAATTAATTGACACCAATGGGATATATTTATTAATTTTGTAATCTTCCAATACAAGCATAGATGGGGAGGGTGGTGGTGTTCCTACCTACACCAGGATTCTAATCTGAATTGTCTATTCATTTACTTTTTGAAATCTACTCTAAAAATTATTCAAATGGTGTATTACATCTAGCTTGGCTTTCTGCAAACAGCAAATAGATTTTTTGTATCCACCACGTGGTGCAAATGAGAACTCCAGCGGAAGTCAATTGGTGAGGTTAAACTGTATTTAACAACCTTAAGACTACATTAGAAGCAAAACTGCACACGTACAAAATGGACACAAGGTGTTGATAAAATTGTGACATAATAAAACACCTTTTAGCATAATGTGGTATTGCTGGCAAGTGGTGAATTATAGAGGTGGACATAAAAAAGCTAATGGAAAGTAGGTCACTGGAAGATATAGAGAAATGAGAAACAGCTTCATAAGAAAGAATGGAAATGTTATGGTAATTATAAAAAAAAAAATACAAATTTACTATTGAGCAGGAAATTAGAGCAAATAAAGCCCGTACTGTAAAGTAAAAGAGGAAGCACTTAATGGACTCTCTTTAAGTCACACTTCAAAAAGATTATTGTTAATGTGTGCTAAATGAAATGATGTAGGAAGAAACAGAATAGAAATCTAGTAAAAATTAACATTTTAGAACATTCAAATTGGCCAGATGGTCATAAAATTTATGTTTGCAAATTGCTAAACAGACAGCTAAATCATCCTTAGAAAATGTCTAAAATCCATAAAATTATCCATAGCAGGAAATAGTTAAATATTATTTTTGCAGAAAGTTGGGGGGATGTCATATGGAATAGGTATAAATGCTCATGATTGATGCCCTGATGCCATTGTCATCTCGGATAAATAAATTTGGAAGTTTTTTGATAATGCTGCAACATCATGCAAAGCCTACATGATTGGGAGTGAAAAAAGAAATGTAGCTATGGATTACAATATTTCTGTTGTTCCATTTTCAATTGGTTGAAAAACGGAGAAGTATTGAATTCGGGTGCTTAATTCATAGAGTTCCTGGTGCTATAAATCAAAAAGCATTGAGTGAGGGTTTTTTTTTAATGGATTTTCTCCAGAAAAAAATCTGAAAGAGAAAATATTTGGAAATGATGGAAGATTACAAATGGAGGACAAAATGTAAAAAAATAAATAAATCCATGAACAATAAAGAGTAATTATGCAGGTAAATCCTTTGAAATGGCTTATATTAATGCTTCTTTTGGTTGTCTTCCCTCACGTGGCTCTTCAGAAACTGTTAAGTTTATTATGTGACGGCTTTTATTGGAAGAGCTAGCTTGTTCATGCCACTGTAAATATGACCATTTTTCAAGATGTCACTGATTTTTTAAAATAATGTTTTGGGGAAACACAGCCATGTAAATCTTGAATTCAATCTGTATTCCATTTATCTCTTGGTCTGAGAAAAGTCTGAAGATCAAATCATGCATGTTTCTCAGAGGGAACATCCTACAGTACTTGCAGCATACAGATCTGCTGTTGTAAATTCTTACTGGAAAAGAAATTATATTTTTTTAAAAATATATAAAATCATAACTTGAAAGGGTCATTGAACACATCGATTCCAATCCCCTACTCAGTGCACAAATGCAAATTAAAGTATGCCTTAAAGATGGGTATCCAGGCTCTGTTTGAAAACATTCAGTGAATGGAAACTCATCACCTCCCTTGGTTCCTTTTCTCATTAGCTTCTTCTTCCATGAAACCCTACGTATCATTGCTCTGAGTTTATTAAAATTCATTTCCTTTAAGAGGCATGTTTCACTATTTTCAGCTTTGGATTCTCTTAAATTAAAAAAAAAATTCCAGCATTATGTAATCACTTTCCCTGAAAGTTCTCACTACATCTACATTGTCTAGTAAAATCATTTACATTGGTAAGGGTGACATCAACATGTCTCCTTAATTCTCTGAAGGATAAGATTGTCAGCAAGTTACGTTAGGAATTTCCTGGAATAATCGGGCTTGCTAGAGTTGGTCTTCTAGCTGGTCATTATAGATAGTCCTCAGCTTACAACAGTTTGTTTACCAACCACTCAAAGTTACAATAGCACTGAAAAAAGTGACTTATGGCCATTTTCACACTTACAACCGTTGCAGTCCTCAAAGTCACATGATCAAAATTCGGACGCTTGGCAAATGGCATGAATTTAGGATGGTTGCAATGTCCTGGGGTCATGTCATCAGCTTTTGAAGCCTTCTGACGAGAAAACTCAATGGGGAAGCCAGGTTCACTTAACCACTGTACGACTAACTCAACAACTGCAGCAGTAGTAGGATTCAGCCAGTTCTCTCCAGATCACGCGAACCAGTAGCGGTGACTGCGGGAGGCTCCGCCCACCTGCCTGGACATAATGCACGACTACTGCACATGCACAGGCCATGCGCATGCACAGAGGTGGCACGTGCACTCACATTTGCGAATCGATAGGGAAGGTAAGTGAATCCCACCTCTGAACTGCAGTGATTCACTTAGCAACTGTGGCAAAAAAGATCGTAAAATGGGACAAAACTCACTTAACAAATGTCATGCTTAGCAACAGAAATTTTGGGCTCAATTGTGGTCACAGGTCTACCTGTATAAAGTTTTCTATCAATGATACTTCATAGTTTTTAAAATATTTACAGTCCGCTTTTAGAAAGTGTCAGCCACATATTGTCCCTTGGTGGGTGGGAAGGATGTTAACAAGAGTGTTGCTTTCATTTTTTTCTTCCTTTTTTTTCATCCCATTATGCCAGCTAGGTTCCCTTAGATTTACCTTTTACAGGTACGGAAACTTTAACTTATTACTGCTTCTATTCTTTTTTAAAGAAGTTGTATCCTTTAATTGTTGTTCTCTAGTCATGAAAATCTTCCAACAGAGTTACATTTGAATCATGAGAATGAATCATGGCCCACTATTGAGGTGTGATTATATTATTTTTAGGTCCGAATAAATTGAATTATTTATATGGTACACAGTAAAGAAGGATAATCACAGTTTTAATCATAATTCTCTGCTGAGAGTTTTCCATCTTTAGATTTAGTCTCTCTAAGGAATATATGCAAGGGACCGAAAATGTTAAGTGGAAGTATTGTCTTCAAGCTAGTATGAGACAAATCTCTTGCCCTTTTCTATAGAGTTGGATTATAATTTAATGACCTCTTCTGAATTCTGAGGCCAGCAAAAAGATATTATCTTTGGCCAAAGGACAGAAGGCAGCTAACATGTATAAAAGGTTAATCTATTTAATAATGGATTCTTAGCTTTTTGTTTCATCTCATGGATTTGGGCCTTCGACCAAGGTCTGATATTCAGGCCCAGGCTTGGTAGTTTGTAAAGTAATAACAGCTACAATTAGGAAAGAGAAATTCTGAGCATGTACAGAATCATTCATCTCTATTATTAAATTCAGTCACCACCTAGTGCAGCCTGTTTCTATACCTGGGATTTGCAGGCAGAAATACCAGATAAGGCAAACTAAGGTGGGGTCTTCTTCTTTCTTTTCTTCTTTCTCCTATTCTTCTTTCCCCTCCTCCTCCTCCTCCTCCTCCTCCTCCTCCTCCTCCTCCTCCTCCTCCTCCTCCTCCTCCTCCTTTTGCTTCTTCTTCTGTTTTTCCTTCTGGTGCTTCTGCTTCCTCCTCCCCTCCCTTCTGCTCCCCCTCTCCCTCCATGTCTTCCTGTTCTACTTTTTCCTCTTCTTTCTCTTCTTTCTCTCCCCCTCTTCCTCCTCCTCCTCCTGTTATTCTGAAAGATAATTTAGACAAAATGGAATTCCACTCTTCTATTGTGTAAGAAGTGTAGAAAGACCTTAAATGGCTGCAATGTTCCTGCAATTCACCAGTAATGTTAATGGTGACATTAAGCCACTCCAGTAGGAGTTAGTGAAGCACATCAAATCTCATAGAAATCAGAACAAAAAAAAAGCCTTTTTTTGTTGTGAGGGAGAGGAAAAACTAATGGAATAGGCAGCAGAGAATCCCCACATAGTGGGTAAAAATGTATACAAAAAAGCTGGGAAGAGGTTGTACAAAGAGAACAGATATTTGCAATCAGAGTGATGCCATTTTTGAATATGATGGAGCTGATTACTTTGGGCTGAAGCAGATGTCTGGGAGGTTAACTCTTAAAAGCCAGTTATCTAAGGCAGCATACAAAATATTTATATATTCTGTCGTTTGTAATCTCTAACGCTGCCTGGCAGTTAATAACAAAATAGCATATTTAATAATTAAAACATCTATGGTAATAATGATAATAAAGTTAAGTTAAAATTAAAAACTGAGCAAACCACCAAAACAATAAAACGCAAATTAGTTCCCCAAAGTCACTTGGAAGAACACCATTTTAACTAACTCCCTGAAGGTGGCCGCAGAAGAGACTGCTATACAGAATAAAAACCTGAATAACAATAAACTGGAGAGGATAATAGAACTAAAAATTGGTTTTCCAAGATTTGCCTAATTTCCCCAAGACATGATTGGTCTGGCCAATGATTGATCTGAACACGAGGCTCGCTCTACCGGTAGCTTTCATCTTGCATCTGGGCAATCTCTTCCTCCTCCTTTCCCTCTCTCTCTACTGTGCTATTTTGCATAAACAACTGCCTCTTTTGCAGTTCCAGAGAAACAATTTGGGAATGAAGCTTCATGCAGCATTTGGAATTGAAACAGGGCAAATTAAGTTGATTTAAAACACTTCGGTTTTGAAAGATGAAATTCACCGCAATGTCTAGCTTCATCCAGACCAGTGTCAGCCATCCATGAGACTTCTATGGAATGACAAAGACTTTACTAGATTTGGGTAAATTAACAATAACTAACCCTGCCCCCCCCCATGCTATTGTGTGAAATTATGTGATGGTGTCTAAAAATATACATACTTGTGTACCACATGTTTTGGCAGCTTTTTAACCTCAATTCTACTGAATTGTAGCTAACATCTATAGGAATCTAACTAGCATCTACTTTCATATAGCATTCAATTTACTTTGTGATATGTAATATGTATTAATCCAGGGGTCCCCAACCCCCGATCTGTGAACTGGCACGGGTCCACGGCATGCCAGAAACCAGGCTGCGTGAACAAGCAAAGCCCCATTTGTGGGATGCAGGCAGCACACGAAACCACACCCCCTTCGGTCTGCGGAATAATCTCTCTCCACGAAACCGGTCCCTGGTGCCCGAAGTGGTTGGAGCCCACTGCATTAGGCTGTTTATTCGAAAGATTTTAAAAATTATACTTAGATGATATATTGAATTTTGGACTTTGCTTTGCTGTATTTGTCCATTCAGCCAAAGATTGTATGTAAATTTAGTTCAAAAAGTCCAGAGAAATAAAAACTGACCTTAGTTTTAAGGGTTGCTTTTTCTATAGAACACTAAATTATTACTCAGTTCCAACTGTTAAATTGCTATATTATTCTTGACTCTTTCCTAAGGACTCTTATCTGTAGTTGTGCCTTCAATTGATACTTGGAGTAAATTCCTTAGTTCATGAAATGCCCAAACCTCTTTTTTTCTAAAGAGGTCCAAACCCTTCAGTAGATGAGAAGAACATTGAATGTTGCCTTTAAGTGTGCATTACCTGCCCTTTGATATATTGCACTTCATCTAGTGTAATGTATCCCTGTTTAGTACAGAAGTGGATCTAAACTTTGAGGGGTCCAAATTAGAATATCTGGAGCAAAGTCTATGATGCTTTCTGCCCCTAGACTGAAGTAATTCTATTTCAACATGCTTGAAGTCAGCTTTCCCATTAATGTTTCTTTCCAGGTCATGATTAAAAATACTTGGTATACTCAATTGTGCTGAGGTTATTATCTTTGTTAACTTCAGACTGCTTCAGTTTTAAAATTGTTGTGCTTTTAATACATAGTATTGGGGGTATATATTTTAAAGAAAATTGATGTTATTTATTGCTTAAGTGTTTTCAATTGCCCACACCATAGTGACTCTTAGCGCAAACTAGTTGGTCAAGAACATTATTGCTTAGGAGTCTTTGTGCATTAGTGGACTGTGGACAACTGTCCTCAGTGAAATTGTATTTTTTAGAAATACATCATCTATAATCATTTCCTTGGGGATTGTACGGACTTATTGTTGATAACTGCTCTTGAGACCTGTTCAGTGCTGTAAATTTTCTGAATTTAAGTTTTGTGTTGTAATTTGAGTTTTCACTTACAGTATATGCTTTAAGGAATCAGTTTTCAGCCACTGATCTATTTTCATAAATAAGATGACTGGTGGAGAATGCAGAGAAGTCAGAGTTGAGTTGGCAATAGACTCTGATCTGCCTGATGGTCAGTGATTGCAAGCAGGCAAAAGCTCAGGCAGGAACTGAAACCACTGGCCAACTTGCTGGCAAGGTTGAGGCAAACTTGAGCTGATGACTGTGGGAGATTAAATCTCTTTACCCCACAGTCCAAGATTTAAAGGCTGCTCAAGCTTTCCCTAGAGTTATAGATAGATATAGGGATGGAGAGAGAGAGAGAGAGAGAGAGAGAGAGAGAGAATTATTTATGGTTTGTAGTATCTGAGCCAACTCAACTCAAGCATTTTACAGCTTGGCATAGAACAGCAAATGGCCCCAGTCAGGTTGCCCCATTTATTCATCAGGTTGCTGAACACCCAGGTAGACTGGATATCTACCAGGTAAAAGGAAAGCAAAGTAATTCAAATCAGCAGTCTGAGCAGCTCATCTCACATTGCCTAGTAGAAGGGCTGGCCTAATGGAGCAGTTCCCATATTATCAGCATGTGTGAATAACTACAGCAGGAGGTGATTCAAACTTTGACAGAAAATGAATGGATTGAAGTTATGGTCCTGCTACCTCTCATCCAAGGCTTGGTTTCTCCACACTCCTCTCTCCCCTCCCCTCTGTTTCATCTCTGCTGCACATAATTGTGCCAGTTCATAGCAAAAAGCAAAAGACTATATTTATAGGATATAAAAATGAACATGCTGTACTTCCTTTTGATTTGTTTATCAAAACACTGGGCATGTTCCCATTTATGTTGTACAAATCATTACGGTTCATATGCAACTTTTTTGTTACCAGTTAGGTGGACTATAGAACAATTTTATTGTGATCCTGTCCTCTCTGTTGTTTGGCAGTCCTAAATAGCAAGCTCAGATGGTCCATGTCAACAGCATCAGATTGTGTTGACTGAGGTAAGCAGAATCTCAAAGACAGCACCATTGCCCATCTCAATAAATAGTTTCCATAGAGACCACAAAGAATGACATTTGTAGAATAAAATATTAAATACCTAATCTAGTACAGCGATTTTCTCTTTAATTTGATATCACATATGCAAGTTTTTGGCTTCCCTCATTACAAGTCGTCCTTGACTTGCAAGCTAAATTGGGATCAAAATCTCCATTGGTAAGCAAAGTGGTTGCCCAATTTCACATTTTTGCTATGGTTGTTAAGTGAATCAATACAGTTAAGTGAATCACATGGACATTAAGCAAATCTGGCTTCCCCCTGTCACTGCGTTATGTGTTTGCCAGCTGAGCGTCCATTCTGAGCAGTACGGTAGTCTGCCAGAGAACCTATCTGTAGCAACTGAGATAAGACTGGTCTTGTGAGACATTGGACTACTGTGCATGTCTACATTCTTTCTTTTCTAACTTCCTGATTTATACTTCTTTTGTTCATCTCTAAGATGTAGTTATCTAGTTTTGTTTGCTTTTATAATAAAATCCTTATTAGAATATATACTTCGGGTTTTCTTTCTTTAAAAGTATACAGCATGGAAAACAAGATCTATTCACCTCTAATTAATTACAGTTTCCCCAGGAGGGGAACGAGGCTGATTCACGCTTCGACACCCCCATTGAGTTATATATACATAATTTTTTAAATATATATGCTGGTTACTAAATGCCCAAATTTTGATCATGTGACCATGGGGATGCTGCTATGGTTGTAAGTGCAAGGACTGCTCATAAGTCACTATTTTCAGTGCCATGTAACTTTCAACAGTCGCTAAATGAATGGCTGTAAATTGAAGACTACCTGTTTAGAACTGGTTCTGCAATTTATTGGTAATGATAGATGATTTCAGGACACAAATAATAAAAGATTATTGTAAAGCCTCCTTATATTCTTCAGGCTTTGCTGGCATTTCCAAGGATAATTTGCTGTAGTTATTTTAATTTTATTTATTGATTTCACATTTCTAAACCACCCATTTCCCCACAAAGAGGGACTCAATCAATTATCAATCAGAATAGAGCTGGAAGGGATCATGGAGGTCTCCAAGTCCAGCTGCCTGCTCAAGCAGGAGACCCTATACCATTTCAGACAA
This sequence comes from Pituophis catenifer annectens, assembly GCF_029215685.1. Taxonomy (NCBI): domain Eukaryota; kingdom Metazoa; phylum Chordata; class Lepidosauria; order Squamata; family Colubridae; genus Pituophis; species Pituophis catenifer. Next base: position 130,679,816 of record NW_027256883.1, read on the forward strand.
GTGAGTGTCCAGTCTCTTCTTAAAAACCTCCAGTGATGAAGCAACCACAACTTCTGGAGGCAAGCTATTCCACTGGTTAATTGTCCTCACTGTTAGGAAGTTTCTCCTTAATTCCAGATTGCTTCTCTCCTTGATTAGTTTCCATCCATTGTTTCTTGTCCTGCCCTTCGGTGCTTTGGAAAATAAATTGATTCCCTCCTCTTTGTGGTAGCCTCCCAAATACTGGGAAACTGCTATCATGTCCCACCTAGTCCTTCTTTTCTCTAGACTAGTCAAACCCAAATCTTGCCACTGTTCTTCATATGTTTTAGTCTCTAGGCCTTTAATCATCTTATTTGCTCTTCTTTGCAGTTTTTGTAATCAACAACATTTGTATCAACAACGTTTTTGTAATCTGGTGACCTAAACTGGATGTAATATTCCAGGTGTGGCCTTACTAAGGATTTATAAAGTGGTACTAATACTTCACGTGAGTTTGATTCTATGCCTCTGTTTATACAACCAAAGATTGTATTAGCTTTTTTGGCTGCTGCTGCACACTGCTGGCTCAATTTTAAATGATCGTCCACTAGGACTCAAAGGTATCTCTCACAGTTAGTGTTTTTGAGCCAGGTTTTGCCTAAACTGCACTTGTACCTTTGGTGTTTCTTGTGCAGGTGTAAAACCTTGCTTTTCTCCGCATTAAATTTCATTTTGTTGGATAGAGCCCATTGTTCAAGTCTGTCACGATCTTTTTGGATCCTGTCTTCTGGGGTATTAGCTATTCCTGCTCTGGGCAATTGTACAATAAAACATCCAAATATATAAGGCAGTGTATTAAGCAATTAAAATGTGAAAAATTTTCTTAAGCCTCTCTTTCTCATGGTAAATGACTCTAAAGGCAGAGTCATTTATTTTTTTTTTAAAAAAACAACAACAAAGTAGTAAAATCAGCCATCCAAAATTATCATAACCTCTTATTCCTCTTTCTCATTTTACTTAGCCTTTCAAAAAGTGCTTTGGAATTTTCAAGCTTCTCCAAGACTTAAATGCACCTCCTGCCTCTGCTCTAATTAGTAGCAATCAGGAAGGCTAGTTGGGGACACCTGGAGTCACAGCATTGTGAAGTGTTGCCTGATGGCTACAGACGTTGCCATATGTTTCCCCGAGAAAGATTGCGATCATCTCTATCAACAGGAATCCCTGATAGGAGATGAAAGATGGTCTCTTCGTTTTTTATTTTTGTCCTGCATCATTTTCAACACGCACAAGGAACTTGTTGATCAACTTAATACTCTTTCCGCTGAGAAGGAACTTAGATGATACCAAAGCACTGTGACCCCCACAATACAAGCCATCTGGAACTCAGCGAGACATCTGATGGAAGGTCTTTGCAAAGGAATGACAGTTCTTCATGGACCATATGCCACTGCCCAGGGCAATCCAAGAAGCTGATCATGATATGCATGCAAGCGAATCTATCTAATGCAAAACAACTGTAATGATCTCATTCTAATGGAGCTGATCTACCTATTTTAGTTTATTGTTGGTATTCATCTCAAACCTTTTTCCTAGAAAGAAAACTGACTACAACTGGAAGCAGGCTTAAGGCACGTAAATCAGTATAAATTCCTTCTGTTACCTTGTCCAAGTAGCCAGTATTGCGTTTCTTTTCAAATTTCTCTATAAAAGATGGCTTTAAAAAAATCTGGCTGCTTCTGTTTGCAGTTTTCCTTAATATATAGAGCTTTTGCATTCAGCTTCTCCTGTAATACATAGCTGTCAACATAAATTTTCCCAGAATCATTTTCTTTAATGTGGATTTTTCTAATGTTATTCTTGGTTATGTAAAATCTTGCCAGTACAGCAAACCTCTGTGATTCACTCCTGGTGGAATTTATGGCGATACCAGCTCCGCCAATTAAAAAGAAAAAAGGAAAAAAAGCTTGAGCCAAGCTATTATTACCGGGGTCAGTTTCAATGTATTGTTTCTGGTTTTGATAAAGGAGAATATTTGTAACTCAGAGTTGAAATGAGGGATCCTTGGTGTTCTTTGAGCTCGGTTGTTTTCTTGCAGATGTTTCATTACCCAAATACGATAACATCATCAATGTTTCTGGTTTGTTTTAGGGACAAACATAAAAATAATAACTTGGGCTGGGAGTTAAGGGAAAGAATTTGAAGAACTAATATAAGTAAGTTTCGTTAACCTCAACCATGTACCTTCTTGATGTAAAGATTTTTTTTGGGGGGGGTATGTGTGGAAGGAAAACCATTTATTAAAAAATCTGATTGGCCCTAGGATTTGCCCCTGAAACATTATGAGGAACCTTAGAGTATAAAGGAATAGTGCTATATAAGTAACTAGCTTTGTTATTAGCACAATTAAAAATATATACACATTTTTAGGGGCTCAGTTCTAATAATTGCAATGTATAATTGAAGTCTTTGGAGGGCTACTTTCTTGATCTCGGTTTCTCTGGATACTTAGAAGGAAGCTTTTCACTGTATAAGGAATTATACAATTAAAAAATACATTATTCGAAAAGGAAGAAGTGGTTTTATAGCCATTTCAATGCTTTGTGAGTTATGTAGTTTTAAAACCAACCTCTTTCTCTCTCTCTTTCTCTCTCTCTCTCTTTTTCCCCAGCCATACATGAATAGCTCAAGCTGTTAAACTGTATGCTGGTGATTGATCTCTTTAATAAAAACACAGTTCCTTTGTAAGGAAAGGGATAAACAAATGGACTTGTTTGTCCAGAGCTTTAGAGTTTATAGTAACTCTGGGGCATCAACTTTGTCTTCACTGATAACTTAGATGAAAGATATCAATTCAGCCTTCATTTGAGCAGAACAGAGTGAATATATGCATTTTGCCTCTACTTCTGCAACTGTATCATTAGCAAAACAAAGTGCGTGAATACAAGCAAAGACATTTAACTTTTGGGTAATTTCCTTAAATCCCCAACTAGTCCTCTGAGAATTTTGCATATTTAGAACCAATTTTGGGAGGAGTAGAAGAATCCGCAAGGGCATGTTTCCCTTTGATTCTAAATCACCATTGAGTCCAGAGTCATAATTACCGTGGCAGATTTGCCAAGAAAAAGAATATATGTGGCAGTGCAAGCCTGAACTGTTAAGGATTGGTCTGTCCAAAATACAGTTGATTTGCTAACTGAATGCAAAAGGGATGGAGTGGGTGCTCATTGGTGTATGTGTGTAAATTGGGAATAGATAGGAAACTCTTCAGTTTGTAATGATCTATAATTATTTCACCTTTGTTTTCTTTATTCCCCTGTAGCTTTGTTCTTAGGGATTGACAAACAGGGTAGACTGAAGGCCACCTTGGTGTCCCACTCCAAAGAACCACAACTGTTGCTCGGGTGTGTGGTCTTAAAAAAAAAACTTTAAACAAACAGAAAGACTGTTATAAAGCAAAATTCCAGACCCAGATGCCATTTTATTGTCTCAGAGTGATTTTTGTGAGATTAAAACTATATTGTGACTTCTGACACAAAGTAATGGAAGAACCTCAAATATTTCTACCTGAAATATTCCTCTATTTCCATAGTTGAGATTATGCGATGCCAAATATTATGTGATGCCAAGATCCACTTGAAATCATTACACATTATTTATACTGTCTAGCCAATTCTTAAGCTCACCACTGAGTTATACCCACAATATTGTAGCCTCCGTGCATTAAAGCCCAGCGCTTGATATTTATGGAAGGTGTGCAGAAAAATCCTTGTAAGGACTTCTTGATAGTCATAACCAGCTCCATCCTGGGCCATTATTTTTGCTGGTGCCACATCTGCAGCCATTTTATGTGTGCATATTGTCCCTTTGTGGGAACCAAAAAGAAGCTATTTTCAACCTCCTCTAACAATGCTCCAAATGAAAACTGTGTTGTAATTTCTTGTGCTGACTTGTCTCTAGGATCTACTACTGTTAGCCCAAAGATCCCCTAATAATTTCAGTGCTACATGAGCATATTTTTGCTCTCTCTATGCTGCTTCTTGCAATCAGTGCTAAACTTGTTGTTTACGGAGTGTAGCTTATAATAGAAATAAATTGGTAGTTTGTTCTAATTGGTAGTTTACTACTAAAGAAATTGGTAGTTTTCTACTGAACCTGATTTTAGTATTTTGGACTGCTTTGTGTTGTAATTTGAACTGTTTTAAATTGTGTTTTATGTACTTAATTGCCTTTTTGTCAGCTAGTATGTTATTATTTTAGAAAGGAAGAGACTATAATTTTTAATAAATATGTTGGCATGACTAAGGAAGTATTCCCACATATACTTATTAATCTCTTTCCTACTTATAGTTGGGTGCAATAAGCCAGAATTCAGAAGAATTTGGATTTACCATAAAGAATAAGCTGTAGGATGAGGGATTCTACGCAGTCTCTGCTATCACTGGGAACAATGAGGAATGCACAAGTTTGTTTGCTTTCTTTGTTTGTTTACTATGATGTGCTTACGAATTCTGGCAGATTTGCCTTGTCTTGACTTAATTTTGGCTTGCCAGTTGTAACTATCCCCAAAGAGCCCAGAAGCATCATGGGCTACTCTCAATAGACTTAGGAAATTGAATATATATATTGTCTTCCTCTATATACACACTCCATAAATGTGGCCTTATTTATTGACCATTTTATCAATGTTCAAACTATGAAATCGAAGGCATAATGAAGTCTTGTGCCCAGGAGTGTCTGTAGGGTATAGTCAAAAAGATCAAACTGGCAGCCACAACAGTGTGATCAGAGTAAAGATGTTTTTTTTAAATGTGAATTGCATTGATTATACTGTTGTAGTTGCCAGCATGATTCCCATGCTCAATTTCAAAAATGTATTTCAAATCCATCTGTTCCCCTAGTCTACTTAGAACTTTCCAAAAATCAACATTCTAATCATCCTTTTGTCATTTGTTAAAAAAAAAAAGAGAGATTTTTAAAATGTCCATAAACTTATCTTTAAAACTTCTTTTGATAAGGATTAAAGGAAACTCACCAGGTGCATTTTGTGAAACTTGCCTATGGAAAGGCTCTTAATAATTGAAAAGCGATTAATAAGCAATTTCCAAAAGGGATTTAGAAATGAGACTTTGCAGAACTCTGTATCCATAAAGACTACATGGTGGCTGGGAGTTTAGATGGAAATCCAACTTCCAGCAGTTGAACTCAGAAGCGGGCTGCAAAAACTCAGTTCCTATAGTTTACTCATGAAGCGTCTGGAGTACAAGTCGGCAATCTCACAATCTCTCCTTTATCCAGAGAGATTTGGCCAACAATAAAATGGAGTCTGGCCGCTGAGCTCACTGCAATAATGTCTCTGCTCCCTCAGAGACATCTGATTCACCATATGTCTCACTGGACACTCATCATCTTGATTTTTCTGACCATAGCTTAAACACACATGTGCTTGTGACTGTTCTATATTGCCTCCTTTCTTCCTGATGACCACAATTAAATCTGGTAGTATTCCGATAACTACAGTTTTCTGTTTAAGTAAGGAAACTATCTTTATCAGGTTTGAAACAACCAAAATCTTAAGCTAACTTCAGACTGTGATTAACAGCTTTATTACTTCAGGCCTGATAACTGTTCCCCAGTTTGGATTTAATAGAAAGCTATTATTAATATTCTGTCTTAGAGAGAGAGAGAGAGAGGGAGAGAGGGAGAGGGAGACTGTTATGGAGACAGGAATCATGCATATTTCAGTTCAGATACTTTGTATATTTTATTTTTCTCTTAAGTGTTAGCTAACAAGAATACTTCAGTTAGATTGGCTATTCAATCTGGAAAAAAAGGATACAATAAATAGAAATAAATAATAATAAACTGTCACTGAGCATGAGCATACATGTAAATGCAGTTAGTGCACAGCTATAATCTTAGAAGCCTCTATTTTTATTGCTAATGTCTCAAAGAGTTGTGTTCACTCTAATGATGGAAAATGCCATACTGATCTGACCCTTACATAATATCCTCAATAAGTGACAGAAATTTCTATAGTTATTTACTGCAGAGAACATTTCATACTGTAGTGACATTTATTTCTATGGTTGACACTGTATTGTTCTTCAAAATTGTTTTAATAGGCTACACACAGGCACACACACACACACACACACACACACACACACAGGCACACACACACACACACACACACAGAGACACACACACACACAAATATATGAGGTAGTGTCTCATAATGCCTAAGAAAGTTTAGAAAGAATAATTATAATTCTGTTGTTTTTTCATATGATGTAAAAATTCTGCTGGCTATATTTGGAGTGTGATGGGAATTATGTATTTATTTATTTGATTTAAAGATCCTGGCTTTCCTCAAAAAGCTGAAGGCAACTGATATAGGACTCCCCACCTTTTTTTTTCTCCCCTAGCCAACAATACTGTGCAGTAGATTGGGCAAGTCATTTGGTGAGTATCCATGGCTAAGAGTGGACTTGAACCTGGTTCTAGTAGAACATCTTAGTCACCACACTAAACTGGATCTCAGCAAAGAGTTCATATCAGTAAAGTCTCTTTCTCTATACACGCGCGCGCGCGCACACACACACACGAACACACACATACACATACACATACACATACAGACCAATGCACACACCAGTGCTACAAATTAAATTACAAGTCATGGCAACTATTGCATAATTGGGTGTTAGATGGAAAAAGGCAATATCGCTCTTGGTGTGTTGGGCCTATGAATTTTGATTACTAGCTTCTCTAAACCAATAGTTTGGTTAAGACCCTGATTGGTTGAACATGAAAAGATTGTTTTAGAAGAAAAACTACTATAATTGCCAGATTGGAAAACCACTGTTTAGGATTCTTCAAATTACATGGTCTACATACAGCTTGCAGTACTCTACATCATTGTTTTTTCAACATTTGTACATCATTTCAAGACATCAGCGATCACGTAACAAATTGAATCAAATTATATTGTTGGCGAACTAAAAATATCAGCTAAATACTTGAACATACTTTTCCATTAGCTTTTTTCCCACAGCTAAGACATTTACCTGTGGGAATCAGGTGGCCATAGTATATGTGTAGATCAGCCTGGCTGGTTGGACACATATACGGAGCTTGGCACTGAAATAATCTGAGTAGGAAAAGCGGGTTCAGCTAGATGACCACTGGAGAGGCTCTATTTAGAATGGAGGCTGTGTTTGCAAGGCATAGACATCTCCTTGTAGAACATTCCCGAGGACTGAGGTAACCTCTGATAACGGGGAGATGGGCCTCTCGGCTAGCAGAAGAAGATGCTGGGAACGAAGCCAAATATGATAACATAGCAAGAGTTAAGTTTTGTTTCTGCCTTAGGTATCGCTTTCCTAGAATTCATGTGATTTACTGTAATATGGTAGGATGTGAAAGTTATGTCCAGATATGGAGAAAATCCTTTGTATCACGGATGTAATATGAGAATGTATAGCTGTAATCATGTCTTCTGATACGCCCTATACCCTTGTATAATAAAAGAGAGGTCTGGAGTCAGCTCGAGACTCTCTCATCCCAAGAAACACTTGTCCTGTGTCTTCTCTAATCTGGACCTCTCATGGGGAGCCCGCCTGATAATCGCAACATTTACCCATGTAGTATGGCTATACTACTCTTCTCTATATATACCAATGACTGCATCTCAAACGATCCAACTGTTAAACTACTGAAGTTCATAGATGACACAACAGTGATCGGTCTCATTCGAGACAATGATGAATCCACATACAGATGGGAGGATGAACAACTAGCTTCGTGGTGCGACCAGAACAATCTGGAACTGAACACACTCAAAACCATAGAAATATTGGTAGACATACTACCACCTCTTACAATACTAGACAACACAGTATCAACAATAGAGACCTTCAAATTTCTAGGTTCTGCCATATCTCAAGATCTAAAATGGACATCTAACATCAAAAACATCATCAAAAAAGCACAACAAAGAATGTTCTTTCTGCGCCAACTCAGAAAGTTCAAACTGCCCAAGGAGCTGCTGATACAGTTCTATAGAGGAATTATTGAGTCTGTCATCAGCACCTCTATAACTGTCTAGTTCGGTTCTGCAACCCAACAAGACAGACACAGACTTCAGAGGATAATTAGAACTGCAGAAAAACAATTACTACCAACCTGCCTCCCATTGAGGACCTGTATACTGCGCGAGTCAAAAAAAAGGGCTGTGAAAATATTTACAGACCGCTCCCATCCTGGACATAAACTGTTTCAACTCCTACCCTCAAAATGACTCTATAAAGCACTGCACACCAGAACAACTAGACACAAGAACAGTTTTTTCCTGAACGCCATCATTCTGCTAAACAAATAATTCCCTCAACACTGTCAAACTATTTACTAAATCTGCACTACTATTAATCTTCTCATTGTTCCTATCACCCATCTCCTCCCACTTATGACTGTATGACTGTAACCTTGTTGCTGGTATCCTTACAATTTATATTGACTGTTTCCTAATATGATTTGATTGCTTATTTATACCCTATGACTATCATTAAGTGTTGTGCCTTATGATTCTTGACGAATGGATCTTTTCTTTTATGTACACTGAGAGCATATGCACCAAGACAAATTCCTTGTGTGCCCAATCACACTTGGCCAATAAAGAATTCTATTCTATTCTATTCTATTCTATTCTATTCTATTCTATTCTATTCTATTCTATTCTATTCTATTCTAGTCTAGTCTAGTCTAGTCTAGTCTAGTCTAGTCTAGTCTAGTCTAGTCTAGTCTAGCCCAGCCCAGCCTAGCCCAGCCCAGCCCAGCCCAGCCCAGCCCAGCCCAGCCCAGTTCATAATCTACAAGTTTAACTAAGTTTTAGGGGTTTTGCACTTCATTTGTATTCCCTTTTCTGCAAAGTTTTGCTTGTGCATAGGGCTGCAGCAAAAAAGTTACCTTCTGTCTGGCAGTGTGTTTAACTGCTCTTTTCCTCTTTATTCTCCTGTCTATGGAGATTCCCAATCACGCAGGTCATGGTTATCCCAAAGGTGCTTTTTCCAAAAGACAACTGGACTTTCTTGTCTTTTTCTTTGAAAACGTTTCACTGCTCATCCAAGAAAATCTTCAGAACTGAAGAAGCTTCTTGGATGAGAAGCGAAACATTTTCAAAGTAAGAGCCAAGAGAATCTAGCTGGCTTTGGAAAAAAAGTACCTTTGGGTCTTTGCTTTCCTATCATTCCATCCAGTCTAAATCAGTAGCAACATAGGCATCTACTGTACATCTCTGATGTGGAATTGCCTGGCAGGAAAACAGTTTGAAAAAAGAGCAGGATCAACAAACCACGACCCAGGAGCTCAGTTGCGGTGCTTGGAACAGCTGAATTATTTTTGTTTGATACTCGAAACAAAAGTCTCAAAAGGCACTTATAATGCTCAAAATGGTCATTGTGAGGCTAGAATATTTCAGGTCTCAAATGTTTGACTCATCCCTATCATTGGTCAATTATTTACAGATATCTTTGAAATGATCTTTGAATGTGTAACTTCTTGTTGAATGATAATGATTTTATTAAGCAGATGGAGCAGGAATGGTAGGTTGTTGGTTTTTTTATACTATCATTAGGGACTTCATTTCATCACTTTTCTTGCAGCAAAATCATTTATTACAAGTTGTATTATTGCATATGCTTCTCGTAAAAAGAAGCAATGATTAAAGTTAAATCTCTAGAGGAAAAAATTAAAGAATTGTTAATTGTTTTGCATTTCATGCATCTCCTGAGCAATACGGTTTCATGTTCTCTGCTAAATTTGAACTAACCAGTTGTATGCAGCTGAAACAAAATATTATCACATTGCACCAGGCAATGGTATTGGGAAATAAGAAAATCTACTAAGCTATTTAAATTGAAGCAAATTAAGAAGTATAATACTATATACACAAAATTTAGAGGGGAAAATATGTAGAGATTCTACTGTAGAGCAACCAATCAACTATTTTCAAGATTTCAAAGGTATACTTCCAATCTCTCAATATTTTCTTTATAGAGTGTAAGTGAACATTACACAGTAACTTATGACTTCTACAGCCATTAGTAGATTCACTTCATCTGTTTCTCTTCCAGAAATTCTGAATACATTTAAATCTATGAAAGTGGAGACTGCATTGATGGTTCTCCTTGATTGATGATTCTCCAAACTTTATTGAGCATTTACCTCTTTTTTATTGGAGATGCAGGTACTCCTCAACTTATGACCACAATTAGTATCAAACTTTCTATTGCTAAGCAAATGTTAAGTGAGTCACATCCACTTTCATGGACACATTTGTTAAGCAAATCATTGCAATTGTTAAGTGAATCATGTAGTCATTATGTGAATCTTGCTTTCCCCGTTGACTTTGCTTGTCGGAAGCCATCTGTGAAGGTTGTATATGGTGATCACATGACTCCAGGATGCTGCAATCATTGCAAATAAAAACTGGTTGCCAAGCACCTGAATTTTGATCATACGATGGTGGGGATGCTGTGATGGTCGTAAATGTGAGGACTGATTGTAAATCACTCTTTTCAATACCTAATTTCAAACAGTCACTAAACAAAAGACTGTAAGTAGAGGACTATCTGTTTATGCTGAAACTCTTTCAACTCTTTAGCAAGATCTTATATTATGTTCCAATATAGACCTATTTATTTCCTAAATACTGATGCATTTTAAAAACCACCTTGGTCCCTGATTACATTTTCTTTTTCCAACTATTGTGCACCCAGGTATGGTTGAATTTCTCAAAGTTTCTGATAAGATCTCAAAGAGTGGGGTCTGAGCAAGATTGTGTAGGTGCGCAGAGCCCGAATACTCAGGGCATTGTCACTGACATACCTTGCTCCCATTCTTCTTGGACAGGTCGTGTGTCTAACTGGAGTAGAAGCATGGTGTGGTTGGATTCCAGCATGTGTTTTTAAGGATTTGGTCCAAGGCATCCACACTGGATGTTAGGATATTGAAAGTAGGTATGTTAAAAGAGTCCAGTTTACAGTATTCCAAGCATCAAATGTAGTCTTGTAGAGATCCATCCTCATCTGCATGGGACTGGAATGAGAAGAGAGGTCCAAAGAATAGTCCTACATAGTTCTAGTATAGGCAGTAAGCCAGCTTGGGTATCTAGAAATATATTGCTGTTGGAATTTGCTTCTGATCTGCTTAAACAGTTTGTTGGTGGGTCAAGATTTTCTCTAACTGCTACATTGGAGAGTAAACATTGATCTAGGACACCCCCTCCCCAAACTCTTCAGGTCAATGAGCTGAAGTTTCTGATTTTTCATCAACACTCCCCCCCCAAACACTTATTATATGAAAATAATTTGATAAATATTACTTTAATTATGAATAACAACAACAACAGCAGCAATAACAACAATAATGAAGGATTTAGGCTGGTCTATGACCATAATAAAGATTTGATTTGATTTGAGTAATAGAAACAACTCAAGGTGGCCCTTGCTGGCACCAATCCTAAGTAACCCTGTTTTATCACTATGAACCTTCAAGACTAAGGAACTGGACTAAAGACTCCAAAAGATTAATTGAAACCCCATCAACTTTCAATCATTGATCGACCACTTATTGACCTCCTGACATTTATTGTAAGTGTATCTGTGCAGCTTCAGATTTTCTTTTCACATATGGCAACATCAACAACTAGATGTCCCAAAGGATTTAATTTAGATGCTTTATACACACTATTCATTCTTTGAAAGATCCTCACCTGTTCCTCAGTCACATGATAAGTTCTATATGACCTGCAACCTAATGATTGATTGATTGATTGATTGAATTTATATTGCCACCTATTTGCCCATGGCGACTCAAGGTGGCTTACAGAATATAAAACCACATTTAAAACAATAAAAACAAACAATACAAACAACCCCCCAACCGGGCGACAGCAGATCACATGAGCCATTTAATGGGCTCCATCTGGGTTCCCCAGGCCCTTTGGCAGAACCAGGTCTTCAATGCCTTCTGGAAGAGTATTAGAGGGGGGGGCATTCTAATCTCTGGGGGAATGATGTTCCAGAGAGAGGGAGCCACCATGGAGAAGATCCTTCTTCTGAGTCCCACCAGGCATATCTTCCTCAGGGATGGGACCTACAACATTCCCTGCCTCTCTGCTCTGATGGGTCAGGTAGATATGACCGGCAGGAGACGGTCCCTCAGACTATCCATCACTATGGACAGTCCTTGACTTACAACTATTCATTCAGTGATCATTCAAAGTTACAATGACACTGAAAAAAGTGACTGACTTATGACTGTTGCGGCATCCCCCCATGATCACATGATCAAAATTCAGGCACTTGGCAATTGGTATGTATTTATGATGGTTGCACTGTCCCAGGGTCATTCGTGACCTTCCCAGCCAGCTTCTGCCATAGAAAAGTCAATGGGGAAAACCAGATTTGCTTAACCACCACATGATTCATTCAACACCGGCAGTGATTCACTTAACAACCCTGGCATAAATATTATAAAAGGGGTGTGATTCACTTAACAACTACCTTGCTTAGCAACAGAAATATTGGGCTCAATTGTGGTCATATGTTGAGGACTATATCACATCAATCTTTTTATGTTTCTATCCACGTGGCTTCCTGGGTAAAAATACAGGAGTAGTTTACCATTGCCTTCTCCTTCACCGTATTAATTTATGATTGTGCTATTGTCACAATTGTCTGCCTGCAGAATCTTATATTGCTATCACCATTATAGGTGCCTGCTTGTTTTAGCTGAGCCAACCTTCATCTCTTGGGTGACCCTGTTGGGAATGGCTTCCCCTAGTTATCCCTCTCAGGAATACCTCCAGGATTTCTTAGGACTGGGTCATTCATAACCAAATTTGTGACTGTCAAGGAAGCAGTGGACCATATCTTTAGCTTTAGTAAGCAGAGACAAAAAAATAAAGAGGACGAACCTAACACCACAAGAAATGAATGGTATCTCCTTCTAATGCTAATGTCCTTTGCATGTCAGGTCCAAAGTAACTGTGAATTAAATAAGTTAAGTATCTTTCTATTGAATGGTCTTTAAAAGGAAAACACACCAATTCTGCAGAATACACGGATGGACGGACAGGTAGAGATACTGTAGAGAGATAGATAGTGCCAGACTGGCAACAACTTAAACCTCTAAATAGAAATGATCCTTGGCTCCATTTGTTGAGAAATGTATAGTTTTATTAGGGATCAAATGTATTAGTATTGCAACGCCAGAACTGAGAATTGCGCACCCAAATCCCTTAGTTCTACTCCCCCCCCAACTGTCCCTTGCTGTGCACCCCACTGTAACCAATCAAATCCATGCAAGATGATTTCATAATGGTCAGTCCAAGTGCAGCTTGGTATGCGGGTTCCTCCTCCTTCCAGCTGGATGACCTTGGGGCAGCGTCTTGAGGTGGTATAGTCTATACTTTTGATTCCCCAAGAATCGCCCTCCTTGTCTCCTCTCCCCAAAGTTCATGGCAGCCTGTCAAAACAGCAAAGCATGGCAAGCATAAGGTGTCAGCTGACAGACAGACAGACAGACAGACAGACAGACAGACAGACAGACAGCGATAGCAATAGCAATAGCAATAGCAATAGCAATAGCAATAGCAATAGCAATAGCAATAGCAATAGCACTTATATACTGCTTCACAGTGCTTTACAACCCTCTAGGTGGCTTATAAAGTCAGCATATTGCCCCCAACAATCTGGGTCCTCATTTTCGGAACCTCAGAAGGATGGAAGGCTGAATCAACCTTGAGCCGCTCAGAATCAAACTTCTGGATTGAGCAGTGAGTTAGCCTGCAGTATTGCATTATAACCACTGTGATAGATAGATAAATAGATGATAGCTAGCTAGCTAGCTAGATGATAGATGATTGATAGATGATAGATGATAGATGATAGATTAGAGAGGTAATAGAGATAGAGATAGAGATATTTCCGTCCTCCATAACATTATTGGTGTTATACATAGAGATAGAGATAGATAGATAGATAGATAGATAGATAGATAGATAGATAGATAGATAGATAGATAGATATTGAACATTTTAGTGGTCTAGAGCCATCATTTTCTAATATGCAATATAAGATGCAGCTTTTGGCTTTCTGTTTGTTTTAACTTGAGGTTTATGGATTTACAGAAATGATGAACATTAATTTTGATGTTAATAGCATCTTCTGATAGTACCCCTAATAGCATTTTTTGGTGTAGAAGTAGCTGGTAGCGTTTCCCTGTGGGGTAATGATATTACTATATATGTTCAGTTTCTCTTCTACTCTTTCTGCACTGTTTTCATACCTTCGACATGGCTACTGAAAAATTCAGAGCGAACAAAGCTGTGTCACACAATTTAGAATACACAAATTAAAACAAAACCCCCTGTGTTTGTAAAATGTGACTAAAGCTGGGAAAAATGTGTGCTCATGCATGGGCGTGCAAATTCAGGTGCGGCTGCACACCTGGGACTTCTTACTTATTAAATATTGGAGCGTGAATTATGCATAAATAAAAAAAAAAGGAGACTAAAACCTTTTGGGCTCATTGTCTGTCATCTTCTGTTAAAGCAACAACAAAAATAAATAAGTGTTTTGCCTTCAAAATAAGACTTTGGGAGGGTTGCCATGCTATTCCTTAGGTATTTACTGTTGCTTCGTATGCAGCAATTAATTAGTATGGCAAATATTATCATAGTGGCTCATTAGAGAGTATAAAAAAGAGGCTGAAAAAGTGTCTTATTTATGGGAACAGACATGGGAACTCGTCAAAATGTTCCTGGCGGAGGCTCATTTTGCATTCTGCCGTGACAGGCCCATCACCACTATCACAGTCTGCATACTATCCATAACTGCAAAGGGAATTTCTTATGGAGGGCACCGCTTTGCTTGCTTCAATGACATTTAGTTCTCAGTAGAAACACATTCAATTCCACGTAGTAATAGTACTTTAATAACAGCCGAAAATATGTTTTATGGTGGATGTTGATAACTAAATGCTTAGCCCATATATAGAAACTCGGATAATTGGAATTTCTCATAGCCCTGGATGCAGCTGAGGCCACTGGAGAATACCTTGATACAGAAGTTTAAAATCAATAGACTGTTCTGGGTTAGTTTTCAGTGATCTGTCCTCTGCTTACTATACGATATTTGTATCATGGATTCTGCTTCCTGTAAATCTAAGGTCTCCAGCTCTTGAATGAATGAGGAGATAAGCAATTGAATTTGAAAGATTCTTTATGCAACAGAAAAGCAATTTTGTTCCTTGTTATCAAAGGGCAGGAAACAACCTAGCAAGTGAATGCTAAATATTTATAACCCTGGGGCTTTTAGTATATCCTGGACCTATAACTGACTATATTTTTTGATAAAAGATTAGCAGTAGGGGTCCTGGAAAGCCAAGTGACATTTGGCTGAGCAACTTTGCTGGGAGCTGCCTCTTCCCTTGTTTTATCCACTTTCTGTGAAAATTACTCAGTGGGATTTCAATCTGTTGTTTCCCTCTAAATGATTTCTAAAGAAAAGAAATGATGTTACCATGGATGCTAACTTAAATATTAACGTCCCAAAGGATAAATGAAATGGTAGCGAAAGAGTAAGGAAGCACTCGGATTGGAGAATATCACAGCTTTGTTTCAGAGACGAGAACAAAGATCATTTGAAACTATCATTTGATAGCCTCGTCATGTAGTTTGGACCATTAGATCCAGATATGAAGCAGCTTCATTTGGAGTCTATACACTGTTCCTTCTTGTGCTCTCATCCACTGAACAGGGCTTTGTTTTGATTTTAATAACGCTGTTGTGGATTTACAAATATAATAGAAAGGCAGCTGGTTTTAAGCAATCCGAGGGATGATCTCACGGACATCGAAGAGATCAAGTATTTTTATTTGTTACCACTCAAAATAAAGGTAATCCTCGAGGTACGACCACAACGGAGCCTCCAAATTTATGTTGCAACATGACACATTTGTTGTGCCCCATTTTATGACTTTTCTTACCATGGTTGTTAAGGGAATCATTACATTTGTTAAGTGAGAAACATGGTTCTTAAAAAGTGAATCTGGATTCCTCATTGACTTGGCTTGTCAGAAGGTTGTAAAAGGGGATCTCAGAACACTGCAATTGTCATAATTATGAACCAGTTGCCAAGCATCTGAATTTTGATCATGTGACCACAGGAAACCTGCAGCAGTCATAAGTGTGAGAAACGGCCACAATCCATTTTTTACAGTGCCGTTGTAACTTGGAATGGTAACTAAATGAACTGTTGTAAGTCAAGGACTACCTGTAATCCTTATATAAAATGAATGTGCACATGTTCAAAAGAGCTAACTGGCAGCTTAAAGGAGAGAACCTTTAGTGTACTAACATGCCATTGTCTTCAGCAGAGGGTTGCCATTAAAGACATTTATTTTCTACAATAAAGAGATCGTATAGTCTAGTGGTGAAGGCACGAGACTAGAAAGCAGGAGGCCGTGAATTCAAATTTCACCTTAGCCATGAAAGCTGGCTGGTTGAACTTGGACCAGTCACTCTCTCTCATCCCTACTTCACAGGGTTGTTATTTTGGAAAAATAGGAGGAGGAAAGAGTGTTGGATAGGTTCACTGCCTTGAATTATTTGTAAAAAAATAATAAAGGCGGAATAGTAAAATAAATAAAATAGTTATATTGCAAATGTGGAGTATGTATAGATTGGGAGGGATCCTTTCCTGAACTTCATCTCCAGCTTTAAAGATACAGATTGAATAAGCTATCAGCAGCTCAGAATATCCGTATTGTTCTAAGTAGAGGACAACTCCATCACCTGTTGCCTATGGACATGCCACAAATCCAACCTGGATTTTTTTGGCCATGCAGAAGAAGTACTTCTCCTGAGCTGTATTCTCTCCACATCAGTAGTGGTTTTCACTTACCTTCGCTACCGGTTCGGGACTGTGAGTATGCGTGCATGTGCGCTCGCTTTGCTTGCACTCGCACGCAGCGCTTCTGCCTCTTGCCTCCACCACTACCAGTTTGCCCGAACCGGGGCGAACCAGTAGAAGCCCACCACTGCTCCACATATTGTGTAGACAAGGAAACTGGCTTTGCGCAACCCAGTGTGTGTAAAATACTGTATGCTGGTGGAGTTGGTAGAAGATATCCGTCAGGCCCAAATCACCTGGCACATTCCTTGAGTACAAATCATAGAACAGTTTATTATTGCTACCTATAGAAGAATCTATTCCACTAATGGTCAAGGCTAAATTGGTGCCATTTAAGGATCAATGGAATTCAAAGGGGGCTGGACTTGGGGTCTCTTATGGCAACACAATGACTCCAAACTGATGACACATTTAATCTCGCCTTCTAGCTCAGCCTGCTCTTCTCCTACAATATCTCATCATGGAAGTAGTGTGTTTGGTGGCGATGTGGTATGCTGTATCTTGAAGACTATTAGGAGATAAAAGAACTTTCAAAAATTGCAGTGATTAAATACAACTCAGACGTTTCTAATGTCAATGCATGGAGACATCTCAGTTTGTCTTTTTTCTTTCTTTAGTTGGGAGAGGGGAAATCTGTTTATCGGATTAAACCATCTCATGCTCAATATTCAGAGGGAAAAAAAAAATCCAGGATGCATCTGCCATTTAGATCTAAAATAATGAGAGGATCTAAATTGCTGCTTCATCTGTTAAATCTTTTAAAATGTTACTGTATTATTTTGGTCAATTGGTAGTTGACAGTTTATCTCTCCCTAATCTTTTTAGTCAAGATTTTAGTTGTGTGTGATATTTTTTTTTAATTAATGCACATTGCTTTTTCTTTATAAGTGGAATTTGAAAGTGGAGCTGCAATTTATTTAATAGCTGTTAACCATTATTGTAATGGTTCAAAAAATGCCTTTGAGGATACACTATAGCATTCCAGCCTTCTAACTCTCCCTCCCAATCCCCCACCCTGGGAAAAGGGCTTACCATTAAATAAATGTTCCTTCCCTTTGGGGCCTCCTGTAATCTGCTCGTTTGAAAGGCAAAGTTAAGAACTTAAAATGTTTCAGAGTAAGTGTTCAGGGACAGATGCAAGAAAATCTGTCAACAGATTATCACTTTGTGTTAGAAATGGCAAATTCTTTAAAAAAAAAAATTAAAAACTTTTTCCATTATTACTTTGAGCACATCATGATAAAACAGAGAAGTTAAGTGGAGAATTAGGAACACAAGTAGCTTATATCTAGCATCTTGTCCTAAATTGCAAAGGATTATCTGATGTCTTTCTTCCAGGATGTAACTTCATTTTTTTAGAAGTTTTGATTGTAGGAGTGCTTTGACAATTGGAAGAACCAAAAAACCCCAAAACCTTGCAACTCTTTGCAATTGCTCTGTTAAAGTGATAAGTTGAACTCCTTTGCTTATCCCCCCCCCAATTATGGAAGTTAAATCATGACACCTCTTTAGCTGATAATGCCAAACTAATCTAAAGTTAGTTGTGCATTAGCATGACAAAATGGAATGTGGTTTAAGCAAACAGTAAAAATTACACATAAGGCTTGAGATTAGTTTGCTCAGACAGAATATAAAACTCTTGTTACGGTTCAGTATGAATCTATTATTTCCCACAAGACTTATTCTTCTCAACTGATAAACTTTATATCAAGCTTCTAGCTTCTCTTGGAACACCTAGCCATCACCGTTAGTTGGGATTCTGGAAATAATCTTTCAAATACAAGTGGAAGGTAGGCTGTGGAAAGTTGTCCTATACATTATGCTGACTAGAAACATCTGCACATTCCATTTAAAAGCCAATAGGGACATTGTTTAGAATGAAGCATAGCTCAGCAATATGATTAACATAGACAGTTCTGGAGGCCCTTTGGGTGGCGCATGTAATACCACTGTCACAAGTGCTGCTCTGGTTACCGATCTGCTTTCGGATCCAATTCAAGGTATTGGTTATCACTTTTGAAGCCCTTTATGGCATGAGTCGAGGATACCTGAAGAGCCATCTTGCCCCGATGGGACTGGCCCACCCCATGTGCTCTGATGGAAGACCCTTTCAGCCTAGGCCCCATCAGCTGGTGGGGCTAGGAGAAGAGTGTTTTCTGGTGTTGCCCCGACCTTTGGAACATCTTGACTCTGGAGGTGAGGAGTGCCCCTACACTTCTCACTTTCTGGAAAGGTCCTAAGACATGACTCTGCCAGTTGACATGGGTCCCCAATGAAGATGCTTTAGGCTGGAAGTGACTGTTCCAGTGGCAGAAGAAGGCATTGCTCCCACTTTGCCCAAGCTGATTATTGGTGTGTATAATTCTTGTAATTTTAACCATTCCTATGTTTTTATACTTCTTTTTATGCTTTCATACTTCACTGCAAGCCACACAGAGTTATCTGGATAGTGAAACGGATGGCATAATGTCAGGCACAAAGAATCAAGACCATCAATTAGATTGCAGTATAGACAATTTATTCAAGCCTATACACAAGAATCTAGTCAACTAAAGTTCAACACTTAAATTGGTGCCAGATAAGGGTCAATGGAATTCAGGAGGGGTTGAACTTGTGGAAACATAACAACTCTAAGCTGGTGATGCCTTAACTCCCACAACTCATTCTCCTACACATATAAATTTAATAAATAAACACATACTGCACAATGTAAAATGCAGTTCAATTTTATGTTACCAGAACCTGAATGATGGCAAAGCTGTTTCTATCCAGTACAGACTACTTTTTCAAGAACCTTTTCTGGGTATATACCCTGTGATTCTGTGTTTTCAAGAGTGCCCAATTTGTATTTCTTATTTCAAGAAGTGTAGCTCCTTCTAGAACAGTTGCCCCTGAATCTAGAACCAGTTCATCAATTTATGGTGTCTCCATTGAGAGTTCAGCAAGTCATTGTACTTTTATTCATCCTTTCCTGTGCACAGATGTAAAACAAAAGACATCTACAGTAGAAAGTAGCTTTATTTAGTAGTTTTATTAAAAAGCATAAGCCTTTGTGAACTGCAGTTCACTTTCCGAGATGCTGATGAAAGCTGATGCTTTTGAAATAAAATGCATTAGTTGGCAAAGGTGCTATCAGATTTCTTCAATTCCCCTGCCCCCCCCCCCCCAATCACAGATAAGTATGGCTCTCCTCCTACGGACATCAGTTATGATGGTGTCAAGCCAGTGGTGAAATTCAAATTTTTTAACTATCGGTTCTGTGGCTTGGTGAGCTTGGCTTGGTGGGCATGGCAGGGAAAGGATACTGCAAAATCTCCATTTCTACTCCACTCCAGGGGAAGGATATTGCAAAATCCCCATTCCCAGCCCACTCTGGGACCAGCCAGAGGTGGTATTTGTGGGTTCTCTGAACTACTCAAAATTTCCGTTACTGGTTCTCCAGAACCTGTCAGAACCTGCTGGATTTCACTCCTGTGTTAAGCAATAAAACTGGCCAGCATTAAAATTCTGCTGATCATTAATTTCAGACTTTCACATGATCACTGGTTCCATATCAATGTTAATGTTATAAAGGATAGGATGGAAATACGGACCTTGTAGCTCAAATGCCATTAGGTTCAACAACGGTTCTTTGTTTCTACATTCTGAAAGAGATGAGAGAAATGTGATGACTTCTGATCTTCAACCCACCACCCACAGTGCTATGCTAGACAAGGGTGCTAATACCCTCAGTGGTATTAAAATTTCTCAAGAAGGCAAGAACAGCTTACCCTTTTTGTTGTCTTTCTCTTGTTGCACTTTAATTCATCAGGACCTCCAAGATTGTTGAACAAACCTTGGATTGAAGTTACTCTAAGTAATCTTGTTTCTTTCAGGAATGGCTGGAGCTGGGGGAGCAGATTTGGTACTTTCTCAAGCATCAAATCCCAAAATATTAGTATTTGATTTGGGCAGAGACTTCTACAATCTCCCAGGTCTACTGAAGTTTTCATAAAACTTGATCCGAAGCACCTAGGACCACTCTTTCTCTCAGTGAGGCACAAACTATGTTATGGGGATATGAAATAAATATGAGATCACAAATCAAGATAAGTAAGACAGATTTTTTAGGGACTTTGAGATCCTAGGGAATGCCTAAGAAACCCATAACAATGAAACACATGTTAGGATTATTGTTGTAGCTAATTAGCTTCATTTTGAATTATTAATACATCCAAATATTGAGCTTGACATGGGGGTACCCATTGCCCCTCAAAAGAATTATTTTATAGAATTATTTTTAGGATATGCTTATCTCTGCCATGGATCACTTATTCATTCCTACTTCGTCTGTGATGAGAATCAAGAGTAGGCACGTCAAGCAAGTTACATGCTCTGTTTTCCACACTTTTCAGCTCCAAATGCAAGAGAAACTTACTTTGTTTCTTCTGTTGGTACAATTTCCCCAAATATTTCCTTCTGACACAGAATCTTTAATTTGCTTGCCAAAACATAGCACTCAAATGAAGCAACAATAACATCCCTGTGAATTGAAAATTGCTTCTGATATCGGTTCTTATCTAGTTCGTAACACTGCAATGATTTCGTTTCTTCTTCTAACATATCACTAACCAGTATTTGGCTGTCAAACAGCTGCAATAATGAAAGCTTTGTGTGCGGTGCTTTGGGAAAAATCACAGCAATATAGACCATAACGTTCAGTTGGCAATAAAAATGTAAAAATTCTTCCCAGTTGCCTAGATCTCTTTGAAAATGATATAGGAACAGTGTGAAGATTGGAAAAAAAATTGCTTTGGTATGCAGAAGCGCTGACAATAAGCTGCTAATATAGTAGATGGTTTATTTAGAGAGATTGAAATATATAGATGGCAAAGATTTCCTCATCTGCCAGTTCTTCTCCAGCTAGCTTGTTTGCAGATGGATCACATAAATCTCAGCATGTATCTGATCTCACAATATTCTTACTGGTTTGCTGTCTTCTTTGCCCCCTCCCCCTTCTCTTTTTATAATGATGATGGTGATGATCAAATAAATCATAAGTCATCAAGAGATGCAGGAGGCAAAATACAAAAGCTCCATCGTCAGATTACCAGAGAGAAAATTTGGGGAAATGAAAGCCATGCATGTAATCACAATTTAGCCTGAACGATTCTTTACCCAACATTTAATTCTTGGAGTCATTATGAGAAGGTGTATGTTCACGTAATACCTTCTGCAAATATATACTACTTTGCGGGAGAAAAATCTCTCAGGAAAGAAAGAAAAAAGATAGCTAGTTTAATCAGAAATGGGCCATCTGGTGACCTGCATTTTCTTCGGACCCTTAATAGTTAAAATGTTTCAGTTAAAAGCAAAATGATGAACGTTCAGATTGAAAAAAAAATAAAGCAACTTTGCACTTTTATTCAATATTGTTCTACTTTTTATTTATATGTGGTATACGTGATGCACAAATATATAACTTTTGCACCATTTTGCACGACACAGCCAAGCGTTCTTGTGTGACAACTTGGCAAGGAAAACTGAATTTCCTGAGCATTCTCTTTGTGTAGCAAATACGCACACCAACACACAGACACACATCTACACAGTTTCAGTCCCTAATTTGTAACTTGTATAATAGCAGGGTAGAACAACAATAAGAACAAAAGGCTGTTACTGCCTTCAGGAGCTTGAAATAAATGATAGAGTTTAGGGCAAAGATAAACAAACTTTCTGCAAAAATGGTAATCTCTTTTAGTCTGTCCAAGTTAAACTCTATTCTCCCATCTGGTTGATTGTTTTCTATACTGTAATATGTGTAGGTATAAGAATTCTTTCTGTCTCAGTCTGTCTCTCTGGCACGCACATCTTTCTATCTATCTTGTTAACTTAGCTACTAGGAGTCCATTCTTAAATTGTTGCTGGGGGCGGGAGGGAAATTACTTTTTTTCCCCCTTATGGATGATTTCCTCCCTCCCCTTTTTTTTACCGATGGAAAAGTTCCGTTGACCCAGAATGGTAAAGGAGTGCTAATACGCTATCTAATTGAATTGCTTTGACAGCTCGGGTAAATATAATCATCACTCACATTTCAGGTAGACAAATGTGGCAGGTGCCAGATGCTATAAAATTCAAAATTATTCTCGGAGAAAGATTGGGAACATATACATGCTGAACCAGGGTTGCAATGATTCTTTAGGGGACTCAGTCTCCAGAAATATTAAGCAGAGGCTGTGGTTTTTCTCCTCCATGAATTTCAACCTGATAGTAGAAAAAGCCTCAGAAAAAATAATAATGTATTATTCTGATGTGAGATTAGTGTTGAGGATGTCTGGTAGAGATTAATCACGATCGCTGTACAGTTCCAAAATTCCATGCAGCATCAGAGCGAAAGGGAAGTTATGGCTGGCTCAAACACAGAGTAGGTTGGTGGTGATCAGGGTTGAAGAACCTGTGCTCCACTCGTGACCCCAAATACTTTTCTGCCCTTATGATTATCTGAAATCTAAGTTTGGCATCAACTGTCAAAGAAATCAACCCCACTCCTTTTAAAGGGTTTGAAAAATGTGCAAGACTTTATTCTGTTTTAATCAACCCCAAAATAACAGAAACGAGATCATAACTACAAAAAATTAATCTCAAAGAAGCCTTTAAAAAAAGTATGTCAGAAACTTTGTCTATTTTGGCTATCCTGTTACTGCTGTTCTCACTACGCTGCTCTTCTAAAAAGGTGCAGTTGCTGGTGTTGAAAGTTGTTCATTCCTGATCTTATCAAAAACAAACAAGTACTTCTAAGTGGAATTCCTATTATTATAAAATAAAAGAAATGTATATTTCAATCTGCTATTCCTGACGTACGGTGGCTTGGTGGCTTAATGATGCTGGAGATGGTTTTCGCTCCAGCAGTTTGAGTCTTAGCACTGCATGATGGGGTGAGCGCCCGTCACTCACCTCAGCTTTTGCCCATCTAGCATGCCCATCTAGCATGTTTGAAAGCATGTTCTATGTGAGTAGATAAATCGGTTGTCAATTTTGAACTGAACCTGGCCACAACAATCTCTCTGTTCCTCAGTTGCCACACAGGGGGGGAAGGATGTTGGAATGCATTACTAGACGCAACAAAGAGCTTTCTCATGAGAACCGAGGTCATCTCCACTGGCAACAGATAAGGTTGGGGAAGGAGTGCCTGAAGAGCCCTCCAATTAACTTAATTGGCCAACGTGACCTGTGACACTTGGGGATGGGGTTATTTCCTAGTTTAATTATACTGAAACCGTGGGAAAGATTTAGATTTGGCTTTCCATTGAGCTGTGCCGATATGATATACTCATTAAAGAAGACCTTTGAGAAGGAGCCAAGTCTCAGGGTTCTGATTTGCTTGAGTTCATTAGTCGGAGTCTTGAGCCTTGACATCAGCATTACTTTGGTGGGAAGATGAGCCAGTGCTTCATGGGGACAGTTAGAGTCCACTGGTGCCAGACCTTCCTGGTTGTGATGCTTGTTTGCGAGGCAACTTTGGGTGGAGGAAAAGAGCCCTGAATGCTGCTGCAGGAAAGCCTTTGTCTTTCTTTCTGATGTGGAGCTAGCCCACCCACTGTGGTGGACCTTGGAAGGCAAGGGAGCATGAACCAAACAAAGCTAGTGGTCTTAGGCAGCCAAAGTATTACTCTGTATTAGCATTGCAGTCTGCTGGCTAATATAAAAATCGCCCACATGCTAAATAAATAAATAAATCTGCTATCCCTGTAAAAACCTTGCATATATATATATATATATATATATATATATATATATATATATATATATATATTTAATTTGATTTATATGCTGCCCTTCTCCGGAGACTCAGGGCGGCTTACAATGCGTTAAGCAATAGCCTTCATTCTTTTTGTATATATTTTATACAAAGTCAGCTTATTGCCCCCACAAACTGGGTCCTCATTTCACCTACCTTAGAAAGGATGGAAGGCTGAGTCAACCTTGAGCCTTGGAGAGATTCGAACCAGCAGAAATTGCAGGCAGCTGTGTTAATAACAGGGTGCACTAAACCACTGTACTATCAAGGCTCTTTTGTTGGAAATAATACATTTACATTCCCTGGTGCGTTGCAAATTCTGCAATTTAGATTGAACGTTGAAGCCCAAGAACGGTACATTCCTCAAGCCTAAGACAGTTTCTGGGCATTCTGTCTTGCAGCTTCTCCAGAGGTGGGTTTCAGCAGGTTCTGACCAGTTCTGGAGTACCGGTAGCAGAAATTTTGAGTAGTTTGGAGAACCGGTAGTAAAAATTCTGACTGGCCCCGCCCCCATCTATTCTCTGCCTCCCGAGTCCCAGCTGATCGGGAGGAAATGGGGATTTTGCAGTAATCTTTCCCTGGATTGGGGAGGGAATGGAGATTTTATAGTATCCTTCCCCTGCCACGCCCACCAAGCCACGCCCACAGAACCAGCAGTAAAAAAATTTGAAACCCACTATTGAGCATCTCCCATCCTTGGGTTCAATTCATAATTATGCCTGAGGAGTATTTAGGAACTGATATTACCCAGGATTCAGATTAAGTGAATTCCCTATTTCACCTGGATTTATTGTTGAGAATTATATGTGTGTGTGTGTGTGGGGGGGGGAACCAAACAAACATAGCTAGCTTTACCTGCAATGCTGGATATTAATTTGTGCTGAGATAGCCGTTACTTATCATTCAAAGTTTAAAGGAAGAAATCTGTTCTGGAGAGGGCTTGCTTTTGGGATTTATTGGCTATGTTTAATATAATTCTATTAACAACAACAACAAGCCTCTTTTCATGCCCGCTAGTTGAATGAGTTGGGACCTAGGACTCAAGGTCTCAGATTTCAATCAGCTCATTATTGGTAGGAATTTGAGTCCTTGAGTCCCAGGTCCAGATTTAATTCCCATTCTTCACTAAATTGTATTGAGTTCTTCTTGTAAAAATATGTGTTGAGAAATTTAGCAGTATACACGCACACAGAAACACATACTTTTTAATCAGATGGAGTTTGTAGAGAAAACAAAAAAACCTTGAGTTATATAAAAAAAGTACATGCTGATTTTGTGTGTCACTCAGCCTACTTTTAATTACTCAGGTTATTTCAGCAAGATGTCTTTGTGTAAATTGAAATACTCGAGTTTGCTGCTGCACATTGCTTTTCATAGATTGTGTTGACAACATGTACTGACAATTTTCTGTTGGTAGTTTGGAAATCGGGTCTATTTGTTAAATGGCACTAAGCAAAGTAAAGTTAAAGAGACTGCTATAGAGGATTTCTTTGCCATGTGGAAAGAATTGTATGTACACGCGGTTGGGCTTACACGCATCCTGTATTTATATGTACATTCAAAACATTTATTTATGAATATTGAACATAAGGAAGCAGGCATTTTTCCCAATAGCAAATTATAGCCTTTAAAGTATTATGAAAGTTGATGTAATTTGTGCCAGTAGTAAAGTTATCAGTCTTTAATGGATATTAATTGGAGCCACCTACAAAAATATGATGCACATGCTGTAGTAGGGTAATAGCCTAAGAACTTTTTTTTATGGGGAACCATGCTACGTATTTATCAAAATAAACAGAAAAGAAAATACGGTCATTTTCCTATTTGAGGAGCTTAGAAAAGTTTGGTGTGCTTTGGGTTTGGGTTTTTTTTTAGCTTTCCAGTGACTAAACCTCCCATGAAACTTCTTAGCACAGCTGAAATAGTCATTGAGCATATTAATTAGCTGGAGGCATAAAACCTGATATTCAAATCATTCTTCCAGAGCATCAGTTTTGATCTAGCACCGTGCTTTGAGGTTCAATTTGATCTACATAAAGCAGCAGTAGCAGTCGACACAAAGCCACATAAGTCTCCCCGTTTCCCATCTTAAAGCTGAATGATTCATAGTTTATCTGATTCTAATCATTGCAGCACCATGCAGAGCCACTTATCAGAAGCTGGATATTTTAACTCATACTGACAAAAGTGCTGCTGCAGCTTCAGTGACAGTACTTAATTGCCCCTCGGCGCTGCTGCCATTGAAGGTGACACCCGTGGAATCCTCCAGAATTTGGAAAAGATAACAGTGGAAAATATTAGTATCTAACTGCACTTCGAGTTGGCTGAACGTATAGTGTGGAAAATTGGCCTCTAGTCTCCTGAAAGTTTTCTTCCTCTGCATCCATTTGTCTAATTCATGTTCAGGGTGCTTTAGCACTTCTACTGATGTGGCTTGTTATTGAGCTTACGTTATCACAGAGAGGTGATAACAGATGCTGTGGTTGTGGGTCCATTTTCTGGTTTGCTCTTTGCCAGCATTCTGCATCCTTTGTGTCTGCTTTAATATCTTAGGCTGGGAAAAAATATTGAATGAGTTTTTTTCCTTATAATATCTACTCTTGGGATCTAAAAATGTGAAGGAGAGGTAGACACTTTCTCCAACTTAAATTTCATATTAGAACTTCATGTTGTACCCAAGAAAATGTATGCAGCAGATTCTTCTTTGAATACACACACACACTAAATACATACATACATATTTGTGTGTGTATATATACTGTATATATGTGTGTGTATCTATATGTGTGTGCACATATATACATATATGTATGTATATATATATGATTCTTCTTTAAAGATTATATATACTTTATGTGTCAGTGTCTGTGTATGGTATGTCTATATATCTCTATCTCTATCTCTATCTCTATCTCTATCTCTATCTCTATCTCTATCTCTATCTCTATCTCTATCTCTCTATCTCTATCTCTATCTCTATCTCTATCTCTATCTCTATCTCTATCTCAATATCAATATCAATATCAATATCTATATCATCTATCTATCTATCTATCATCTATATGTATATGTGTGTGTGTGTGTCCGTCCGCATGCACATGTGTGTGTGTGCAGTGTGTGTGTGTATTCAAAGAAGAATCTTCTAATCTTTGAAGATTATATTATATTTGATTCTTCTTTGAAGATTATATGGGATATATATGTGTGTGTGTGTATATATATGTATATATATATGTATATGTATGTATATATATATATATATATATATATATATATATATATATATATATATATATTCTCCATCAAATCAGGAATGTTCATAAGGGCATGGGAACAATGTTCAGTACATTTATCCAAACCCATTTCAAGGATCCTTAATGTCAGATTTTGAATAGCTATTGATCTCTGTTCTTATTTTTTGTCTGCAGAACTGAAAATGAACTTTGTTGTATTAGTTGTGGGTTTACTTAACTTAGCAATCTATATCTAATGGCAAGGCCAGATGTTGTGGCTTATTTATTTATTTTTTTTGGTCTTTAAGACGAACACAAAGGTTCAGTATTGATTTCAGAGGATCCACCCTTGAATTTGTTTTGTGAAATTCTTAAACCAGAAAAGCTTTGTCAATGGCTGTTTTTATATAACATAGTATTTGCCCATAGTTTTGGGGATAAATCTGGCTCTTGGCTTTGCACTATATACTAAACCACAAAATTGTGCCCCATTTTTATATGACCTGAGCCACCATATACATTTTAGTTTCTTTTGTCCCCAGTTTGCCCTTTATGCATTTATTTGCTTATTTATTTATAATTCAGTCAAGTGATTCTGAATGTCTCATATGCCATCATATATGAATGAAGGTAAAAAATACAAATTTGTGGTGCCAATAAGAAAGCCAAAGTAGCAATCAGATAGATAGGATTTTTTTTAACTACCAAAAAGTAAATATTCTAATATTGGCTATGAGAAAAATAAAACATTTAGACCCTTATAATATTTTAAATGTTTGAACATTTCAATATAGTAATCTATTGAAGTCCTATATTTCTGTCTACCATTCAACTGCTGAGTTAGGTCATAGGCTCCCTGGAAGAGTTGAGTTGCAATGGAGAATATGAAGGTGGTAGTGAATATATATGAAGAAGGGCAGCAAAAAAGAATAGTTCTGGACTCCTTTGATCAGCTACAAACAATATACTGAAAGAATAAAACTCACAAGCAGTGATATATTTGAAGACAGGAAGAGAACAAGGTTGATTTGCAGATCAGATAAGATGCTATTAGAGGATGCAAAGATAATCCAACAATGATACATGATTTTATGCGAACATTTTAAAAGGTGGATCAGTTTACCCAATTCATTCTGATCTAATTTGCTATATAGGTTTATTTATTTATTTATTTTATTTGATTTTTATACCGCCTTTCTCCAGCAGGACTCAGGGCGGTGAACAGCCAAGGTAAAAGATAGCATACAAAATTTAAAACAATTTAAAAAGATATTAAATAATTTCGGCCCACAATTTAAAAACATCCCAATAAAATCAATTACAAATTAAAACCGAAAGATGGGATCAAGCCAGCCCGGCTAGATGAAATAAGTGAGTTTTAAGGGCCTGACGAAAAGTCTGGAGGTCCGGGATCATACGTATCTCTGGGGGTAAATCGTTCCAGAGGGTGGGTGCCGCCACAGAGAAGGCTCTCCCCCTGGGGGTTGCCAGACGACATTGTCTGGCCGATGGCACCCTGAGGAGCCCCTCTCTGCGCGAGTGTACTGGCCGGTGGGAGGCTATTGGCAGCAGAAGGCAGTCTCATAGATACCCAGGCCCTAAGCCATGGAGCGCTTTAAAGGTAGCCACCAACACCTTGAAGTGCACCTGGAAGACCACCGGAAGCCAGTGCAGCTCGCACAGGAGGGGTGTCACGTCCTTTCGCTCCCATAATCCCCTGCGCGGCCGCATTCTGGACCAGTTGGAGCCTCCGGGTGCACCTCAAGGGGAGACCCATGTAGAGAGCATTGCAGTAGTCCAGGCGGGAAGTGACGAGTGCTTGAGTGACCGTGCGTAAGGAGTCCCGATCTAGAAAGGGACGCAACTGGCGTATCAGGCGAACCTGGTAAAAAACCTCCCTGGCCACGGCCGTCATATGTTCTTCTAAAGACAGCCATGCATCCAGGAGGACGCCCAGGTTGTGAGCCCTCTCCGTGGGGGGCAATGACTCGCCCCCAATAACCAGCGATGGCACCAGCTGGCTATATCGGGACGCCGGAAGCCACAGCCACTCGGTCTGTTGCAGTACACATCTTAAAACATATTTTTACTGCTTGATGATGATATGCAATGAAGTCAGTCTTGACTTTTATCAACTACAAGGATTTTCTCCATGACAATCTGCCCCTAATCTAGACCTTCAAGTCTTCCAATGATGCACCCATTGCCATCATAACCGAGCCCATCTCTCTTGCAGCTGGTTGTCCTCTTTTTTTAAATCCTTCCATCTTTCCCAGCTTTAGAGCTTTCTCCAGTGTGCTAGGTCTTTGCATAATGTGTCTGAAGCAAGATAATTTGAATCTAGTGATTTGTGCCTCTAGTGAGAACTCTGAGTTGATTTGATCAATAATCCATTTTTTGTTTTCATGATGGTCATGATATTCTCAGGAGTCCTCTTCAACAGTAAAGTTCAAAAACCTTAGCACTTTTTCTAACTTGCTTCTTCAAAGCTCAACTTTTACTTCCATAATAAGTCACAGGGAACATATCTGCAGCATATTACTTGTCCGCTTGTTCTTTTGCTGTTGATTGTTAATTTTAAAAGGAATAGGATATCCACCACTTCAATATCTTAATTGTCAAATCTAAGGCTAGCTCTTGTACCTATTGTCATTATTTTGTTCTTCATATTTAATGTTTATTGAGAGAATGCTGGAAGTATTTTAGAGATGTTCATGAGAATTATTATGATATCTCTTAACTTGAACTTGAGTGAATAAATGTCAGTGCCCAAGAGGGGGAAAATGATAACAAAGCTTTAAACATTGTGAGAATTTTGATAGATGCAGATATTGATGATGTACTTGGAGAAATTAAAATATGTGTGCATTTTGACTATTTCCATTTGGTGCAATTTGTTTAACGTTTGTGTAAAAACTGCATCTGTACTGGGACTGGAAGAATGTCAGCATTGTTCTCTTAAATAAAAGAAAAGTTAACAAGAGTAAATGCAAACAACCACAGGGTGATTACTTTGCTAAGTGTGCCTGGGAAAGTATTCAGCAGAATTCAAATGAAAGAGTTTGACAGGTGACAGTGAGTAAAATTTAAGAAGTACAGTGCAGGCAGGAATTGTGCAGATTAGATTTTTGCTCTTTGAATGGTCACTGAAAAATAAGTGAATGTGAGAAAATTTATTGTATGTTTATTGAGTTGGAAAATTATGGAACGTTTTGTGCAGATATGGAATTGAAAGTTGATTCTGGAGTGCAGTTAAGGATGGCGTATTATAGGAGAAATGCTTGTATGAGAATAAATGGAAAACTTAGTGAATGGTTTAACTTTGAACAGGAATAAAACAAAAATGTGATGTGTTGTTTGTGTAGTGTATTTATAAATATATAATGAATGGTTGTGATATTAAAGGTGTGTTGGCTGAGGATGTGAATATATGTATACTTTTATATACAGAGGATGCCACGTTGAACCCAATGATTGTAAAAAAAACATTTCCTAGTTGATATGATGTAATGTGACGGATTATGGAACTCAGAATTAATGTGACAAAGATTAAGGTTGTTGTGTTTGTAGGAAGAGGGAGTGAACAATTGAAAGTCACACATAAATAGTAAAAAATAGTAGATAAATTTATGTAGTTTTGTAGAATGCTTACTCAAGACGGAAAAATGAATGGAAAAATGTCAAGTTCAGCAAAAGCTCATAGAAAAGAATGAATGTTTGTCAAAAAAAGTGACAATGGATCTGTTTAAGAGTGCACTGTTTACCATTTTGTTATTTGGAAGTGAGAGATGGAATATGTCAGGAGAAATATAAAAATAGTTGAGTGCAGTGGTATGGGATCAGGGATACTTAATAAGTGTATGATGGAACAAAAATAGTTTGATGAATAAATGTGGATATTTCTTTACCAAAGCACCTGTAGACAGGAGAAGAAACAATGGATGGAAACTAACCAAGGAGAGAAGCAACCTAGAACTAAGGAGAAAATTCCTAACAGTGAGAACAATCAACCAGTGGAATAAACTGCCTTCGGGAGTGGTGGAGGCCCCATCACTGGATACTTTTAAGAAGAGACAGGACAGCCATTTATCAGAAAGAGGACAGGTCTCCTGTGAGAGCAGGAAGGTTGGGCTAGATGACCTCCAAGGTCTGTTACTGTTGCTGGATTGACTATAAAAGCAAGTAACTATGAAAGAAAAGAAGAATGAGGATCAAATAATCGAACAGATATATGAAGGAAGAGGAATGAATTGAGAAGTTGTGGTTACATGGAATTAAGGAGAATCTCACAAGGAGACAAGTAAGAAATTTAAAGAACAGAAGGCAATGAGCCTTGGTGGCACAGCAGACTAAAGTGCTGTTAAGTAGCACCAGCTGCCTGCAATTACTGCAAGTTCAAATCTCACCAGGCTCAAGGTTGACTCAGCCTTCCATCCTTTTGAGGTAGGTAAAATGAGGACCCGGATTGTGGGGGCAATAAGATGACTTTGTATAAAAAAGAACACCGCTTAGTGGGCTCCGAAAGCCCTACTAAGCAGGTATATGCAAAAGTATGAAGGCTATTGCTTAACGCATTGTAAGCCGCCCTGAGTCTCTGGAGAAGGGCGGCATATAAATCGAACCAATAAACAATAAACAATGCATGCTGGAATATATGGATGTGCTAGATTGCAAGGATAGTCTGGAAGGACAGAAAAGTATGGAAACACAATGTGAACCCTGTTTTAGCTACATTTCCTTCTCTTTTTCTTATGTGTATAAGCTCTTCTTTTTTGCTTACTGTTTCCTTTTGTTTTCTACCTTGTCATGATATAATTTAGCCTAAAAAAAAGCACAGCAATATGAGTATGTAATGTATATATGCACGAAATCGGGTTTATTTAAACATTCTTAATTTGTGCTGAATTTTATTTCAAATATTTTATATACGTTCATCGGGATGTTATGTTTTCCATTATCCTGAAGATTGCTATAGTGATATTTAGGAATGGTTATCTTGCTTAAGTTGATTTCATCTGTCTTACAATGAATATTTTTGAGCAAATGCTATCAGTTGCAACTAGAAATCCTTTTATTTTCACTGTACTGAATTTTCTTTTTTCTTGTCCTTTCCATTTGGATATTTAGCCACATAATATAATAGGATACCTGTCTATCTAATTTTTAGAGCTTGTAACTCATCATGACCATCAAGTTGTATCATAGTTACCAAACTGTGAAAACAGCTGAGTTGCAGCATAGCCCAAGTTTGATTTGTGCTGCTTCTAGTTAATGTTTATTTCTTAAAACACATCCTATTGCTTTTATGTAATCTGAAAATATTTAAAACATTGACAAGTGGGCCGAACATAAAGTTAAAAAAAAGATTGGAATGAGGAAATATTAAGAATACATATCACATTTTTAAACATAATAATGTTGACCCAGAGTGGAGCACATTTAAATTAAAATAATTTAAAAGTGTTTCACTCTGGGTCAACGTTATTTATAAAATGGAAATGTGGTGATAAAATATGTATAAAACACGGTAGGAACTCTAGAAACCAAAGCCAATAATCACCATCTTTCAAAAATAGGTTTAAATCTGTTCCATTGAGTATGGAACATTTCCAGTGGAGATATGACATGGTGATGGCTTCATTGAGCAATATAAATGTAAAGGAAACGAATCAGCTTAAAGGCCTGGAAACAAGAAAACATCAGTCAAATTTTGAAGGCCTTCTCCTCCTTCTCCTCCCACTTTATCTCCACATTGCTGCTTCAGGAGGATTATATAGGGGGAGAGAGAATCACAAGGAGGGTTATGTTAAGGGGGCATATGAAGAAAGATGGATTCTCCTTTTTCATAAAAATAGTTCTGAGCGTTTATTCAATCCTTAAATGATTCCCACATATTATCTGAAAACACTAGCCAAACGGATACATCCTCAATAATAAAAGTAGCTTGACTATCAGTAGGTGTTGTATCTTTTTATTCTTGATGGGGGTGGGTTCTAAAATTTTTTGCTACTGGCTCTGTGGGCGTAGCTTATTTTGTGGGCGTGGTTTGATGGTCATGTGACAAACAATTCTTTAGGATTTAGCAGAGGTACTGGTCTACCAGGCTTTTAACTGCTTGCAGAGCTGTCTACCCATTTGTTTTTGGAGCGCACTGGTCTACCACCACACTGCCTTTTACCGCTGATCAGCTGTAGGGTGGCCCTTTGAAGTGCCCAGGCAAGAGTTTAAACAGTTTTTTGCTGCTCTGCCACCACCGAGAGCATTGGAAACCGCTTTCAGGCAGCTTGGCCTCAATTGCCAATCTACCACCACCGAGTGGTTTACAAGGACCAGATCGGTTCTAGCCGATCAGTTGGGAGGCTTCTTGGCGTCTCAATTTAAAGCTAAGGTGTCTTGTTTTTTTTTTCTTTCTCTTCTTTGTCAAGTGAGCTTTGATTTTTTTCCTTCTAGCCGATCAGCTGGGACTTGTGAGGCAGTGAATAGATTGGGGGCGGGGCCAGGCAGAGGTGGTATTTACCGGTTCTCTGAACTACTCAAAATTTTCACTACCGGTTCGCAAGAGCCGGGGAGAACCGGTAGCAACCCACCACTGGATCATATATATTTATGCAGAAATATTGACAATTCAAAAGGGTTCACAAATGTTTAAGTGCCACTCTTTTTGTGTTTCTGTATGTGTGTGTTTCCACATTTCTCAGGTTAGCCTGAGTATGTTTCAAAACTTTGAGAGTGCATGCTATGAACATGGAAGAAAGTACAGGTAATCCTCGACTTAACAACAGTTCATTTAGTGACTGTTTGAAGTTACAACGGCACTGAAAAAAAATGACATGACCATTTTTCACACTTATTACCATTTCAGCATCCCCATGGTCATATGATCCAAATTCAGACACTTGGCAACTGACTCATATTTATGACAGTTGCAGTGTCTCAGGGGATATGCAATCTCCTTTTGTAATCTTCTGACAAGCAATGTCAATGGGGAAGCTAGATTCACTTAACAACCGTATTGCTAGCTTAACACCTGTAGTGATTCACTTAACAACTGTGGCAAGAAAAATGGAGCAAAACTCACTTAACACCTCTCACGCTTAGCAACAGAAAATTTGGGCTCAATTGTGATCATTAAATTGAGGACTACCTATACTAACTTCCATTGCTAGAGTTTCTAAGTTATTTAAATAAAATGGAGAGAGCCCCATTTGCACATAGAAGCTCACACATGCACATTGAATTGCTGAACTATGGCCATTCAACAAATTAAAAATAAATACACTAAATTCTTCATTGGAGATTGGAATTACAATTCAGAAATTGCATATCCCCAGTTTTAAAGCGGTGATCCAATCTTATGAATTGCGGATTAATATTTTGTGCGATTAAAATATTGTTAGCAGTGATACTATTTTGCTGAACTCTTCTAGCAAAATTCATTAAACGATACGCTTCTGATCACATTTGTGATCCCAACTTTTAAAAACCCAACTTAGTTCATAGGAGGCTTCACTGCAAAGTGCAATTTATTTATTTATTTTATTGGTAAAAGTCTGTGGAACCTTGAATGAAAAGCAGGTTGTCATTTAGACTAAAAGATAAATTTGATGGGCCTGGTCCATTTCCCTATGCAGACACATTTTGACACAGTGCATTTGAGTGCTAATAATGACATTAGGATATGTTGGAAAGAGATCTAATTCAGCATGCAGAAGTGACTTCGCTGTCATCTCCTATTTTCTGCACAATTGACAGCAGATACTTGGGGCTGAATTTTTATTTCAGGTCAAATTTCCAATGCAAGTGACTGTCTGTTAGAAACAGATAAGACCAAATCCAATACCAAACCACTTGTTGGAAGTATCAACAGTGATGAGCATTTAAAAACGATGCTTCGGCTTTCTGTTTAGGACAATGTACAATGTATGTTTTTAACAGGCAGAATATTCAACTCACAAGACCCTGCAATTCCTCAGGTTTCTGGTGGGAGGGCTATAGAGGAGGATTCTTTGTTGGGTATGTATAGCGGGAGGGTGCAGAGTGAAGAAAAGATAAAGCTTTATTTTTCAGCCAAGATAGCTCCTTGCTTGGTTGCAGTTTTTGAAGAAAATCAAGGAGATACAATACTTACATCTGTTTAAAAGGCAGAGGCATAATTCTAGGCATCTGCAGGAAGCAGCCTGACCTGCTTGGGGCTTAGTATACCTCTAGGGATAAATATATTTCTTATCAAGTTATGTCTTACGTGAAATTGTGGACTTTTCAGAACATGTATGAGGGTGTATGTATGAGGGTGAAAGTTCATTCTCCGAGTTTGTGGATTGGTTTCCGAACATTTCATTACCAGACTAGGTAACATCTTCAGCGAAGTTTGGGTGATGTCAGTGTCAGTGTTCTTCTGTTTATGAGGGCTTCAGGTGTGGGTGTGTCAAGTGACGGTCTTGTAATAGGTCAGGTGTGAGTCATCCCTGAGAGTTTTGTGGTGGGTCTTATGATAGGGAGGTTATATCAGGTGAGGGCAGTGGTGAAATTCAATTTTTTGAATTGGTGGGTGTGGCAGGGGAAGGATACTGCAAAATCTCCATTCCCATCCCACTCCAGGGGAAGGATACTGCAAAATCTCCATTCCCACCTCACTCCATGGGAAGGATACTGCAAAATCCCAATTCCCACCCCACTCTGGGACCAGCCAGAGGTGGTATTTGCTGGTTCTCCGAACTACTCAAAATTTCCACTACCGGTTCTCCAGAACCTGTCAGAACCTGCTGGATTTCACCCCTGGGTGAGGATCAGTGGGAGGTGAACTGCTGGTGGTGGTGGGAATTGCATGGGTTGGGTGAGAGTCGGTGCTGTCTCTGGTTGGCTGTGCAGTTGATTTGGATTCTGAGGGGTTCATAGTCTGGTTGTAGGGGAGTGTGTTTGTTGATGGACTTGCTTGTGGAGTGCCAGGCTTCGATGAACTCACGGGCATGGCAGGTGGTAGAGTGGCTGAGGATTTTTGTGTTGTTCCAATTGAACTGGTGCTGTTTGGTGTCGGTGTGGGTATAAATCAAAATACATACATACATATGCATGTATGTATGTATGTATGTATGAACAATTATGTATGTACATATTATTTTATTTTGAGCATCTTTTTTTAAAGTACAGAAATGGAAGTGTTCCACATATTGAATGGCCAACAGTAAGGGCTTTGGGATTTAAAGCTTGGCATAGTTTAGAAACTATATAGGGAGGAGGAGGAGGAGAAGGAGGAAGAGGAAGAAAAGAAGAATGAGCAGAAGAAGGAAGTGAAAGAGAAGAGGAAGAGAAAGAAGAGAAGGAGGAGAAGAAAAAGAAGAAGAAGAAAGGAGGAGGAAGTGTTGGTGGAGGAAGAGGAGGAGGAGGAGAAGGAGGAGGAGGAGAATGCCTGCATCAGCCGATAACAACTAGCAAATGACTATGATTTACACCATCTCAACCATGTGCATTCTTATCATAGAGATTAGAGTTCCTCAAATCTCATCCTCTATCTCCATTAAGAGTTCATCACCCATCTGTGTTTAGTCTGCTTGATTAAGATGCTTTTTAACCTAATCTTACTGTTCTTATCATTTTTCTATCTTTCCTAGGCATGGTTTTATGTTGTTCACTACTCAGAGTTGATTGCAAGATGGATGACCGTGTAACTGCATAATATATTATATAATTCCCAGACAGCATAGCAAATTATGGAAAAGTAACACACCAATAGTAAATTGATAAAGAACAGTGAAGTCTTTACAATAACAATGGAATGAATTTTGGCTGGTAAAATATATTTTAAAAGTATATCTTGATCAATATTTTCGAATTTCTTTGTTAAAAATCGTTCTCTGGCTTGTGTTTAACAGGCAAAACTAAAGAGCTACATAATAAGAATGTTGTCTAAAACAAGCTCCCCACCCAGCAAAATCTTGGATGCACGTGGATTATAATCTCAGGCCATCTCATTGACCATCTGGACCTTATCATTAAAAATGGCCAGACAGTGACGTGCTGACATTTTGCAAATTTCCATTTGACGTGTCCTGTTATCTCAGCTGTCCTGTGTAATAGCTTTGCTTAAAGGACACTTGATGGCTTTTAATATAGAGCAGCTTGACGCTTACAGTGTTAATACCAGATAGTATAACTTTGGGAGTAGTTAATTATCTTGTGGTGCTACAGGATATTGTAACTTTGAAACCAAAATGAGCTACAAGAGGTTATCTCTGAATTTGAAATCCTAAGGAAATTGAACCAAGATCGGGGTCCAAAACTGAAACAGTGTTTTCCTAGAAAAGGATTGTTACTTCCCCTCCTCCCCACTTTGGTGTACTGAAAAGAAAGCATAAATAATGTTTTGCAGTAAGCCAGTTTTAAGAGATACCTGTGGAAGCTTCTGGAAGCTTGGTATCACTTCTGCATATTGTGGCCAACTTGAAACATCCAGGAATCTGGAGTTTTGTCCAAATCATGAACAACTCTTGGTCTTGACCCATAACCCATAAGCAATACTGGGGCTACTCTGAAAGCCAGGGAAAAGAAATTGTTGGGTCTTAACACAAAAAGATTTGACTTATTTGTTTGTTTGTTTGTTTGTTTGTTTGTTTATTTATTTATTTATTTATTTATTTATTTATTTATTTATTTATTTATTGGTTCGATTTATATGCCGCCCTTCTCCGGAGACTCAGGGTGGCTTACAATGTGTTAAGCAATAGCCTTCATACTTTTGTATATACCTGCCTAGTAGGGCTTTCGCCCCCCCCCCCCCAGAGGTGTTCTTTTTAATACAAAGTCGGCTTATTGCCCCCACAATCTGGGTCCTCATTTTACCTACCTAGAAAGGATGGAAGGCTGAGTCAACCTTGAGCCTGGTGAGATTTGAACTTGCAGTAATTGCAGGTAGCTGGTGCTATTTAACAGCACTTTAGTCTGCTGCACCACCAAGACTTCATATCCTACAGGTAGACTTACAACCACAATTGAGCCCAAAATTTCTGTTGCTAAATGAGACAATTGTTAAGTGAGTTTTGCCCCATTTTATGACCTTTCTTGGCACAGTTGTTAAGTGAATCACTACAGTTGTTAAGTTAGTAAGGTTGCAAAAGGTGATCACATGACCCTGGGACACTGCAACCACCATAACTGCACCAATTGCCAAGCATCTGAATTTTGATCACACAAACATAAGAATGCTGCAACAGTCATAAGTGTGAAAAACAGACAGTGCTGCTGTAACTACTGTCACTAAATGAATGGTTGTAAGTCAATAATTTCCTGTATAATATTAATTAAATATAATTAATATAATTGCCCCCCATTAGGTTATCATTTTCCCTGTCTCCTTAATACCCTGTTTCCCCCAAAATAAGACATCCCCTGATAATAAATCCAATCGGGCTTTTGAGCGCATGGCAATAAGGCAGTGTTTCTCAACCTTGGAAGCTTGAAGATGGGTGGACTTCAACTCCCAGAATCCCCCAGCCAGCGCTGCTGGCTGGGGGATTCTGGAAGTTGAAGTCTACCCATCTTCAAGCTACCAAGGTTGAGAAACACTGCAATAAGGCCAAGCGCTTATTTCAGGGTTCAAAAAAATATAAGACAGGGTCTTATTTTCGGGGAAACACGGTAGTAGCTATTCACATTCTGAACCAAAATCTAAGACATTTGAGGACTGCTTGTAATCTTGTCTCCTGGGCTGTAGATAGGCGGATACTCCTTGTTCAGCAACTGTCTCATTTAATGACTCTGTAACATACATCTATAATACGTACATGCATTATAGCTAGCTGTGGCTCCTCAGATGGGGGAAAATGTTTCCTAATTCTTCATAAGAGGGGTTGAAAGAATCCAGATATTTCATCCAAGTGACATTAATTAACTGGGAAGCATCCTTTGTGTTTATGAGTTAAATTAAGAAATACAGTGGATTAACATCTTGATGAAACAGACACAATGCTATTAAAGTGGGAAGTCAAGGAGATTCTTAGACATCAGCACACCGAATTCAGACAGAAGTGTAGAGCTTGGAAGGCTTTGGGAATCCATGTAATGAATCTTATCATTACAGAGGGCAACATTATAGTTACCCCCCCCCAAAATGTTTTAGAAGAGGGACATCTCTCTCACTCAAGATTTGATCCAGAAAATGGAGTTCCTAATATCTGATTCTTTGTTAATAAGGCAGCAGTAGCTTGTAACTAGAAGCAGAAAACAGAATGGAAAAGACCTTGGAGCATGGTGGGATTCAAAATTTACTACCGGTTCTGTGGGCGTAGCTTAGTTGGCATGGTGTGGCTTGGGGGGCGGGGCAGGGGAACTGTAAAATCTCCCCACTCCAGGGGAAGGATATGTAAAATCTCCATTCCCACCCCACTCCAGAGGAAGATTACTGCAAAATCCCCATTTCCTCCCAATCAGCTGGGACTCGGGAGGCAGAGAATAGATGGCGGCGGGGCCAGTCAGAGATGGTATTTGATGGTTCTCCGA
This sequence comes from Pituophis catenifer annectens, assembly GCF_029215685.1. NCBI lineage: Eukaryota > Metazoa > Chordata > Lepidosauria > Squamata > Colubridae > Pituophis > Pituophis catenifer. Next base: position 130,720,255 of record NW_027256883.1, read on the forward strand.
ACTACTCAAAATTTCCGCTACTGGTTCTTCAGAATCTTATTTTTTGAATCCTGAAATAAGCACTTGGCCTTATTGCAGGGTTTCTCAACCTTGGTAGCTTGAAGATGGGTGGACTTCAACTCCCAGAATCCCCCAGCCAGCAGCGCTGTCTGGGGAGATTCTGGGAGTTGAAGTCCACCCATCTTCAAGCTTCCAAGGTTGAGAAACACTGTCTTATTGAATACCATCTCTGCCTTGGAGGTCTTCTAGTCCAATTGCCTGCTCAAACAGGCGACAAGGGGCTGTCTAGTCTCTTCTTAAAAACCGCCAGTGATGAAGCACGCCACTAAGTGTAACTTTTCTCATCTAGGAGTTTACCAATGCATTGGGCCTATGTACACGTTCCAGAATTTCTAATAATCGTATCTTTAAAGTTCGAATATTAAATTGGAGATGAGATGAGGCTTCTTAAGACAAATACTTTTTACATCATATCACCTCATTCTGCTTTCCTCCTCTATCAGCAATTTAACCTTCTAACTCCTCTCTCCGTGCAGATCTGGTAAATACTCTTTGTAATAAGCCCTTCCTGACTCTTCTATTTTAGATATCTATTTTTACTGGGCTATGACGACTGATACTGTTTTCAACAAGCCCTGGCAATGGTGAAGGTTACTCTGTTAATACAACTGCCGACCTGGATTTGTAATTTTAGAAGCAATTGCCTAGAAGCCGATGTACATTTTTCTGCTTTTGTAATGAGAAATAACTGATCTATGACAGGAAGTTTTCTTAGGGACATTTTTTCATTTATTGCTTAGAGGAATTGTTTTCTTTCTTGGGAAGAATTCATTGTCAGTCCTCCCTATCAAGCAGCTTGTACTTGTTGTTGTTCTTGAGAAATGCTCATAATTTTTTTAAACAATCAAGCTAACCATGTATAGGTATGCAATTGTTATATTTTTTTCTTTGCTTCATTAAAGTATAAAATAACACAAAGTTTTGACGTATTTCCTCTATTCCTATCAGGACATTCTTAAGGCAGGCAGTTTCAGTCTCCACAGTTACGTGATGCTTTCATGCCTAAACCTTTGCAAAATGAGTGCACCAACCTTTTGATACAATTCTCAGATTACCTCAATTGTGATGCAAGCAAAAATGAGGGTAGTTAATGATTGGATCTGTATGTGTCTGACCTTCTCTGTTCTTTGTAATGACAGTCAACTGGATGAAATGGTACTTCTGCTATCAGATGAAGGAAATCAGGCTGGATCTCAATAAATAGAATTTTCTGCTCTCCGTCTGAGTTATTACCTTATTCAATAATGGCATTGTTCAATCAGTGCTTTGAGTGAGTTAAAAATGATTGTACCTTGAATTGCTTGGATTCATGTGACGTCTGATATTCATACAGAATTGGTGGACAGCTGTGATTCCCACTTTCTCCAGTGTAACTCTCCATCCCAATAGAGTACTCTTCCTGTTTACCAATGCTTCTGCCTATCTATGTCTTCAGATCATCTTTTATTGCATGGTTTCTTAGAGCTTTGGGCTCATAGAAAGAAGTCAGCCTTAAGTTAGGGGCAAGAATGAACGTTGGCAGAAAGCTAAAGAGGCATGAAGATATGTCACATTTACCACTGGTTGGGCCAATTACTCAGCACTAATGTATTATGTGACCTTTGGGAGTTCTCTATGTGGACCTGGAAGTAGCTTTAGCCCATAAATTTCCCAATTTTTCATGGCTCAGTTGAAATTGTCCATGCACCATTCTTCTTTATCTGCTTACTCCTTATTTTCCCTAGCAACAATTGCTTCTCTGCAAACCAGCGGACAAGTTCCCAAAGGACTATTTTCAGTGCTCTATAGTTTTAAATCTTGTTCCGATTTGGCAAATTAAGCCATTTTAAATGTGATTCATTTTTGTGCTGCCAATGTTATTACCAAAGCAGCACATTTATGGACGAATCAAGTTCAACTTTAGAAAGCCCATTTTCAATCACTTGCATTTATTTAAAGAATTAACATTTTATGTGAAGTGGATTACCATTGCCTTCTGTTCTGGTTGCTCCTTTAGCCATTAAAGTCAACCTGAAGGAATGTTTCCTTGCTGGTATTTGACTTGCTTCGTGGTGTCTGTTAAAATGTAGAACTCCTGAAAATATAGATTATGCTGATCGCAGATTTAGCTCTGCGATACTACAGAGAAGTTAAAAAAAGAAAGAAAAGGATGACATTGCCTAGGCTTTTGAGTTATTATTATTAATTTTGGTGATATATTGCCTTTTGGTCTTTCTTGCTATGTCTTTCAGTAACTTTCAGTTATTGCCTTTCTCCTTAACATATTCTGATTCCTTTCTAATGATCCTCCCCTTAACATATACAGTCACAATTTTCTTTGGCTTTGTCAATTCTTTGCAAAAGTCTTTGCTATCCTGCACAATATATTTTGAAAGATAAATGCTGCTTGAATTGTAGAAACTAACTTTTACATTTTGTCTTTGTTAAAATGCAGTCTACCCTTTTCAACAATCTACCAGAGTAGCTGGTCAAACAAACAAACAAACAAAAAATCTGAGTTAATATAATCCTCCAGTTCTGTTTTGTTTTTCATACAAATTACTTTGCTTGATTCCAGTTACTGATTGAAAAATACAATGAGCAAATTGGGAGGATTTTACCTGCTGCTGATTTTTTAAGGTTCACACATTATATTTCCAGTCCAATGCTTTGAATGTTTCCTTTAAAACTGAGTTCTGTTATGCCACCTGAGATTTAATTTCAATTTAGCAAAGACAATTGGAACAGACCAACTCATGGGGTCAAAAGCATAAAATCCAAAAGATACAGTGTGTTCTGTAGATAAAATCTGAGAGTTCAATATTATCTCAGCAATATCCCATACCTTAAAAAAAAACAGATTTTTAACCAGTTGGGTTACATGCTCACCTGCTTTTTGTGTTAAAACAAGTGTTTTCACAGGTTGTATTTGTTCTAACAGGAGTCTGTGATGACAGAGCACATATTGGTTACAAAGTTTATGAAGAGATTGCTTGGACAAGTTCTGGCCAAATTTTTTACCTGGATAAAAAGCAAGTTAATGAGGGGTGTGTGAGAGAGAGAGTGGGGGGAGAGAGGGAGAGGGAGAGGGAGGTAGATAGGTTGTGAATTAATTAGGCTTGAAGATAAAAAATAAAGAGATCCAGGGTGTCAGATTTATTTATTTATTTGTAAATCTATTCTATTTTATTTCTGCATGTATGTAAAAATAGTCTAGGAGGAGGAAAAAGTATTTAAATACTGTCTTAAAATACACATTTTAAAATGCATACTTTAAAACCAATTTTGGTATGTTTGAGAGTTCCATCAAAACATTCAAAGAAATGCAAATTCAAGAGAATAATTCTCTCCTGATTTGCATGTGGATTTGGGAGGTGCAGATCAAATAATCTCACTACAGAATTCACCAAAACTGAAATTAATAAACAACTCTTCTTAGAGACACAGTCAAAGCCACTTAGTTGATGCTTGATAGAACAGAAATTTGAAACTAGGTGTGTCTGATATTTTTAAAAGATACTAATAACTATAGAATAGTACTTTTTTTTTCCTGTGAGGGAAAAGCTTGCTTCTGGGGCAGCTACATGGAACATGTCAGATCAACCCTACTAAACTTCATCAAAAAATATTTAGTGTCTTAAATTTTGGTGCAATAATGGTCAGATGCAGGAGCATATGAGAGGGGAGATCCAGGTTCTAGTCCAACCTCAGCCACAAAAGCTAACAGGGTGACTTTGGGCCAATGACATTCTCTCACTTTAATTTACCTAACCACGTGATTGTTGTGAGGAAAAATAGAAGGGGCCGCTGTCTGTGCCACCTTGAGTTCTTGATTAAAAAGTGGGATATAAATCTACTAAATACATAAATCCTTCCGGAAATAGTCTTAAATATGAATATATACTTTTCCTTTAAACTACTGCTTACTGTTGCTATGGCCCCTTATCTATTCTTTCTACCTCCAAGAAGGATCCTAAACAATTAGGGATCACATAACCCTCACCCTAAGTGTACATGCCAAATTTGGTGCATGCCAAATGTTTCTTTTCAATGAGACTTTTTTTTTCTCTCTGCCTTGTTCAAGAACTTGAAAATTCTTCTGCATAATCAAAAGCCTTTTCTGACTACAGTATCTGCCAAGGAGGTCCCAAAAGGGATGCCAAGAGATGGCGTCTTGAAATATAGGGATCATGTTGCTTCACTCAATGTGAAGGTAATGTGGAAGCAAGGCCTGTCTTTAATGCTTGGCATAGCCCTGTTGAACACAAAGTTTTCACGTTGACATTCCTACATAATGTTTCAGATCTGCTACAATGCTTCCTGGACTACTGATGTTGTAGCCAGCCAGGCGCATAACAGTTTTGCTATTGCCTCTCTTAAAAGTTACCTGGATGCTATTCCCGTATTTCATTTTCAGGTCCTCAGTTTTCTTTCATCTGAATTTCAAGAAATTCTCAAAGGATTCCTCGGTCTTTATCTCCTAGCAGACATGCTTTTCTCTCAGGGAATTTTTCTGTCAGGTTTCTGGCTAATCTCCCAGCCATTTGAGCCTGTGGTAGGAACTTCTAAACTCTGAACAGCAAAGGTTGCATTTTTGATTGGCACTTCATCTAACAATAATGTAGGTAAAACTCTGTGCATTATTTCCTTGCTTAGCTGTGAACAGTGCAATAATCCCTGATTTTTCTCCCCCTTTCTTTCTTTTAAATAACTTTAAAGAGTTAAATTTCTGTAGTGGTAAGAAGTTTTCCTCTGAGTTCTTTGAGAGATACAGCTTCAGCAGGCAATAAAGGCACTATATTTCAAATGTCATCAACTGAAAGTTATGCTAAGGGCAGAATGCACTTCTAGCTGGAGGTTTTGCACTTGCTTTTATATGCAGATTCTGAAGTTTAAAAGTTTCTTGACAGTAAGACAAAGGGAATATGTTCCCACTTCCTGAATGTGCAGCACTGTTAAACATTTTGAAACCTAGATTGGTCACCAATTGCCCCCAAAGTTTCCTTTGTCTTCATAGCACTTTGTCAATGAATAACTTAGAAAACAAATATTTGCTTCAGATATTATCCAGATCTGCTGCTATGATTTTTCACTGCTTTTTCCCCCCTATCAGCTGTGACTTCTGTATTGGGACAACTTTTCCACTAGTTAGGTTTTAGACTTTTCTTCTTCATTACAGGCTGGATAAAGTTGAGAGTACTAGTTCAGATAATTTTTTGATTTATTTTTAGATTGAGAGTGGATGTTCATTTTCTGAGCATGTGGGTTATTTCTGAACATTTCATTACCAGCAGTGGTGAAATCCAAATTTTTTTACTACCGGTTCTCTAGGCGTGGCTTGGTGGGTGTGGTGTGGTGGGCATGGCAGGAGAAGGATACTGCAAAACCTCTATTCCCACCCCACTCTGGGGCCAGCCAGAAGTGGTATTTGCCAGTTCTCCGAACTACTCAAAATGTCCGCTACTGGTTCTCCGAACTGCTCAACATTTCCGCTAACGGTTCTCCAGAACCTGTCAGAACCTGCTGGATTTCACCTCTGATTACCAGGCTAGGTAACATCTTCAGCAGCATTTCAGAGTGTCAGTGTTCGACTGTTTATAAGGGATTTGTGTGGTCAGTAAGTCTGTGATGGGGAAGTAACACCAGGTGAGGATCTTGTGATGAGTCTTGTGATGGGTCATGTGTGGGTCACATCAGGTGAGGGTCTTGTGATGGGGAGGTAAACATCAGGTGAGGATCATTGGGAGGTGAAGGTTGGGGGGAGGGATGGAGGAGAGTTGTCTAGATTGCCATTCCAGCAAAATCAGCTGAATCTCTTTTCCATTCTTCTGATTGAATGAAGAAGCCATGGAAGGGTTTCGAAGTACCATTGGTGCTTTGATTTTCAGATCTTGATACTTTATTGTCTTCTCCACTTCATTGTCTTCTATTTTACTATCCCCTGGATTATTGACGATGTTGATCATGATGATGATGTAATGGTTTTCCATTTCATCTTTTCATTACAAGGGTTATTCCCTTGTGCCTTTATTACCTAAAACATTCAGTGCTGCGATCAATATGATCTTGAAGTGCTAAATAACTCAGTTAACCTTTGCTTTACCCCTGTTGTATGTGTTAGCAGCTGTTCATTCATAGACTTTAAAAGTTAATTGATTCATAATTTTAAAACAAAGCTGCTAAAGGAGATAAATTGTTTCATAAGAGGCATACTGATCCTTTCCATCCCATTTTACCATTTTATTAAATCTCCTGCAAAAATACTATGTAGGAGATATATGCTTTTTGTAGTCTGAATTATACTACAAACAAGAAAAAAAAACCCCTAATTAACTCCCCTATCATGTTGTAGAGCCATATGAATCAAGGGTGAGAAATTCTCACAACCGCCAGGTTATACTCACCAGACATTCCTGATCATAAATTGTGTCCTTTGGGAAAGTTCATCTCTACCTTTAGCCTTGTTCCTTTTTCAAATCCTCACATTGTTTCTTCTCGGGCAGATCTTCCTGCGTATAACTGTTTCCTAATTTATTGCTGCTGTTTGTCTAGAAACTTGGCAAACCAGATCTAATGCCAAGGGAAGCCCAATAAAGTAGGAGAGAGGGTCGGAGATTAATAGCCACTTTTTACTAGCGCTGTCGGTGGATAGTTCATCCTCTAGATTCAATGACAGTAATTTAGTCAAAAGTAGTGGTGAGTTGGACCAAGGGCCCTGTTAGATGGTTTGGGATGTATCAGAAAGATTCGAAGACACTTACAGAAGAATCTTAGGAGCAAGCAATAAAGGACAAACAAAACTGCAAAGAAGGTATCTCTTCCAAGTGCTGCCTCATTAATCTGCTGGAGGAGTTCTGTATCCATCTTTGACATTTTTCCTGTGTTATTGGCTTTTTGGATATTTCACTATTAGCGGTGGCCTTGGCCATCATTTGTTGTTTTTGTTTGGTAAGTGGGTTTTGAGAGAGCCTTATTTTAGATAATCATGATTTTATGGATGATCGATGTTTGGGTAATGTTTTACATTATGGGTTGTTGTTTTTTGCATGCTTATTACTGTAACCTGCCTAGAATCTGAGGGTCAGGTAGTACATGAATGAATGCAGTAAATAAACAAATGAATAAATAAGAGGAATGTGACACCAAGGACCTTTCATCAGCTCAAGTTGATGCACCAGCTATAACCTCACTTGAATAAAAATTGCCTTGCTGTAATAAACCACGTCTTGGTAATTTCTTGTTTAGATTACTGCAGGGAACTATACCACAGTTATCTTTTGCAATGTTCAGAAACTTAGTTCTTACAAAGCTATGCAGTAAAAATATTGACTGGAACTAGGTGATAGGTCTATGGAGATTCTCAGTCATCCAGGTCATGGTTGTCCCAAAGGTGCTTTTTCATGAGGCAACTGGACTTTTTCATGAGGCAACTGAATTAAGTCAGAACTGAAGAAGATTCTTGGATGAGAAGCAAAACATCTTCAAGGAAAAACAAAGAAAGTCTAGTTGTCTCTTGGAAAAGCACCTTTGGGACGACTGGGTGATATGAACACATCAGTACTTTATGATCTTTACTCTCTACAGTTTGTTTCTGAACATGATTCTACAGGAAGTAAAGAATCGAGTCCTTCTGTAGGTTCCTGTCCACACCCTGAGATCATCTTCTGAGTGCTCCCATGCTGAGGTACAACTTGAAAATACCTAAAAGCAGACTTTTTCAATGATAGCTCTTTAACTTTGGAATACTTTTCTCTAGTTTACTTGTATATTGTATCTCTATCTTTAATCAGTCTTCACTCTGAGAAGAACGAAGTTTCATGTAACCTTTGTATTTGTTGTTTAATTCCTCCCAATTTACAAGATATTCTGCTCCATTCTATTGGCAACTGAAAACAGAGAAGACTGAGCTAATTTACTTTCACTGAATTCCACCTGACATCAGTGGAACTTAACTTAGCCATGAAGTTTTCAGTATGAGTGAAATAGTCTGAAATCAATACATTCTGTTTTTTAGGTTATGTAGAGACCAGCTGGAAAAACAGCATAGATCCGTTTTCCGTATGGAGACACCTAAAAATAAGTGTTAGTCTACAGCTCCCATCCTAATCAGCCAGTTTGACCAGTGACTGCGAAGAATAGGAATTGTAATCTAACAATCGAGAAAGCGTTAAGTGGGAAAAATAAAAAAACCTCTTCCCATTCTAACTTCAGAGCAAATAATTATTTTCCACAGTTATTTAGTGCTATTTTCAGGTTACAGAAGTGGAAATGACATTGACATTTAGGTGCTAATATAAAGGCCACTCAGGTAATCTCTAGCTTTGAGTGAGAAGGTCTGAAAGGACTTCTTGTTATAGTTTCTCAAGGATGTACGCACTTTTAGGAACATGGCATAAGAAAGAAAATCTTTGCTGATTCCAGGAACGGATTTTGAAGATGATACTTGCATTTTCCCCTACTGTTGTTTTCTTCGGCATGCAGTTATATCCCTTCAGAGGCTCACTTCACATATTCATGCTCTTAGTTCCAGTAGCATTTTTATAGCAGAGTACTTAATAACCCTTTTCTAAGGTGTGAGCTAGTCCCTATTCTCCGAAACCAAAGGCAACGCACTCTGTGGCTTGATATAAAATAATGGACATCTATGCACATGCATGAGCCTTCCAACTTCTTTGTTTCTTTATTTTGTCGTTCCAAACCTATAATCATCACGTGAAGGAGGTGGGTGAATTAAAGATCTATCATCCCAAAGTGACATTTCTCAAAGGCGTTGGTGGGAAAGGCTTCACAGTGGCTTCGTGTTGAAGGCAAAATTGTGCATATTTATCCTAGCTGAAAAGGATCATTAGATTATTATACCCTTTGCTCACATGAATCTGATAGTAACTTGCGCAATGAGCCTCTACCCTATTTTACGACATTATGGCACCAAGTATTTTATGCACAAATAGGCTAAGGAAGCAGAGAGCATGCCGGTACTGCTGGGAGACATGGAACATAAATCAGACGATGTGTGCATAATTACAAGATAGCAGAACAGGTCTCAAGGGTATTTTCAGCACCGTAAAGCATTACATAGACCTCCAGACCCCCTAGAACATTATCCTTTCCTATTTCTTCACTCTTAGGCACCCGACAGCTTTTGTCTGCAGGACAGCCTGGCGCACGAGTGATACAATGAATTACAACTGCATGAGTACTCTGTGTTTAATTGCAAAGCCACAATTTAAAGCCCCCTCTGATGAAATTGCCCAAAGCTTCCAATCTTCTTTCTTGGATAATGGTGGCAGGGCAGTGTGTTTTCTTAGCGTTTGTATCTGAAAGTCGAGGTGTCGTCTTGCCACCTGTCCTGGAATTCTCTGCACATCCAGACAGGCTGTCATCCATGATGGCAGCCGGCAGCCATAAAAAAAGGGCAACACAAGCTTTAAATAAGCTTCCCTCATTGAGAAGCAATCCCTCTTTCCAAGCTTTTACCAAGCCACAATGAAAAGATTGTTGGGATTATTGGCCTCCAATTAATTGCATTTGATAGCCTCTCTTGAAAGATGGGGTGTGTGTGTGTGTGCACTGATTAAAAAAAAGTTCCCTCCCGGACAGATCTGTCACGCATGTCATTATAACTGAAGAGTAATCTCTATGTGGATCTAAGCCAGCCTGTGCTGATGATCTTCCTTTAATTTCCTTTCTCCATCGTTGCTGCCACCGTTGTCCTGAAAAAAAGTTGCATTTCAGGATGTAAGTAGTATGTTGACTACTACAATATTGTAATGCAATTGTTTTATTGGATCTAGCACGGGGTGCTTGCTGCCCGCTGCATAGCATTTTAATGAAAACTCATTTAGGAATATTTTAAATAAAGCTTTCAAATAGCAAAACATGGAGTGGGATGACGCTCCTCATAGAAATAAACCAGCAAAAGTGGTGGGCATCTGGAAAGCATCCAGGCTGGGTAAAGGTGGAATTAGTTTGCAAACCTGCAAGGAATCAGGCAAGGTGGGTGACTCTCCAATATACTTGAGGAGCCATCTCATCCCAATGAGATTGCCCCAACCCAACCGTACCGGCAGAAGCGGAATGCTGTGGATCCTGTCAGCCAAGGAATTCTGGATGATGGGGCCCAGAAGAAGAGCCTTTTCTGTTGTGACTCTCACCCTCTGGAATATTATACCCCCCCCAGGTAAGATTCTCACCCACCCTTTTGACCTTGTGAAAGGGCTTGAAAACCTGGCTCTGCCAATTGGTCCTGGGCCCAGACAGAGGTGTATCATTCTGGAAGTGATTAATGGAAATAAATCTCTGCCTCCACCCTGAGTGCATTTCGTTCCTTTCCTCCCCATCTTCGATGATTTTAAATCAATTTTAATATTTACTATTTTACTATTTCAATATTTTATCATGTTTTTAAATTGGTTGTAAGCTGCTTAGAGTCATCTCTTGGTGGCATATATATATATATATTTAATAATAAATAAATAAAATAAACATTGTTCAGTTTAATTTGATAATAGTGACTTATTTCCAGGCAGAAAAACTTAAGAGCCATGGTGGCATAGTGGTTAGAATACAGTATTGCAGGCTAATTCTGCCGACTGCCAGCAGTTTGATCCTGACCGGCTAAAAGTTGACTCAGCCTTCCATCCCTCCGAGGTTGGTAAAATGAGGACCCAGATTGTTGGGGGCAATATGCTGACTCTGTAAACGGCTTAGTGAGGACTGTAAAGTATGAAGCAGTATATAAGTCCAAGTGCCATTTCTATTGCTAGTATGAACAATTAGGCAGTATTCTGAACTCTTTCAAGAAGAATAGATTCACTAATTTCTTTAATAACTCCCATTGACTCCCACTGCCACTGAACTGCCACTTAACTTCCACTGACTCTCAGTGGCTTCTGTATCTGATTATTGGACAAATTGCCCTTTTTCAGCCTCCAAGATTTCTTTTATAAACTGTAATAACCTTAAAATTATTCAGGGAAGAGTCTTCTGAAGGACTCTTTGATTGAGCTAGCAGAACTTACGGTTGGCTGCCACAAAGATTCTACAGTTCATGGCTCAGCAAAGCCATGCCACACAATCTTTGCAAAGAATTGTGCTGAGTTTTGCATTGTGCAATCTGGTCTAGGCATGTACAAAGTGTTTCAACATAATTGGATTATATATAAACACATGCCCTTTATTTAAAGCATTGTATACTGCTCCTTGCATAAAAGGTTTTGCAGATTGGTTTACAGTAGTCTTTGCCTTTAAACTTAACATACATAAGAAAAACAGGATCAGATGGGAGGAAATAGAGAGAAAAGGAGAATATTTTTTTTCATATCAGTAATTTAAACATTTTATTGCTTCCCATAGATTCCAATCTACCCTCCGGTTATATGGAGGCCTTAAATCAGTTGAATTATCATACACTGCTACTCTGTCCTTGCCAATGGAGTAGGTGGAGGCATAATAATTGAGGCTGGTCAAATTACTTTGGCACCTGAGGATGGAAAAACACAATAACAACACATTAAATAACTGGAAAATTGCTGCTTTTTTGTGACATCCCAAATCAGCTGCCTGAGACTCATTCTGCCTAATGGTAGGGTTGGGAAGAGGAGAGAGCCATGGGGAAGAGAAGATGTGTGGTTAGGAGACAGCTGGAGAGGAAAGAAGGAAGAAAAAAAAAGCAAACACTTAATTCCTCTTTTTATACTATTCCTCTTATCTATTATATTTATATGGAAACTTAGATGAATAAAAACATTTCATATGGTATCCAGAACAGCTCTCCAACACTATTGAGTGCCCTCACTTTGCAGAGCTAAGAACCTGTAAATTGATTTTGCAGCTTTTAATTCTCAAATATAATTAAACAATATGGTTTTGGGCAGTGGTTCTCTGCCCTTAATGACTGGTTGGGTGGGCGTGGCCATGAGGTGTGACAGGCAGCACTCGGCCTCCTGCACCCCCCTGGGAGCAAAACCGGCCATGGGGGGGGGGGACGTGCGGCCCTCCCGCACCCCATTTTGGGCCTAGGAGACTTCCCTGCAGCCTTCTGGGAGAGAAAACAGCCTGTGGGAGGGCCATGCTGCACCCCCCCACCCTATTTTGGGCCTAGGAGGCCTCCCTGAAGTCTTCTGGGAGCAAAAATGGGCTGTGGAGGGGGGCACGCTGCACCCCTGCACCCTGTTTTGGGCCTAGTAGGCCCCCTGCACTTACCTGGAAGCCAAAATGGGCCACATGGAGACTCCTGGAAGGGCAGGGCGGGACCACCCAGCAATTAACTACCGGTTCACCCAAACTGGCCCGAACTGGCTGAATCCCACCACTGGTTTTGGGAGATCAGGTGTACTTTCTGTTTACTAAGAAGAGAAATATTTCACAAGGCTCTCTCTCTCTCTCTCTCTCTCTCTCTCTCTCTCTCTCTCTCTCCTCCCTCCCTCCCTCCCTCCCTCCCTTTAAATTATTGGCCACCCATCTTATCACAGGGCAACTCTGGGTGGCTTCCTGCCTTCCCACCTAACAGAGGTTGCTGGAAACAGGTGTGCAGATGCTGAGCAAAACACGATTGATGGGTAATGGACACCATTTTTTGCACTACAAGCCCTTTTGAAATGAAACGCACATGTTCCTCTGACTCACAGCTATGTTACAATTAACAAGACATTAGCTGTTTGGGTGTGGGGGGGAGGCAAGTGATCACTTTGAGCCATCTGGAATTTGTATGTATGGATTCCTGCTTCTATGCAGGTGTAGTCACAAACCTTTGCCAAATATCCCTTTTGTGGGATGTATGCCATTAGTTACCCTCATAGCAAGACTGCATTTCTGATAAATAATATAGCAAGACATTAGTAGAACAATTTGCTGACAGAATATTTCCAGAGTTGAGAGACCCAGTACAAATTGTCCTCTGGGATCTCCCAATAAAACCTGACACTCTTACTGCAACTTTTAAAAACTAATTCCAATCTCTTTTTCCCTTTCAGATCTCTCATTTCTCCCTTCCCACTTGCACCTTTTATTGATATCTTCATTTCTCCAAAATATCCCCAGGCCAGGGAGGAGGTATTCAAATAGAAGGAAATAGCTTTTTAAAAACATTGACCAGAAATAACAGGCCCTTCATATTGGGGTTGCTACCTATGCTGAATGTTCCAACACTAATGGCACCATTGGTCACAAGTCCATAATGACCTCAAATTTAGGCAGTGGTCACTTTCTCTGTTGAGGAGATTCCCCCTGCACTACTAAATTTGGAATGTAGCATCCTTAACAAGTTGCATTTTTTGCCTCAGTCTATTTGTGTCATCTATTCTACAATATTAAAATTAGTCTTGAGTCAAGTTTGCATTCTCTTAACTTAAAATACAATAACAGAATAACAGAGTTGGAAGGGACCTTGGAAGCTTTCTAGTCCAATCCCCTGCTCAAGATAGAGGCCCTATACCATTCCAGACAAGTGTCTGTCCAGTCTCTTCTTAAAAGCTTCCAGTAATGGAGCACCCATGACTTCTGAAGGCAAGCTGTTCCACCAGTGAGCTGTTCTCACTGTCAGGAAATTTCTCCTTAGTTCTAGATTGTTTCTCTTCTTGCTTAGTTTTCATCCATTGTTTCTTGTCTTGCCTTCTGGTGCTTTGGAAAATAGGTTGACCCCATCCTCCTTATGGCAGTCCCTCAACTATTGGATCATAACTATCATGTTGCCCTCTAGTTCCTCTTTTCACTAGACTAGACATACCCAATTCCTGCAACCATTCTTCATATGTTTTTGGCCCCTAATAATCTTTGTTTCTCTTCTCTGCACTCTTTCCAAAGTCTTAATATCTTTTCTATATTGTGGTGACTAAAACTGGATATGGTACTCCAAGTGTGGTCTTACTAAGGTTTTATAAAGCAGTACTGGAACTTCACGTGATCTTGATCCTATCCCTCTGTTAATGCAGCCTCAGATTGTATTGGCTTTTTTGGATGCTGCTGCACACTCCTGGCTCATATTTAAATGATTGTCCACCAGGACTCCAAAATCCCTCTCACAGTACTTTGATACAGAAAGTCCTTCGATGCACAATATTTTGATGCAGGAGAGTTCTCCCATAAATTTGCTCAATCCTCTTAAAATTATAAATTATTATTATTATTATTATTATTATTATTATTATTATTATTATTATTATTATTATTATTATTTGAATTTGTATACCGCCCTACTCCTGAAGTAGGTGGCTGGTGGTGAACAGCCAAATAAAATATATATAGTACAAATGTTAAAAAACCATTAAAATACAATTAAATAATTGGCCCAGAAAACGAATTTAAAACACCCCAAATTCATAAGACAAATTTAAAATTTAAATTTTTTTAAAATTTTTAAAAACAATTTAAAAGAGAGGTTAGGCCAGGCCTAAAATAAGTATTAGTTCTTTTTAGAGTGGCATTATGGTAAGTTTTTCTGTTATATCAGATCCCATTTTTTCTATTATGACTCACAAGAGTAAGGAGTCCAACCATGGCTTCACGCATCCAATCCAGTAATGGGTTCCATTTACCTTTGCTACCTGTTCAGAACTGGGAGCACGCACATACGCAGAACCTTCTGCGCATGCGCAGAGCATCCATGATGACATCTGGGTGGGTGGGTGGAGCCTCAAGCAGCGGCCACCACTGATCCAATCACATGAAGAAACTTTGTCACAAACCTCGGTCTGTGATCGCAAATACACAAGCAACACGCTCGGAGGTTCGAAGTAACTTGGTTTATTTGTGACAATCAGCTCTTACGGAAGTCGGAATGCTATGCAAATCAAAGACGCGGCTATCGCCCGCTTTGCCTAGAGTCTTTTTATAGGGTCCTGCCTAAAGGCAGGCAGCTGCGCTGAGTTTCAACTTCCCGCCTCTCTGTCCGTGCGCACACCAATGACGTCATCCACGTTGTCCCCGTTTATGCTGCTTGCCTCCGTGCCTCTTTTACACCCCCGCGAGCCTCCATAAACACCCGTGCGCTGTAACGCCTATTCGCCAACCTATCCCATCACCAGCACCCGTGCAGCCCACCTCATCCCCCCCTGGCAGGTAGGACATCCATGGCTCAGCATTCTTGCCTATGGTGTCGAGTGCTTCTTGACGCTCGACACTTTGAGGGTAATATTTTCTCTTCTGTTGTGACTGAGTCCATCTTCATGGCCAATTTATTCCCTCTTGAAACCAACTGCACAGACAGGAAATGCGATTTGTTTTTTCAGCAAAGTGTCAGCAGCAGAAATGTCTTTGTAGAATGGAAGAGATGCATTCATCCAACTCAGATTGGCTTGCGTGTTCAATTTTATGCATAGACTTATTTGATCCACAGTAATTGGATGCCATTAGAACATGGTTTAAAGGAAGAATACTAAGACATTTATTAGCAAATTAAAATATTTTTTAATGAAAATGAAAAGAATGTGCATGCATTTCCATAAAAGGGGGAGAGCGTATAATGCTGGCAATCAGTAAATTAGTGACCTTGATTTTAACATCCCGTTTTCCTTCTGCAACTCGTATTCTTTTCTTTCCTTGTTATCGGTTGTTCTTTTACTTGGCAAGACTGAGGTCAAGGTCTCTGTCATTGAAAAGGCTCAATTAATCTTTCTGGCTGAAGATTGGGATAAACAAACAAATAATACATAAGGTCATTAAAAAAATAAATTAAGTTTATACCTCACACATCTCACTAGTGGAACGATTCTGGCCCAGTTATTGCAAAAGGGAGTCATTTCCCCCCACCCCATTATGCAAACTAAATTCCTTTCATTTATTTGGATGTTTCTGTATCGGTTAGGAAACTGTAAGGCTGTGAGATGTACCATAATCTAGAAGAAAGGTCAGATTTCAGACCAGACAGCCTCATTCTGCTATTCACAGGGACAATCTGGCTTTTGGATTCTTTTCTGAAGAAATGTACATCTCTAGGAAATATTATTGCTGAGAGCTCTGCTTTCCTATTCCATTTTTCCATCATCTTAGATTTTTGTATTCCCTTTAAATTAAATTAATTAATCTATACACCAAAGAGAGAGCAAGAGAGAGAGAGAGAGTCAGACAGACAGACAGACAGACAGACAGACAGACAGACAGACAGACAGACAAAAGGTAAAAAATTGATCTCTTTTTCTTTAAAAAAAACCCCTCATTGTTTTATTAAATTTGCAAATGATCGGCTTTTTGCTAGTCATAGCGTTTTAATGCTAAATATTACTTTCGAGTATTTTTACTCTGCTGTGAAATGGAAAGAAGTTAGAGATTTATTCAGAGTAATTAATTTACAGTGCTTATTTCAATTAAAGAATCATCAAAATCGCCATTTATTAAGTCTGCCCCATGTCTGATTCAAAGATGATGCAGTATAATTGTTAAGAAAGCACTGTTGTATATTCTAAAGGCCTCTAGTTAAACTTGTTAGTGGAGCTACAGGTAGATCATCACCTGTCTTTCCATAGCCTTATTGTTACACAGGAATACTGTAATGAATCAGACAGGTTCCATTGTCCAGTGCTGTCCAGAGTTGGGTTGAACCAACTCTTGGTGACATTTCCCCTTTTTAAGGCAGCAATAGTAGGCAGAGCAGTGAGGTAAAGTTATCAGTAAAGAAGGTGGGACTGGAGTTTTTGGGTAGGCAAGTGGGTAATTTTGGTAATTGGGAAGGAAACTATTGCTCCTTTTTGATGTGGTAACTATAAAAAGAATATACAGATAATCCTTAATTTATGAGCATAATTGGGACCAGAATTTTCATTGTTATATAAGGTGATTGTTAATCAAGTCACCCACCAATTTTTTCCAGTCGTGTCTACTCAGGGGGCGGTGCTCATCTCTGTTTTTTAATTGAAGGAGCCAGCGTTGTCTTGAAGACTTTTCTGTGGTCATGTGACCAACATGACTGTACGCTGCAGCATACAAAATATTGTTCCCACCGAAGTAGTACCTATTTATGTACTCGCATTTGCATGCTTTTGAACTGCTATGTGAGCTGGGGCAGGAGCAGGAGCTCACCCCGTCATGCAGCACTCGGGTCTCAAACCTGGACTGTCAGCTTTCCAGTTGACGAGCTCGGCATCTTTAACCGCTGAGCCACCCCATCCGCTGAGTCCAGACTAATTCTGCACTTGAACCCTCCTCCCAGTTCAGTTTGGTTGCTCTCCAATGAACTTCTCTTTGAGATGAGAACCGGTGGGGGAAAAATGAGGAAGAACGCATCTGCACAGCAATACTATTATTATTAGTCTCAAGAGTATTGCAGAGAAAATTCCCATTTCCCTGTTCTATCCGCCTCCTCCATGTATTCCAGCTACCATTAGTCTACGATTCTGCCATCCATATTGTTTTGTCACTCATAACTCTAATTCTAATTGAATTATTTATTACAGGGGAGCATTTTAATTATAGCTACTGTGAATCAAAATAATTTACACTTATTGCCAAGGGGGGTATTCACTGAGCTATAGTTTAATTTCAGCTTGTGGCAGCAGCCCATCCTGCTGGCTATTTGCCTTAATGCTCTGTGGGCCTCTTAGAAGCAGCAGCTGCAAACAGCAATGCCAGGATTTCGCAAGATTTGCTCGCAAATCACAGCCACTGGAGATGGGACATGAACTCTATTGCTGCTGCATCCTGCCTCACTCCAGCCTGATCAAAAGATTGTAATTTGTGCAGCAGAAAACAACAATAACAAAAGAGAGGGGGGGGAGGGGGGGAAACCTAAACAGCTTACCCCAACCGAACACATGAGCTGTCAATATATCTGACCATCAACCATCAAATTCTTAGGAGGGCGGGTTGGAATTGGAATCTAGGCTTTCAATATCTTTTATGGTGTTTTTATAGATGTTGGGGATTGAAGGGGGATTTTTTTTTTTGAATGATATTGTCATATGAGCTATGCAAAAATGATCTTTCAATTACTTTTTGAGCTGTAAAATTGAATGCAAGGGTTGTGTAGAAGAGCCGGACAGTGTCTAAAGCTACATGCTTAGATATCCTTTTTTGTGTGTTTGTTTTTGTGCTTTTAGGTCTGACTACTGGTGACTGCTGGGACAAGTCCCTGAAGGTTTCTTGGCAAGGTTTTTCCAGAAATGGTTAGCCATTGCTTCGTGTCTGTGGCTGAGAGAAAGTGACTGGCCCAAGGTGACTTTTTGCCTAAGGCGGGACTAGAACGCAAAGTCTTCCAGTTTTTAATCCAGTCCCTTTAATCACTACACCCAAACTGGCTCTTTCTATCCTTATTCCCAGATAAACTCACTTGTTCTAACAAGTTGCTAATATAATTTTGAATGAAAATATACATCCCATAACTCTGCATCTTTTTTTTTAAAAAAAAGCTCTGATAAGGAAAGTGGCCATAAGAATTAACTTGTGATTCCTCGTCCCCCCACTCCCCAAATTTACACAGGGATCCCACCATCAAATCTGGACTCAATAGATGATAAGCGATTGTATTGGTGAAACTTGCAGTTTAGAATCCCTGTCTTCCAATTAATTTTGCTTTAATTGCTAAATTGGTCTTTTAATCAACTACGGCTATTAATTAGGTTATATTATACAATTATGGTTTTTGTTTCTAATTACACTATAAACCGTTTTGGGATCATTACTGCAAAAGAAGTTGCATAAAGTCCTTGATAGTGAGTCCTATAGTTATAGGGAGAATTAAAACCCAGGATGAAAATGATGTCACTAGAGCAGGGGTGGGCAACTATGGCCCTTTTATGACTTGTGGACTTCAACTCCCAGAATTCCTGAGCCAGCCATGTTAGCTCAGGAATTCTGGGAATTGAAGTCCACAAGTCATAAAAGGGCCATAGTTGCTCACCTCTGCACTAGGGCATTCTTTCACCTCCTTTTGGAGGTACAGGTAGTCCTTGACTTACAATTTTTTTAAAAAAAAATGATTTATATGCCGCCCTTCCTCGGAGACTCAGGGTGGCTTACAATGCGTTAAGCAATAGCCTTCATACTTTTGTATATTTATACAAAGTCAGCTTATTGCCCCCACAAACTGGGTCCTCATTTTACCTACCTTAGAAACGATGGAAGGCTGAGTCAACCTTGAGCCTGGTGAGATTCGAACTTACAGTAATTGCAGACAGCTGGTGTTAATCACAATGCTTTTAGTCTGCTGAGCCACCAGGCCCTATAGTTCACTTAATGACCATTCACAGTTACAGCAACACTGAAAAAAGTTACTTATGATCAAGCAAGCTGCAACCTATAGCAATTTATTGGGGGCTTAAATCTCACTAAATTTTGGTGGAACTTCCTTTGAATCAACATGTATGGGATTGTCCCGTAAATGTAATTTGAATCCTTTTTTAGCATTAATTATTCTTTCGGTTAAATTTTCTTCAGTGTTTTATCTTCTTCTTCCTTTTTGCTGGGAAAAAGAAAACAAAATTAGGTACATTTGCATCACTGAATGCTTTGCCTCAAAGCTTGGGGCCATTTAAATTAATTTTTATGTACTCCATTCAGTTTAGTAAAATATTTAGTAGTGCTCTAATAGTGTAAAGCATTAGGCTGTAATTACAGGGACATAATACAGAGACTAATAGTTCTGTTGAAACACAACGGTGATGCATGATTGCCCTATTATTATAGCCAATTTGAAGCAACATGATTATTAAAAAAATTTATCACTGATATAGTCTTGATTTTGTTACACGTTGTAATAAAAAGTAGGCATTTAAACAACAGTTATTTTCAGCCTCATAAGAGAACTACAGTAGGTAGATTTCCATGTCCTTTAAAATATATTTCTTGATGAATTGGGGATCAATTCTGTGATGTGGTGGAAGAAACTGGGGTTTGGAATTAGGGCAAAAAAATGAACTGTTCTCACACAAACAGATCAGCTACCAAGCAAAGTTAAGATCTATATTCATATTTTGAACCTGTACCCTAAATTGGATTGGATTGAGTAGGAATTCTGAGAATTCTACTTAAACATTTTTGAAGATTACCAAATTGGAGAATGGAATTCAAATACAAGAATGCCTTGGATCTTATGCATTTGCTAAACAAAACAACCTCATTCCACAACGGTAATAGACTAGATTAAACAATTAAACAGCAATATGTACACATTGTTTACACATTTATGTAAACAATGTGAACAACTATAATTGGTGAACTACTAGTCATTTACTGAGTTATAACACAATTTGGCGTAAACAGCATATTAGAAAAAAGAGATCTTGAAGAAGATTATTTGTCATTTTTGATGATCTTTTTTAAAATAGAGATTTAAAATAAGATTTCTTCTACAAGCTATTAGGTTGATTTGCATTTGGCAGAGCAAGCTCCTGTTGTAATTATAAATGCATTTGCTTCTCCCAGAATTGAAAATGGATGCTTATATATTGGAGCAGTGAGATAGACATCTGGTTCTGTGAAAATGCTGTGAAAAAGTACATTCTGGATGTCACTTTTGTTGAGAATCCTGTCAATTACTCTCCATATTGCTCATGTAATTAAGATGGGAATTCATTCTGGGCACTTTGACCTATCCCATCTTCACCCAAGGCCATCTCCAGCCTGTAGCAATGACAGGATGTATCAAACATAGAAAGGTGTCCTACTATAGGGTCTGGCAAAGCTATGCTTGGGAATGCAAGAGTGTTTACTGCTTGTAAAATGACCCACACAGACCAACAAAGAAAATAAAATGCAATTATAAATGGTTAAAATCTTGGAAGACTGCTGAATCTTTAGATATTATTTTTATTGAGCTTTTTTAATGGGGGGGAAGGAAGGGACAGCAGGGACCAAGACTGAGTGGCTGTGGATACCGGCATTTCTTGATCTAGTGGCCCCGTCACTAGTGATGGGAGGGGAGATCCTTACTCCCTCAGAAAGGGTCCACAATCTGGGGGTCCTCCTGGATTCACGGCTATCCCTAGAAGATCATTTGACGGCCGTGACCAGGGGGGCTTTCGCACAGGTACGCCTTGTGCGCCAATTGCGCCCTTTCCTAGATCGGGATGCCCTTGCCACAGTCACTCATGCCCTTGTTACGTCTCGGTTGGACTACTGTAACGCCCTCTACATGGGGCTGCCCTTGGGATGCACCCAGAGACTACAGTTAGTCCAGAATGCGGCCACGCGGGTTGTTACGGGGGCTTCTCGGTACTCCTGTGTGACACTTCTCCTGCGCAAGCTGCACTGGCTGCCGGTGGCTCTCCGAGTTCGTTTCAAGGTGCTGGTGCTCACCTATAAAGCCCTACATGGCTTAGGCCTGGGGTATCTGCAGGATCATCTCCTGCCTTCCTCCTACCGTCCGGTGTGCTCACACAGAGCGGGCCTCCTCAGGGTGCCATCAGCCAGAAAATGTCGGCTGGCGGCCCCCAGGGTGAGAGCGTTCTCTGTGGGAGCACCGACCCTCTGGAATGGGTTGCCCACCGGCCTCAGGACAGCCTCGGTCCTCCTCTCCTTCCGCCGCAAATTGAAGACGTGGCTTTTTCACCAAATGGGCTGAATCCGTAGGGGTGACTTTCAAATAATTTTAATAATTTTTAATTGATTTTAATTTAATTTTAAACTGATTTTAATTGTTTATGTAATTCTTTGTTTTGTTTTTGTAAGCCGCCCTGAGTCCTACGGGAGAAGGGCGGCATATAAATTACAATAAATAAATAAATAAATAAATAAATAAATAAATAAATAAATAAATAAATAAATAAATAAATAAATTTGAAAAGACTGATGACCTCTAAATCCAAGTAGTCTCTTCCCATAGCTGCACTACAGGTGCTACCAAATGTCATCCTTGTGTTGGGTGTTTCCTCTAGAGAAGGAATCCTATACCTTTCTTTTTCTGTTTTTTTTTTTTTTAAAGATGAGAGAATCAGAGGCAAGGCTGAAGTAGGATCTATTAGGAAGAGCAAATCAGGGAGGATCTGCTCTGGAGGCCACAGAGATAGTTTCATAGTATCATGGGGGTGGGGGGAATGCTAAAATGTTACTTTTAAAAAGTGCCACAGAAAATTTAACTACCTGGCTTTGTTTGTTCAAAATTAAAATATTATTCTTCCATACTAGCGTCAGCTGTTTGGAGCAAGTATCAAATGAAATGGATTTTTTAATGGAAAAAAATAGTTTACTGATTTATCACCAGAAATGCTCTAAGAACAAAGATGATCGTGTCCAAGGTTTGCTGCCAAGTAGTTTACGGGTCAAGGGCAATTTTTGAACAAGGTTGGCTAAGTGATAAATTTCATTGGAGTTTAGTGTGTTGGCCAAACCTAGCTCATTAATTTGGTTTATGATCTATGTATGGCTTTTACCCTTATATTAGGTAAAAAAAGGAGCCATGGTGGCGTAGTGGTTAGAATGCAGTACTGCAGGCTACTTCTGCTGACTGCCGGCTGCCAGCAGTTCGGCAGTTTGGATTCTCACTGGCTCAAGATTGACTCTGCCTTCCATCCTTCCGAGGTCAGTAAACTGAGGACCCAGATTATTGCCTGCAATATGCTGAGTCTGTAAACTGCTTAGAGAGGACTGTAAAGCATTGTGAAGCAGGATATAGGCCTAAGTGCTACTGCTATTGCTAAATATAACAGAGAGCCAGTTTTGTATAGTGTTAAGGCACCAGGTTAGAAACGGGAGACGGTGACTTCTAGTCCCGCTTTAGTCATGAAAGCAGGCTGATGGGCCTTGAGCCAGTCCTGCTCTCTTAGCCTAACCCACCTTACAAGGTTGTTTTTGTTGGGGAATTAGGAGGAGAAAAGCGTGTTGAATGTGTTTGCTCTTGAGTTATTTGCAGAAATAATAAAAAATTTAAATAAAATTAAATAGGAACAGCAACCTTTTCTATAAGTAAATAACATGTATGGGGTAAGAGATGGAGTGTTGCCTTGCATTTGCTAAGAAGAGACTAATAGAAAACAAAGGCATGGTTAGGCGAAACAAATAGATGCAGTGCTGCAAATCATAGAGGTCTCTTTTTTTAAAAAAAAATAAGGCTACCTCTCACTTTGGAGGACTCCACTTGTTGAATTTAACCCTTTCTTGTAATGCCTAAAGAAGCATTCCCCTCCTTTCTTTCCCTGAAGAAATTGAGACGAAGACCTCTTCATCTCAATCCAGTTTCTTCCTTCCTGTTCTAGTTAGGCTCTTCATATTCTTTTAACCTTCCATCCACTTCTACTCTGTACCTACTATGTGAATCTAGTTTGACTTATCTATCATGTTTCTATGAACCTGAAAAGAGAATCCTGTATATAGATGGAAACTTGATTGAGTTTTATAAGTATGGCAACCTATCGGTCATTGATTTTAAATATTCAACTAATATGAATGGTTAATTTTTAATGCCCTATTTTTGGAGTGCGGCCTTGGGCAGGAGTATATAAAAGATAAGCATAATATTACAGTCAACAAGCTGAGCTCAGCTACTATGTTTGTTCACTTGGTGATGCCCTGGGAAGATTAAGAGGAAATATTGTGAAGATCAGCCATTAAAGCAAACAATTATCTATCTCAAATTAATTAAGGCAGAAGGAACACCTGTGATCAACACAGATTTGCAGAACATTTTCATTAATTTCCAATAAAGCAAGGTACTTATGAAAGGAACTCTGGTCTATTGCTGGTTATGATTGTGTCAGACTATGTTTATTAAGATATAAATAAATATGAGGATGTGTGCTAAAGCAGCTATTTAGGATAGTATAAATATTTCCTCTAGACACATGAACGTCTTCACAAGCTTCTTCAAACATAGCTAGATTAGGCTGATTATTTGCTATATGATGACCATATGTTCTACATTAGACAGGAGAGTTCCCTATGAAGTGCTTTCTAATGCAGGAGAGTTCCATATGAAAGGCTTTCTAATGCAAATCTTGATTTTTCTTAAAAACAGGAACAGAATGCCAAAATGTTGATGTTGCCCCCTCAAGAATTAGCCGAACATGTATGGTTGACTGAGAGGTATGCAATTCACCTGGACCTAAATTATCTTATTTCACAGAGATGGAGTATAGTCTTTTTACAGATAAAGAAAATATCTTTAATTTTGCATCATATGTGTCACTTATATTTTATCCTCTTTCACAGGCAATGTATTTTTCCTGGGTGATGTGTAAGTATCCATCTGTAATGATTAGCAGTCAACTATAGCAAAAGTATGCACCTTTAAGTCTCCTTTTTGACTTCAACTAGAAGGCAATTAGATATAGGACGGTTTGTACTACTATATAATTAGGGTGCGTGGATTGGAATTTCAGCTTTCTGCATATTTATGGGCCAAATAAATGCCTTGCTGAAGTTTAATAGACCTTTTGGAATCTTACTGAAGCCTATTTAAAAGTTGGCCTTGAAAATTATTCTTTTTGCTTCTGAATTTGGTGACAAGAACTTAGTGTGTTCTGTGAGCTGGAAAAATGGGATCTACCTCTGACCTATAGATATGGCCATGTAATTAAGTGTACTTTATTATGCTATATGCAAGTTAAAGAAATGTTTGCTGGATGCTCTAAAAACCCCATTCTCCCTATAGGGTTGCAATGGCCCTAAATGCTTTATAACATGACAATGCTCACTGGACTCCTAACAATATGTATGTATGTATGTATGTATGTATGTATGTATGTATGTATGTATGTATGTAAATTATTAAACAAAATATTTCATTTTTGTTTGCTTATACTGTATTTGCATGCATTGCTTTCAGTTATTTCCATAGGGCAGTGATGGTTAACCTTTTTGTCACCGAGTGCCGAAACTGCACGCATGCGCACGGTGCACGCATGCGCACCGGCCAGCTGCTCTCTTTTGGGTTTTGGCGCATGCATGCGTGCTGGACAGCTGGTCTTTGCACAAAGAAGAAGAGAGCAGCTGGCTGGTGTGAATGGGTGCTGGACTAGCTAGCCGACGTGAATGCGCGTGACAGAACCCAGAAGAGCACCTGGTGACCGTGAGCGTGCCCACAGAGAGGGCTCTGCGTACCACCTCTGGCACGCGTGCCATAGGTTTGCCATCATGGCCAAAGGGAAATTCCGGGCCCCGAGTCCACTGTAATGATCAATTTGCTCACAGAAATGTAAGTATGATGAGGAGTGGCCATGTTTTAATATAACCTCGCTGTTAACTGCAGAGATGAATGCCTGTGATACCGCAATCTTAATCAGAATAGAGTTGGAAGGTACCTTGGAAGTCTTGTAGTTCAATCCCCTCCTCAAGCAGGAGATCCTATACCATTCCAGACAGGTGACTGTCCAGTCTTTTCTTAAAAACCTCCAGTGATGAAGCACCCACAACTTCTGAAGGCAAGAAGTTCCACTGGTTAATTGTCCTCACTGTTAATTAGTTTTTCCTTAATTCCAGGTTGCTTCTCTCCTTGTTTAGTTTCCATCCATTGTTTCTTGTCCTGCCTTCTGGTGCTTTGGAAAATAATCTTCACAGTAACATATCCCAAATATTTGGCACAGAGCATATTGGAGATTCATATTTGTGATTTATGCAGCATTATTCCTCTTCCTTGTTAAGACAAGATTTTGTGGGAACTGTTAAGATCCCCAGATTTGCAGTTTGCAATGGTGCAGTTTCTCATTTAATTTAACAAGAACCTAATGAACAGATATACAGTATGTTAATCTTCCAGTAAATTCAATGAATATATAAACAATAAAGTCCTCCACCTTTCAAAGAGGAAAGAATTTGGCTGGGAACAGTGGCTGCAACATCAGAAAGTTTGGAAATTTTTAAAGAAATTTAAATTTCCACCAGCTATCTTTAATGGAAGGCATCAAAAAGTAGAAACAGGAAAAGACTGAAAAATAGTAAAGTAGGCACCTTTGAATAAGAAGGGGAAATAAAAAGAAGGGAAATGCAAATAGTTTTAATAAGGAATATACATTTATGACCGTTTCCTTTAAATATTGTTGGCCCTGAGAAGATGGAAAGAGTTTTAAATGAAAATCTTTCTCAAGCAGTAGGTACAAATCAGAGTTTCTCATATATTTGTCTTTGACATCTCTTATTTTATTTTATATTCTAACTGAACTGTTGATGTTCAATATATTTTTCCCATGAGAACATCATTCCTCCTCCTCCTCCTCCTCCTCCTCCTCCTCCTCCTCCTCCTCCTCCTCCTCCTCCTCCTCCTCCTCCTCCTCTCTCTTCCTCCTCCTCCTCCTCCTCCTCCATCATGCCTTTTCTTGACTATATTTAACATGTATATATAGTGACACACTTACATACAAACCCTTGGATGAGTCATTAACTGAATGAATTGGCTTCAGCTTAGTTGGTTTCTGATCAATATATCATAATGTATATGGGTATGACTATTTTAGAAAGGGAGAAAATTATTTTTTGCAGGAAAATAAATAGACCTGGCTTGAAGAAAGGAAGTGGTTTAGAGATTCAATACTTAGTACAACTAGCAAGATCAAATGACACAGCTTTTCCATCAGCAAGGCCACTTCTGGGTGCAGGCAGGGGTGAGATAGGGTGTTAAGTTTGAATGCTTTTCATCCTCACAGCTGCCAAACCCCCCCCCATTCTTGCACATAAAAATTAGCATTTCAACACATTTTATCTATATGCCAGGAGCCTCCTACCTCCCTCACCTCATCGCTGTAGTCTGAAGTACTACAATTCAGCAAAACAGTCATTTGAAAAAGATATAAGTCAAAGGGACAAGGCCCAGGCATACAATAACTAGTGTTGTGAACAGAAAAGATTGAAGGGAAATAATAATGCTACTCATAAGTCAAGCACCAGCAGGCTTTGTTATAGAAATACTAAAACAAAGATAAAAATTCTGTAGCTGTTGTAAGTCTAGAAACAAAAGAGCGTGTGGGTCCGGAATTAAATTTTAAAATGTATATTTCTGAGCAAGCAATCTGAGGAATTTGTATGCAATTTAGTGGCATCGTTACAGTTGTATAGCTTGAACAAATTGCATGCTAATTAAGGTTGCCTTGACCAAGGAAAGTTTCTATTTACAAGCTAAAAGCAAACAGTGCTTCTATGTTCTTTCTGATTCTCTCTCCTTTCCTCCCTCCTTCCTTCCCTCCACATTTGAAGGCTAATCCTCTGGTATTTGTGTTCTTAGAGTTTAATTCATAGCTCTAGCCCTTCAGTGCTCTGCTGTTGCTTTGGGAGTAGGAGGAATGGTACGGTTTGAACAAATGTCCTTGAGCACGAGAACAACGGAGGAAAGGGACATCTTAACAATTTGGAACTTATTTATGCAGATGGAATCCAAGGTAGCACACATGTGGCTCCATTGTAAACAAACATGTGACAAACTCCGTGAAATTGATTGACTACGGGGTTGGTTTATTTTATTTTTCCAAGGCTTGAGTTTCTCTTATAATTTTCTATAATAGCCACGCTATTGCTTCTATCGTTTGGGATGTCTGTGTATTGTTGTGATTTTGAAAGGACAACAAGACCAGTATTACACCACTCGTTCTTTGCATTGACATTTTAAAATGTAAGAGCCGCAATTAAAGCAGCCAATAACTAAATTTTGTTTCATTAGGATGAAAGTCACTGTTATATTTGTCTCAGATCTGCTCAAAAGATCAATAATTGAGATAGCATGGCTGCGGTTTCTTATTTCCTCCCACCCCCTTCTCCAAATTAGAATAATAGCAGCTCGGACTGAATTAGTCAAAGAATCTGCACTCTGATGCTTGCATGCATTATTGTTTAATAGAAGAGGTGGATAACATTGAAACAAACCTTGGAAGCCATCAAATAAAGGAAAGGCATCTGAAAATTTTATTTTTTTAATTGAATTGGAAGATTAGGATTTTAATATTTTACTGTTTTTTGTCTTTATAAAAATATGAACATGCTTTTTTTTAAAAAGGTAAATGTTATCGTATAACTCTCTTACAGCAGTTGTCCAATATGGAAATTATTTTTTAAAACTTGGATTCACAAAGCATGCCAAATGATAAGATGGTAAAGGATACATAGAATTCCCTTCCTGCGATGGGTTGTTATTGCTCTTCCGCCAGGAAAAGAGGCATTTCATATCGCAAGATGGAAACTTTAAAGCAAAATTTGGATTAAAAGGACTCTTCAGCTTGATCTACCACAAGGCATTTTATTACTTGAACGGGAGAGCAGTTGGTACATAGTGGAGAGGTGGAAATTATTTTTGTGCCCCATAGCAGAAAATGCTACAAGTATGCCTCCTTAGCAGTAAAGACACTATAAAAATAAATAAAAATCTGCTGTCTTTTTATGACACCGAAATCATATGCCTACATCGACTGTTTTACTCTTTTTAATAGGAAGGCTGGCTTTATTTTTCTTTTTTCTTTTTTGGTGAACCTACCCTGACATTTTATCTACTCAATCACAACCAATATTTAGTGAAAGTGGGCTTTTTTTTTTTTTACTACTACTAAAGGGATATAAAAAGTAAAGTATTCTATTTCCTAGTATTTGCCTGATTTGCTCTATCTTGTTTGCTTTTTCATCCTGTGATAGTTTTCTATTTCTTTTCATTCCTTCTGCATCATTGGTTTTTTCTCCCATATATTTTTTTCATTTATCTTTATCTATATCTTTTCTCCTGCCTTTTATATCGTCTCTTCTGAAAGGCAGAGAACATTCAATCAGATGTTATTATATTTTATTTTACAATGTCATGCCAAACATAAAAATTGGTTTTGTTGTCTCTTTTATGTTACTGAATTAAGCCCTTATTGATTCCTTGTTCGGAATGATCATTGAAAATCACATGTTTGCTTTTGTCCTTTAGCCACAAGAATTCAAGGATTTCTTTAACAAAAAGCAATAAAATGTTCCCATTCTCAGTTATATTTGGAATTCATTTGAAGAATTGATAGCCTGTCAGACTTTTGAGTCATCTTTTGTTTTAGTCCTGGTCTTAACAGTAAGGTATTTGCTGGGGGGGGGGGGGTAGGAAACCAGGAGCCATTTTCTGATGGTTGATCGTCCCATTTTGTGCTTTTGGGGAAATTATGGCATTGTTTATTCCCTTCTTTCTTGGTTGGGTTTACCTTTAAAGTTGTTGTGGCCTGCCAGTGGCCTGCGCGGATCGTGGCTGATCCCGACGACGAGGAGGCTGGTGTGGTGTCACGCCAGCAGCCTGCGCAGCCAGCGCTCACGTTGGACAGCGAGGAGGTTGAAGAGGATGTGGTGCCAGAGGCAGAGACTCAGCCAGGGCCTTCAGAACCTCCAGAGGCTCCTTCAAGTGGAGAGAGCGAAGTGGAGGAGCCTCTCCTCAATGCTTGAACATGCAGGGCTGCCAAAAGACAGGAGTGGCTACTCAGGAGGAGGAGGTCTCATCGAGAGTAAGGCTTGAGGATAATTGGCCACTCCCTTAGCCTATTTAAGTCACACACCGTTAGTAAGTTTCTTGCTAGAAACAACTCGTATTTATTGTCAGAGTATTTTGGTTTATCATATCTTGTTTCTGGGCTGGTTGCCAACCGTTGCTGGTGTTGTTTATTCTTGCTACTTAATAAATTTGATAAGGACCGTTGGTGTGTGTCAATATCCTCGGAAATCCGGAGCTGGGGCAGAACAAAAGTGTATGATTTAGGGTTGTATCAATGCAGAGACATAGAAGTTAAAAGAAGATGCTGTTTTTGAATGGAAGAATGTCACTGATGGTCTAAAATTCTTTATCCTATGCAAGATGTTCAAATCCCCTTGTTTCAGAATGAGAAAAAAGAATAGCGAGTAAACCAAAATCCTTGGATTCATTGGGAAGAATAATAGAGTTGGAAGAGACCTTGGAGGTCTTTTGGTCCAATCCCCTGCTCGAGCAGGAGATCCTATACCATTCCAGACAAATGGCTGTCCAATATTCTCTTAAAAACCTCCAGTGATGGAATACCCACAACTTCTGGAGGCAAGCTGTTCCACTGATTAATTGTTCTCACTGTCAGAAAATTCCTCCTTAATTCTGAAAGCTCCATCTGATCTATATATTCAGGTAGAAATCAGAGACAAGAACACAGTAAAATGGAACCCATTCATCTCCCTCATAATTCTCCTTATGCCATATACTTTCTCTTATCAAAGATTGGTAAACAATGCACAGAAAAACCAGTATGAGTCAAACCTTTATGTTCTTGGTCCCTTTTCCAAAACCAACTTCTATGTGACACCTACTTTTTTTACTGGTTATAGGATAGAACCTTTCATTGTATGTAAGAGCGGAAAGCACATCTAGAGAACTTGATGGCCTCAATACTGCATACAATTTTGTCTTCCAATAGAGAAGAATGACTTAAGTGTAACAACTAAGGGGCATAATTTGCAATTTTGGCATGAATTTACAAGAGCAGCCCTCCCCAACTTTGCATGCTACTATATTTGGACTTCAACTCCAAGAATTCTCCAACCAGCATGACCATTTCTGAGAATTCTAGAATTCTCAGAAATTCCCAAGAAAATGAGAATTCTACTCATTTTCCACATCATTTACACATGTGGAAAATGAGCAGATTAGGACAGGCTGCATAAGAGGCCCCTTTGATTTCATTTTTCTCTGAAAGTAACACAAGACGAGGGGATTTACACTTGACTATCTTGCTGGATTGGTGGCAAATGACAACGATCAAATTATGCTTCATACACATGCTGGTATTGGAATATGCCAAGAAAGATGCCTTCCAAATGGTTTCATATGCTTTGTTTCTGCCTACTCTATCTCTTGAATCTTCATAGACGAATGAGTTTCCTCCTCTTGCCTTTCCAATGGTCTCAAGTTTCTCCCCCAATAAAAAAGGTCATTTTTCTGTAACTCTGTTAGCCTGCTAGAGTTATAGAAGTTAGAACAATCTGAGCCAGAAAACTATATACCCACACATCTGCCCCTATTAATTGCTCTGTTTATTGTCCATTCTTTTGGAGTAGACACCTTGATGCAGGAGTTGTCATGCTTTAGATACCAGTCAAAAACAACTCCCAGTAGCCCTGAACAACATTTCATTTCATTTCATTTATTCGAATTTCTATACCGCCCTTCTCCTTTCGGACTCAGGGCGGTGAACAGCCAGATAAAAAACATCTATACAAACAGAGCCAGTACTGAGAGAAGTACTCAATAGAAACACCTGACCAGATTTCTGCCTAATCACAGGAAAGGCTTGAGGGAAGAGTCACAGCTATAGGTTTTGTCTGATTCAACCTTCTTCATTCATTGACTATCAACAGATGTAGGACTCATCCATATATATGTGGTGCTACTTACCATAAGCCTTTCATTTTGATTCCAGTCTGTCTCTGGGGAAATCTGAAACCCAATTAAGGCAATCTAAAAGGAAACTTAATGTTTTCTACTGGAAAACAGAACAAGCCCTTCTCTGGATTAGCATTCTGTGCCACAAAGAAGAAACCTGGTAGGTTGGTGACCTACAGGACTTCAAATGGCCTATTGGTCTTTTCCATTCAGTCATGGGATTCTGTTTGTATAGGGCCATTTGTGCTTCAGCTTCTAGAGAAATTAGCCAGAAACAAAAGATATGAAATCATTGGGAAGGCAAAAACTTGCCCAACCTCCTTTAATATTTTCTAAAACAGGGAATATTAACCTTGTGAAAGACATTCCAAGGTGTTAAAATTCATCTTTATGCGCACATACACATAAACACAAAAGAAAAAAAAGAAAATGGATCAGATATCCTACACTGGGCTGTTCTATGTAGTACGGAAGACCACAGGGACTTTCATGGTTTTATTTAAAATACAGCTGGGTGAGATATTTGGATTTTCTCTAGAACTGTAATTTCATAATGACACTAAACTGTTCTCTTCTCTCACCTTCCCATTTTTACTTATGGATGAGCAGGTTTGGATTGACCAACCATAGGATTTGCTAATGGCATGTTTTTCCCCTATAAGACAAACCACTGTTTTCATGTCTTCCCACTTGCTGTGTAAGAAAACACAAAATATTGGGAGATACTTCTAGAACATGCAGAGTGCCTCCCAGCCTTTTCAGTCATGAAACAGAGATAGGAACAGGTGCTTCATTCTTCCAGAAAGACGCCTGATCTCCCTACAACTGTAACAGCTCCTAAAAAACTATAACTAACTAACTATAGGTAACTATAGGTAATTCTTGGTTTATGATCTCAGTTGAGACTAGAATTTCCGTTGCTAAGCAAGACAGTTTTTAGTGAGTCATGTCCAATTTTATGACCTTCTGATGGCTGTAAATTGAAGACTACCTGTAATCAGAAATCCCAATAAGTTGACCAGAGTTCATACAGCATCACAACAACCCTCATCTTCCCAGGGTGTATGACCTTTTCATATGTTAAGTGGGAGCTTAAATGTTTCATACTGACCTCAAGAAAAAAGGATTACGTAGGCTGTGCAGATTTTTGAACGGGTAATTTGCTTTGAGGAAGATTTGAATAAAGCACTCTCAAAAATTTTAGTGGTGCCACAAAACCATTTAGCTTCTCAAAACAAATCAGAGCAGATTTGCTACTTCACTTTGGCTCGCTTCTGACCCACTCACATTATGTAGCCCTGCATAATCAGAAGAATCTTCTGCAGAGATACTATGCGCATGCACTGAAGTCTCTTCCATCTCTTGCAGGTGCCAGGTTAAGCTTCATTGTAGTTGCAAGGCAAGGCAAAATATCTTACCTAGAAATAAATTTTATTACTTCTTTAGCCAGGGGGGGGGGGAAATCTCCTCCAGCACAAAGCTTTTTATTCAAGTGAAGAGAGGTCTCAATGTTTCTCTAGCTTACACATAACATGCTCAAACAAGAAACTTGGAATTAAAAATGTCCCCATGTTTCAAGACTTAATAAGTCTACTTTCCTCTGGTAGGTTTTGTCCATCAGGAGCGCATGCAGCCATTTCAGAGTACCAGTTTCTATTATAGCAAGAGCATTGTGGCAAACAAATGGAAATGGCAGTTAATTCAGCAGTTTATAGATTTTATAGATATATAAGAGCCTTTTTTGCCATGGCTGCTGCCCTTTGGAACATCTTGCCACGTGAGGTAAGATCCATCTCCTCTCTTTAGACTTTGAGAAAAGCCTTAAAACCTGGCTGTACCGGCTGGGAGGAGGTCCTGAAGGAGAAGCTGTTGGCTAGAGGTGATTGGTGCACTAACAGGGAAGGCGCCCCACCTCTCGTCTCCAAACCCTTGTGTTTTAATTCATTTTTATTTTTGTAATTTTAAATCTGTTTTTATATTTATGATTGCTGGATATTTCTATATTTCACTGTAAGCTACTCAGAAGTGCTTTGAACCACGAGACAGGTGACAAATATATCTGATGATGATGTTGATAATAATAATAATAATAATAATAATAATAATAATAATAATAATAATAATAATAATAACAACAACAACAACAACAACAACAACTGCAAAAAACTGCGCTACTTGGAACATCGTACATCTTAAGAAGGTACTTGGTTGATTCCTAGGATGCTGGCAGCAACCCGTATCAACCATTAGCACCAGTCAACGGTATTTGTGATGCATTTTTGAATGTTCAGTTGACTGTTTCATGTTTAATGAATAAAGTAAATAATAATAATAATAATAATAATAATAATAATAATAATAAAGGGTTCGCAAAATATTAAAATCAAAACTGAATGCTGGAAGCATGATTAAAGCCATTAATACATGGGCAGTTCCAGTGATACACTATCCATTTGGAAACATCAACTGGACTGTGGCTGAACTGAAAACCTGGACCTAAAAACACATAAACTTTTGAATATGTACCACGCTTTACATCCACGAAGTGATACCAACAGGCTGTACCTACCAAGAAGAATAGGGGGCAGAGGGCTATTGCAAACCCATCAAACTGTAGAAGAAGAAGAATGAAGTCTGAATGATTATGTGAACCAAAGCACAGAAAGATTGCTCCAGGCTGTGAAAATGGAGAACATTATAAAAACAACAGAAACAAAGGCAGAATATAAGGAAAAACAGTTGGATGACAGATTAAATGGATGGAAAACCAAAGCTCTTCATGGGCAATACTTGAAAAACATTGAAGGAAAACGTGATAACAACTTGACACAGGCATGGCTTAAGAGAGGAACCATCAAGAAAGAAACGGAAGGTTTAATACTTGCTGCACAAGAACAAGCACTACAAACTAATGCCATGAAAGCAAAGATACAAAAATCCACTGACAATCTAAACTGCCAACTTTCCAACGACAAAGTTGAAACTGTTTCACACTTAATATGTGAGTGCAGCAAAATCACGCAAACTGATTACAAAGCTAGACATGACCGAGTTGCTAAATTAGTCCACTGGTCATTATGTAAAAAATGTGACATACCTGTATCTGAAAAGTCATGGGAGCACAAAGTGGAAGAAGTTATCGAAAATGAGAAGTGAAGATCTTGTGGGACTTTAGAATGCAGATGGATCGTCATTTGGAACATAACACGCCAGATATCAAGGTTATCGAGGGCCAGAGTTGAAGAAAAAGAATATTGCAACCTTGCCATTGAAACTACACGGCTATGGATGAAACATGTAAGAGTGATACCCATTGTCATTGGGGCAGTTGGTACCATGTCCAAGAATTTTACAAAACACATCAAGAAATTGCAGCTTCCTGCAATAACACCAACGGGACTGCAAAAAACTGCGCTATTCGGAACATCATATATTTTAAGAAGGTACTTGGTTGATACCTAGGATGCTGGTAGCAACCCGTATCAACCATTAGCACCAGTCAATTGTATTTGTGACACATTTTTAAATGTTCAGTTGACTGAGTTTCATGTTTAATGAATAAAAGAGATAATAATAATTTTTAAAAAATGGGTAGATCGCTTAAATAGATACCCAATGGAGGGCTTCAGAGGCAGGATGGCATCTATTTTGTCAAACTCATCAAATCGAATCCATGTATATTTCTTGATTTCAAAGGAGGCATTATGAAATAGCAGCAAACATGTTTTGCTATCAAAAATACGACTCTAAGATTAGTCTCAGTAGAACCTTGCCTATTTGTTTGTATTTTACAAGTATGGGTGACTTTTTTCCACTGACGATCCAAATCAGTTTAGAGAAATGCAGTAAACCATTTATTTATTACATACATTTTCACTGAGTACAGTAATATTTTATTATGAAATGGGGGTAGGGAGCCATTGCCTGGCCATTTACAAAAATGTTTAAATTAGACTAGTCTTTATGCTAGGTTGATCTATGCTTTGGTTCAAACCATATATAAAAAGCAATGGCATTTTTGGAATAAAAATCATGAGTAAAATCTAGGACGGTGAGTACAAAGGTGGGGAGGGGAATTACAAATACATCTTGAGATTAATTTGCATTATATAGAGAAAATTATTTGCATTCGTCCCGGAGTTCCCTTTCTCATTGGCTCCTGGAATGTACACCTGTGGCTTGTTAGCATGCAATGCTACCACAATGTGCAAATGAAAACAGCCCTATATTGGCAGTGTGCAGAAAAGGTTCTCCCCAGGGTTACTGTTTCTCTTTTAAATGCAAAACCCCATTGAAATGAATGGTCTTATTATTATAATTGGATGTGTGCCTGTTAGGGCATCTCACTACATATTAGAAGAGAGAAATGTCTCTTTTAGTCTTGGGAAATGTGGAATGAAACAAAACACAAGCCATGCATAACATTTTGGTCTCCTTTACTGAGCGAGAACATGCACGGGCAGGCAGGAAAATAGAATGGCCTTTCATAATATGCCTCCATTTCCTCCCAATTTATCTGAACCAAGTACTCGCATGGACGGTGCTTTTAAGAGCTCAAGTAGTTTACAATTTGGAGTGACTTTCTTCCCACTGTACTCAATGGATGGAGAATATTTATGAGCGAACTGATGAAGCTATCAATTATTTGAAAAGCTATGTAAGTTCCTCAAGAGTTGCAACAAGGATTGGCCAAAACAAAGATGGCCATCTTTAACATGACAAAGAGATAGTGGTAGCAATTAGACATTTTCTAACTCAATTTTTGCAGCAACAATTTGTTTCCACAAATTAAAGGCAGATATTATTCCCAGAGACATATTAGGAAGAAAGCGTAACAGTGTTTACCAAACCAGTCCTTCTACACCACCAAAACTGCTTGACAAGATGGCAGGGTGGCAATTTTTCTGACTCAATAAGTTTAGATGTTCTCCCTGCCCTTGATTTGGTTTGGGGTTTTTAAAGAGTTGTTTTGGGGTCTTAAACAAAATCTACTTCAGTATAGGCTCAGCAGTAGAACGGGAAAAATACTGCCTACCCCAGTGGGATTTTTTTAAAAAAGCAATCCTTACTATATTATTAGTCTAGACAATAAAAGCAATAGCTCCAAAAACACTATAACTCAAAAAGAAAGCAATGGTAATTTTGCAGAATATATTGACTCAGTATACAACCTTTGAAGGATTCAGAGATGAAAGACCTAATATTTGAGCTTTAGAGCTGAAGTAATTTTCCTGAGCATAATTCTAGTTGAGTCTTCCAAATGAGCTTTTGAGTGCTCATGGCAAAGCTACCAGCCTCCTAGGAAGCACAAATACAAGCAAAATGCCACTAATGATAATGCAAAGTATTGTTGTCACAATAAGCAGAAACATCCAGTCAGCCCTAGTCTTGGGGAGTGAAACTAGCCCCTCCAAAATGGCTGCCCTTCTCAACTATAAGTAGCATTTTTTACTTTATTGTAAAACAGCAGGTTTTTGAATCTTCTTCTTGAGTCACCAACACTTCCTTCAGCTAGTCAGTGGAGGACTACTGAAAATGGAAGTGATTTGACAACATGTTCTCTTCCTCATTCTCCCCTCACCATTTATTTTAAAAAAAATAATACAAAAGGTATAGGAATACGGGGGGAAATGTTCCCTCTTGGAGAGTTTATTTGATCCTTTGCTTGTTTATTGGATTTATATGACTGTTCATCCAGGGGTGAAATGTAAAATTTGTTACTACCGGTTCTGTGGGCGTGGCTTGGTGGGGGGGTTTAATGTGACTGGGTGGGCGTGGCCAACTTTTTTTTTTTTAACTTTTCAAAGCATTTTTTCTACAACCTATTTGGCTGAAGAGGTTGCAGAAAAAAATGCTTCGAAAAGCCTCTGACAATCCCAGCTGAGCCACGTGATAATTAGAGACTTTTTTTTTAACTTTTAAAAGCATTTTTTCACCGGAAGCGGTTGTAGAAAAAAGTAAAAGTAAAAGTAAAAAAAAAAAAGCCTTTGATAATTGTGCTGCTCAGCTGGACATGGTGGGGGGGGGCACAGGGATTTTTGCTACCAGTTCTCTGAACAACCCGCCGCCATCACTACCAGATCGGGCAATCCGGTCCGAACGGGGAGCATTTCACCCCTGTGTTCATCTCAAAATACATAGATCTGGCTAGCAATACTTAAAAGCAAAATAAAAATACAACAAATTTATAGATTGAGCATTGGGCCTTATCCAACAAGATGCAGTTCAGTGTTCAGAAAAATAAGGTCCTGTACTTAGACAAGAAAAACCAAATGCACAAGTATAGAATAGGAGGTACCAGGCCCAACAGTAGTAACTGTGAAAGGGATCCTGGTGTCCTGGTATATTATTGCTTAAGTGTGAGCCAGCACTATGCTGAAGCTGCCAAAAAAGTCAACACAGTTCTAAGCTGCATCAACAGAGGGATAGCATCAAGATAGTATCACGAAGTGATAGTACTGTTTTATACTGCACTACTGAGGCTACATTTGGAATGCTGCATCCAGTTCTGGTCACCATAATACAAAAAAGATGCTGAGGCCTAGAAACAGTGCAGAGAAGAGATGATAAGGGGTATGAAGGCCTTATCATGTGATGAACAGCTAAGGGAACTAGATATGTTTAGCCTGATAAAGGGCAGGCTCAGGAGAGATACAATAGCAGTTTTCCAATACCCGAAGGGCTGGGAAGAGGGCACCAATTTATTCTCTATAGTACCTGAGGGCAGGTTAATAAACAATGGGTGGAAGCTCATCAGAGGGAGATTCTATCTGGAAATAAAGAGGAATTTTCTGACAGAATGATTAATCAATGGAACAGCTTGCCTCCCAGAATTGTGGGTGCTCCATTGCTGAAGGTTTTCAAGAAAAGATTGAACAACAATTTGTCTGGGACGACATAAGGAAACCTGCCTTGGGCAAGGGTTGGACTAGAAGACATCCAAGGTCCCTTCCAGTGATTGTATGAAAAAATATGGAGGAGCTGAGGACGAGGCGACAAGGAGTAACGATGCCTTTCTATTTGGTGGAAGGGGAAAATCTCAAGATCCAGGATGTGATGTGAAGCAGGAGTTTGCCCCAATGGTTGATTTCTTTGACTACAGCTTTACAGGAAATAAAATGGTCTTTCACTGTTTTGTCTGAAGTAAACACCATGACATTTTATTACCTCTATTTTCAATGCCCCACAATGTTCTGGATGGCAATAATCTCAAGTGTACAGGGCCTTAGATTGTCACTTAAGCAACAAAACAGTTTTCCCCACACCGATTCCCAAATGTTCCCTTTATTCCACTTACGAAGAACAGCAACAAGATTCATCAAAACATAAATGCCATGTACATTTATAGTTAGATTTCATTGATGGTTTAAACACATTCCTAAATTGTGTTAGATTGCCTGGAGACATGATATTATGTCACTAAAAAAGGAAAATTTCAAAGCCACTTGTCAGATTGATTTCAGATGTCCATAGAGCCTAAGGAAATGGCTATGCTATTTGAAACTCCAGAGCAACTAAAGTAAACTTGTTATAAAAAGAATATCTTACCTGAATCAAACTTTCAAATATGATGGTCTCCTTTCTTCAGTCTTTTCACAGTGTCTTGGTTCACTTATTGATTTTTTTCTATCTGGTCTATGAATTGCCTATTTTCTATTTTGTGGTTTGAAAGGGAAAATTGTTCAAAAGTGAGGTTTTTGTGAGGTCTGCCCTATGTATATTAATGTACCGGTATTTATTTATCTTGATAATTTCCAATGGTTTCAAGATAAGCTATTAAAATAGTGTACACATTAGGTCACACCGATTCACAGTTAATTTTCAAATATATTTCTCTGACTAGCTAGCATGTCACGAGGAGCAACTATTATTTCAAAATCTTCTTTTATTATATTTGTGCTCACCACCCTCTAATTTGATGCTGTCACTTGAATCTATATATTTGATAGAACTGAACACATTATTTTAAAAAAATTATAAAAGAGACCACCCTGAAAATTCAACTTGTTTTGAAGCTGTACTTTTACTTCTCTTGTTATTCTTCCCAAAAGCTGTTTACTACTCGCCTTCCTTTTCTTTTACTTTCTTTGGCCCCATATGCACAAGGTGTGTGGGTCTACATTCAAATTGATTTGATAATTGCTACCGTATTAATGTGGAACCAGCTTCTCAATTATTAAGCACACTGGCTGAAAAATACCAGTCCTGAGAGTGTCACATCAGTTATCTATGAACTATGAATTTAAAGTATTGCTATTAGCCTTCAAAACCCCACATGATTTATGGCCCACCTACTTAAGTGATTGTTTCTCCAATACAATACACTTTCTACATGAAGATTAACTAAGGCATTCTTGGTGGATTTGGCTTTCAGTATAGAGGCCAAGAGTAGAGAATTCTTGGTATCATCACCCCTAATAAAAACTTAATGATGGACCCTAAACTATTCTTCTTGTTGAAGAAACGTTTGTTCAATTGGACATTTATAGGATTAAAAATGGCTCCAGGACCTGTTTTTTATTTTGCTTTTCTGCTTTGAAGTCCTTGGCATGTGGTTATCCATGGCCAACCTTTATAGGTTTGGAAGCTAAGCAGGACTAGGCCTTGGTGACCTTCAATAGGGGGTTTCCATGGAATATCAAACCTAGACTTTGAAGAGGCTAGACTTTGAAGAAAAAGAAAATCTCTGTGGAACATTAATACAGCCTTCCCAGAAAAGCGTCCTGACTGCCATGGGTTTAGCTTGAGGGAGATTGAGTACTATTTCAAATGAACTTGGTACTGTACTTAAATGTGTTTCTTGATTTTTTGAGCATTGTTAGTTTTCTTCCCCATCCTCTTCTATAAACCAATCTGGGCTTTTTTGATAGGAAAAGTAAAATACAAATTAGCCAGTTGGTGGTAAATATAATAAGATTATTCCTGTGATGATATAGTAATCGTAACAGCAGTATAGCCAAATATTGACAAATCAGGATGAAAATCAACATGTTAGTAAAAGTATAAACATCATGATGAAAACCATAAATAAAAGAGTAAGGAATATGGAACAGCATTGAAATTGTGATGGTTTGTTTTGTTTTGTTTTTTGCTGCAGTTACTAAACCCTGATGACAAGAAACCCTGTTAAAAATGGTTAGAGTACCTTCATGTCTGGCACTGTGGTTATATTGATCCAACTGCAGGGGTCATACTAGTTAGCCAGTAGGATTAAATGACGACATTGACCAAGGAAGGATGAATGGCAGTCACAGATTTTTCACTTTATGTCTGGAATGAACAGAGGAATTCAGTCCTTCCAGACAAAGAAGAATAAATAATATGAAAGAAGAATGAAACTTCATGACTGAGTCGGCACAAAATTCCAAAGGTCACCAGACAGAAAATACTTATTGACATTGAAAAAACAAACAAAAATGTTTGGATTCAACACTAGCTAATCTTCCTCCATAAATTGTCTGTGAGACCAAACTTCAACAAGTCATTTCAAGACTTACAATTAACCATCATCATTTTAAAGAAGTATAGTGTTCAGTGAGAGAATGGTGCGATGGCCTAGAGGTGAAGCTCTCGCCTCACAATCAGGAGGCTGTGAGTTTGATCCTAGATAAAGGCAGATATTCTTCTCTCTGGGCATACTATATATCTGAATATATAGTGTGCTGAACAAAACTCCGCATTGGTGACAGGTAGCATATATATATGCTGAACAAAACTCCGCATTGGTGACAGGTAGGGCATCCGGCCATTAAACTACTCTGCTAGCTCCATTCAGTTGCCCAGACTACACCTAACAAGGGATTATGGGGTCGTTAAAAGAAGAAGAAGAAGATGATGATGATATTGTGTTCAGTGAACATCTGTAACATCAGACTAAGCTTCAGCTTGCCAGAGATTTTCAAGTTGGCTATAGATTTATGTAGGAAAGTTTTTTATTTATTTATTTTTTTAAATACAATTTAATGCAGGATAGTTTCAAAACCATGGCTGGTGGATTTCCCACCATCTTTTCTCTCTCCTGCCAGCAGGAAAACCAACTATCCCTTGTCTCCTGAATGTGTGTGTGTGTGTGTGTGTGTAGGGGGTTTCAAGCCTTTTTTTTTTTTATCATTTATTCACCCATAAATTTTATTATTTGCTGTATGCTTCTTCTGACAGTACTATCAATCTCTCAGGACTGATAGCCCTATGAAAGAAACAGAAGATCTTTATAACTATGTCAAACAAACTTTTTGCCAAAAGCTTGCCTGAATGATTGGAGGAGCTATTTGTGAAACAGAAGAGCAGCCCGAAAACAAAAGCTTTCAATGCTATTGTGCCTCTGGTTGTTTCTTGCCCTCCTCACCACCAGTTTCTCTTTCAAATTGTTTTGGTGAAGCAACGACCCTGTCCTGTCTCTTCCACTTCACATTTCAGCTGGGTCTGTATTTCTGTGAGTCTTACCTGCAATCCGGTATAAGGTTTAATTATATAAGAAATGTCTTGAAGTATGAACTGACATCATCCTGGTTGTTATGGGTATTTATTAAAGCATAGGCTGGTGATAATCACATAATGAAAGAACCAGAGATGAATTTGGAGAAAAATTGTGGAATATTCTGAACGGATTCCCTCTTATTGGTATGATTATGACTGATTATTCTGTTGCTTTGCATGTACACTGAGAGCTTCTGCCCTGGAGACAAATTCCTTGTGTGTCTAATCAATTTGATTCAATTCAGTACCATAGTGAGTTGTTTGGTGTTTTGTGCGCTTGGGGAATTCAGCCATCTCTGGTTCCATCCAAAATGGATAAATTCAGTAACCAGGTTTTGTGTGTTGAGTGAACTCAACCAAGGTCACTATAAAATGGTGTTTCTCAATCTCAGCCACTTTAAGATGAGAGGACTTCAACTCCAGAATTCCCCAATCAGAAGTACAGATTACAGTGTATTGTTACTGTGCCTCAGGTTAGGTTAGATCAGGGGTCTGCAACCTTAAACCAAGAGCCATTTGAACCCTTTTCCCACAGAAAAGAAAACACCGGGAGCAGGGGTAAAATGCTCCCGGTTCAGACTGGATCGCCCGATCCGGTAGTGATGGCGGCGGGGGGGGGGGGGGGTTCGGAGAACCGGTAGCAAAAATTCCTGCGCCCGCCCCCCCCCCCATGCCAGTTGAGCCCCGCGATCATCAGAGGCTTTTTTTTTTTTTTACTTTTAAAAGCATTTTTTCTACAACCTCTTTGGCTGAAAAAATGCTTTTAAAAGTAAAAAAAAACCTGATGATCGCACGGCTCAGCTGGGATCGTCAGAGGTTTTTAAAAGCATTTTTTCTATAACCTCTTCGGCTGAAGAGGTTGTAGGGAAAAAATGCCTTTAAAAGCCTCTGGCAATCCCAGCTGAGCCGTGCGATCATCAGAGCTTTTTTTTTTTTTACTTTTAAAAGCATTTTTTCAGCCAAAGAGGTTGTAGAAAAAATGTTTTTAAAAGCATTTTTAAAAGCCTCTGATCATCAGAGGCTTTTAAAAGCATTTTTTTCTGCAACTCTTAAGGTTGTAGAAAAAATGCTTTTAAAAGTAAAAAAAAAAAAAAAGTTGGCCACGCCCATCCAGTCACATTAACCCCCCCCACCAAGCCACACCCACAGAACCGGTAGTAACAAATTTTATATTTCACCACTGACCGGGAGCCACAAAACCCTTCCCATGCCTGACTATTTCTTGAGTGGCCACAAAACTAGCATATGTAGTTGAATTAAATGTTCTGTTTACTTCTGAAAGTTTTATTTTCTTGGATTTATCCATGGTTGGCCTACCGCAGGTTGAAAAGCTCAATAAATCACGTGCCGGTGGGTGTCGCACAGTGGCAGTTGTGACACATATTTTGAGTGACAGGGAGCCGCAGCAGAGGGGTGAAAGAGCCACATGCGGCTCCAGAGCCGCAGGTTGCTGACCCATGGGTTAGGTGCTTGTTAATTTAATATACATGCTGGTTGGTAATAATATAAAAGAGGTTTGTCATTGCCTTCTTGTGAGAACTTCCACATCCAAATAACAGCCAGTTTTGAGCCTTATCTTCATTTTGGTATCAAACAGAATTTGCCTCCTGCTATAAAATAAGGGGAAATGTAACCACTCCTTTTTCATACACAATAACACATTTTTAACAAACAGCCAAAGTTTTATAAGCTTCATTTCATTTCATCAAATACGATTTTCTGCTACTGTAGGCTAACCCACATCTCCTCCTACCTACACTAACTGTTGTAGAATTGTGTTAAACTTTTCCATAAATTAGGATTTATTGTACTTCATTAGATGTGCGGAGTGTTGCTTTAGGTTTTCAGATTTCATAATTGTGGGCCTGTTTGTATTTATAGCTGTGAGAAGGTTCGTATCAAAATATAAAACTCAAGCAGGAGATATAAAATATAAAAATATAAAGCTCAAGCAGGAGACCCTATACC
This sequence comes from Pituophis catenifer annectens, assembly GCF_029215685.1. Classification (NCBI taxonomy): domain Eukaryota; kingdom Metazoa; phylum Chordata; class Lepidosauria; order Squamata; family Colubridae; genus Pituophis; species Pituophis catenifer. Next base: position 130,763,936 of record NW_027256883.1, read on the forward strand.
ATTTCAGACAGGCGACTATCCAGTCTGTTCTTAAAAACCTTCAATAATGGAGCACCCACAATTTTTGAAGGCAAGCTATTCTCTGATTGATTGTTCTCAATGTTAGGAAATTTCTCCTTAGTTCTATGCTGGATCTCTCTTTGATTAGTTTCCATCCGTTGTTTCTTGTCCTCCCTGCTGATGCTTTGGAAAATAGGTGGACATCTCCTCACATCTTTGTGGCACCCTTCAAATATTAGTCCTTCTTTTCTCTGGACTAGCCATACCCAATTTCTGCAGCCGTTCATCACATGTTTTAGTGTCCAGGCCAGTGGTGGGTTCCTCCCGCTTTGGCCCGGTTCCGCCGAGCTGGTAGCAGTGACAATATGAAATCACTGAACCGGTTCTGCCCCCCCGCCCCCTCCCCCGCATTATTCTTACCTCATTGCTGCCTCCTGAGTCTCAGCTGATGGCTAGAGGGAAAAAAACTGTTTAAACTCTTGCCACGGGGCTTCAAAGAGCCGCCCTACAGCTGATCAGTGTTAAAAGAAAACAAATGAGTAGACCGGTGCCTGCAAAAATAAAGAGTAGACCAGTGCCTGCAAAAATAAATGGGTAGATTGGTACAGCTCTGCAAGCGGTTAAAAGCCTGGTAGACCAGTATCTCTACTAAATCCTAAATAATTGTCACATGACCATCAAGCCATGCCCACAAAATAAGCCACGCCCACAGAACCAGTACTAAAAAATTTTAGAACCCACCCTGGTCCAGGCTGCTAATCATCATTATTGCTATTCTTTGCACTTTTTCCAAAGTCTCAACATCTTTTTTATAATGTGGTAACCAAAATTGGATGCAGTATTTCAAGTGTGGTCTTATTAAGGCTTTGTAAAGCAGTACTGGAACTTCATGTGATCTTGATTCTATCCCTCTTGCATTGGCTTTTTTGGCTGCTGCCACACCCTGCCATGTGTACTCTGTGCCGAACACCTTTGATAGGGTGTCAGATTGAAGCTGGATGATTGCAATTTGATTTCCTTGGGGCAGCTCTTGAAGATTGCTCCAATGTGTGAGAAATGCACCCCCCCCCCGTGTGTTGGTGAGCAGGAGACACTTTGATCATGTGACACAAATTCTAGGGACACTATGTTTGTTCCTGGATACAAATGAGGGGGCAGTTTATTATTTATAAGTGCAATGCCCCTATAGCCTTTATTTGAGAAAGTTGCTCTTTAGATATAATTTAATTATTGATTTTCTTGGTTTTGCTCGAGTTTTCCTTTGTAAAGCAAAGTTACAAACATAATATTTTTTTCTATCCTTATGAACATCTTTTATGTTTGTCTTTTATTTTTTCCATGAAGATATGATCACTGTACTTTGTAAGTTTGTACTTTAATTGTACATTGCGTTTTAACCCTAATTTCTATATTGCTGTACTTTAGCTTTTTAAAAAAGAATTATTATTCAAGTACATATGTATATCTAATGCATTTATGTAACTATCGTATTTTTAACTTACTGCATTTTGTACTTTTTGTTCCATATTTCATTACATAACCATATAGAGAATTTTATTTATTTACTTCATTCTTTTTATGCCACTCCATATGACACTAGGAGGCTTAGAATTTTAATTACTTAGAGGGAAAATGATATATTATACAGGTAGTCTTGAAGTTAAACCATAATGGAGCCTGCCCATCTAGGACGTAACTCGAGACAGTCATAAATATTGTCATCCATATGACCAACCTGAACATTGTTGGGATATTTTAAAGGGCTTTGCAGATGGGTTCCCATCCAAGTGGGGATATTTAGATTAGGCCAGATGACACCAGGTTTCCCACCTGGGGCCCTTAGGACCTGTGCTCATAATTTATTGGGCCACAATGTGGAAGTGGTTCACCCTTGTTTCTTCCAGGCAGAGCAGAGATCTCTTTGTGGTCTCCTGTCCCCTTCTAAAACCAATTCGGCCCATTCTAATTAGAGGCCAGATGACGGTTGCCCCTCACATGCCACGCATGTGAGACATTCCCAGCCAGCCTTTGTGGAAAGCAGGCATCACAGCCTCTGAGTGTACATGGAGTTTATTTGCGCCCTCTGCTCCCATCCCGCCTTCTTCGGCCCCTGTTCTGACATGCACTGCTGAGAAGCCCACAGATGATGAGATGCATCGTAGTCGGACTCTGCCTGGAGTTGAGTGACCTTGAGGTCTCCTCGGATGGGGCGGTCGGTGGCTCTTGTGCTGGGGTTGGATGCGGGATCTCTTCTGCTGCAGGATTGGGAGTCTTTGTGGCTGGAGGGGGTGTGGCCTCCTCGACTGCAGGGACCAGGAACCCATCAACCAAAGGACCTGGCCCAGAGGACCGGCAGAAGCGCAGCAGCTTCAGGAGCCTCTCCAGCTCCTTCTCCATGGTGGTCCAGAGCTTCCCACATGGCTGGTCTTCTCCCTGATTGGGTCTAAAGGAGGTGGGATCATTTTCCCCCTGCAGGAAAGGGGAGCCAATCACCTCCAGGGATCCTTTTCTTTCCAGCTGGTTCTCGACCCCATCTTGGAATCTTTTGATTTCCAGTTGATTTTCAAGTCCCTCCTTGGCTCCTTTGCTTTCTTCACTTTGCTGGGGATTCCCAATCACCTCTTGGGATCCTTTTTGGTTTAGCTCAATTCCTTCTTTGGATCCCTTTGTCTGTAGTGGAGTCCCAAGCAATTCTTTTGAGTTTTTACTTTCTAGCAGGTTAGAGTCCGCCTTCGTCTCCTCAGGAGGCATCTGTTAGTGGAAGAAAAGATGCCAGGCTTAGAGGTTTTGAAGGCCATCCTTTCAGTAGATACTTCTTTTCCCAGAATTCCCCAGGCAACATGCTTTAAGATTTGTGGACTTCAACTGCCAGAATTCCCAAGTCAATGTTCTTTAAGATGGGTGGACTAACTGCCAGAATTCCCCAGCCAGTATCTGTGGATTTTAAGTCCCAGAATTCCCCCTGCTGGCTGATGAATTCTGGGAGTTGCAATACAGATATTTTAAAGTTGTTGTGGTTGAGAAACACTGCATTAATGTACTGAACACCTTCTAGATGCTTGACTGACTGGTTCTAGGGAAGAAAAGTAGCATTCAATTAAAGATTTTTTTATTTCGTTAAAAAAAAAGTTTTTCTATCCAATTTACTTTTGTATGTGCATGTATGTTTCTCTGTGTTTCTCTCTGTATGTGTTTCTTAAGACAGTGAACCCATGGCACTGGTGAGGTATTAATTTTACTGTCATTTTTAAAATCTAAAACAAATAAATCTATTTTTAAAAATTATTTTTGCATTTGTTTATTAGCTGCCTCAACCTCTTTTATACAATGCAGATGGCCTTCTAAAATATTCAGATAAATCAATAAGGCTTAATTCTCTGGGTGTTCCATACGCTGTGAATGCAGCCAAGTTGATTCTTTTTCTGAGCATCAGTTTCAGAGTATCATGTAAACTCATCTAAGGTGGTGGTCAGTTCCTCATTTTCATGTCTTCAGGGAGACCCCAGATATTAAGCTTCCCTCTTTGTTGTCTCCCCCAATTGTCTTCCAGGCCCTCTCCCTAAGGCTCACCTGTCTGGGTCCCCCCTCCTCCTCCTGCTCCTCCTCCTGGGCAGGAGGGATCTTTGGTAGCACCTTCCCCCTCTCCTGGCCCACGTCATAGGCAATGAAGAGGATGCTCCAGGCCATAGCACAGCAGCCACCCAGGATGATCATCAGGGGCACCCAGTAGGCCTCCCACTGCAGGGACTCCAGCAGGGGTCCCTGCTGGACTTTTCGGGAGCGCAGATGCTGCTCACAGGGGACTTTGGACCCTCCCACAAAGAAGGACATGAGCAGATAGAGGTAGATATGACCACGGAGGCTTTGGGCAGCCATGCCAGCAGCTTCTGGCAGCAGGGAGCTGGCCTGGATGGTGATCACTTAGTCTTCTCTGACAGTTACAGGCTCCTCTGCCCCCCTCCCCTACCTCCATTGTGACATCAGAACAAAGATGACTTCACACATCTAAGCAACAGCCACTGGATTGAGGAGACACTCCCTTTTCAGGGAGGTTGCCAAAAGGTGGCACCTTGGCTCAGGTGCGTAGCCAACTCAGAGAGGTTGGCTCACACAATCTACCGAAATGAGAACCCATTTTGTTTAGAGGTCAAGGTAGTGGGTTAGAAACCATGAGTCAGGGTAACTCTAAATCCTGTAATAGGCAGAAGAACCAGCTAGGGGCATTTGGGCTAATCACCAGGAGACAGTGACTTCCAGCCCTGCAATAGGCGCAGTAAGTTCTAGTCCTGAAAAACAAATGACAGTCAGCTGAGTGACTGAACCAGTCGGCAGTAGATGGTGAGTTCAAGACAAATCGTATACAAGAAAGCCAGCTTCGTGACTTTGAGCAGATAAGCAGAAAGCAGTGGGCTCGAGTTTTGCAATATACACTACAGGCGGGTGAATCAATTATTTAATTTCTTTTTTCAATTTTTCAATTCTTTTTTTTCAAGTTTTAATCTTTTTTTCAACTTTTAAATATAATTTAAGAGGAGGAGGAGGAGGACTGTGAGGTCCTTGGTGTTCTCTGAGCTTGGTTGTTTTCTTGCAGGCAAATTTCATTACCCAACGAGATAACATCATCAGTGCCAGAAGGGAGTGGGGTTTGCTCCCTGTCTATAGGTAGTTCTCAATTTACAACCAAATCTCCTACTATCTATACTAGCTCACTCCAGTGAAGGCCCTCTGGAACTGAACAATCACTTTCATTGCCTCCTATTGGAAGAAAATGCGCATACACCCACAAAACAGCATTCATCAATAGTTTCTAAAAAAAGAGGCACAGCCCAGCATTCCTGTGATAGGAAGAAAAGTATCCCAGATTTCGCTAAGGAAAAAAAAAAGACAAATATTGGTGATAGGAGATTTAATTCTTAGGGGAACAGAAACTATAGTCTGCAGACCAGGCAGTAAATTTAGGGAGTTATATTGTCCCCCTGGAGTAAAAATCAAAGATGTAACAGAATACGTTACTAAAATAATCACCCCATGGATTACTACCCCTTTCTTCTTCTATATGTATAGACCAATGACACAACAATAATGCTGAAAACTATAATGAGATTACAAATAGCTAGGGAAGGCAGTTAAAGAATTGGGAGCACAAGTGGTACTTTCATCTATACTTCCAACAAAAGGCCATGATCCAATGAGGTAGCAAAGGATTTTAGAAATTAATTGCTGTCTTAAAAACTGGTGTCATTAACACAACTTCAGCTTCCTAGGCATTACCTACATGAAGGGCTACTGGCAAGAGGCTACTCACAAGAACTGGAAAGAATATATTCGAAAATGACCGGCTCATCTTATCAAAACAGCTTTAAACTAAAATTGAGAGGGAAGGGGTGTGTGTGAATCTTCACAACCTTTAGAGCCTAATTCCAAGCAAAAACAACTAGATCACATAAGGAGATAGGGAGTAAAGAGAAAGAAGAAATAAAAAAAGAAAAACATAATGAACTAGAGACTGATGGAAAAGATAGAAATCCCAGTTACAAAGTAGGAGATATAAAAAACATACCCAAGACCCATAAAGGACTCAAATGCTTATACACTAATGCTCAAAGTTTAGGGAACATACCGGATGAACTTGAAATATTAGTACATGAAGGCAGATGTGATATAGTTGCCATTATTGAAACTTGATAGGATGAATCTCAAACTATTCAAAAGAAACAGACCTAACAAAAGAGGAGGTGGAGTTGCATTATATATAAACGATCACTACATCTCTACAGAAGCATGGAAAACTAAGTATGGAAACCTCCTAGAATCCATATGAGTCAATATAAAAGGGAAAAAAGTGACATTGCTGTAGGTGTATAATACAGGCCATGCAACCAAGCAAAAAAATAGATGGACTCTTTGCTAACTAATTAATAAATATACGTAGGAAACATACCACAGTAGTAATGAGAGACTTTAAATACCCTGATATCAACTGGGAGACAAACTCTACAACAAGTGGGAGATTGAATAGATTCCTAATCAATGTAGCTGACAAATTTATCATCCAAAAGGTAGAGGAGGGAACTAGAGGAAAACCTAGACCTAATTCTTACTAATAGAGAAGAAGTGATGGAGGGAGTTGAAGTTGCTGGAATCTTGGGTGAGAGTGACAACTTCATATTGGAATTCAATACAATGCAAACACAAGCAATATAATATAATCCAACCAGTGAATTAAACTTTAAAAGAGCTGATTTTAACAAACTCAGAGACAGCCTAAGAAAAATTCCATGAATTAAAACCCTAAAGGGAAAAACAACTCAAGAAGCACGGAAAACTCTGAAAAATATGATAATAAAATCCCAGTCCAACGCAATACCACTGAAAAAGGAAAACAAGAAGAAAGAAATACACGAAGAAACCAGCATAGTTGCACAAAGATCTCTCTGATACACTGAAAGACAAAAAGAATAAGTACAAAAAATGGAAAGAGGGACACATAACTAAGGCAGAATATCAGCAGATAGCCTGAATCTGCAAAGATGAAGTCAGGAAAGCAAAGTCTCAGAATGAACAAAGACTTGCAACAAAAGTCAAAGATAATTAAAAAAAAATATTTCAACATATAATTAACAAGAAAAAAAGTCAAGAAAACAGTTGGTCCATTAAATAGAGAAGATGACAAGGAAGTAACAGGCAAGAGCCTTGATAGTACAGTGGTCTAAAGCACCCTGTTATTAAGACCAGCTGCCTACAATTACTGCAGGTTCGAATCTCGCCAGGCTCAAGGTTGACTCAGCCTTCCATCCTTTCTAAGGTAGGTAAATTGAGGACCCAGTTGTGGGGGCAATAAGCTGACTTTGTATAAATATACAAAAGGATGAAGGCTATTGCTTAGCACATTGTAAGCCGCCCTGAGTCTCCGGAGAAGGGCGGCATATAAATCAAATTTAAAAAAAAAAAATAGAAAGAAAGCAGAGCTGCTTAACTCATTTTTTGCAACAGTTTTCATGCAAAAAGAAAGTATAGCCCAGCCTACCAAAAACATAACTTTAAAAATAAAAAGAAATAAAAATTAAAATAAGTAAGAAAATGGTAAGACAACACTTGTCTGATCTTGATGAATATGAATCACTGGGACTGATAGATTATATCCCAGAGCTCTGAAGGAGCTGGCAAATGTTATCTCAGAGCCATTGTACTGTATCTTTAAAATATTCTGAAAAGCAGGGAACTACCAGAGAAAACTACAGACCAATCAGCCTAACATTAATACTTGGGAAGATACTGGGAAAAAACCCCCAGATCTATGAATATCTAGAAACAAATAAAGTTATAACTAGTAGCCAGCACTGGTTTGTTAAAAACAGACCATGCCAAACCAATCTTATTTTATTCTTTGACAGAGTAACTAGATTAATAGACCAGCGAAATGTTGTGGACATAGTATACTTAGACTTCAGCAAGGCATTTGACAAAGTAGACCACAACGTACTTCTTGCAAAACTAGAAAAATGTGGGATAAACAGCATCACCATTACAGATGGATCTGTAACTGGCTGACAAATAATACTCAACCAGTAGTTCTTAATTGAACTACATCTACATGGAGGGAATTAAGCAGTGGGATACAACAGTGGTGGCATTCAAATAATTTAAAAACCAGTTTGCCCAGGGTCAGGTTGGCTGTCATGGGAGGCATGGCCCATCCCCATTCTCGAGCTCCGCCACACATGCAGGACGAGCCTCCTGTGATGGTCAACCTGACCCTGGGCAAACTGGTTGTGAAATACCTCCCCGTGGCTATCAAAGTGGATCTTGGGGGCTGCATTGCAATGGAGAAATGGGATGGCTGGCACAAGGGAAAGATGAGCAGAGAAAGAGGAAAAGTGGCCTCCTCCTTCCCTCACGCTGGCTGTTCCATTGTCTTAACCTTCCGCTATCAAAGTGGATCCTGGGCGCTGCGTTGCAATGGAGAAATGGAAAATGGAGTGGCTGGCATGAGGGAAAGATGAGCAGGGAAAGAGGAAAAGAGGCCTCCTCCTTCCCTCATGCTGGCCACTCCATTGGCTCCACCCACCCCACCCCACCCCACCCCGCTATCAAAGTGGATCCTGGACGCTGCACTGCAATGGAAAAATGGAAAATGGAGCGGCTGGCATGAGGGAAAGACAAGGAGCAGGGAAAGAGGAAAAGCGGCCTCCACTTTCCCTCATGCTGGCCGCTCCATTATGCATTTCTCCATTGCAGCACAACGCCGTGGAGCTTGCTCTACCCACCACCACCCAGATGCTTTTGTTTCCCCCAAGCATTTCTTTACCTAATTTCCAGCTCCGTCGCGTTTCTGACTGTGTCCTGCCTGCAGCGCCCATGCTGTCTGACCCTACCAGGGCAGAGCTGGAAGGCTGCTGCATTTAAATCCTGATAGAGATGCTGGTCTTCCATCTGGAGGGTGTGAGCAACTGCTGGAGAGAGATGGGACACTTTCAGGGCCTGGTGCCAGATGCCCTTGCTTCCCCCAACAATAACTTTGCCTACCTTATTTCTCATAAAAAAGAACTTCACATATTTTTTCTTTACATCAACCTCATGTTACAAATTGGTACTATGAAGATGGGATTAAGCACAAAAGAATGCTAACCGATCGACACACTGTAATTGTTTGGAATGATGACGGTTTTATGTTTTGCTTTTGTTTTAAAATAAAAAAAAATGTTTTTTCAAAAAAACCCAAAACTTTGCCTACCAGATTTCCAGCTCCATCGTGTTTCTCCATTGTGTTTCTCGCCATCGAGTTCAGGGAAACAAGTTTGTGTGACTAAAAAAAAAGTTCAATCAACCAGTTGCAACTTCGCGAGACTTTTGTTTCTTGCGAGAATTTGAAATTGATAGATTCAGCTTTTTAAAGTTATTTTTTCAAGAGTTCTACTCTTACAATAGGCAAAACAGCTGGGTTTTGACAGTGGACCAATAACTAAAAGCATGTAATTTTATCTCTGCAATAGGCATTTTGAGTTCTACTTCTGCAATACCTTCATTAGACATTCTTCTTCTACTTCTGCAAAACCCATGACAGTAAATGAGTGATTGTGGGCTGATCAACAGGAAAAGGTGAGTTTTACACCTGCAGTGGAGACGACAGGCAGCTGAGTGATCTTGCTTAGAGCACCACCAACAGGTAAGTTCTCCTCCTCCAATACAGATCACAGGCGTCTGAGTGACCTAGGCCAGTTCACCACAAAAAGGTGAGCTCTACTCCTACAAGATGCGAACGAATTGAATTAATGATATTGGACCAATAACTAAAAAAACAACAATTTTTATTCCTTCTTTAGGCATTCTTCTTCTACTTCTGCAAAACCCATGACAGAGGATTAGTGACTGTGGCCTGACTACAAGGACAAGGTGAGTTTTAAGCATCCAATGGAGATGACAGGCAGGTGAGTGATCTTGCATAAAGCGCCAGGAACAGGTACATTCTCCTCTTGCAATACTGATCACCGGCATCTCAGTGACCTGGGCCAGTTCCCCACAAAAAGGTGAGTTCTACGACAACAAAATGCGAACGAGTTGAATTAATGATGTTGGACCAATAACCAAGAAAGGACAATTTGTATTCCTTCATTAGGCATTCTAATCCTTCTGCAAAACACATGACAGTGGAGGAGTGACTGTGGGCTTATCACCAGGAAAAGGTGAGTTATATGCCTGCAGTGAAGACGACAGGCAGACGAGTGGTCTTGCGTAGAGTGCCAGGAACAGTAAGTTCTCCTCCTGCAATATGAATGACAGGCTCCTGAGTGACCTAGGCCAGTTCCCCATGAAAAGGTGAGTTCTACTCCTATAACATGCGAATGATTCGAATTAATAATATTGGACCAATAAGTAAGAAAGGACAATTTTCATTCCTTCATCAGTCATTCTTCTTCTACTTCTGCAAAACCCATGACAGTGGATGACTGACTGTGGCCTGATCACCAGGAAAAGGTGAGTTTTAAGCTTCCTGTGGAGACTACAGACAGATGAGTCGTCTTGGTAGAGCACCAGGAACAGGTAAGTTCTCCTCCTGAAATACGGATCAAAGGTATCTGAATGACCCAGGCCAGTTCCCCATGAAAAGGTGAGTTCTACTCTTACAAGAGGGGAACAAGTTCAATTAATGATGTTGAATCTATAACCAAGAAAGGACAAATTTTATTACTTCATTAGGCATTCTAATACTTCTGCAAAATTCATGACAGCGATGAGTGACTGAGAGCTGATCACCAGGAAAAGGTGAGTTTTAAGCTTCCAATGGAGATGACAGGCAGCTGAGTGATCTTGCATAGAGCGCCAGAAACAGGTATGTTCTCCTCCTGCAATATGGATCACAGGTGTCTGAATGACTTAGGCCAGTTCCCCATGAAAAGATGAGTTCTACTCTTACAAGAGGGGAACAAGTTCAATTAATGATGTTTGACCAATAACCAAGAAAGGACAATTTTTATTCCTTCGTTAGGCATTCTAATACTTCTGCAAAACCCATGAGAGTGGATGAGTGACTGAGAGCTGATCACCAGGAAAAGGTGAGTTTTAAGCTTTCAGTGGAGATGACAGGCAGCTGAGTGATCTTGCATAGAGCGCCAGAAACAGGTATGTTCTCCTCCTGCAATATGGATCACAGGTGTCTGAATGACTTAGGCCAGTTCCCCATGAAAAGATGAGTTCTACTCTTACAAGAGGGGAACAAGTTCAATTAATGATGTTTGACCAATAACCAAGAAAGGACAATTTTTATTCCTTCGTTAGGCATTCTAATACTTCTGCAAAACCCATGAGAGTGGATGAGTGACTGAGAGCTGATCACCAGGAAAAGGTGAGTTTTAAGCTTTCAGTGGAGATGACAGGCAGCTGAGTGATCTTGCATAGAGCGCCAGAAACAGGTATGTTCTCCTCCTGCAATATGGATCACAGGTGTCTGAATGACTTAGGCCAGTTCCCCATGAAAAGATGAGTTCTACTCTTACAAGAGGGGAACAAGTTCAATTAATGATGTTTGACCAATAACCAAGAAAGGACAATTTTTATTCCTTCGTTAGGCATTCTAATACTTCTGCAAAACCCATGAGAGTGGATGAGTGACTGAGAGCTGATCACCAGGAAAAGGTGAGTTTTAAGCTTTCAGTGGAGATGACAGGCAGCTGAGTGATCTTGCATAGAGCGCCAGAAACAGGTATGTTCTCCTCCTGCAATAGGGATCACAGGTGTCTGAATGACCCAGGCCAGTTCCCCACAAAAAGGTGAGTTCTACTCTTACAAGAGGCGAACGAGTTCAATTAATGATGTTGGACCAATAACCAAGAAAGGACAATTTTTATTCCTTTGTTAGGCATCCTAATATTTCTGCAAAAGCCATGAGAGTGAATGAGTGACTGTGGGCTGATCACCAAAAAAAGGTGAGTTATACACCTGCAGAGAAGACGACAGGCTAAGGAGTGGTCTTGTGTAGAGCAAAAGGAACAGGTAAGTTTTCCTAATGAAATACGGATTACAGGCATCTGAATGATCCAGGCCAGTTCCCCACGAAAAGGTGCGTTCTACTCCTACAACATGCGAATGAGATGAATTAATGATGTTGGACCAATAACCAAGAAAGGACAATTTTTATTCCTACATTAGGCATTCTAATACTTCTGCAAAACCCATGAGAGTGGATGAGTGACTGAGAGCTGATCACCAGGAAAAGATGAGTTTTAAGCTTCCAGTGGAGATGACAGGCAGCTGAGTGATCTTTCATAAAGCGCCAGAAACAGGTAAGTTCTCTTCCTGCAATACGGATCAGAGGTGTCTGAATGACCCAAGCCAGTTCCCCACAAAAAGGTGAGTTCTACTCTTACAAGAGGCGAACGAGTTCAATTAATGATGTTTGACGAATCACCAAGAAAGGACAATTTTTATTCCTTCGTTAGGAATTCTAATATTTCTGCAAAACCCATGAGAGTGAATGAGTGACTGTGGGCCGATCACCAAAAAAAGGTGAGTTATACACCTGCAGAGAAGACGACAGGCTAAGGAGTGGTCTTGTGTAGAGCAAAAGGAACAGGTAAGTTTTCCTAATGAAATACGGATTACAGGCATCTGAATGACCCAGGCCAGTTCCCCACGAATAGGTGGGTTTTACTCCTACAAGATGCGAATGAGATGAATTAATGATGTTGGACCAATAACCAAGAAAGGACAATTATTATTCCTACATTAGGCATTCTAATACTTCTGAAAAACCCATGAGAGTGGATGAGTGACTGAGAGCTGATCACCAGGAAAGGTGAATTTTAAGCTTCCAGTGGATACGACAGGCAGCTGAGTGATCTTCCATGGAGCGCCAGAACAGGTAAGTTCTCCTCCTGAAATATGGATCACAGACGTCTGAGTGACCCAGGCCAGTTCCCCACAAAAAGGTGAGTTCTACTCTTACAAGAGGCGAACGAGTTCAATTAATGATGTTGGACCAATAACCAAGAAAGGACAATTTTTATTCCTTCGTTAGGCATTCTAATATTTCTGCAAAACCCATGAGAGTGAACCAGTGACTGTGGGCTGATCACCAAAAAAAGGTGAGTTATACACCTGCAGAGAAGACGACAGGCTAAGGAGTGGTCTTGTGTAGAGCAAAAGGAACAGGTAAGTTTTCCTAATGAAATACGGATTACAGGCATCTGAATGACCCAGGCCAGTTCCCCACGAAAAGGTGAGTTCTACTCTTACAAGAGGCGAACGAGTTCAATTAATGATGTTGGACCAATAACCAAGAAAGGACAATTTTTATTCCTTCGTTAGGCATTCTAATATTTCTGCAAAAGCCATGAGAGTGAATGAGTGACTGTGGGCTGATCACCAAAAAAAGGTGAGTTATACACCTGCAGAGAAGGCGACAGGCTAAGGAGTGGTCTTGTGTAGAGCAAAAGGAACAGGTAAGTTTTCCTAATGAAATACGGATTACAGGCATCTGAATGACCCAGGCCAGTTCCCCACAAAAAGGTGAGTTCTACGCTTACAAGAGACGAACGAGTTCAATTAATGATGTTCGACCAATAACCAAGAAAGGACAATTTTTATTCCTTCGTTAGGCATTCTAATACTTCTGCAAAACCCATGAGAGTGGATGAGTGACTGAGAGCTGATCACCAGGAAAAGGTGAGTTTTAAGCTTTCAGTGGAGATGACAGGCAGCTGAGTGATCTTGCATAGAGCGCCAGAAACAGGTATGTTCTCCTCCTGCAATAGGGATCACAGGTGTCTGAATGTCCCAGGCCAGTTCCCCACAAAAAGGTGAGTTCTACTCTTACAAGAGGCGAACGAGTTCAATTAATGATGTTCGACCAATAACCAAGAAAGGACAATTTTTATTCCTTCGTTAGGCATTCTAATACTTCTGCAAAACCCATGAGAGTGGATGAGTGACTGAGAGCTGATCACCAGGAAAAGGTGAGTTTTAAGCTTTCAGTGGAGATAACAGGCAGCTGAGTGATCTTGCATAGAGCGCCAGAAACAGGTATGTTCTCCTCCTGCAATAGGGATCACAGGTGTCTGAATGACCCAGGCCAGTTCCCCACAAAAAGGTGAGTTCTACTCTTACAAGAGGCGAGTTCAATTAATGATGTTGGACCAATAACCAAGAAAGGACAATTTTTATTCCTTTGTTAGGCATTCTAATATTTCTGCAAAAGCCATGAGAGTGAATGAGTGACTGTGGGCTGATCACCAAAAAAAGGTGAGTTATACACCTGCAGAGAAGACGACAGGCTAAGGAGTGGTCTTGTGTAGAGCAAAAGGAACAGGTAAGTTTTCCTAATGAAATACGGATTACAGGCATCTGAATGATCCAGGCCAGTTCCCCACGAAAAGGTGCGTTCTACTCCTACAACATGCGAATGAGATGAATTAATGATGTTGGACCAATAACCAAGAAAGGACAATTTTTATTCCTACATTAGGCATTCTAATACTTCTGCAAAACCCATGAGAGTGGATGAGTGACTGAGAGCTGATCACCAGGAAAAGATGAGTTTTAAGCTTCCAGTGGAGATGACAGGCAGCTGAGTGATCTTTCATAGAGCGCCAGAAACAGGTAAGTTCTCTTCCTGCAATACGGATCACAGGCGTCTGAATGACCCAAGCCAGTTCCCCACAAAAAGGTGAGTTCTACTCTTACAAGAGGCGAACGAGTTCAATTAATGATGTTTGACGAATCACCAAGAAAGGACAATTTTTATTCCTTCGTTAGGAATTCTAATATTTCTGCAAAACCCATGAGAGTGAATGAGTGACTGTGGGCCGATCACCAAAAAAAGGTGAGTTATACACCTGCAGAGAAGACGACAGGCTAAGGAGTGGTCTTGTGTAGAGCAAAAGGAACAGGTAAGTTTTCCTAATGAAATACGGATTACAGGCATCTGAATGACCCAGGCCAGTTCCCCACGAATAGGTGGGTTTTACTCCTACAAGATGCGAATGAGATGAATTAATGATGTTGGACCAATAACCAAGAAAGGACAATTATTATTCCTACATTAGGCATTCTAATACTTCTGAAAAACCCATGAGAGTGGATGAGTGACTGAGAGCTGATCACCAGGAAAGGTGAATTTTAAGCTTTCAGTGGAGATGACAGGCAGCTGAGTGATCTTGCATAGAGCGCCAGAAACAGGTATGTTCTCCTCCTGCAATAGGGATCACAGGTGTCTGAATGACCCAGGCCAGTTCCCCACAAAAAGGTGAGTTCTACTCTTACAAGAGGCGAACCAGTTCAATTAATGATGTTCGACCAATAACCAAGAAAGGACAATTTTTATTCCTTCGTTAGGCATTCTAATACTTCTGCAAAACCCATGAGAGTGGATGAGTGACTGAGAGCTGATCACCAGGAAAAGATGAGTTTTAAGCTTTCAGTGGAGATGACAGGCAGCTGAGTGATCTTGCATACAGCGCCAGAAACAGGTAAGTTCTCCTCCTGCAATATGAATGACAAGGGTCTGAATGACTTAGGCCAGTTCCCCATGAAAAGGTGAGTTCTACTCCTCCAACATGCGAATGAGTTGAATTAATGATGTTTGACCAATAACCAAGAAAGGATAATTTTTATTCCTTTGTTAGGCATTCTTCTTCTACTTCTTCAAAACCCATGAGAGTGGATGAGTGACTGATAGCTTATGAACAGGAAAAGGTGAGTTTTAAGTTTCCACTGGAGACGACAGGCAGCTGAGTGATCTTGCATAGAGCGCCAGAAACAGGTAAGTTCTCTTCCTGCAATACGGATCACAGGCGTCTGAATGACCCAAGCCAGTTCCCCACAAAAAGGTGAGATCTACTCTTACAAGAGGCGAACGAGTTCAATTAATGATGTTCGACCAATAACCAAGAAAGGACAATTTTTATTCCTTCGTTAGGCATTCTAATACTTCTGCAAAACCCATGAGAGTGGATGAGTGACTGAGAGCTGATCACCAGGAAAAGGTGAGTTTTAAGCTTTCTTTGGAGATGACAGGCAGCTGAGTGATCTTGCATACAGCGCCAGAAACAGGTAAGTTCTCCTCCTGCAATAGGGATCACAGGCGTCTGAATGACCCAGGCCAGTTCCCCACAAAAAGGTGAGTTCTACTCTTACAAGAGGCGAACGAGTTCAATTAATGATGTTGGACCAATAACCAAGAAAGGACAATTTTTATTCCTTCGTTAGGCATTCTAATATTTCTGCAAAAGCCATGAGAGTGAATGAGTGACTGTGGGCTGATCACCAAAAAAAGGTGAGTTATACACCTGCAGAGAAGACGACAGGCTAAGGAGTGGTCTTTTGTAGAGCAAAAGGAACAGGTAAGTTTTCCTAATGAAATATGGATTACAGGCATCTGAATGATCCAGGCCAGTTCCCCACGAAAAGGTGAGTTCTACTCCTACAACATGCGAATGAGATGAATTAATGATGTTGGACCAATAACCAAGAAAGGACAATTTTTATTCCTACATTAGGCATTCTAATACTTCTGCAAAACCCATGTGAGCGGATGAGTGACTGAGAGCTGATCACCAGGAAAAGATGAGTTTTAAGCTTCCAGTGGAGACGACAGGCAGCTGAGTGATCTTTCATAGAGCGTCAGAAACAGGTAAGTTCTCTTCCTGCAATACGGATCAGAGGCGTCTGAATGACCCAAGCCAGTTCCCCACAAATAGGTGAGTTCTACTCTTACAAGAGGCGAACGAGTTCAATTAATGATGTTCGACCAATAACCAAGAAAGGACAATTTTTATTCCTTCGTTAGGCATTCTAATACTTCTGCAAAACCCATGAGAGTGGATGAGTGACTGAGAGCTGATCACCAGGAAAAGGTGAGTTTTAAGCTTTCAGTGGAGATGACAGGCAGCTGAGTGATCTTGCATACAGCGCCAGAAACAGGTAAGTTCTCCTCCTGCAATAGGGATCACAGGCGTCTGAATGACCCAGGCCAGTTCCCCAAAAAAAGGTGAGTTCTACTCTTACAAGAGGCGAACGAGTTCAATTAATGATGTTGGACCAATAACCAAGAAAGGACAATTTTTATTCCTTCGTTAGGCATTCTAATATTTCTGCAAAAGCCATGAGAGTGAATGAGTGACTGTGGGCTGATCACCAAAAAAAGGTGAGTTATACACCTGCAGAGAAGGCGACAGGCTAAGGAGTGGTCTTGTGTAGAGCAAAAGGAACAGGTAAGTTTTCCTAATGAAATACGGATTACAGGCATCTGAATGATCCAGGCCAGTTCCCCACGAAAAGGTGAGTTCTACTCCTACAAAATGCGAATGAGATGAATTAATGATGTTGGACCAATAACCAAGAAAGGACAATTTTTATTCCTACATTAGGCATTCTAATACTTCTGCAAAACCCATGAGAGTGGATGAGTGACTGAGAGCTGATCACCAGGAAAAGGTGAGTTTTAAGCTTCCAGTGGAGACGACAGGCAGCTGAGTGATCTTTCATAAAGCGCCAGAAACAGGTAAGTTCTCTTCCTGCAATACGGATCAGAGGCGTCTGAAAGTCCCAGGCCAGTTCCCCACAAAAAGGTGAGTTCTACTCTTACAAGAGGGGAACAAGTTCAATTAATGATGTCGGACCAATAACCAAGAAAGGACAATTTTTATTCCTACATTAGGCATTCTAATAGTTCTGCAAAACCCATGAGAGTGGATGAGTGACTGAGAGCTGATCACCAGGAAAAGGTGAGTTTTAATCTTCCAGTGGAGATGACAGGCAGCTGAGTGAATTTGCATACAGCGCCAGAAACAGGTAAGTTCTCCTCCTGCAATAGGGATCACAGGTGTCTGAATGACTTAGGACAGTTCCCCATGAAAAGATGAGTTTTACTCTTACAAGAGGCGAACGAGTTCAATTAATGATGTTGGACCAATAACCAAGAAAGGACAATTTTTATTCCTTCATTGGACATTCTAATACTTGTGCAAAACCCATGAGAATGGGTCAGTGACTGTTGGCTGATCACCAGGAAAAGGTGAGTTATACGCCTGTAGTGAAGACGACAGACAGACGAGTGGTCTTGTATGGAGCGCCAGGAATAGGTAAGTTCTTCTCTTGCAATATGAATGACAAGGGTCTGAATGACTTAGGCCAGTTCCCCATGAAAAGGTGAGTTCTACTCCTCCAACATGCGAACGAGTTCAATTAATGATGTTGGACCAATAACCAAGAAAGGACAATTTTTATTCCTTCGTTAGGCATTCTAATATTTCTGCAAAAGCCATGAGAGTGAATGAGTGACTGTGGGCTGATCACCAAAAAAAGGTGAGTTATACACCTGCAGAGAAGACGACAGGCTAAGGAGTGGTCTTTTGTAGAGCAAAAGCAACAGGTAAGTTTTCCTAATGAAATACGGATTACAGGCATCTGAATGATCCAGGCCAGTTCCCCACGAAAAGGTGAGTTCTACTCCTACAACATGCGAATGAGATGAATTAATGATCTTGGACCAATAACCAAGAAAGGACAATTTTTATTCCTACATTAGGCATTCTAATACTTCTGCAAAACCCATGTGAGCGGATGAGTGACTGAGAGCTGATCACCAGGAAAAGATGAGTTTTAAGCTTCCAGTGGAGACGACAGGCAGCTGAGTGATCTTTCATAGAGCGTCAGAAACAGGTAAGTTCTCTTCCTGCAATACGGATCAGAGGCGTCTGAAAGTCCCAAGCCAGTTCCCCACAAATAGGTGAGTTCTACTCTTACAAGAGGCGAACGAGTTCAATTAATGATGTTGGACCAATAACCAAGAAAGGACAATTTTTATTCCTTCGTTAGGCATTCTAATATTTCTGCAAAACCCATGACAGCGATCAGTGACTGTGGGCTGATCACCAGGAAAACGGGAGTTTTAATCTTCCACTTTAGACAACAGGCAACTGAGTGATCTTGCGTAGAGCGTCAGAAACAGGTAAGTTCTCCTCCTTCCATAGGGATCACAGGCATCTGAATGACCCAGGCCAGTTCCCCACAAAAAGGTGAGTTCTACTCTTACAAGAGGCGAACGAGTTCAATTAATGATGTTGGACCAATAACCAAGAAAGGACAATTTTTATTCCTTCGTTAGGCATTCTAATATTTCTGCAAAAGCCATGAGAGTGAATGAGTGACTGTGGGCTGATCACCAAAAAAAGGTGAGTTATACACCTGCAGAGAAGACGACAGGCTAAGGAGTGGTCTTGTGTAAAGCAAAAGGAACAGGTAAGTTTTCCTAATGAAATACGGATTACAGGCATCTGAATGATCCAGGCCAGTTCCCCACGAAAAGGTGAGTTCTACTCCTACAACATGCGAATGAGATGAATTAATGATGTTGGACCAATAACCAAGAAAGGACAATTTTTATTCCTTCGTTAGGCATTCTAATACTTCTGCAAAACCCATGAGAGTGGATGAGTGACTGAGAGCTGATCACCAGGAAAAGGTGAGTTTTAAGCTTTCAGTGGAGATGACAGGCAGCTGAGTGATCTTGCATACAGCGCCAGAAACAGGTAAGTTCTCCTCCTGCAATAGGGATCACAGGCGTCTGAATGACCCAGGCCAGTTCCCCAAAAAAAGGTGAGTTCTACTCTTACAAGAGGCGAACGAGTTCAATTAATGATGTTGGACCAATAACCAAGAAAGGACAATTTTTATTCCTTCGTTAGGCATTCTAATATTTCTGCAAAAGCCATGAGAGTGAATGAGTGACTGTGGGCTGATCACCAAAAAAAGGTGAGTTATACACCTGCAGAGAAGACGACAGGCTAAGGAGTGGTCTTGTGTAGAGCAAAAGGAACAGGTAAGTTTTCCTAATGAAATACGGATTACAGGCATCTGAATGATCCAGGCCAGTTCCCCACGAAAAGGTGAGTTCTACTCCTACAACATGCGAATGAGATGAATTAATGATCTTGGACCAATAACCAAGAAAGGACAATTTTTATTCCTACATTAGGCATTCTAATACTTCTGCAAAACCCATGAGAGTGGATGAGTGACTGAGAGCTGATCACCAGGAAAAGGTGAGTTTTAAGCTTCCAGTGGAGACGACAGGCAGCTAAGTGATCTTTCATAAAGCACCAGAAACAGGTAAGTTCTCTTCCTGCAATACGGATCAGAGGCGTCTGAATGACCCAAGCCAGTTCCCCACAAATAGGTGAGTTCTACTCTTACAAGAGGCGAACGAGTTCAATTAATGATGTTGGACCAATAACCAAGAAAGGACAATTTTTATTCCTTCGTTAGGCATTCTAATATTTCTGCAAAACCCATGACAGCGATTAGTGACTGTGGGCTGATCACCAGGAAAACGGGAGTTTTAATCTTCCACTTTAGACATCAGGCAGTTGAGTGATCTTGCGTAAAGCGTCCGAAACAGGTAAGTTCTCCTCCTGCAATAGGGATCACAGGCGTCTGAATGACCCAGGCCAGTTCCCCACAAAAAGGTGAGTTCTACTCTTACAAGAGGCGAACGAGTTCAATTAATGATGTTGGACCAATAACCAAGAAAGGACAATTTTTATTCCTTCGTTAGGCATTCTAATATTTCTGCAAAAGCCATGAGAGTGAATGAGTGACTGTGGGCTGATCACCAAAAAAAGGTGAGTTATACACCTGCAGAGAAGACGACAGGCTACAGAGTCGTCTTGTGTAGAGCAAAAGGAACAGGTAAGTTTTCCCAATGAAATACGGATTACAGGCATCTGAATGATCCAGGCCAGTTCCCCACGAAAAGGTGAGTTCTACTCCTACAACATGCGAATGAGATGAATTAATGATGTTGGACCAATAACCAAGAAAGGACAATTTTTATTCCTACATTAGGCATTCTAATACTTCTGCAAAACCCATGAGAGTGGATGAGTGACTGAGAGCTGATCACCAGGAAAAGATGAGTTTTAAGCTTCCAGTGGAGACGACAGGCAGCTGAGTGATCTTTCATAGAGCGCCAGAAACAGGTAAGTTCTCTTCCTGCAATACGGATCAGAGGCGTCTGAATGACCCAAGCCAGTTCCCCACAAAAAGGTGAGTTCTACTCTTACAAGAGGCGAACGAGTTCAATTAATGATGTTTGACGAATAACCAAGAAAGGACAATTTTTATTCCTACATTAGGCATTCTAATACTTCTGCAAAATTCATGACAGCGATGAGTGACTGTGGGCTGAACACCAGGAAAACGGGAGTTTTAATTTTCCAGTTTAGACAACAGGCGTCTGAGTGATTTTGCGTAGAGCGTCAGAAACAGGTGAGTTCTCCTCCTGCCATAGGGATCACAGGCATCTGAATGACCCAGGCCAGTTCCCCATGAAAAGGTGAGTTCTACTCCTACAACATGCGAATGAGTTCAATTAATGATGTTGGACCAATAACCAAGAAAGGACAATTTTTATTCCTTCGTTAGGCATTATAATATTTCTGCAAAACCCATGAGAGTGGATGAGTGACTGAGAGCTGATCACCAGGAAAAGGTGAGTTTTAAGCTTCCAGTGGAGATGACAGGCAGCTGAGTGATCTTGCATACAGCGCCAGGAACAGGTAAGTTCTCCTCCTGCAATAGGGATCACAGGCGTCTGAATGACCCAGGCCAGTTCCCCAAAAAAAGGTGAGTTCTACTCTTACAAGAGGCGAACGAGTTCAATTAATGATGTTGGACCAATAACCAAGAAAGGACAATTTTTATTCCTTCGTTAGGCATTCTAATATTTCTGCAAAAGCCATGAGAGTGAATGAGTGACTGTGGGCTGATCACCAAAAAAAGGTGAGTTATACACCTGCAGAGAAGACGACAGGCTAAGGAGTGGTCTTGTGTAGAGCAAAAGGAACAGGTAAGTTTTCCTAATGAAATACGGATTACAGGCATCTGAATGATCCAGGCCAGTTCCCCACGAAAAGGTGAGTTCTACTCCTACAACATGCGAATGAGATGAATTAATGATCTTGGACCAATAACCAAGAAAGGACAATTTTTATTCCTACATTAGGCATTCTAATACTTCTGCAAAACCCATGAGAGTGGATGAGTGACTGAGAGCTGATCACCAGGAAAAGGTGAGTTTTAAGCTTCCAGTGGAGACGACAGGCAGCTAAGTGATCTTTCATAAAGCGCCAGAAATAGGTAAGTTCTCTTCCTGCAATACGAATCAGAGGCGTCTGAATGACCCAAGCCAGTTCCCCACAAATAGGTGAGTTCTACTCTTACAAGAGGCGAACGAGTTCAATTAATGATGTTGGACCAATAACCAAGAAAGGACAATTTTTATTCCTTCGTTAGGCATTCTAATATTTCTGCAAAACCCATGACAGCGATTAGTGACTGTGGGCTGATCACCAGGAAAACGGGAGTTTTAATCTTCCACTTTAGACATCAGGCAGTTGAGTGATCTTGCGTAAAGCGTCCGAAACAGGTAAGTTCTCCTCCTGCAATAGGGATCACAGGCGTCTGAATGACCCAGGCCAGTTCCCCACAAAAAGGTGAGTTCTACTCTTACAAGAGGCGAACGAGTTCAATTAATGATGTTGGACCAATAACCAAGAAAGGACAATTTTTATTCCTTCGTTAGGCATTCTAATATTTCTGCAAAAGCCATGAGAGTGAATGAGTGACTGTGGGCTGATCACCAAAAAAAGGTGAGTTATACACCTGCAGAGAAGACGACAGGCTAAGGAGTGGTCTTGTGTAGAGCAAAAGGAACAGGTAAGTTTTCCTAATGAAATACGGATTACAGGCATCTGAATGATCCAGGCCAGTTCCCCACGAAAAGGTGAGTTCTACTCCTACAACATGCGAATGAGATGAATTAATGATGTTGGACCAATAACCAAGAAAGGACAATTTTTATTCCTACATTAGGCATTCTAATACTTCTGCAAAACCCATGAGAGTGGATGAGTGACTGAGAGCTGATCACCAGGAAAAGATGAGTTTTAAGCTTCCAGTGGAGACGACAGGCAGCTGAGTGATCTTTCATAGAGCGCCAGAAACAGGTAAGTTCTCTTCCTGCAATACGGATCAGAGGCGTCTGAATGACCCAAGCCAGTTCCCCACAAAAAGGTGAGTTCTACTCTTACAAGAGGCGAACGAGTTCAATTAATGATGTTTGACGAATAACCAAGAAAGGACAATTTTTATTCCTACA
Organism: Pituophis catenifer annectens; assembly: GCF_029215685.1. NCBI lineage: Eukaryota > Metazoa > Chordata > Lepidosauria > Squamata > Colubridae > Pituophis > Pituophis catenifer. Next base: position 130,786,590 of record NW_027256883.1, read on the forward strand.
TTAGGCATTCTAATACTTCTGCAAAATTCATGACAGCGATGAGTGACTGTGGGCTGAACACCAGGAAAACGGGAGTTTTAATTTTCCAGTTTAGACAACAGGCGTCTGAGTGATTTTGCGTAGAGCGTCAGAAACAGGTGAGTTCTCCTCCTGCCATAGGGATCACAGGCATCTGAATGACCCAGGCCAGTTCCCCATGAAAAGGTGAGTTCTACTCCTACAACATGCGAATGAGTTCAATTAATGATGTTGGACCAATAACCAAGAAAGGACAATTTTTATTCCTTCGTTAGGCATTATAATATTTCTGCAAAACCCATGAGAGTGGATGAGTGACTGAGAGCTGATCACCAGGAAAAGGTGAGTTTTAAGCTTCCAGTGGAGATGACAGGCAGCTGAGTGATCTTGCATACAGCGCCAGGAACAGGTAAGTTCTCCTCCTGCAATAGGGATCACAGGCGTCTGAATGACCCAGGCCAGTTCCCCAAAAAAAGGTGAGTTCTACTCTTACAAGAGGCGAACGAGTTCAATTAATGATGTTGGACCAATAACCAAGAAAGGACAATTTTTATTCCTTCGTTAGGCATTCTAATATTTCTGCAAAAGCCATGAGAGTGAATGAGTGACTGTGGGCTGATCACCAAAAAAAGGTGAGTTATACACCTGCAGAGAAGACGACAGGCTAAGGAGTGGTCTTGTGTAGAGCAAAAGGAACAGGTAAGTTTTCCTAATGAAATACGGATTACAGGCATCTGAATGATCCAGGCCAGTTCCCCACGAAAAGGTGAGTTCTACTCCTACAACATGCGAATGAGATGAATTAATGATCTTGGACCAATAACCAAGAAAGGACAATTTTTATTCCTACATTAGGCATTCTAATACTTCTGCAAAACCCATGAGAGTGGATGAGTGACTGAGAGCTGATCACCAGGAAAAGGTGAGTTTTAAGCTTCCAGTGGAGACGACAGGCAGCTAAGTGATCTTTCATAAAGCGCCAGAAACAGGTAAGTTCTCTTCCTGCAATACGGATCAGAGGCGTCTGAATGACCCAAGCCAGTTCCCCACAAATAGGTGAGTTCTACTCTTACAAGAGGCGAACGAGTTCAATTAATGATGTTGGACCAATAACCAAGAAAGGACAATTTTTATTCCTTCGTTAGGCATTCTAATATTTCTGCAAAACCCATGACAGCGATCAGTGACTGTGGGCTGATCACCAGGAAAACGGGAGTTTTAATCTTCCACTTTAGACAACAGGCAGCTGAGTGATCTTGCGTAGAGCGTCAGAAACAGGTAAGTTCTCCTCCTGCAATAGGGATCACAGGCGCCTGAATGACCCAGGCCAGTTCCCCACAAAAAGGTGAGTTCTACTCTTACAAGAGGCGAACGCGTTCAATTAATGATGTTGGACCAATAACCAGGAAAGGACAATTTTTATTCCTTCGTTAGGCATTCTAATATTTCTGCAAAAGCCATGAGAGTGAATGAGTGACTGTGGGCTGATCACCAAAAAAAGGTGAGTTATACACCTGCAGAGAAGACGACAGGCTAAAGAGTCGTCTTGTGTAGAGCAAAAGGAACAGGTAAGTTTTCCCAATGAAATACGGATTACAGGCATCTGAATGATCCAGGCCAGTTCCCCACGAAAAGGTGAGTTCTACTCCTACAACATGCGAATGAGATGAATTAATGATGTTGGACCAATAACCAAGAAAGGACAATTTTTATTCCTACATTAGGCATTCTAATACTTCTGCAAAACCCATGAGAGTGGATGAGTGACTGAGAGCTGATCACCAGGAAAAGATGAGTTTTAAGCTTCCAGTGGAGACGACAGGCAGCTGAGTGATCTTTCATAGAGCGCCAGAAACAGGTAAGTTCTCTTCCTGCAATACGGATCAGAGGCGTCTGAATGACCCAAGCCAGTTCCCCACAAAAAGGTGAGTTCTACTCTTACAAGAGGCGAACGAGTTCAATTAATGATGTTTGACGAATAACCAAGAAAGGACAATTTTTATTCCTACATTAGGCATTCTAATACTTCTGCAAAATTCATGACAGCGATGAGTGACTGTGGGCTGAACACCAGGAAAACGGGAGTTTTAATTTTCCAGTTTAGACAACAGGCGTCTGAGTGATTTTGCGTAGAGCGTCAGAAACAGGTGAGTTCTCCTCCTGCCATAGGGATCACAGGCATCTGAATGACCCAGGCCAGTTCCCCATGAAAAGGTGAGTTCTACTCCTACAACATGCGAATGAGTTCAATTAATGATGTTGGACCAATAACCAAGAAAGGACAATTTTTATTCCTTCGTTAGGCATTATAATATTTCTGCAAAACCCATGAGAGTGGATGAGTGACTGTGGGCTGATCACCAGGGGAAAGTGAGTTATATGCCTGCTGTGGAGACGAGAGGCCGAGGAGTGGTGTTGCGTGGGGTGCCAGGAACAGGTAAGTTCACCTCATGCAATGTCAATGACAGGCGTCTGAGGGACCTTAGCCAGTTCCTCATGAAAAGATGAGTTCTACTCCTATCAGGTACGAATGAGTTGAATTAATGATGTTGGACCAATTATGAAGAAAGTGCACTTTTTATTCCTTCATTAGGCATTCTTCTTCTACTTCTGCAAAACCCATGACTGTGGATGAGTGACTGTGGGCTGATCACCAAAAAAAGGTGAGTTTTATGCCTGCAGTGGAGACAACAGGTAGCTGATTGATCTTGAGTAGAGTGTCAGGAACAGGTAAGTTATCCTCCTGCAGTATGGATGACAGGCATCTGAGTGACCTAGGCCAGTTCCCCACGAAAAGCTGAATTCTCCTTTCCAAGCCCTGCTGGGACTCCTCACATATGGTAGGGATGCGGGAAATGCGGTCACTGAAGATACCTACAATGACACCCAGGACGGTGGGAGGTGATCCGTGTGGCAGACAGCAGTTGAGAGGCATCGGGGGGCAATCAGTAGCAATAGGAAGGCTTCCTCATGGCCTGTTGGCTTCTGATGACCTCACGGAACACAGGAGAAACCCAGAGACCGGGAAATACAAAGAACCAACAAACAGCTGATGCACATTGTGGTAGAGGAGACGGTGGCAGAGGAATTGGCAGAGGAAGGCCTAATGGAAGAGGAGGCGCAGGAGTGTACTGACCAACCCGTGGTTAGACCCAAGGTTCCGCAGACACGGAGTGCATGGTGCCCAGAGGAAGATCAACCAAATCAGAGAGTGAGGACTGGACAGGCAGCCACAGGACAATGGAGGTAAGTTATTAGTAGCATTACTGGATCTAGGATGCCAATACCCCCTTGTGAAGGAACGTTTTTTCAGGGGTGGATCGAGAGGCATTGGACGGAGGATGAGGAGGGGGAGTGGTGTTACTCCACAGGGCCTGGCCCCAGTACAATGGATACACTCCGGGAATGGTTTCGGGAGGCCAGCTTTCGTTATGTCCCATCCTGACAACCTTGGGCAACGGGGCTTGAACCTCCTCATGGGTCATGGCAGGACACTAGTTACTAGCTCAGAAACCCGGTTCCATCTTGCTAGTCTGACGCTCCGAATGGATCAGGCACATAGCCGAGCTATTGACACCTGCTGCAATGGGACCAAGCTTTCTCATTGGGGGAGGTTATTAGAGGAGGAGAGCAAGTGCCAAGTAAGGTGATGCCAGAGAGGGCACCAAATACGGTGACTCAGGGGATATAGAAGGGCTGCTGGTATGGTTAGAACACCAGACTCAGCTCCGTTGTGGGCGCTGGGGATGTGGGGGCCCCAGGCAGTCTGGGGCCCTCCGGCGATACAGGCCACATTTGACAGAAGCCTGGACTGGGTAGCCCTCTTCCTCAATCAGGTGATACGCCACATGTACTTATATGGACATTGCTACCCATCCCAGTGGGCGATGGTGGTGGCTATTCCAGCAGTACTGATGGGGGAGGCAGCTGATTGGGTGGCTGGCCTGCACAGCAATAATGCACGAGAACTTATAGATTTGGGCAGGTTCCTGTAGGCTCTCCGCTCCCGGTTTGAGGATGAGTCATTCGCCATGCAGTGGGCCCTCCTGACTTTGCGACATCACATTGAAGGGGCCCCACACCCATTTGAGGTATGGACGGATCACAACAACCTGGAAGCCCTACAAACACCGAGGAGGTTGTCCCCTAAACAAGTAAGGTGGGCGCAGTATTTCCAACCTCATTCCACCTAAAGTACATTCCGGCTGGGAAAAACTTCCTAGCTGATGCTTTGTCCCATATACCCCAATATAATAGTAAATGGGAGGAGGTAGTGGAAGCTCTCATACCAACCGGTCAGCCGCTGAAAGGCGTGCTAGCTTTTACCAAGCCAGACACCCTGTTCCAGACTGAACTAAAGTTGGCTGTACTGAGTGATCCTTGGCTAGTGAATAACCGGACTCTGGTAACTCACAGGGAGGGTTTGGCATGGAAAGGAGCCTCCAGACTGCTGTGTTGAAACAATGCCATGATGCCAAATCAGCTGGCCATTTCGGATTTTTGAAGACATTACATTTAGTAAGAAGGCAATTTTGGTGGCCACGGATGCGGGTGGACATTGAGGATTATGTGAAGGGATGTCCTACATGCGCGTCAGCCAAACCGAAGTCAGGAAAACCCATAGGCCTATTACAACCAGTAGCTGATCCCAGTAGGCCATGGGATGAAATCACTATGGATTTCATAGTCGATCTCCCTAGTAGTAACGGCTATAAGTTGATATGGACGGTGGTGCATTTGTTCTCGAAGCAGGCTCATGTCATGCCATGAAAGGGCACACCTTCTGCCCTGCAACTTACGAGCCTGTTTCTTCAAAATATCTACTGCCTACATGGGGTACCCAGGAGCATCGTATCAGACCGGGGTGTTCAGTTCACCGCTAGATTCTGGAGAGAGTTTGTACGTTTGATTGCATCCACCCAAGGGCTGAGTTCGGCGTTCCATCCCAGCACCAACCGAGCCGCTGAACGAGCCAATGCTATGGTGGTGGAGCCATTGCTGAGGTGTTACGTGTCATATGTTAAGGATATTGTTGTTGTGTTACCAACCAGCAGAGTGTGGAGCACAGAGAAACGTTGCTGAGAGCAATGAATAAGAGATGTGCAAACTGGTTTATCAAAAGTTTACTTTATAATGAAAAAACAATCTCATAGTCTTTAAATCAATCCAAGTCTTTGCCAGTTAAATCAGTCCAGTGATACCAAATCTTCTTACCACACAAACAGTAATTGGTTAGAATAACAAACTCACTCTGGTTCACAAACCACGATGGTAGCAGATCCATCAAATGATGATAGCACAATGGATAGCACTCCTCACACAATGGTAGCTTATCATCAACTGAATACGTTACAGTACCTTTCTTAAATACGGTCACAACTAATTACAGCATGACTCAGCATTACAATGAATCAGCAGTAAAACTTTAAAGTCACACAATACATATTCATATTAAAGTTACAGTACACATATATTGCCTGGACAACTTGTTAGGCTCAAATCATATCCTAACATTCTCCCCTTTGGACAGGTTAATATATACAGTTTAGATTCTTAATCCATAGCTTTCACAACATGTTTCATGTTTGATAGCACCTTGCGCTTTGGTAAAATTATTAGCAATATTGTCTTCCAACATACAATATTCCAACTTAACCATGTTGCTTTGGATACATTGATGAACATTCAGTTACCAAATGTCAGTATACTTAGATCTAGTTTTAACTGCTAAATTTGTTGCCATTTTTATAGCAGCTTGGTTGTCCTCATGTATTACAATTGGATAATCCATCTTTAAACCAATATCCATCATTAGTTGTTTGTAATAAATTAGATCAGTAGAAACTAGTGATAAACATGAGAATTCTGCCTCCATAGTAGATAGACTAATATGTTTTTGATGAATTGATTTCCAGCCAATCAAACAATTATCTAACATGATAGCTATACCCGATGTGGACTTTCTGGTGGTCAGATCAATAGCAAAACTGGCATCAGCATATGCGCTCAGTACTAAATCATTGTTAGGTTCTAGATACAGTGCATAATGCATTGTCATTTTCAGATATCTTAATATATGCTTTGCAGCCTGCCAATGCCTATCAGTTGGCTCTGCATTATATCTCGCTAATTGGTTTACTCCAAATGAAATATCAGGTCTCGACCAATTGTTTATATAAGATAGACTACCTATAAGAGACTGGTAGATCTCCTTACTAAATTTAGGACTTTGAATTTCTCCTTGTTGAAAATCCTGTGCCATAGGCATTTTAGCTGGCTTACATAGCTCCATGCCATAACATTTCAACATTTGGCTTATTTTGCTAGATTGAGATAATTTATAACCTCTAGCTGTTTGATTGATATCTAGATCCAAATAATGCCTAATATTTCCTAAATTTCTGATCTTAAATTTGGTTTGTAACTGTTTAATAATATCTATGGCTTCCTTGTCAGTTTTAGTTATTATGGCTATATCATCTGTAAACAATAATAAAAATGATACTAACCCATTATTCTCTCTTTTAAAGAGACACTTATCCGCTACACCTTCATAAAAACCGATCTTATTTAGCTCTTTAACTATACATTGGTTCCGCTCAAACCCTGATTGTCTCAAACCATAAAGGCTTTTATTTAACTTCCAACAATCAGTGTGGTTTTGTGTTTCAACTCCTAAAGGCTTCCTCATATAGATGGTGTGTCTTAATGGAGCATGCAAGTATGCTGTCTCTACATCTATATGATTAATACTATATTTATACTTAGCCGCCCACACTAGCATTGTTCTTAAAGTACTAGCACGTAAACTAGGAGCAAAAACCTCATCGAAATCTTTTTCGGTCTGAGAAAAACCTTGAGCTACAAGGCGAGCTTTATGGGTTACTGTCCCATCTATGCTTTTCTTAATTTTGTAAACTCATCTACAACCTATTAATTTTTCACCAGGTGGCAGTTTCACAGTTTCGTAAACACCTAACTTAGTTAAAGAATTCATTTCCTTACTTATTGCCTCCTTCCAAGCATTCTGCTCCTTTTCAGGATAGAGCTTGATATCCTCATAACTTGAAGGTTCTATGTTAACCTGGCAAACTATGGTTGCTTTATATCAACCAGGTGGATGCCTTTCCCTAGTAGATCTCTTAGGTAATACAGGACTTACTGCAGATGGTTCATCTGACTCCTCCCTTAAAACTACCTCCTCTAAACCTACTTCCTGTTCTTCATCCTTGATAGAGGATTCTACATCATCTAAATCCTCAGGAATATCATCAGGAATATGATGCTCTATACTAACAGTATTATTATCATGTCTATAATCTGCACACTCTAGTTTATCCCATCCTTCGTGCTCTAGAAATTTAGCACTTACACTACAGTAAACACTAGTAGTTCCCTGTGCCCAAAATCTAAATTTGATTTGATTCATAGCCAACGAAAAACATTTTTCTGGCTCTCTGTTGATCCTTTCTCCTTAAACTAGATGGAATATGTACCCAAGCTGGGGCTCCAAATGTGTGTAAGTAACTAAGATTTGGTTTCCTCCCATTCCATAAGGTGAATGGTATTTCACCCGTAGAGGAATGAACCACGTTGTTTAACACATGGTTAGCATACATAACAGCCTCACCCCATAAATTTTCAGGCAAACCAGAATCTGCCAACATAGTTCTAGTCATGGCTTGTAATGTTTGACCTCTTCTCTCGATTTACGAATTGCGTTGTGGTCTGTACGGAGCAGACCGTTTATGCTGGATCCCTGCATCCTGCAAAAACTTTTCCAACCTTTGGTTGGTAAATTCTGTACCATTATCAGTCACTAAGCATTTAACCTTAAATTTCTGTTTCCTTTCCACAAAATGCAGCCAGTTGTTAATATGCTGGAATGTTTCACTTTTTGTTTTCATAAGATAACAGAATCCGTATCTTGAATAATGGTCTACTTTGCTTAGAATATAGCAGGCACCTCCTATGCTGGGTTTTTTGGGTCCAATTAGGTCTACAAACACTACCTCTAATGGCATTTTGGTTTTAAAACCATTAACACGGTTTGCTGGTGTTACCCTACTTTTTTGCTGACTACAGGCATTGCAATTCAGATATTTACTACATGCTTGTAGTTTTATCCCTTCAGATAACTGAACTGTTTTCTTTAACGTCCTGAAATTTAAATGCCCAAGTCTCCGGTGTAACAGATGAATACATTCATCATGTGGTTTAACATTCTTATAAACAGACTTAGACTTAGCCACCAATACTGGGTTATCCCTTAAAATAAATAAATCATTTTCTAAACTTACAGTAACAACCTTGCCATCTTTCTCAATAAAACACTTATCATTTTAAAATGTTACTGTAAAACCAAATTGCAATAATGATTTTACAGATAATAAATTGAATTTTAACCCAGGAATATATAACATAGGCAATGGTTCATTACTAAATGACCAACAAGCAACACCCTCTCCAGCTACCTTAACCTTCCAGCCATTTGCTAGTTTAACATGTTGGTTACTCTTCTCCATTTTAACAAAAAAAAATTCTATTTCTAGAAATTGATTGAGAAGCACCACTGTCAACAACCCAAAAATCCTGGTTAACATCAGTAGTTGAACTGGATATAGCTAAATTACAACCCTTCTTGGGTCTAGTATTGTCCCTAACAGACATTTTCTTATTCTTACAATACTTAGCTATATGCCCTTTAGCCCCACAAGCAAAACAACGTTTTACAAAATAGGCAGTTGAATGCATTTTTTCTTCTTTTGGTTGTTGCACTCTCAACTGATCCCTTTCTTGTCTTCTTTTGGATTCTTCCAATAACCTACCGGTTATGCCAGCCAATGTCAGTTCATCTCTGGACAAAACCTCTAACGAAGAAACATAGTCGTCATAACTATCGTCCAAAGAAGAAAGAAGTATATAAACTTGTTGTAGTTCTGAGAAAACAAGTTCCTTTTCATGCAGCTCCTGGAAAATTCTGGTCATGGATTCCAAATGAGCCATCATATCTCCACCTTTAAGAAGATGTTGTTTAAATAATCTCTGTGTAAGATATATGTGAGCACCCACAGAGTCACGAACATATAGTCTCTTCAACTTGGTCCAACACCTAGCAGCAGACACTTCACCACGAATATGGACAAGCTGCTGGTCACCCAGTGTTAGTCCAATAATGCAAAGAGCTTGTTCATTGTCTCTGTTAAACTTGGCTAATTTCTTCGCATCTTCCTCATCAGCAGGATCCCATGCTGTTACGTCCGGTGGATTATTAACTATGTCCCACAGTCCTTCTCTACGCAAAAGTAGATTACATTTTGTAGACCAGGATACATAGTTTGTTCCATCCAGCTGGGTTATCATGGAAAAATTTGCTGCTTGTTCTAGTGCCATCTTCACTTGGATTGTATATCACAAACACAGTTTGTACTATTCACATTAACTCTCAGTTTAGCTCTTAACAATCCTAGTTAGTTCTGGTTGGCTCTGAGCCCATAACCAATGTTAAGGATATTGTTATTGTGTTACCAACCAGCAGAGTGTAGAGCACAGAAAAACGTTGCTGAGAGCAATGAATAAGAGATGTGCAAACTGGTTTATCAAAAGTTTACTTTATAGTGAAAAAACAATCTCATAGTCTTTAAATCAATCCAAGTTTTTGCCAGTTAAATCAGTCCAGTGATACAAAATCTTCTTACCACACAAACAGTAGTTGGTTAGAATAACAAACTCACTCTGGTTCACAAACCACGATGGTAGCAGATCCATCAAATGATGATAGCACAATGGATAGCACTCCTCACACAATGGTAGCTTATCATCAACTGAATACGTTACAGTACCTTTCTTAAATACGTTCACAACTAATTACAGCATAATTCAGCATTACAATGAATCAGCAGTAAAACTTTAAAGTCACACAATACATATTCATATTAAAGTTACAGTACACATATATTGCCTGGACAACCTGTTAGGCTCAAACCATATCCTAACATCATACCAGCAATCAGTCTGGTCAAGCCTCTTACCTTTCACGGAGGTGGCCTACAATAACTTGGTACACCGCAGTACGGGCCTTTCCCCCTTCCAGGTGGTGTACGGCATGGAATTCCCAGTGATCCCAGAACAAGAACCACATTCGCAAACCAAAGAGACCCCATCTGGGTGGGCAGAAAAGATTCACCTAGTCTGGCCTAATATTAAAACAGCCTTACAGAAGGCCGCAGAAGAATATAAATTATAGGCAAACAAGAAGAGGGAAGATCAAAAACCGTTCCAGGTGGGAGACCGGGTCTACCTGTCAAGTACCTAAAACTCAAAATACTGAGTAGGAAACTGGGGCCAAAGTATTTGGGACCATTTAGCATAACCTGAGTGATCAATCCTGTCACGGTTGCTCTAAATTACCACCATGATTGGGTAAGATACATCCTGTGTTTCACAGTAGTCTGTTGAATCTGTAACAGCCAAAGGACCAGTGACCCTCCTGACCCGCTGGGCCCGGTACATACTGATCACTACGAAATAGATAGGATTTTGGACTCCAGACTAAATAGGGGAAATGTCCAATATTTAGTGCAATGGAAAGGATACTCATTCACTAATGCTACCTGGATGGTGGCGCCAGATATTCACGCCGCACGGTTACTAAGGCGGTTTCGCCGCGAATACCCAGACAAGCCAAAGGGACCGGGGTATATCACTGACAAAACTAACCCCTCTGCTTTCTTCCTTACAGGTGGACCCATGGTAGAGGGGAGCTGTCTGTCGAGCTCCTGCCAGGATTCGTCACATATAGGAGGGATGGGGAAACATGATTACCGAAGATACCTACGATGACGACTGGGACGGTGGGAAGTGATCCGGGCAACGGAAGGCACTTGCAAGGCATCGGGAGGCAAACAGCAGCAATGGAAGGCTTCGGGCTCCACACATAGCCTGTCGGCTTCTGATGACGCCATGGAACACAGGAGACACATGGAGGGCGGGAAATACGAAGAACTGCCAAACAGCTGATGAGGGTTGGCTTTAGCTACCAGATGGTGGTTTAAACAGGAAATAATGTATAAATAGTGCTGAAAGGCGGCTGCTCTCAGTGCTGACTTTGAACTTATTACTCTACTGGTACTGTGATTTGGCTGTGTTCAGTGATTAAAAGCCTTGCAAACCATCTTCGTCTGCTGGTCTTTTGTGGAGCCGCACGGACTGGGAATTGACAAGCCGAGATCTACTCCTATATGATGCGAATGAGTTGAATTAATGATGTTGGACCAATAACCAAGAAAAGGCAATTTTTATTTATTCATAAGGCATTCTTCTTCTACTTCTGCAATATCCATAACAGTGGATGACTGATTGATCTCCTGTAATGTAAATGACAGGCATCTGAGTGACCTAGGCCAGTTCCCCATAAAAAGGTGAGTTCTACTCCTACAAGATGCGAATGAGTTGAATTAATGATGTTGGACCAATAACCATAAAAGGATAATTTTTATTCCTTCATTAGGCATTCTTCTTCTTCTGCAAAACCTAAGACAGTGGAATAGTGACTGTGTACTGATCACCAGGAAAAAGTGAGTTTTAATCTTCTAGTGGAGACGAAAGCAGATGAGTGGTCTTGTGTAGAGCGCCAGGAATAGGTAAGTTCTCCTGCTGCAATGTGAATGACAGGTGTCTGAGTGACCTAGGGCAGTTGCCCGTGAAAAGGTGAGTTCTACTCCTATAAGATGCGAATGAGTTGAATAAATTATGTTGGACAAATAACCAAGAATGGACAATTTTTATTCCATCATTAGGCATTCTTCTACTTCAGCAAAAACCAAGACTGTGGATAAATAACTGTGGGCTGATCACCAGGAAAAGGTGAGTTTTAAGCTTTCAATGGAGAAGACAGGCAGACGAGTCATCTTGTGTAGAGCTCCAGGAACAGATAAGTTCTCCTTCTGCAATGTGACTGACAGGTGTCTCAGCGACCTAGGCCAGTTCCCAATGAAAAGGTGAGTCCTATTACTATAAGATGCAAACGAGTTGAATTAATGATTTTGGACCAATAACCAAGAAAGGACAATTATTATTCCTTCATTAGGCATTCTTCTCCTACTTCTGCAAAACCCATGAGAGTGGATGAGTGACTTCTGGCTGATCACCAGGAAAAGGTGAGTTTTACACCTACAGTGGAGACGAAAGGAAGACAAATGGTCTTGTGTAGAGCGCCAGGAACAGGTAAGTTCACCTCCTCCAATGTGAATGACAGGCGTCTGAGTGACCTAGGCCAGTTTCCCATGAAAAGGTGAGTTCTACTCTTAAAAGATGCGAACGAGTTGAATTAATGATATTGGACCAATAACCAAGAAAGGACAATTTTTATTCCTTCATTAGTCGCTTTTCTACTTCTGCAAAAACCAAGACAGTGGATGAGTGACTGCGTGCTGATCACCAGGAAAAGGTGAGTTTTACACCTACAGTGGAGACAACAGGGAGATGAATGGTCTTGTCTAGAGCACCAGGAAGAGGTAAGTTCTCATCCTGCAATACGGATCACAGAAAAGACAGAGACGAGTGGTCTTGCGTAGAGCACCAGGAACAGGTAAGTTCTCCTCCTGCAATGTGAATGACAGACGTCTGAGTGACCCAGGCCAGTTTCCCATGAAAAGGTGAGTTCTACTCTTAAAAGATGCGAACGAGTTGAATTAATGATATTGGACCAATAACCAAGAAAGGACAATTTTTATTCCTTCATTAGGCATTTTTCTACTTCTGCAAAACCCATGAGAGTGGATGAGTGACTTTTGGCTGATCACCAGGAAAAGGTGAGTTTTACACCTACAGTGGAGACAACAGGGAGATGAATGGTCTTGTCTAGAGCACCAGGAAGAGGTAAGTTCTCATCCTGCAATACGGATCACAGGATTCTGAGTGACCTAGGCCAGTTCCCCATGAAAAGGTGAGTTCTACTGCTACAGGATTCGAAAAAGTTGAATTAACTAAGAAATAACTTAGAAATGACAATTATTATTCCTTCATTAGGCATTATTCTTCTGCAAAACTCATGACAGCGGATGAGTGACTGTGGGCTGAATACCAGGAAAAGGTGAGTTTTAAGCTTCCAGTGGAGACGACAGACAGTTGAGTGATCTTCCTTAGAGCGCCAGGAACAGATAAGTTCTCCTTCTGCAATGTGACTGACAGGTGTCTCAGCGACCTAGGCCAGTTCCCAATGAAAAGGTGAGTCCTATTACTATAAGATGCAAACGAGTTGAATTAATGATTTTGGACCAATAACCAAGAAAGGACAATTATTATTCCTTCATTAGGCATTCTTCTCCTACTTCTGCAAAACCCATGACAGTGGATGAGTGACTTCTGGCTGATCACCAGGAAAAGGTGATTTTTACACCTACAGTGGAGACGAAAGGAAGACAAATGGTCTTGTGTAGAGCGCCAGGAACAGGTAAGTTCACCTCCTCCAATGTGAATGACAGGCGTCTGAGTGACCTAGGCCAGTTTCCCATGAAAAGGTGAGTTCTACTCTTAAAAGATGCGAACGAGTTGAATTAATGATATTGGACCAATAACCAAGAAAGGACAATTTTTATTCCTTCATTAGTCGCTTTTCTACTTCTGCAAAAACCAAGACAGTGGATGAGTGACTGCGTGCTGATCACCAGGAAAAGGTGAGTTTTAAGCTTTCAGTGGAAAAGACAGAGACGAGTGGTCTTGCGTAGAGCACCAGGAACAGGTAAGTTCTCCTCCTGCAATGTGAATGACAGACGTCTGAGTGACCCAGGCCAGTTTCCCATGAAAAGGTGAGTTCTACTCTTAAAAGATGCGAACGAGTTGAATTAATGATATTGGACCAATAACCAAGAAAGGACAATTTTTATTCCTTCATTAGGCATTTTTCTACTTCTGCAAAACCCATGAGAGTGGATGAGTGACTTTTGGCTGATCACCAGGAAAAGGTGAGTTTTACACCTACAGTGGAGACAACAGGGAGATGAATGGTCTTGTCTAGAGCACCAGGAAGAGGTAAGTTCTCATCCTGCAATACGGATCACAGGATTCTGAGTGACCTAGGCCAGTTCCCCATGAAAAGGTGAGTTCTACTCCTACAAGATGTGAATGAGTTGAATTAATGATGTTGGTCCAATAACCAAGAAAGGACAATTATTATTACTTCATTAGGCGTTCTTCCCTACTTCTGCAAAACCCATGACACTGGATGAGTGACTGCGTGTTGAATACCAGGAAAAGGTGAGTTTTTAGCTTCCAGTGGAGACAACAGGCAGTTGAGTGATCTTCCTTAGAGCGCCAGGAACAGGTAAGTTCTCCTCCTGCTATATGGATCACAGGCATCTGAGTGACCCAGGCCAGTTCCCCATGAAAATGTGAGTTCTACTCCTACAAGATGTGAATGAGTTGAATTAATGAAGTTGAACCAATAACCAAGAAAGGACAATTATTATTCCTTCATTAGGCATTCTTCTTCTTCTGCAAAACCCATGACAGTGGATGAGTGACAGCATGCTGATAAGTTTCTGTGGGCTGATCACTAGGAAAAGGATAGCTTTACAAGTACAGTGGAGACGACAGGCAGATGAATGGCCTTGCGAAGAGCACCTGGAAGAGGTAAGTTCACCTCCTGCAATGTGAATGACAGGCGTCTGAGTGCCCTAGGCCAGTTTCCCAAGAAAAGGTGAGTTCTACTCCTAAAAGATGCGACCGAGTTGAATTAATGATGTTGGCTCAACAACTAAGAAAGGACAATTTTTATTCCTTCATTAAGCATTTTTCTATTTCTGCAAAACCAAGACAGTGGAGGAGTGACTGTGGGCTGAACACCAGGAAAAGGTGAGTTTTAATCTTCCAATGGAGACGACAGGCAGACGAGAGGTCTTGTGTACAGCGCCAGAAACAGATAAGTTCTCCTCCTGCAATGTGACTGACAGGTGTCTCAGCGACCTAGGCCAGTTCCCAATGAAAGTAATGATTTTGGAACAATAACCAAGAAAGGACAATTTTTATTCCTTCATTAGGCATTCTTCTCCTACTTCTGCAAAACCCATGACAGTGGATGAGTGACAGCGTGCTGATCACCCGGAAAAGGTGAGTTTTACGTGTACAGTGGAGAAGACAGGCAGACGAGTCATCTTGTGTAGAGCGCCAGGAACAGGTAAGTTCTCCTCCTACAATGTGAATGAGAGGCATCTGAGTGACCTAGGCCAGTTCCCCATGAAAAGGTGAGTCCTACTCCTACAGAATGCGAATGAGTTGAATTAATGACGTTGGACCAATAACCAAGAAAGGACAATTTTTATTCCTTCATTAGGCATTCTTCTTCTACTTCTGCAAAACCTATGACAGTGGATGAGTGACTCTGGGCTGATCACCAGGAAAACGTGAGTTTTACGCCTACAGTGGAGACGAAAGGCAGCTGAGTGGTCTTGCGTAGAGCGCCAGAAACAGGTAAGTTCTCCTCCTGCAATAAGGATCACAGGCGTCTGAGTGACCCAGGCCAGTTCCCCATGAAAAGGTAAGTTCTACTCCTAAAAGATGCGAACGAGTTGAATTAATGATGTTGGACGAGTTAAATTAATGATGTTGGGCCAATAACGAAGAAAGGACAATTTTTATTCCTTCATTAGGCATTCTTCTTCTACTTCTGCAAAACCCATGATAGGGGATGAGTGACCTTGGGCAGATCACCTGGAGAGGGTGAGTTGTATGCCTACAGTGGAGACGAAAGGCAGCTGAGTGATCTTGTGTAGAGCGCCAGGAACAGGTAAGTTCTCCTCCTGAAATACGGATCACAGGCATCTGAGTGACCCAGGCCAGTTGCTCACAAAAAGGTAAGTTCTATTCCTAACACATGTGAACGAGTTGAATTAATGATGTTGGACCAATAACAAAGAAAGGGCAATTTTTATTCCTTCATTAGGCACTCTTGTACTTCTGCAAAACCCAAGATTGTGGATAAGTAACTGTGGGCTGATCACCAGGAAAAGGTGCGTTTTACGCCTACATTGGAGACGACAGGGAGACGAGTGATCTTGTGTAGAGCGCCAGATACAGGTAAGTTCTCCTCCTGCAATGTCAATGACAGGCATCTGAGTGACCTAGGCCAGTTCCCCATGAAAAGGTGAGTTCTACTCCACGACATGGACAGGAAGTGAAATAGTGATGTTGGTCCAATTACGAAGAAAAGACAATTTTTATTCCTTCATTAGGAAAGATGAGTTTTACATCTACAATGGAGATGACAGGCAGATGAGTGGTCTTGGGTTTAGTGCCAGGAACAGGTATGTTCCCCTCTTGCAATATGGGTGACAGGCGTCTGAGTGACTTAGGCCAGTTCTCCATGAAAAGGTGAGTTATACTCGTACAAGATTGAAACAAGTTGAATTCATGATTTTGGACCAATCACAAAGAAAGGACAATTTTTATTCCGTCATTAGGCATTTTTCTTCTACTTGTGCAAAACCCATGACAGTGGATGAGTGACCTTGGGCAGATCACCTGGAGAAGGTGAGTTGTATACCTACGGTGGAGACGAAAGGCAGCTGAGTGGTCTTGCGTAGAGTGCCAGGAACAGGTAAGTTCTCCTCCTGCAATACGGATCACAAGCGTCTGAGTGACCCAGGGCAGTTCCCCATGAAAAGGTAAATTCTACTCCTAGAAGATGCAAACGAGTTGAATTAATGATGTTGGACCAATAACGAAGAAAGGACAATTTTTATTCCTTCATTAGGCATTCTTCTTCTACTTCTGCAAAACCCATGATAGGGGATGAGTGACCTTGGGCAGATCACCTGGAGAAGGTGAGTTGTATGCCTACAGTGGAGACGAAAGGCAGCTGAGTGATCTTGTGTAGAGCACCAGGAACAGGTAAGTTCTCCTCCTGCAATACGGATCACAACCGTCTGAGTGACCCAGGCCAGTTCCCCATGAAAAGGTAAATTCTACTCCTAGAAGATGCAAACGAGTTGAATTAATGATGTTGGACCAATAACGAAGAAAGGACAATTTTTATTCCGTCATTAGGCATTTTTCTTCTACTTGTGCAAAACCCATGACAGTGGATGAGTTACTGTGGGCTGATCACCAGTAAAAAATGAGTTTTACACCTACAGTGGAGATGAAAGGCATACGAGTGGTCTTGCGTAGAGCGCCAGAAACAGGTCAGTTCTCCTCCTGCAATGTGAATGACAGGCGTTTGAGTGACCCAGGCCAGTTCCCCACGAAAAGGTGAGTTCTAATCCTACAAGATGCGAATGAGTTGAATTAATGATGTTGGATCAATAACTAAGAAAGGACAATTTTTATTCCTTCATTAGGCGTTATTCTTCTTTTTTTGCAAATCCCATGACAGTGCATGAATGACTGTGGGCTGATCACCAGGAAAAGGTGAGATTTACGTCTACAGTGGAGATGAAAGGCAGATGTGTGGTCTTGCATAGAGCACCAGGAACAGGTAAGTTCTCCTCCTCCAATACGGATCACAGGCGTCTGAGTGACCCAGGCCAGTCCCCCACGAAAAGGTGAGTTCTACAAGATGCGAACGAGTTGAATTCAGGACTTTGCACCAATAATCAAGAAAGGATAATTTTTATTCGTTTATTAGGCATTCTGATATTTCTGCAAAACCCATGACAGTGGATGAGAGACTGTGGGCTGATCACCAGGAAAAGGTGAGTTTTAAGCTTCCAGTGGAGACGACAGGCAGCTGAGTGATCTTTCATAGAGCGCCAAGAACAGTTCCCCATGAAAAGGTAAGTTCTACTCCTAAAAAATGTGAACGAGTTGAATTAATGATGTTCGACCAATCACAAAGAAAGGACAATTTTTATTCCTTCATTAGGCATTATTCTTCTTTTTTTGCAAAACCCATGACAGTGCATGAGTGACTGTGGGCTGATCACCAGGAAAAAGTGAGTTTTAAGGTTCCAGTGGAGATGACAGGCAGCTGAGTGGTCTTGCATAGAGCGCCAGGAACAGGTAAGTTCTCCTCCTCCAATACGGATCACAGGCTTCTGAGTGACCCAGGCCAGTTCCCCATGAAAAGGTGAGTTCTACTCCTACAAGATGTGAACGAGTTGAATTCATGATGTTACACCAATAACCAAGAAAGGACAATTTTTATTCCTTCATTAGGCATTCTTCTTCTACTTCTGCAAAACCCATGACAGTGGATGAGTGACTGTGGGCTGATCACCAGTAAAAAATTAGTTTTACACCTACAGTGGAGATGAAAGGCAGACGACTGTCTTGCGTAGAGCGCCAGAAACAGGTCAGTTCTCTTCCTGCAATGTGAATGACAGGCGTTTGAGTGACCCAGGCCAGTTCCCCACGAAAAGGTGAGTTCTAATCCTACAAGATGCGAATGAGTTGAATAAATGATGTTGGATCAATAACTAAGAAAGGACAATTTTTATTCCTTCATTAGACGTTATTCTTCTTTTTTTGCAAAACCCATGACAGTGGATGAGTGACTGTGGGCTGATCACCAGCAAAAGGTGAGTTTTATGTCTACAGTGGAGATGAAAGGCAGATGTGTGGTCTTGCATAGAGCGCCAGTAATAGATAAGTTCTCCTCCTCCAATGTGAATGACAGCGGTCTGAGTGACCTAGGCCAGTTCCCCACGAAAAGGTGAGTTCTACTCCTAAAATATGCAAATGAGTTGAATTAATGATGTTGGATTAATAAACAAGAAAGGACGATTTCTATTCCTTCATTAGGCATTCTTCTTCTACTTTTGCAAAACACATGACAGTGGATGAGTGACTGTGGGCTGATCACCAGGAAAAGATGAGTTGTACGCCTACAGTGGAGATGACAGGCAAGTGAGTGATCTTGCATAGAGCGCCAGAAACAGGTAAGTTCTCCTCCTGCAATACGGATCACTGGCCTCTGAGTGACCCAGGCCAGTTCCCCAGAAAAAGGTAAGTTCTATTCCTAACACATGCAAACGAGTTGAATTAATGATGTTGGACCAATAACGAAGAAAGGACAATTTTTATTCCTTCATTAGGTATTCTTCTGCAAAACCCATGACAGTGGATGAGTGACTATGGGCTGATCACCAAGAAAAGGTGAGTTTTAAGCTTCCAGTGGAGACGACAGGCAGATGAGTGGTCTTGCGTAGAGCACCAAGAACAGGTATGGTCTCCTCCTGCCACATGGATGACAGGAGTATGAGTGACCGAGGCCACTTCCCCACAAAAAGGTGAGTTCTAATCCACCACATGCACAGAAAGTGAATTAGTGATGTTGGACCAATAACCAAGAAAGGACAATTTTTATTCCTTCATTAGGCTTTCTAATACTTCTGCAAAACCCATGACAGTGGATGTGTAACTGTGGGCTGATCACCAAGAAAAGGTGAGTTTTAAGCTTCCAGTGGAGACGACAGGCAGCTGAGTGATCTTTCATAGAGCGCCAAGAACAGGTAACTTCTCCTTGTAAAATACGGATCACAGATATATGAGTGACCCAGGCCTCTTCCCCACGAAAAGGTGAGTTCTACTCCTACAAGATGCGATCGAGTTGAATTAATGATGTTGAACCAATAACTAAGAAAAGACAATTTTTATTCCTTCATTAGGCATTCTAATACTTGTGCAAAACCCATGACAGTGCATGAGTGACTATGGGCTGATCACCAGGAAAAAGTGAGTTTTAAGGTTCCAGTGGAGATGACAGGCAGCTGAGTGGTCTTGCGTAGAGCGCCAGAAACAGGTAAGTTCTCCTGCTGCAATACGGATCACAGGCATTGGAGTGACCCAGGCCAGTTCCCTACGAAAAGGTGAGTTCTACTCCTACAAGATGCGAACGAGTTGAATTAATGATGTTGGACTAATAACTAAGAAAGGACAATTTTTATTCCTTCATTAGGCATTCTTCTTCTACTTCTGCAAAACCGATGACAGTGGATGAGTGACTGAGGGCTGATCCACAGGAATAGGTGAGTTTTACGCCTACAGTGGAGATGAAAGGCAGATGAGTGGTCTTGCGTGGAGCGCCAGAAACTGGTAAGTTCTCCTCCTGCAATACAGATCACAGGCGTCTGAGTGACCCAAGCCAGTTCATCACGAAAAGGTGAGTTCTACTCCTATAATATGCAAACGATTTGAATTAATGATGTTGGATTAATAACCAAGAAAGGACAATTTTTCTTCCTTCATTAGGCATTCTTCTTCTACTTTTGCAAAACCCATGACAGTGGATGAGTGACTGTGGGCTGATCCACAGGAATAGGTGAGTTTTACGCCTACAGTGGAGATGAAAGGCAGATGAGTGGTCTTGCGTAGAGCGCCAGAAACTGGTAAGTTCTCCTCCTGCAATACGGATCACAGGCATTTGAGTGACCCAGGCCAGTTCCCCACGAAAAGGTGAGTTCTACTCCTACAAGATGCAAACGAGTTGAATTCATGATGTTGCACCAATAACCAAGAACGGCCGATTTTCATTCCTTCATTAGGCATTCTAATACTTCTGCAAAACACATGACAGTGGATGAGAGACTGTGGGCTGATCACCAGGAAAAGATGTGTTGTACGCCTACAGTGGAGACGACAGACAAGTGAGTGATCTTGCATAGAATGCCAGAAACAGGTAAGTTCTCCTCCTGCAATACGGATCACTGGCCTCTGAGTGACCCAGGTCAGTTCCCCACAAAAAGTTAAGTTCTATTCCTAACACATGCGAACGAGTTGAATTAATGATGTTGGACCAATAACGGAGAAAGGACAATTTTTATTCCTTCATTAGGCATTCTTCTTCTACTTCTGCAAAACCCATGACAGTGGATAAGTGACTGTGGGCTGATCACCAGGAAAAGATGAGTTTTACGCCTACAGTGGAGATGAAAGGCAGACAAATGGTCTTGCGTAGAGCGCCAGAAACAGGTAAGTTCTCCTCCTGCAATGTGAATGACAGGCGTCTGAGTGACCCAGATCAGTTCCCCGTGAAAAGGTGAGTTCTATTCCTACAAGATGCGAATGAGTTGAATTCATGATGTTGCACCAATAACCAAGAAAGGACAATTTTCATTTGTTCATTAGGCATTCTTCTTCTACTTCTGCAAAACCCATGACAGTGGATGAGTGACCTTTGGCAGATCACCTGGAGAAGGTGAGTTGTATGCCTACAGTGCAGACGAAAGGCAGTATGAGTGACCAAGGTCAGTTCCCCATGAAATGATGAGTTCTAAGCCACCACATGCATAGAAAGTGAATTAGTGATGTTGGACCAATAACCAAGAAAGGATAATTTGTATTCCTTCATTAGGCATTCTTCTTCTACTTCTGCAAAACCGATGACAGTGGATGAGTGACTGAGGGCTGATCCACAGGAATATGTGAGTTTTACGCCTACAGTGGAGATGAAGGGCAAATGAATTGTCTTGCGTACAGCGCCAGAAACTGGTAAGTTCTCTTCCTCCAATATGGATCACAGGCGTCTGAGTGACCCAGGCCAGTCCCCCATGAGAAGGTGAGTTCTACTCCTAAAAGATTTGAACGAGTTGAATTAATGATTTTGGACCAATAACGAAGAAAGGAAAATTTTTATTCCTTCATTAGGCATTCTTCTTCTACTTTTGCAAAACCCATGACAGTGGATGAGTGACTGTGGGCTGATCCACAGGAATAGGTGAGTTTTACGCCTACAGTGGAGATGAAAGGCAGATGAGTGGTCTTGCGTAGAGCGCCAGAAACTGGTAAGTTCTCCTCCTGCAATACGGATCACAGGCATTTGAGTGACCCAGGCCAGTTCCCCACGAAAAGGTGAGTTCTACTCCTATAATATGCAAACGATTTGAATTAATGATGTTGGATTAATAACCAAGAAAGGCCGATTTCTATTCCGTCATTAGGCATTTTTCTTCTACTTGTGCAAAACCCATGACAGTGGATGAGTGACTGTGGGCTGATCACCAGGAAAAGATGAGTTTTATGCCTACAGTGGAGATGAAAGGCAGACAAATGGTCTTGCGTAGAGCGCCAGAAACAGATAAGTTCTCCTCCTCCAATACGGATCACAGGCGTCTGAGTGACCCAGGCCAGTCTCCCACGAAAAGGTGAGTTCTACAAGATGCGAACGAGTTGAATTCATGACTTTGCACCAATAATCAAGAAAGGATAATTTTTATTCGTTTATTAGGCATTCTGATACTTCTGCAAAACCCATGACAGTGGATGAGAGACTGTGGGCTGATCACCAGGAAAAGGTGAGTTTTAAGCTTCCAGTGGAGATGACAGGAAACTGAGTGATCTTGCATAGAGCGCCAGAAAGAGGTAAGTTCTCCTCCTGCAATAGGGATCACAGGCATTTGAGTGACCCAGGCCAGTTCCCTACGAAAAGGTGAGTTCTACTCCTACAAGATGCAAACGATTTGAATTAATGATGTTGGATTAATAAACAAGAAAGGCCGATTTCTATTCCTTCATTAGGCATTCTAATACTTCTGCAAAACCCATGACAGTGCATGAGTGACTATGGGCTGATCACCAAGAAAAGGTGAGTTTTAAGCTTCCAGTGGAGACGACAGGCAGCTGAGTGATCTTTCATAGAGCGCCAAGAACAGTTCCCCATGAAAAGGTAAGTTCTACTCCTAAAAAATGTGAACGAGTTGAATTAATGATGTTCGACCAATCACAAAGAAAGGACAATTTTTATTCCTTCATTAGGCATTATTCTTCTTTTTTTGCAAAACCCATGACAGTGCATGAGTGACTGTGGGCTGATCACCAGGAAAAAGTGAGTTTTAAGGTTCCAGTGGAGATGACAGGCAGCTGAGTGGTCTTGCATAGAGCGCCAGGAACAGGTAAGTTCTCCTCCTCCAATACGGATCACAGGCTTCTGAGTGACCCAGGCCAGTTCCCCATGAAAAGGTGAGTTCTACTCCTACAAGATGTGAACGAGTTGAATTCATGATGTTACACCAATAACCAAGAAAGGACAATTTTTATTCCTTCATTAGGCATTCTTCTTCTACTTCTGCAAAACCCATGACAGTGGATGAGTGACTGTGGGCTGATCACCAGTAAAAAATTAGTTTTACACCTACAGTGGAGATGAAAGGCAGACGACTGTCTTGCGTAGAGCGCCAGAAACAGGTCAGTTCTCTTCCTGCAATGTGAATGACAGGCATTTGAGTGACCCAGGCCAGTTCCCCACGAAAAGGTGAGTTTTAATCCTACAAGATGCGAATGAGTTGAATAAATGATGTTGGATCAATAACTAAGAAAGGACAATTTTTATTCCTTCATTAGACGTTATTCTTCTTTTTTTGCAAAACCCATGACAGTGGATGAGTGACTGTGGGCTGATCACCAGCAAAAGGTGAGTTTTATGTCTACAGTGGAGATGAAAGGCAGATGTGTGGTCTTGCATAGAGCGCCAGTAATAGATAAGTTCTCCTCCTCCAATGTGAATGACAGCGGTCTGAGTGACCTAGGCCAGTTCCCCACGAAAAGGTGAGTTCTACTCCTAAAATATGCAAATGAGTTGAATTAATGATGTTGGATTAATAAACAAGAAAGGACGATTTCTATTCCTTCATTAGGCATTCTTCTTCTACTTTTGCAAAACACATGACAGTGGATGAGTGACTGTGGGCTGATCACCAGGAAAAGATGAGTTGTACGCCTACAGTGGAGATGACAGGCAAGTGAGTGATCTTGCATAGAGCGCCAGAAACAGGTAAGTTCTCCTCCTGCAATACGGATCACTGGCCTCTGAGTGACCCAGGCCAGTTCCCCAGAAAAAGGTAAGTTCTATTCCTAACACATGCAAACGAGTTGAATTAATGATGTTGGACCAATAACGAAGAAAGGACAATTTTTATTCCTTCATTAGGTATTCTTCTGCAAAACCCATGACAGTGGATGAGTGACTATGGGCTGATCACCAAGAAAAGGTGAGTTTTAAGCTTCCAGTGGAGACGACAGGCAGATGAGTGGTCTTGCGTAGAGCACCAGGAACAGGTATGGTCTCCTCCTGCCACATGGATGACAGGAGTATGAGTGACCGAGGCCACTTCCCCACAAAAAGGTGAGTTCTAATCCACCACATGCACAGAAAGTGAATTAGTGATGTTGGACCAATAACCAAGAAAGGACAATTTTTATTCCTTCATTAGGCTTTCTAATACTTCTGCAAAACCCATGACAGTGGATGTGTAACTGTGGGCTGATCACCAAGAAAAGGTGAGTTTTAAGCTTCCAGTGGAGACGACAGGCAGCTGAGTGGTCTTGCGTAGAGCACCAAGAACAGGTATGGTCTCCTCCTGCCACATGGATGACAGGAGTATGAGTGACCGAGGCCACTTCCCCACAAAAAGGTGAGTTCTAATCCACCACATGCACAGAAAGTGAATTAGTGATGTTGGACCAATAACCAAGAAAGGACAATTTTTATTCCTTCATTAGGCTTTCTAATACTTCTGCAAAACCCATGACAGTGGATGTGTAACTGTGGGCTGATCACCAAGAAAAGGTGAGTTTTAAGCTTCCAGTGGAGACGACAGGCAGCTGAGTGATCTTTCATAGAGCGCCAAGAACAGGTAACTTCTCCTTGTAAAATACGGATCACAGATATATGAGTGACCCAGGCCTCTTCCCCACGAAAAGGTGAGTTCTACTCCTACAAGATGCGATCGAGTTGAATTAATGATGTTGAACCAATAACTAAGAAAAGACAATTTTTATTCCTTCATTAGGCATTCTAATACTTGTGCAAAACCCATGACAGTGCATGAGTGACTATGGGCTGATCACCAGGAAAAAGTGAGTTTTAAGGTTCCAGTGGAGATGACAGGCAGCTGAGTGGTCTTGCGTAGAGCGCCAGAAACAGGTAAGTTCTCCTGCTGCAATACGGATCACAGGCATTGGAGTGACCCAGGCCAGTTCCCTACGAAAAGGTGAGTTCTACTCCTACAAGATGCGAACGAGTTGAATTAATGATGTTGGACTAATAACTAAGAAAGGACAATTTTTATTCCTTCATTAGGCATTCTTCTTCTACTTCTGCAAAACCGATGACAGTGGATGAGTGACTGAGGGCTGATCCACAGGAATAGGTGAGTTTTACGCCTACAGTGGAGATGAAAGGCAGATGAGTGGTCTTGCGTGGAGCGCCAGAAACTGGTAAGTTCTCCTCCTGCAATACAGATCACAGGCGTCTGAGTGACCCAAGCCAGTTCATCACGAAAAGGTGAGTTCTACTCCTATAATATGCAAACGATTTGAATTAATGATGTTGGATTAATAACCAAGAAAGGACAATTTTTCTTCCTTCATTAGGCATTCTTCTTCTACTTTTGCAAAACCCATGACAGTGGATGAGTGACTGTGGGCTGATCCACAGGAATAGGTGAGTTTTACGCCTACAGTGGAGATGAAAGGCAGATGAGTGGTCTTGCGTAGAGCGCCAGAAACTGGTAAGTTCTCCTCCTGCAATACGGATCACAGGCATTTGAGTGACCCAGGCCAGTTCCCCACGAAAAGGTGAGTTCTACTCCTACAAGATGCAAACGAGTTGAATTCATGATGTTGCACCAATAACCAAGAACGGCCGATTTTCATTCCTTCATTAGGCATTCTAATACTTCTGCAAAACACATGACAGTGGATGAGAGACTGTGGGCTGATCACCAGGAAAAGATGTGTTGTACGCCTACAGTGGAGACGACAGACAAGTGAGTGATCTTGCATAGAATGCCAGAAACAGGTAAGTTCTCCTCCTGCAATACGGATCACTGGCCTCTGAGTGACCCAGGTCAGTTCCCCACAAAAAGTTAAGTTCTATTCCTAACACATGCGAACGAGTTGAATTAATGATGTTGGACCAATAACGGAGAAAGGACAATTTTTATTCCTTCATTAGGCATTCTTCTTCTACTTCTGCAAAACCCATGACAGTGGATAAGTGACTGTGGGCTGATCACCAGGAAAAGATGAGTTTTACGCCTACAGTGGAGATGAAAGGCAGACAAATGGTCTTGCGTAGAGCGCCAGAAACAGGTAAGTTCTCCTCCTGCAATGTGAATGACAGGCGTCTGAGTGACCCAGATCAGTTCCCCGTGAAAAGGTGAGTTCTATTCCTACAAGATGCGAATGAGTTGAATTCATGATGTTGCACCAATAACCAAGAAAGGACAATTTTCATTTGTTCATTAGGCATTCTTCTTCTACTTCTGCAAAACCCATGACAGTGGATGAGTGACCTTTGGCAGATCACCTGGAGAAGGTGAGTTGTATGCCTACAGTGCAGACGAAAGGCAGTATGAGTGACCAAGGTCAGTTCCCCATGAAATGATGAGTTCTAAGCCACCACATGCATAGAAAGTGAATTAGTGATGTTGGACCAATAACCAAGAAAGGATAATTTGTATTCCTTCATTAGGCATTCTTCTTCTACTTCTGCAAAACCGATGACAGTGGATGAGTGACTGAGGGCTGATCCACAGGAATATGTGAGTTTTACGCCTACAGTGGAGATGAAGGGCAAATGAATTGTCTTGCGTACAGCGCCAGAAACTGGTAAGTTCTCTTCCTCCAATATGGATCACAGGCGTCTGAGTGACCCAGGCCAGTCCCCCATGAGAAGGTGAGTTCTACTCCTAAAAGATTTGAACGAGTTGAATTAATGATTTTGGACCAATAACGAAGAAAGGAAAATTTTTATTCCTTCATTAGGCATTCTTCTTCTACTTCTGCAAAACCGATGACAGTGGATGAGTGACTGAGGGCTGATCCACAGGAATAGGTGAGTTTTACGCCTACAGTGGAGATGAAAGGCAGATGAGTGGTCTTGCGTAGAGCGCCAGAAACTGGTAAGTTCTCCTCCTGCAATACGGATCACAGGCATTTGAGTGACCCAGGCCAGTTCCCCACGAAAAGGTGAGTTCTACTCCTATAATATGCAAACGATTTGAATTAATGATGTTGGATTAATAACCAAGAAAGGCCGATTTCTATTCCGTCATTAGGCATTTTTCTTCTACTTGTGCAAAACCCATGACAGTGGATGAGTGACTGTGGGCTGATCACCAGGAAAAGATGAGTTTTATGCCTACAGTGGAGATGAAAGGCAGACAAATGGTCTTGCGTAGAGCGCCAGAAACAGATAAGTTCTCCTCCTCCAATACGGATCACAGGCGTCTGAGTGACCCAGGCCAGTCTCCCACGAAAAGGTGAGTTCTACAAGATGCGAACGAGTTGAATTCATGACTTTGCACCAATAATCAAGAAAGGATAATTTTTATTCGTTTATTAGGCATTCTGATACTTCTGCAAAACCCATGACAGTGGATGAGAGACTGTGGGCTGATCACCAGGAAAAGGTGAGTTTTAAGCTTCCAGTGGAGATGACAGGAAACTGAGTGATCTTGCATAGAGCGCCAGAAAGAGGTAAGTTCTCCTCCTGCAATAGGGATCACAGGCATTTGAGTGACCCAGGCCAGTTCCCTACGAAAAGGTGAGTTCTACTCCTACAAGATGCAAACGATTTGAATTAATGATGTTGGATTAATAAACAAGAAAGGCCGATTTCTATTCCTTCATTAGGCATTCTAATACTTCTGCAAAACCCATGACAGTGCATGAGTGACTATGGGCTGATCACCAAGAAAAGGTGAGTTTTAAGCTTCCAGTGGAGACGACAGGCAGCTGAGTGATCTTTCATAGAGCGCCAAGAACAGGTAACTTCTCCTTGTAAAATACGGATCACAGATATATGAATGACCCAGGCCTCTTCTCCACGAAAAGGTGAGTTCTACTCCTGCAAGATACGATCGAGTTGAATTAATGATGTTGAACCAATAACTAAGAAAAGACAATTTTCATTCCTTCATTAGGCATTCTTCTTCTACTTCTGCAAAACCGATGACAGTGGATGAATGACCTTGGGCAGATCACCAGGAAAAGATGAGTTTTACGCCTACAATGGAGATGAAAGGCAGCTGAGTGGTCCTGCGTAGAGCGCCAGGAACAGGTAAGTTCTCCTCCTGCAATACGGATCACAAGCGTCTGAGTGACCCAGGGCAGTTCCCCATGAAAAGGTAAATTCTACTCCTAGAAGATGCAAACGAGTTGAATTAATGATGTTGGACCAATAACGAAGAAAGGACAATTTTTATTCCGTCATTAGGCATTTTTCTTCTACTTGTGCAAAACCCATGACAGTGGATGAGTGACTGTGGGCTGATCACCAGTAAAAAATGAGTTTTACACCTACAGTGGTGATGAAAGGCATACGAGTGGTCTTGCGTAGAGCGCCAGAAACAGGTCAGTTCTCCTCCTGCAATGTGAATGACAGGCGTTTGAGTGACCCAGGCCAGTTCCCCACGAAAAGGTGAGTTCTAATCCTACAAGATGCGAATGAGTTGAATTAATGATGTTGGATCAATAACTAAGAAAGGACAATTTTTATTCCTTCATTAGGCGTTATTCTTCTTTTTTTGCAAATCCCATGACAGTGCATGAGTGACTGTGGGCTGATCACCAGGAAAAGGTGAGATTTACGTCTACAGTGGAGATGAAAGGCAGATGTGTGGTCTTGCATAGAGCGCCAGGAACAGGTAAGTTCTCCTCCTCCAATACGGATCACAGGCGTCTGAGTGACCCAGGCCAGTCCCCTACGAAAAGATGAGTTCTACAAGATGCGAACGAGTTGAATTCAGGACTTTGCACCAATAATCAAGAAAGGATAATTTTTATTCGTTTATTAGGCATTCTGATATTTCTGCAAAACCCATGACAGTGGATGAGAGACTGTGGGCTGATCACCAGGAAAAGGTGAGTTTTAAGCTTCCAGTGGAGACGACAGGCAGCTGAGTGATCTTTCATAGAGCGCCAAGAACAGTTCCCCATGAAAAGGTAAGTTCTACTCCTAAAAGATGCGAACGAGTTGAATTAGTGATGTTGGACTAATAACCAAGAAAGGACAATTTTTATTGATTCATTAGGCATTCTTCTACTTCTGCAAAACCCATGACAGTGCATGAGTGACTATGGGCTGATCACCAAGAAAAGGTGAGTTTTAAGCTTCCAGTGGAGACGACAGGCAGCTGAGTGATCTTTCATAGAGCGCCAAGAACAGGTAACTTCTCCTTGTAAAATACGGATCACAGATATATGAATGACCCAGGCCTCTTCTCCACGAAAAGGTGAGTTCTACTCCTGCAAGATACGATCGAGTTGAATTAATGATGTTGAACCAATAACTAAGAAAAGACAATTTTCATTCCTTCATTAGGCATTCTTCTTCTACTTCTGCAAAACCGATGACAGTGGATGAATGACCTTGGGCAGATCACCAGGAAAAGATGAGTTTTACGCCTACAATGGAGATGAAAGGCAGCTGAGTGGTCCTGCGTAGAGCGCCAGGAACAGGTAAGTTCTCCTCCTGCAATACGGATCACAAGCGTCTGAGTGACCCAGGGCAGTTCCCCATGAAAAGGTAAATTCTACTCCTAGAAGATGCAAACGAGTTGAATTAATGATGTTGGACCAATAACGAAGAAAGGACAATTTTTATTCCTTCATTAGGCATTCTTCTTCTACTTCTGCAAAACCCATGATAGGGGATGAGTGACCTTGGGCAGATCACCTGGAGAAGGTGAGTTGTATGCCTACAGTGGAGACGAAAGGTAGCTGAGTGATCTTGTGTAGAGCGCCAGGAACAGGTAAGTTCTCCTCCTGAAATACGGATCACAGGCATCTGAGTGACCCAGGTCAGTGCCCCATGAAAAGGTGAGTTCTAATCCTACAAGATGCGAACGTATTAAATTAATCATGTTGGACTAATAACT
Organism: Pituophis catenifer annectens; assembly: GCF_029215685.1. Lineage (NCBI taxonomy): Eukaryota > Metazoa > Chordata > Lepidosauria > Squamata > Colubridae > Pituophis > Pituophis catenifer. The sequence goes on from NW_027256883.1 coordinate 130,816,424, forward strand.
AAGGAAGGACAATTTTTATTTCTTCATTAGGCATTCTTTTACTTCTGCAAAACCCAAGGTTGTGGATAAGTAACTGTGGGCTTATCACCAGGAAAAGGTGAGTTTTACGCCTACATTGGAGACGACAGGGAGACGAGTGGTCTTGCGTAGAGCGCCAGAAACAGGTAAGTTCTCCTCCTGCAATATGGATCACAGGCGTCTGAGTGACCAAGGCCACTTCCCCATGAAAAGGTAAATTCTACTCCTAGAAGATGCAAACGAGTTGAATTAATGATGTTGGACCAATAACGAAGAAAGGACAATTTTTATTCCGTCATTAGGCATTTTTCTTCTACTTGTGCAAAACCCATGACAGTGGATGAGTGACTGTGGGCTGATCACCAGGAAAAGATGAGTTTTATGCCTACAGTGGAGATGAAAGGCAGACAAATGGTCTTGCGTAGAGCGCCAGAAACAGATAAGTTCTCCTCCTCCAATACGGATCACAGGCGTCTGAGTGACCCAGGCCAGTCTCCCACGAAAAGGTGAGTTCTACAAGATGCGAACGAGTTGAATTCATGACTTTGCACCAATAATCAAGAAAGGATAATTTTTATTCGTTTATTAGGCATTCTGATACTTCTGCAAAACCCATGACAGTGGATGAGAGACTGTGGGCTGATCACCAGGAAAAGGTGAGTTTTAAGCTTCCAGTGGAGATGACAGGAAACTGAGTGATCTTGCATAGAGCGCCAGAAAGAGGTAAGTTCTCCTCCTGCAATAGGGATCACAGGCATTTGAGTGACCCAGGCCAGTTCCCTACGAAAAGGTGAGTTCTACTCCTACAAGATGCAAACGATTTGAATTAATGATGTTGGATTAATAAACAAGAAAGGCCGATTTCTATTCCTTCATTAGGCATTCTAATACTTCTGCAAAACCCATGACAGTGCATGAGTGACTATGGGCTGATCACCAAGAAAAGGTGAGTTTTAAGCTTCCAGTGGAGACGACAGGCAGCTGAGTGATCTTTCATAGAGCGCCAAGAACAGGTAACTTCTCCTTGTAAAATACGGATCACAGATATATGAATGACCCAGGCCTCTTCTCCACGAAAAGGTGAGTTCTACTCCTGCAAGATACGATCGAGTTGAATTAATGATGTTGAACCAATAACTAAGAAAAGACAATTTTCATTCCTTCATTAGGCATTCTTCTTCTACTTCTGCAAAACCGATGACAGTGGATGAATGACCTTGGGCAGATCACCAGGAAAAGATGAGTTTTACGCCTACAATGGAGATGAAAGGCAGCTGAGTGGTCCTGCGTAGAGCGCCAGGAACAGGTAAGTTCTCCTCCTGCAATACGGATCACAAGCGTCTGAGTGACCCAGGGCAGTTCCCCATGAAAAGGTAAATTCTACTCCTAGAAGATGCAAACGAGTTGAATTAATGATGTTGGACCAATAACGAAGAAAGGACAATTTTTATTCCGTCATTAGGCATTTTTCTTCTACTTGTGCAAAACCCATGACAGTGGATGAGTGACTGTGGGCTGATCACCAGTAAAAAATGAGTTTTACACCTACAGTGGTGATGAAAGGCATACGAGTGGTCTTGCGTAGAGCGCCAGAAACAGGTCAGTTCTCCTCCTGCAATGTGAATGACAGGCGTTTGAGTGACCCAGGCCAGTTCCCCACGAAAAGGTGAGTTCTAATCCTACAAGATGCGAATGAGTTGAATTAATGATGTTGGATCAATAACTAAGAAAGGACAATTTTTATTCCTTCATTAGGCGTTATTCTTCTTTTTTTGCAAATCCCATGACAGTGCATGAGTGACTGTGGGCTGATCACCAGGAAAAGGTGAGATTTACGTCTACAGTGGAGATGAAAGGCAGATGTGTGGTCTTGCATAGAGCGCCAGGAACAGGTAAGTTCTCCTCCTCCAATACGGATCACAGGCGTCTGAGTGACCCAGGCCAGTCCCCTACGAAAAGATGAGTTCTACAAGATGCGAACGAGTTGAATTCAGGACTTTGCACCAATAATCAAGAAAGGATAATTTTTATTCGTTTATTAGGCATTCTGATATTTCTGCAAAACCCATGACAGTGGATGAGAGACTGTGGGCTGATCACCAGGAAAAGGTGAGTTTTAAGCTTCCAGTGGAGACGACAGGCAGCTGAGTGATCTTTCATAGAGCGCCAAGAACAGTTCCCCATGAAAAGGTAAGTTCTACTCCTAAAAGATGCGAACGAGTTGAATTAGTGATGTTGGACTAATAACCAAGAAAGGACAATTTTTATTGATTCATTAGGCATTCTTCTACTTCTGCAAAACCCATGACAGTGCATGAGTGACTATGGGCTGATCACCAAGAAAAGGTGAGTTTTAAGCTTCCAGTGGAGACGACAGGCAGCTGAGTGATCTTTCATAGAGCGCCAAGAACAGGTAACTTCTCCTTGTAAAATACGGATCACAGATATATGAATGACCCAGGCCTCTTCTCCACGAAAAGGTGAGTTCTACTCCTGCAAGATACGATCGAGTTGAATTAATGATGTTGAACCAATAACTAAGAAAAGACAATTTTCATTCCTTCATTAGGCATTCTTCTTCTACTTCTGCAAAACCCATGACAGGGGATGAGTGACCTTGGGCAGATCACCTGGAGAAGGTGAGTTGTATGCCTACAGTGGAGACGAAAGGCAGTATGAGTGACCAAGGTCAGTTCCCCATGAAATGGTGAGTTCTAAGCCACCACATGCATAGAAAGTGAATTAGTGATGTTGGACCAATAACCAAGAAAGGACAATTTTTATTCCTTCATTAGGCATTCTGATATTTCTGCAAAACCCATGACAGTGGATGAGAGACTGTGGGCTGATCACCAGGAAAAGGTGAGTTTTAAGCTTCCAGTGGAGACGACAGGCAGCTGAGTGATCTTTCATAGAGCGCCAAGAACAGTTCCCCATGAAAAGGTAAGTTCTACTCCTAAAAGATGCGAACGAGTTGAATTAGTGATGTTGGACTAATAACCAAGAAAGGACAATTTTTATTGATTCATTAGGCATTCTTCTACTTCTGCAAAACCCATGACAGTGCATGAGTGACTATGGGCTGATCACCAAGAAAAGGTGAGTTTTAAGCTTCCAGTGGAGACGACAGGCAGCTGAGTGATCTTTCATAGAGCGCCAAGAACAGGTAACTTCTCCTTGTAAAATACGGATCACAGATATATGAATGACCCAGGCCTCTTCTCCACGAAAAGGTGAGTTCTACTCCTGCAAGATACGATCGAGTTGAATTAATGATGTTGAACCAATAACTAAGAAAAGACAATTTTCATTCCTTCATTAGGCATTCTTCTTCTACTTCTGCAAAACCGATGACAGTGGATGAATGACCTTGGGCAGATCACCAGGAAAAGATGAGTTTTACGCCTACAATGGAGATGAAAGGCAGCTGAGTGGTCCTGCGTAGAGCGCCAGGAACAGGTAAGTTCTCCTCCTGCAATACGGATCACAAGCGTCTGAGTGACCCAGGGCAGTTCCCCATGAAAAGGTAAATTCTACTCCTAGAAGATGCAAACGAGTTGAATTAATGATGTTGGACCAATAACGAAGAAAGGACAATTTTTATTCCTTCATTAGGCATTTTTCTTCTACTTCTGCAAAACCCATGATAGGGGATGAGTGACCTTGGGCAGATCACCTGGAGAAGGTGAGTTGTATGCCTACAGTGGAGACGAAAGGTAGCTGAGTGATCTTGTGTAGAGCGCCAGGAACAGGTAAGTTCTCCTCCTGAAATACGGATCACAGGCATCTGAGTGACCCAGGTCAGTGCCCCATGAAAAGGTGAGTTCTAATCCTACAAGATGCGAACGTATTAAATTAATCATGTTGGACTAATAACTAAGGAAGGACAATTTTTATTTCTTCATTAGGCATTCTTTTACTTCTGCAAAACCCAAGGTTGTGGATAAGTAACGGTGGGCTTATCACCAGGAAAAGGTGAGTTTTACGCCTACATTGGAGACGACAGGGAGACGAGTGGTCTTGCGTAGAGCGCCAGAAACAGGTAAGTTCTCCTCCTGCAATATGGATCACAGGCGTCTGAGTGACCAAGGCCAGTTCCCCATGAAAAGGTAAATTCTACTCCTAGAAGATGCAAACGAGTTGAATTAATGATGTTGGACCAATAACGAAGAAAGGACAATTTTTATTCCGTCATTAGGCATTTTTCTTCTACTTGTGCAAAACCCATGACAGTGGATGAGTGACTGTGGGCTGATCACCAGTAAAAAATGAGTTTTACACCTACAGTGGTGATGAAAGGCATACGAGTGGTCTTGCGTAGAGCGCCAGAAACAGGTCAGTTCTCCTCCTGCAATGTGAATGACAGGCGTTTGAGTGACCCAGGCCAGTTCCCCACGAAAAGGTGAGTTCTAATCCTACAAGATGCGAATGAGTTGAATTAATGATGTTGGATCAATAACTAAGAAAGGACAATTTTTATTCCTTCATTAGGCGTTATTCTTCTTTTTTTGCAAATCCCATGACAGTGCATGAGTGACTGTGGGCTGATCACCAGGAAAAGGTGAGATTTACGTCTACAGTGGAGATGAAAGGCAGATGTGTGGTCTTGCATAGAGCGCCAGGAACAGGTAAGTTCTCCTCCTCCAATACGGATCACAGGCGTCTGAGTGACCCAGGCCAGTCCCCTACGAAAAGATGAGTTCTACAAGATGCGAACGAGTTGAATTCAGGACTTTGCACCAATAATCAAGAAAGGATAATTTTTATTCGTTTATTAGGCATTCTGATATTTCTGCAAAACCCATGACAGTGGATGAGAGACTGTGGGCTGATCACCAGGAAAAGGTGAGTTTTAAGCTTCCAGTGGAGACGACAGGCAGCTGAGTGATCTTTCATAGAGCGCCAAGAACAGTTCCCCATGAAAAGGTAAGTTCTACTCCTAAAAGATGCGAACGAGTTGAATTAGTGATGTTGGACTAATAACCAAGAAAGGACAATTTTTATTGATTCATTAGGCATTCTTCTACTTCTGCAAAACCCATGACAGTGCATGAGTGACTATGGGCTGATCACCAAGAAAAGGTGAGTTTTAAGCTTCCAGTGGAGACGACAGGCAGCTGAGTGATCTTTCATAGAGCGCCAAGAACAGGTAACTTCTCCTTGTAAAATACGGATCACAGATATATGAATGACCCAGGCCTCTTCTCCACGAAAAGGTGAGTTCTACTCCTGCAAGATACGATCGAGTTGAATTAATGATGTTGAACCAATAACTAAGAAAAGACAATTTTCATTCCTTCATTAGGCATTCTTCTTCTACTTCTGCAAAACCCATGACAGGGGATGAGTGACCTTGGGCAGATCACCTGGAGAAGGTGAGTTGTATGCCTACAGTGGAGACGAAAGGCAGTATGAGTGACCAAGGTCAGTTCCCCATGAAATGGTGAGTTCTAAGCCACCACATGCATAGAAAGTGAATTAGTGATGTTGGACCAATAACCAAGAAAGGACAATTTTTATTCCTTCATTAGGCATTCTTCTACTTCTGCAAAACCCAAGACTGTGGATAAGTAACTGTGGGCTGATCACCAGGAAAAGGTGAGTTTTACGCCTATATTGGAGACGACAGGGAGACGCGTGGCCTTCCATAGAGCGCCAGTAATAGGTAAGTTCTCCTCCTCCAATACGGATCCCAGGCGTCTGAGTGACCCAGGCCAGTTCTCCATGAAAAGGTGAGTTATACTCCTACAAGATTGAAACAAGTTGAATTAATGATGTTGGACCAATAACGAAGAAAGGACAATTTTTATTCCTTCATTAGGCATTCTTCTTCTACGTCTGCAAAACCCACGACAGGGGATGAATGACTGTGGGCTGATCACCAGGAAAAGGTGAGTTTTATGTCTACAGTGGAGATGAAAGGCAGATGTGTGGTCTTGCATAGAGCGCCAGTAATAGATAAGTTCTCCTCCTCCAATGTGAATGACAGCGGTCTGAGTGACCTAGGCCAGTTCCCCACGAAAAGGTGAGTTCTACTCCTAAAATATGCAAATGAGTTGAATTAATGATGTTGGATTAATAAACAAGAAAGGACGATTTCTATTCCTTCATTAGGAATTCTTCTTCAACTTATGCAAAACCCATGAAAGTGGATGAGTGACTGAAGGCTGATCGTCAGGAAAAGGTGAGAGTTTTAAGCTTCCAGTGGAGACGACAGGAAACTGAATGATCTTGCATAGAGCGCCAGAAACAGGTAAGTTCTCCTCCTCCAATACGGATCACAGGCGTCTGAGTGACCCAGGCCAGTCTCCCACGAAAAGGTGAGTTCTACAAGATGCGAACGAGTTGAATTCAGGACTTTGCACCAATAATCAAGAAAGGATAATTTTTATTCGTTTATTAGGCATTCTGATACTTCTGCAAAACCCATGACAGTGGATGAGAGACTGTGGGCTGATCACCAGGAAAAGGTGAGTTTTAAGCTTCCAGTGGAGATGACAGGAAACTGAGTGATCTTGCATAGAGCGCCAGAAACAGGTAAGTTCACCTCATGCAATGTGAATGACAGGTGTCTGAGTGGCCTAGGCCAGTTCCCCACGAAAAGGTAAGTTCTACTCCTAAAAGATGCGAACGAGTTGAATTAATGATATTGGACCAATAACGAAGAAAGGACAATTTTTATTCCTTCATTAGGCATTCTTCTTCTACTTTTGCAAAACACATGACAGTGGATGAGTGACTGTGGGCTGATCACCAGGAAAAGATGAGTTGTACGCCTACAGTGCAGACGACAGGAAAGTGAGTGGTCTTGCATAGAGCGCCAGAAACAGGTAAGTTCTCCTCCTGCAAGACGGATCACTGGCCTCTGAGTGACCCAGGCCAGTTCCCCAGAAAAAGGTAAGTTCTATTCCTAACACATGCAAACGAGTTGAATTAATGATGTTGGACCAATAACGAAGAAAGGACAATTTTTATTCCTTCATTAGGTATTCTTCTGCAAAACCCATGACAGTGGATGAGTGACTATGGGCTGATCACCAAGAAAAGGTGAGTTTTAAGCTTCCAGTGGAGACGACAGGCAGATGAGTGGTCTTGCGTAGAGCACCAGGAACAGGTATGGTCTCCTCCTGCCACATGGATGACAGGAGTATGAGTGACCGAGGCCACTTCCCCACAAAAAGGTGAGTTCTAATCCACCACATGCACAGAAAGTGAATTAGTGATGTTGGACCAATAACCAAGAAAGGACAATTTTTATTCCTTCATTAGGCTTTCTAATACTTCTGCAAAACCCATGACAGTGGATGTGTAACTGTGGGCTGATCACCAAGAAAAGGTGAGTTTTAAGCTTCCAGTGGAGACGACAGGCAGCTGAGTGATCTTTCATAGAGCGCCAAGAACAGGTAACTTCTCCTTGTAAAATACGGATCACAGATATATGAGTGACCCAGGCCTCTTCCCCACGAAAAGGTGAGTTCTACTCCTACAAGATGCGATCGAGTTGAATTAATGATGTTGAACCAATAACTAAGAAAAGACAATTTTTATTCCTTCATTAGGCATTCTAATACTTGTGCAAAACCCATGACAGTGCATGAGTGACTATGGGCTGATCACCAGGAAAAAGTGAGTTTTAAGGTTCCAGTGGAGATGACAGGCAGCTGAGTGGTCTTGCGTAGAGCGCCAGAAACAGGTAAGTTCTCCTGCTGCAATACGGATCACAGGCATTGGAGTGACCCAGGCCAGTTCCCTACGAAAAGGTGAGTTCTACTCCTACAAGATGCGAACGAGTTGAATTAATGATGTTGGACTAATAACTAAGAAAGGACAATTTTTATTCCTTCATTAGGCATTCTTCTTCTACTTCTGCAAAACCGATGACAGTGGATGAGTGACTGAGGGCTGATCCACAGGAATAGGTGAGTTTTACGCCTACAGTGGAGATGAAAGGCAGATGAGTGGTCTTGCGTGGAGCGCCAGAAACTGGTAAGTTCTCCTCCTGCAATACAGATCACAGGCGTCTGAGTGACCCAAGCCAGTTCATCACGAAAAGGTGAGTTCTACTCCTATAATATGCAAACGATTTGAATTAATGATGTTGGATTAATAACCAAGAAAGGACAATTTTTCTTCCTTCATTAGGCATTCTTCTTCTACTTTTGCAAAACCCATGACAGTGGATGAGTGACTGTGGGCTGATCCACAGGAATAGGTGAGTTTTACGCCTACAGTGGAGATGAAAGGCAGATGAGTGGTCTTGCGTAGAGCGCCAGAAACTGGTAAGTTCTCCTCCTGCAATACGGATCACAGGCATTTGAGTGACCCAGGCCAGTTCCCCACGAAAAGGTGAGTTCTACTCCTACAAGATGCAAACGAGTTGAATTCATGATGTTGCACCAATAACCAAGAACGGCCGATTTTCATTCCTTCATTAGGCATTCTAATACTTCTGCAAAACACATGACAGTGGATGAGAGACTGTGGGCTGATCACCAGGAAAAGATGTGTTGTACGCCTACAGTGGAGACGACAGACAAGTGAGTGATCTTGCATAGAATGCCAGAAACAGGTAAGTTCTCCTCCTGCAATACGGATCACTGGCCTCTGAGTGACCCAGGTCAGTTCCCCACAAAAAGTTAAGTTCTATTCCTAACACATGCGAACGAGTTGAATTAATGATGTTGGACCAATAACGGAGAAAGGACAATTTTTATTCCTTCATTAGGCATTCTTCTTCTACTTCTGCAAAACCCATGACAGTGGATAAGTGACTGTGGGCTGATCACCAGGAAAAGATGAGTTTTACGCCTACAGTGGAGATGAAAGGCAGACAAATGGTCTTGCGTAGAGCGCCAGAAACAGGTAAGTTCTCCTCCTGCAATGTGAATGACAGGCGTCTGAGTGACCCAGATCAGTTCCCCGTGAAAAGGTGAGTTCTATTCCTACAAGATGCGAATGAGTTGAATTCATGATGTTGCACCAATAACCAAGAAAGGACAATTTTCATTTGTTCATTAGGCATTCTTCTTCTACTTCTGCAAAACCCATGACAGTGGATGAGTGACCTTTGGCAGATCACCTGGAGAAGGTGAGTTGTATGCCTACAGTGCAGACGAAAGGCAGTATGAGTGACCAAGGTCAGTTCCCCATGAAATGATGAGTTCTAAGCCACCACATGCATAGAAAGTGAATTAGTGATGTTGGACCAATAACCAAGAAAGGATAATTTGTATTCCTTCATTAGGCATTCTTCTTCTACTTCTGCAAAACCGATGACAGTGGATGAGTGACTGAGGGCTGATCCACAGGAATATGTGAGTTTTACGCCTACAGTGGAGATGAAGGGCAAATGAATTGTCTTGCGTACAGCGCCAGAAACTGGTAAGTTCTCTTCCTCCAATATGGATCACAGGCGTCTGAGTGACCCAGGCCAGTCCCCCATGAGAAGGTGAGTTCTACTCCTAAAAGATTTGAACGAGTTGAATTAATGATTTTGGACCAATAACGAAGAAAGGAAAATTTTTATTCCTTCATTAGGCATTCTTCTTCTACTTTTGCAAAACCCATGACAGTGGATGAGTGACTGTGGGCTGATCCACAGGAATAGGTGAGTTTTACGCCTACAGTGGAGATGAAAGGCAGATGAGTGGTCTTGCGTAGAGCGCCAGAAACTGGTAAGTTCTCCTCCTGCAATACGGATCACAGGCATTTGAGTGACCCAGGCCAGTTCCCCACGAAAAGGTGAGTTCTACTCCTATAATATGCAAACGATTTGAATTAATGATGTTGGATTAATAACCAAGAAAGGCCGATTTCTATTCCGTCATTAGGCATTTTTCTTCTACTTGTGCAAAACCCATGACAGTGGATGAGTGACTGTGGGCTGATCACCAGGAAAAGATGAGTTTTATGCCTACAGTGGAGATGAAAGGCAGACAAATGGTCTTGCGTAGAGCGCCAGAAACAGATAAGTTCTCCTCCTCCAATACGGATCACAGGCGTCTGAGTGACCCAGGCCAGTCTCCCACGAAAAGGTGAGTTCTACAAGATGCGAACGAGTTGAATTCATGACTTTGCACCAATAATCAAGAAAGGATAATTTTTATTCGTTTATTAGGCATTCTGATACTTCTGCAAAACCCATGACAGTGGATGAGAGACTGTGGGCTGATCACCAGGAAAAGGTGAGTTTTAAGCTTCCAGTGGAGATGACAGGAAACTGAGTGATCTTGCATAGAGCGCCAGAAAGAGGTAAGTTCTCCTCCTGCAATAGGGATCACAGGCATTTGAGTGACCCAGGCCAGTTCCCTACGAAAAGGTGAGTTCTACTCCTACAAGATGCAAACGATTTGAATTAATGATGTTGGATTAATAAACAAGAAAGGCCGATTTCTATTCCTTCATTAGGCATTCTAATACTTCTGCAAAACCCATGACAGTGCATGAGTGACTATGGGCTGATCACCAAGAAAAGGTGAGTTTTAAGCTTCCAGTGGAGACGACAGGCAGCTGAGTGATCTTTCATAGAGCGCCAAGAACAGTTCCCCATGAAAAGGTAAGTTCTACTCCTAAAAAATGTGAACGAGTTGAATTAATGATGTTCGACCAATCACAAAGAAAGGACAATTTTTATTCCTTCATTAGGCATTATTCTTCTTTTTTTGCAAAACCCATGACAGTGCATGAGTGACTGTGGGCTGATCACCAGGAAAAAGTGAGTTTTAAGGTTCCAGTGGAGATGACAGGCAGCTGAGTGGTCTTGCATAGAGCGCCAGGAACAGGTAAGTTCTCCTCCTCCAATACGGATCACAGGCTTCTGAGTGACCCAGGCCAGTTCCCCATGAAAAGGTGAGTTCTACTCCTACAAGATGTGAACGAGTTGAATTCATGATGTTACACCAATAACCAAGAAAGGACAATTTTTATTCCTTCATTAGGCATTCTTCTTCTACTTCTGCAAAACCCATGACAGTGGATGAGTGACTGTGGGCTGATCACCAGTAAAAAATTAGTTTTACACCTACAGTGGAGATGAAAGGCAGACGACTGTCTTGCGTAGAGCGCCAGAAACAGGTCAGTTCTCTTCCTGCAATGTGAATGACAGGCATTTGAGTGACCCAGGCCAGTTCCCCACGAAAAGGTGAGTTTTAATCCTACAAGATGCGAATGAGTTGAATAAATGATGTTGGATCAATAACTAAGAAAGGACAATTTTTATTCCTTCATTAGACGTTATTCTTCTTTTTTTGCAAAACCCATGACAGTGGATGAGTGACTGTGGGCTGATCACCAGCAAAAGGTGAGTTTTATGTCTACAGTGGAGATGAAAGGCAGATGTGTGGTCTTGCATAGAGCGCCAGTAATAGATAAGTTCTCCTCCTCCAATGTGAATGACAGCGGTCTGAGTGACCTAGGCCAGTTCCCCACGAAAAGGTGAGTTCTACTCCTAAAATATGCAAATGAGTTGAATTAATGATGTTGGATTAATAAACAAGAAAGGACGATTTCTATTCCTTCATTAGGCATTCTTCTTCTACTTTTGCAAAACACATGACAGTGGATGAGTGACTGTGGGCTGATCACCAGGAAAAGATGAGTTGTACGCCTACAGTGGAGATGACAGGCAAGTGAGTGATCTTGCATAGAGCGCCAGAAACAGGTAAGTTCTCCTCCTGCAATACGGATCACTGGCCTCTGAGTGACCCAGGCCAGTTCCCCAGAAAAAGGTAAGTTCTATTCCTAACACATGCAAACGAGTTGAATTAATGATGTTGGACCAATAACGAAGAAAGGACAATTTTTATTCCTTCATTAGGTATTCTTCTGCAAAACCCATGACAGTGGATGAGTGACTATGGGCTGATCACCAAGAAAAGGTGAGTTTTAAGCTTCCAGTGGAGACGACAGGCAGATGAGTGGTCTTGCGTAGAGCACCAAGAACAGGTATGGTCTCCTCCTGCCACATGGATGACAGGAGTATGAGTGACCGAGGCCACTTCCCCACAAAAAGGTGAGTTCTAATCCACCACATGCACAGAAAGTGAATTAGTGATGTTGGACCAATAACCAAGAAAGGACAATTTTTATTCCTTCATTAGGCTTTCTAATACTTCTGCAAAACCCATGACAGTGGATGTGTAACTGTGGGCTGATCACCAAGAAAAGGTGAGTTTTAAGCTTCCAGTGGAGACGACAGGCAGCTGAGTGATCTTTCATAGAGCGCCAAGAACAGGTAACTTCTCCTTGTAAAATACGGATCACAGATATATGAGTGACCCAGGCCTCTTCCCCACGAAAAGGTGACTTCTACTCCTACAAGATGCGATCGAGTTGAATTAATGATGTTGAACCAATAACTAAGAAAAGACAATTTTTATTCCTTCATTAGGCATTCTAATACTTGTGCAAAACCCATGACAGTGCATGAGTGACTATGGGCTGATCACCAGGAAAAAGTGAGTTTTAAGGTTCCAGTGGAGATGACAGGCAGCTGAGTGGTCTTGCGTAGAGCGCCAGAAACAGGTAAGTTCTCCTGCTGCAATACGGATCACAGGCATTGGAGTGACCCAGGCCAGTTCCCTACGAAAAGGTGAGTTCTACTCCTACAAGATGCGAACGAGTTGAATTAATGATGTTGGACTAATAACTAAGAAAGGACAATTTTTATTCCTTCATTAGGCATTCTTCTTCTACTTCTGCAAAACCGATGACAGTGGATGAGTGACTGAGGGCTGATCCACAGGAATAGGTGAGTTTTACGCCTACAGTGGAGATGAAAGGCAGATGAGTGGTCTTGCGTGGAGCGCCAGAAACTGGTAAGTTCTCCTCCTGCAATACAGATCACAGGCGTCTGAGTGACCCAAGCCAGTTCATCACGAAAAGGTGAGTTCTACTCCTATAATATGCAAACGATTTGAATTAATGATGTTGGATTAATAACCAAGAAAGGACAATTTTTCTTCCTTCATTAGGCATTCTTCTTCTACTTTTGCAAAACCCATGACAGTGGATGAGTGACTGTGGGCTGATCCACAGGAATAGGTGAGTTTTACGCCTACAGTGGAGATGAAAGGCAGATGAGTGGTCTTGCGTAGAGCGCCAGAAACTGGTAAGTTCTCCTCCTGCAATACGGATCACAGGCATTTGAGTGACCCAGGCCAGTTCCCCACGAAAAGGTGAGTTCTACTCCTACAAGATGCAAACGAGTTGAATTCATGATGTTGCACCAATAACCAAGAACGGCCGATTTTCATTCCTTCATTAGGCATTCTAATACTTCTGCAAAACACATGACAGTGGATGAGAGACTGTGGGCTGATCACCAGGAAAAGATGTGTTGTACGCCTACAGTGGAGACGACAGACAAGTGAGTGATCTTGCATAGAATGCCAGAAACAGGTAAGTTCTCCTCCTGCAATACGGATCACTGGCCTCTGAGTGACCCAGGTCAGTTCCCCACAAAAAGTTAAGTTCTATTCCTAACACATGCGAACGAGTTGAATTAATGATGTTGGACCAATAACGGAGAAAGGACAATTTTTATTCCTTCATTAGGCATTCTTCTTCTACTTCTGCAAAACCCATGACAGTGGATAAGTGACTGTGGGCTGATCACCAGGAAAAGATGAGTTTTACGCCTACAGTGGAGATGAAAGGCAGACAAATGGTCTTGCGTAGAGCGCCAGAAACAGGTAAGTTCTCCTCCTGCAATGTGAATGACAGGCGTCTGAGTGACCCAGATCAGTTCCCCGTGAAAAGGTGAGTTCTATTCCTACAAGATGCGAATGAGTTGAATTCATGATGTTGCACCAATAACCAAGAAAGGACAATTTTCATTTGTTCATTAGGCATTCTTCTTCTACTTCTGCAAAACCCATGACAGTGGATGAGTGACCTTTGGCAGATCACCTGGAGAAGGTGAGTTGTATGCCTACAGTGCAGACGAAAGGCAGTATGAGTGACCAAGGTCAGTTCCCCATGAAATGATGAGTTCTAAGCCACCACATGCATAGAAAGTGAATTAGTGATGTTGGACCAATAACCAAGAAAGGATAATTTGTATTCCTTCATTAGGCATTCTTCTTCTACTTCTGCAAAACCGATGACAGTGGATGAGTGACTGAGGGCTGATCCACAGGAATATGTGAGTTTTACGCCTACAGTGGAGATGAAGGGCAAATGAATTGTCTTGCGTACAGCGCCAGAAACTGGTAAGTTCTCTTCCTCCAATATGGATCACAGGCGTCTGAGTGACCCAGGCCAGTCCCCCATGAGAAGGTGAGTTCTACTCCTAAAAGATTTGAACGAGTTGAATTAATGATTTTGGACCAATAACGAAGAAAGGAAAATTTTTATTCCTTCATTAGGCATTCTTCTTCTACTTCTGCAAAACCGATGACAGTGGATGAGTGACTGAGGGCTGATCCACAGGAATAGGTGAGTTTTACGCCTACAGTGGAGATGAAAGGCAGATGAGTGGTCTTGCGTAGAGCGCCAGAAACTGGTAAGTTCTCCTCCTGCAATACGGATCACAGGCATTTGAGTGACCCAGGCCAGTTCCCCACGAAAAGGTGAGTTCTACTCCTACAAGATGCAAACGAGTTGAATTCATGATGTTGCACCAATAACCAAGAAAGGCCGATTTTCATTCCTTCATTAGGCATTATTCTTCTACTTCTGCAAAACCCATGACAGTGGATGAGTGACTGTGGGCTGATCACCAGGAAAAGATGAGTTTTATGCCTACAGTGGAGATGAAAGGCAGACAAATGGTCTTGCGTAGAGCGCCAGAAACAGGTAAGTTCTCCTCCTCCAATACGGATCACAGGCGTCTGAGTGACCCAGGCCAGTCTCCCACGAAAAGGTGAGTTCTACAAGATGCGAACGAGTTGAATTCATGACTTTGCACCAATAATCAAGAAAGGATAATTTTTATTCGTTTATTAGGCATTCTGATACTTCTGCAAAACCCATGACAGTGGATGAGAGACTGTGGGCTGATCACCAGGAAAAGGTGAGTTTTAAGCTTCCAGTGGAGATGACAGGAAACTGAGTGATCTTGCATAGAGCGCCAGAAAGAGGTAAGTTCTCCTCCTGCAATAGGGATCACAGGCATTTGAGTGACCCAGGCCAGTTCCCTACGAAAAGGTGAGTTCTACTCCTACAAGATGCAAACGATTTGAATTAATGATGTTGGATTAATAAACAAGAAAGGCCGATTTCTATTCCTTCATTAGGCATTCTAATACTTCTGCAAAACCCATGACAGTGCATGAGTGACTATGGGCTGATCACCAAGAAAAGGTGAGTTTTAAGCTTCCAGTGGAGACGACAGGCAGCTGAGTGATCTTTCATAGAGCACCAAGAACAGGTAACTTCTCCTTGTAAAATACGGATCACAGATATATGAATGACCCAGGCCTCTTCTCCACGAAAAGGTGAGTTCTACTCCTGCAAGATACGATCGAGTTGAATTAATGATGTTGAACCAATAACTAAGAAAAGACAATTTTCATTCCTTCATTAGGCATTCTTCTTCTACTTCTGCAAAACCGATGACAGTGGATGAATGACCTTGGGCAGATCACCAGGAAAAGATGAGTTTTACGCCTACAATGGAGATGAAAGGCAGCTGAGTGGTCCTGCGTAGAGCGCCAGAAACAGGTAAGTTCTCCTCCTGCAATACGGATCACAGGCGTCTGAGTGACCCAGGCCAGTTCCCCATGAAAAGGTATGTTCTACCCCTAAAAGATGCGAACGAGTTGAATTAATGATGTTGGACCAATTACGAAGAAAGGACAATTTTTATTCCTTCATTAGGCATTCTTCTTCTACTTCTGCAAAACCCATGATAGTGGATGAGTGACTGTGGGCTGATCCACAGGAATAGGTGAGTTTTACGCCTACAGTGGAGATGAAAGGCAGACAAGTGATCTTCGTAGAGCGCCAGGAACAGGTAAGTTCACCTCGTGCAATTTGAATGACAGGCATCTGAGTGACCTAGGCCAGTTCCCCACGAAAAGGTGAGTTCTACTCCTACAAGATGCGAACGCGTTGAATTAATGATATTGGACCAATAACGAAGAAAGGACAATTTTTATTCCTTCATTAGGCATTCTTCTTCTACTTTTGCAAAACACATGACAGTGGATGAGTGACTGTGGGCTGATCACCAGGAAAAGATGAGTTGTACGCCTACAGTGGAGACGACAGGCAAGTGAGTGATCTTGCATAGAGCGCCAGAAACAGGTAAGTTCTCCTCCTGCAATACGGATCACTGGCCTCTGAGTGACCCAGGTCAGTTCCCCACAAAAAGGTAAGTTCTATTCCTAACACATGCGAACGAGTTGAATTAATGATGTTGGACCAATAACGGAGAAAGGACAATTTTTATTCCTTCATTAGGCATTCTTCTTCTACTTCTGCAAAACCCATGACAGTGGATGAGTGACTGTGGGCTGATCACCAGGAAAAGATGAGTTTTACGCCTACAGTGGAGATGAAAGGCAGACAAATGGTCTTGCGTAGAGCGCCAGAAACAGGTAAGTTCTCCTCCTGCAATGTGAATGACAGGCGTCTGAGTGACCCAGATCAGTTTCCCGTGAAAAGGTGAGTTCTACTCCTACAAGATGCGAATGAGTTGAATTCATGATGTTGCACCAATAACCAAGAAAGGACAATTTTCATTCGTTCATTAGGCATTCTTCTTCTACTTCTGCAAAACCCATGACAGTGGATGAGTGACTCACCAGAAAAGGTGAGTTTTACTCGTGTAGTAGAGAGGTAGTTGAGTTTTTTTTGACAAGAGTCATAGTAAGTGTTGTGTTTTACCTTTGCTGTAGGGATGATAGGTAGTTGAGTGAGTTTGGCCTTTTCCCTAGGAAAAGGTCAGTTCTATCCTTCAAACATGCAGAAAAGGTAAATTAGTAACATGGTCCAATAAGCAAGTGACAGTAATTTGTATTCCTGCAGTATGCAAGGAGACGTCTTCTTCTGCAATACCCATGACAGCAGCTGAGTGAATTTTGGCTGATCTCTCCAAGAAAGATGTTTTTTATTCCTGTAGGAGAGACAAGAGGCATCTCAGTGGTCTTACTTGGAGCTCTAGGAAGAGGTAAGTTTTTCTCCTGCAATATGAATGACAGATGTCTGAGTGATCATGTTTACTTCCCAAGGAAATTGTGAGTTGTACTCCTGCAATATACATGACAGCCCGCCCATGGATATTGTATCAATAATCAAGATAAGGTAACTTACATTTCTGTAATAGGCTTGGTGAGGTCTATTCCCGCAATTCCTAGGACATGCCGATGAGTTACTTTTGGAAGAAAACCTGGAAAAGGTGAGTTTTACTCCTGTGATACGAAAGACAGCAAGCTTAGTGAGATTGGTCAAATAAACAAGAAAGTTATTTCTATTCCTGCTGTAGGTATTGTGAGATCTACTCCTGCAGTTCTACAACAGGCTGCTGAGTGACTTTGTGCTGATTACCAGGAAAAGCTGAGTTCTCTTATTGCAATAGTGATGAAGGGCTACTGAGTGACTTTGGGTAGACTGCCAGTAAATCATAAGTTCTACTCCTCAGTGGCCTAATGACAGTGTATGAATAAAAAAAGTGATTGTAACTTCTATTTTTTCAATAGACATGTTGAGTTCTACTTCTGCAATTCTTATTACAGGTAGCTGAGTGACGTTGAGATGATCAGCTTGAAATGGTGAGTTCTACTCCTACAATACACATAACAGGTGGCTTAGTGACATTGGGCGAGTAACTGAGAGATGGTAACTTCTATTCCTGCAATAGGCATGGTGAGGTCTACTTCTGCAATACCCATGACAGGCCCTCAAGTGATATTGGGCAGATCATCAGGAGATGGTTAGTTTTATTCCTGCAATAAATATGACAAGAGGGTTAGTGTCATTGGACCAATAATCAATAATGGGCAACTTTTATTCCTGTAGTAGGCATGTTGAGTTCTACTCTTGCAATTCCTATTATAGGCCCACTTGTGACGTTGGGAAGATTAGCTGGAAAGAGTTTTTCTCCTACAATACGGATGACAGGCAGTCTATTGATATTGTACCAATAACCAAGTGATGGCAACCTCAATTCCTGCTATAGGAATGATGAGTTCTACTCTTGCCATAACCATGGATAAGCAGTTGAGTGATTTTGGGCAGATCACTAGATAAAACTGGAAAACTATGTAAAAGCTGAAACATGACCACTGAAGTAAAAACAAGGATAGAGAAAACTCGAACAGTATTCTTCAAAATGAAAAAGGTCTTCTGTAGTCACAACATAAGCCTAAGATTGAAAATCAGGCTTGTCAGATGCTACATCTTTTCTATCCTGCTCTATGGAGTGGAGAGTTGGTCTCTGACAGAAAGCCACTTGAAGAGACTAGAAGCATTTGAAATGTAGATTTACAGGCAGCTGTTACATATAAGTTGGGTTGACAAAATCAGAAATGAGGAGGTGATAAGCCACCTGGGAAAGCCAAGGGAAATAATCAAAACCATAAAAAAGCGAAAGTCAGAATATTTTGGACATGTGATGTGACACCTTGAAAAATACGGCATCCTTCACTTAATCCTCCAAGAAAAGATTGAAGGCAAACAAGGTCCAGGCAGACGAAGAACATCATGGCTTCAAAATCTAAAGGAGTGGTTTGGTCAAAACTCAGCAGCACTTTTTCACACGGCTGTCGATAAAAATAGGATCGCCAACATGATTGCCAACGTCCGATGACAGATATGGCACAACAACAAGAAGAAGACCAGGTAAAAGTGAATTCTACTCCTGTAATATGCATGAGAGGTGGATTAATTACTTTGTGCCAATTATTCGAAGATGGTGAGTTCTAAGCCTACAATAATTATGACAGGAATCTGAATGACTTTGGACAGATCACCAGGAGATGGTGCGTTTTATTCCTACAATACATACGACGGCTGGCTCAGTGACTTTGGATCAATCACCAGGAGAAGGTGAGTTCTAATCCTTCAATAGGCATAGTGGGTTCTACTTCTGTAATACACATGGCAGGCGGCTTAGTGAATTTGGGCAGATCAATAGGAAAAGGTCAGTTTGTACCAATCATCAGGAGACAATGACTTCTATTCTTTCAATAGGTATGCTGAGTTCCAGTCCTCCAATACCCATGTTCAGTGGTTAAGTGAGATTTGTTCAATCAATAGGAGACAGTGGGTTCATCTCCTACAATATGCATGACAGGTGGCTGAATGACTTTGGGCAGATCACAAGAAGACGGTGAGTTCTACCCCTTCAATTCGCATGGCAGCTGGCTGAGTGTATTTGGGCCAATCAGTAGGAGATGGTGAGTTCAAATCCTGCAATATGTATGACAGACAGCTTTATGACTTTGGCCAGATCAGTAAAGGATGAGTTCTACTTCTGCAATACGCACAACAGTGACTGAGTGACTTTGGACCAATAACCAGGAAAAGGTGAGTTCTAATCCTCTATTAGGCATCAAAGCCTTCCTTCCTTCCTTCCTTCCTTCCTTCCTTCCTTCCTTCCTTCCTTCCTTCCTTCCTTCCTTCCTCCCTCCCTCCCTCCCTCCCTCCCTCCCTCCCTCCCTCCCTGTTTATTTCTCTCTTCCTCTTTCTCCTTTCTTCCTCTCTGGCAGCTCAGTGACTTTAGGCCAATCATTTTTTCTCAGCCCTAGGAAGGAGCCAATGGCAAATCACTTTTCAAAAACCAAGATGCCAAGAAAAAGTGCACAGATTTGTTCAGACAGTCTCTGAGAATTGGATCTAATTGAACAGAAGAAAAAAAGAGAGATGTGGATGATGAAGAGACCCTCCTCAGCATATTGTGTCCTGGCTAAGACCACAATGAGGGCTGGGCAGAAGCCCTTTTGGCCCCCCAAACAGACCAACATCCCCTGTTGCATGAGCTGAAGTCATCGACTGAAGTGGGACCCAAGCCATTTCAATGGGCGGTTGCTGAATGAGCCAGAACCACTTGATGCAGTACTGTATTAACCAACAAGTGTAGAGCCATGAATCTGAACCAAATTAATCTGGGCAAGCTGGTTGGGAATTCTGGGAGTTGAAGTCCCCACATCTTAAAGTCGCCAAGTTGGAGAAACACCAATTTAGAGTCTTCCCCAACTCCAGCTGGCTGCAGGCGGCTCATTTTCCCCAATGGAATAATGAAAATAAAAAAGAAATAAACTGACCATGAGCATCCAGGAGATCCTCAGAAATTCATAGCAATCTGTGAGGGCTTCTCTGCCACCCTGCCCCAAAAGCTGGCACTGAGCCCTGCTTTGTAAAGACCTGACCGGCTCACAGAAGAAGTCTACCTGGGATCATCATGATTCAATTCATAATTTATTCCTAATAAATGTTGCCAGACAAATCATGATACCCAGTTACTCCTGAACCCCTTTCATTTTGGTTGCCAGCCTTCCCACTGGGCTCACCTCAAAGTCCCCTTTTGTATTTGAGCTTCTGTTTGTGTCCTCTGACCCAGGCCGGGTCCATCTGTCTGCTGTCAGCAATTTCATAGACGGTGACGCACAGTTTGTCTGAGGCCCACTTCTTCAGATTAAGGGGATCCTCTCCTTTCCTGTCTTGGCCCTTGGGGTGCCTGCTGATTGTGCACGTTGCTCAGTAAATGCTTCAGTTTGTGCTCCATGCAGCCCAGCTGATGGGCATATGAATGGAGGGCGGAGTTGATATCCGGTGGGCTGGACCCAAACTTGAGCTAGGCCAAGAAGAGGACCTGAGATTTATAGCCAGACGATTGGTCCCCGTCTTCTTCTGGATAGGATGTCTGGGCCTCCTGCACCAATGAAGGAGAATGAGGGGAGACCATCTTAATTAATTAACAAACAGTTGTAATTTCTCAATTAATGACCACTCTTGGTTTCTTCATTAATTAATTAGTGATCAGTTATAGTTTCTTCATTCATTAATGACCACTCATAATTACTTCCTTAATTAATCAATGACCAGTTATAGTTATTTCAATAATTAACAACCATAATGTCTTAATTAATTACCAGTTGGAGTTTTTCATTAATTAATGATCACACCAGTAATACTTTCTTCATTAATTAGTTACCAGTCATAATTACTTCATTAATTAATCAATGAACAACTGTATTTACCACATTAATCAATGACCACTCATAATGTCTTAATTAATGACCAGTTATAGTTTCTTCATTGATATATTAAGGACTAGCCATTGTTTCTTCTTTAATTAATTAATGACCAGTCATAGATTCTTCACTAATTAATGACCACTCATAATTTCTTATCCCCATTCCTGATCTATGGTATGTCCATCCTGCTTGCTTTTGTTCATGAACGGACCTCAAATTGCCACAAAAAGGTATTTGCACCCCACTAGGAACCCCCAAACAAGCCCACCCCTCCCAGCTCACATGAACCAATTTTATTAATTAAATTTTAATGGTGCCCATCTCATTGATACAACAGCTTTGGGTGGGTTACCACAAAATAAAAAGGTTAAAAAAAAAAAAGGTAGTACAAAGGCAACTAAGTGAAGATGGTTAAAGAGAAAGCCATTTATTTGAGCATGTTGCACTGAGACTGTGGCTATGTCTTTCCCTGTCTTGGCTAAATGGGTTGTGCGAATCCAACCATTTGGGGATTCTTTGTCATCTCAAAGAACCATAAAATCCTAGGTCTTCTAGTCCAACCCTCTGCCCAAGCAGGAGACAAATCATTGTCGAGGAAACCTCCAGAGTTGGGGTACTCACAACTCCAAAAGGAAGGCTGATCTCTCTCTCTCCCCTGCATCATCTTATCTATCTCATATAATCACAGAATCATAGGGTTGGAAGTGACCTTGGAGGTCTTCTAATCCAAGCCCGCTCAAGCAGGAGGCCTTGTACCATTCAGGACAAAGATTTTCCAATCTCTTACAATGGGACTAAAAAAGTGACTTACGAACATTTTTCACACTTACAACCACTGCAGTATCCCCATCGTCACATGATCAAACTTTGGATACTTGGCAAATGGTTCATATTTATGATGGTTGCAGTGGCCCAAGGACACATGATCCCCTTTTGTGATCTTCTGACAAGCAGAGTCAATGGGGAAGCCAGACTGACTAATAATTGTGTGATTAACTTAATTAACTTAAACAGTTAATTCACTTAACAAGAAAAGTAATAAATTGGGGCAAAACTCAATTAGCAACTGCCTCACTTAGGAACAGAAATTTTGGGCTGAATTGCGGTCATAAGTCAAGGACTACCTTTACTCAGCCAGGTGGCTGGAAGCCCAGTGATTGGATTCACACAACCCACTAGTGTGAATCAACTGGGTGTGTTGGTGAGGAGGGGGCAGAGGTGGGCATCACATAATGTAACCACCGGTTCACCCAGCACTAAAAATGTGAGCATGTGGCTTCAAAAAACCTTCCGTGCTTCAAAAACACAGCGACTACATAGGACGGGATAGCGCCAGGGCTGGTGGGTTGGCCCAGCCGCTGGTCCAGTGGTGGTATTCAGCCAGTTCTATCCACTTCAGGTGAACTGATAGTGGTGGCTGCAGGAGGCTCTGCCCAGGGGTGGGTTCTACTTACCTTTATTACCATTCGCAATGGGGCCATATGCGCAGAAGCATTTTCATGATGTCAGGGTCAGTGGGTGGGGCCTCCTGCTAGTTTTACTACCAGTTCTATAGAACCGGTGCGAACCAGGGGCAACCCACCCCGGCTCTGCCCACGTTCACATTTGTGAACCGGTAGCGAAGGTAAGTGAATACCTCCCCTGCACTGGTTGGAACTATCAGTTCACCTAAACCAGTCCGAACTGGCAGCAGCCCACCTCTGGCTTCACGGGGTCAGTTTAAGGGACCCAAGATGGCATCACTCTTCCCCTTGCTTCTCGCCAGTAATCAAGGGGGGGATGTACTCTGCCCATGCTTAAAGGAGCTTTCATCACAGCCACTAGCGCAGAGATTCCTTTCCTTTGGAAAACTGGAAGGACAGCAAAAAACGGACATCCAAAAGGCCTTCAAAGTTGCCCCGAATCCAGACAAAAATGAGGGAAGCAAGGCTGCAATGGTACAGACTGATGTGGAATCCATCGCGAGGGAGCACTTGTACTCAGCCAAGATGGCTGGCGGCCCCAAGTGGTCAGAGCTGATGTGGAATCCATCGCGAGGGAGCACTTGTACTCAGCCAAGATGGCTGGCGGCCCCAAGTGGTCAGAGCTGATGTGGAATCCATCGCGAGGGAGCACTTGTACTCAGCCAAGATGGCTGGCAGCCCCAAGGACAATAAAAAAAGGTGATGGGTGGATTGCTTGCATGAGGACATGTGAGCCATAGGTGAATGCCCTGCCGATGCTGCAGACCAGATGAAATGGCGGGCGAAAGGTAATGGGAATAATGCAGAAAACAACAACTATTGCTGAGCACATTGTAAGCCGCCCTGAGTCTTCGGAAAAGGGCGGCATATAAATCAAATTAAAAAAAAAACAAAACAAGAAGAAGCGCTTGAGTTTTCCTTTGCAAAACAAAATTATATATGTTTTTTTCTATCCTCTTTTAGCTTTGCCCCTTTCTCAGATTTGGTCCTTATTTTTCCCCAAGAAAATATGATCACAATACTTTGTAAGCTTGTACTTGATTTGTGCATTGTGTTTTAAGCAAAAACACATTTTTTTTTAAATTTTAACCCAAAACACATTCATTTTTTTTTTTTTTAAAAAGAATGATTATTCAAGTAGATATTATTTCTAATGCATTTGGACAACTATTGTATTTTTACCTTTTGTACAAATGAGTTCCATATTTCGCTATATTGAATTAGATAACTATATATAGCATTTTAATTATTTATGTATTTATTTAATTTTTATGCCTCCCATTCCCCTATAAGGCGACTCTGATCAAGTTAGAATTTTAACTATTTAGAGCTAAATGTTTAGACCTGATATTTTATACAGGAAGGCTTCGAATTCCGATTGTAATGGAGCCTGTCCATTATAAGGAGCTTTGGTGGCGCAGCAGACTAAAGCACTGTTAAGTAACACCAGCTGCCTGCAATTACTCCAAGTTCAAATCTCACCAGGCTCAAGGTTGACTCAGCCTTCCATCCTTTCGAGGTAGGTAAAATGAGGACCCAGATTGTGGGGGCAATAAGTTGACTTTGTATAAAAAAGAACACTGCTTGTGAGGGGGGCAAAAGCCGTACTAAGCAGGTATATACAAAAGTATGAAGGCTATTGCTTAACGAATTGTAAGCCACCCTGAGTCTCTGGAAAAGGGTGGCATATAAATCGAACCAATAAATAAATAAACAATAAATAAATGACACAACTTGGGACTGGCATAAACAAAGTCATTCACATAATCGACCCAAAGATTGTTGGGATATTTTAAAAGGCTCTGCAGATGGGTTCCCAGCCAAGGCAACATTTTTAGATCGAGCCAGGTGAGGCCAAGTTTCCCAACTGGGGGCCTTAGAACCTATGTTTGTAATTTATTGGGCCACAATGTGGAAGTACTTCACTTTTGCTTCTTCCAGGCAGAGTGGAGATCTCTTTGTGGTCTTCTTTCTCTTCCACAGCAGATTCAGACCAATTTATTTAGAAGCCAGGTGATGGCTGCCATTCCTTTGCCACGCTTGGCGTGCGATGACCACTCAGTTCTCCAACCAGTCTTTGTGGAAAGCAGGCCACCATAGCCTCTGAGCGTGCACAAAGTTTATTTGCGCTCTCTCCTCCTGTCTCGCCTGCTGTACCTCTTAGATTTTTAAATATTAATACAGTTGCC
This sequence comes from Pituophis catenifer annectens, assembly GCF_029215685.1. Classification (NCBI taxonomy): domain Eukaryota; kingdom Metazoa; phylum Chordata; class Lepidosauria; order Squamata; family Colubridae; genus Pituophis; species Pituophis catenifer. Next base: position 130,841,234 of record NW_027256883.1, read on the forward strand.
TCATAGTGGTGTTGTGAGGAAAATAGGATGCTTAGGTATGTTTGCTGCCCTGAGTTTTTATATATAAAACTATATATATATGTGCGTGTGTGTATGTATGTATGTATGTATGTATATGTATATGTATATGTATATATATATACATATATATATATATATACACATATATATACACACACACACACACATATATATATAAAACTATATATATAACTATAAAACTATATAACTATATATAACTATATATGACTATATCTATAACTATATATATATATACACACACACATTTATATATACACAAATACATACATACATACATATTATACACACACACACACAAACACACACACACATACACATATGTCTGTCTGTCTGTCTGTCTGTCTGTCTGTCTATCTATCTATCTATCTATCTATCTATCTATCTATCTATCTATCTATCTATCTATCTATCTATCTATCTATTTATCTATCTATCTATCTTCTAGCTCAGGGCAGCAAACATACCCAAGCCTCCTATTTTCCTCACAACACCACCAGTGTGAAGCAACTGTATTAATACTTTAAAAGATTTAGAGGTACAGCTCTGATTTGAAAGAAAAATAAGGAACACTGAAGAAAAAACATCCTTCTCTTCTCTTTCCAGGTCTTTCCTCTTTCTTTTTATATTTGTATAATTTTCCATTGCAATACAAGGGCTATGGTAATGTTAAGAAGTCTTATTTCCTTGTTGCTCCTGCAGGTTCACTTACTAATTTCGCACAATGCCTTCTGTGGTTCATTCTCCTGAAACAAGCATTTGCTATTTTTTCTCTCCTCTCCTCTGCCCATTCCACTCTTCTCAGCATGTGAATAACAGGTTGTGATGTTGCTCATAACTACCATTCTGAACCAGCACATTCAGCAAGTTTAATGTACCTTAACTTGACCAAGCATTTAGTGTAAAATACTTCCACCTTACTTATTGCTCTTTGAACTACTCCCTATTATATCTATTAAAAGAAAGACTAGGAGGCTAGATACCATAATTTTCCATAGTTAAGAGCAAATTATATATACTTCCAGCACCTTTTAATATGCTTTTCACTTGCAGGAATTTAGACAATGATTAGAAAGAAGGGTTAAAAATAATTTTTTAAAAGAGGTTAGATGCTTACAATTTGATGTAAAGTTACTCTTTTACACTCTGGTCCTGCACATAATTGCAGGAAGTAGAATTGATTTGAATATGCTATAATCAGATACAAATGTCAAAGTGTTTAAAATAAATATCCTCAAAGTTTAAAATTATACCCTTTTAACACTGTAGTGCATTAATTAGCATTATTTGCTTGTATATCTATCAGAACAACTAAAGTTGTTTCTTTCAATTAACTCCCTAAATTTCAAAATATTAGCGATGCGAGCTCTAGAGTTAAAGGAAGGATACGGTTAAATATTCAGGAACCTTTTTTTGTTTTTACAAAAGGTCTATTGTTTGAAGCGCTATGGGGTCTATGACAATTCGCTACAGCCAGCTTGCAATGATCAACCTGCCGCGGCCAATTCGCCATGGCCAACTCGCCACAGCCAACTCACCACAGCCAACTCGCCATGGCAACTCGCCACGGCCATCTCGCCACAGGACAATTTGCTGCAGGACAAAGATACACTAATATCAAAGAAATGGTGGAACAGAATCATAAAAGAAAGGATGCAAAAAGAGGGACAGAATGAAATGTGAATGGCGAAACTTAAAATAATTTTTATTTATTTTAAATAGTTAAATAGAATTGTTAAATTGTCCCACAGTGAGTTGTCTCGCAGTGAGTTGGCCGTGGCAAGTTCGCCGCAGTGAGTTGGCCGCAGCAAGTTGGCTGTGGCATATTGTCCCATTCCCAGCACTATGACTAGTAGACCAATTGCAGTTGGTCCATTCATGTCCTTGTCACCTCCTTTATATAACATTGCAATGTGCTCTTTGTAGGACTATATCTTTGAAGATATTTAGAAACCATAGCTGGTGCAGTCACCACCTGTTGGTGGGTAAGAGCCTCTATCTTAATGTGACTCCATTGCTATGGCTCAACGGACCACACGTTTTCTGAATAGTTTTTATCCCAGAGCTATAATTGCACTCAACAATGATCTAAAGGGCCACCATCAGTGAGCTGTTGGACAGTATTACTTGGTCTGTTGTGTGGATGTTTGGGTGGTTTAGGGGTGGGGAATTGTGCTGGGTGGGAGTGTGTTTGGGGATTGTTATGTGTGTTGGACCTGGTCTTTGGGTGTTAAGTGGATTTCGTTGTATGGGTATACTGTGTATACATGTACAATGACAATAAAGTTATTATTACTGAGTGCCCAAAGTGCGTGCCCGAACCCCCAAAATGCAACGCGCGCGCTGTCCCTGCACATGCACCCCGCCCCTGCACATGCACCCCACTCCTGCACATGCGTGCAAGGCCCCTGAACACGCCCTGTGCCCCACGCATGCACATGTGGCCCCTCCACACTCCCACCCACGCATGCATGGCAAAGAGCTGGAGACCATCTGGCCGGCAGAAGGTGTGCATGCATGCACGGTGGAGGTGAACTGGGGCAACAGCTCACATGGCCACAGAGAGGGCACTGCGTGCCACCTCTGGCACATGTGCCATAGGTTCGCCATCACGTACTTGATATATATCAATTGGCCTTAATCCAATCCTGCATCTAGTCTGTATGTCCTGATGGGCATTTCCTGCACTCTCTCTCTCACTCTTTCTTCCTTCCTTTCTCTCTATCTCTCTCCCCCCCTCTCTCCCTCCCTCCCTCCCCTTCCCTCCCCCTCCCCCTCTCTTTCTCTATCTCTCTCTTTCTCTCCCTCCCTCCCTCCTTCTCTCTCTGTGACTTTTGCCTGGAATTGATGAGAGCTTTCAGAAAAGATAAGTTGCCTTTTTATTTTATTTTTATTTATGCCTCTATTATTTTCTTCTCCAGGCTTATCCTGTAGAAAATCATTTCTTAATACTAATCTGACTTTTTTTATTTCATTGGTTGAGTACAGTCAGTTTCAGAACCTTCGGTGCAAATCTTTAAGCTGTGTTCTTCTGTTGTAGGATGGGGTTTGATTGTAGAGATTGGGTTTTGTACAGGTTGAGGTCCAGTTTTATATTGCTCTTAACACTGTGTGAGTAGACCCCAGGATGCATTTCAAGCAATACATTTTCTCTGAGTTCTGGCACACACAAAAAAGGACATGTGACTTATAGTTTCTGATGTTTGCAAATTGACTAAACAAGACAAAATATGAACTATCCATTGCTAGAGTTTTCTACTGTTTAAGTCATTCCAAAGAAATTGAGCTATTAATGACAATTATAAGGCATGATGTGGTGTATGTCATATTAATTGGAGGACTATATAGGTCTCATGATAAGCACAGATAGTAGCTTCCCAGAGAGTTCAACCATGGCCAGACTGAATAATAATAGTATGAATAATTATTATTTCAATTGCAAAAGGCAACTTTACTTGGAAGAGCTTATATCCTGTGTTAGTTAATATTATTAAACAATATCTAGCTATCCCAGCTCCTTGGGAAGGGCTCAGTAAAAACACCAAATCCAGTCCAAACTTCCAGCTGACTGTGTGACCAACCATAATATTAAATACCGCATGGATTTGGTTCCCATCAGCATAAGAGTACGTAATATCTGCAGCTCAGAAGATATTCAAGTCACATATTTTGTGATGGCACATGCATATATTTCCTGCACCTTAACTAACTTGAAGCCTAGGTCTTTATTATGATGCATCTTAAGAGGGGCAAATGTAATTAGAGCTGATTGCTGTTTCTTGATGTATCCATTTTTACTGAAGATTTTATCCTACTGATAATTTATTGCATCTTTCTTTGCACTGTTGCCTGCTATTCCTTTTCACCTCTTCCGTCGCCTTTTTCTCCTGTTTGCTGGATCATCTTTTGTCATCTCTTCACCCATGCTTTGAAAATCTTCCTTTCTGTCCGATCGTATAACAACTGTTTTTTCTATCTTTTTTTTTTAATGCCTCTTTTCTTCTTTTGCAGCTGTGACACTATCCCCGGCCTGAACCAAATTGACACTTCTGGAAGCAACAGCCGTCGTTGGGTCCCTCCAAGGCTGCTACCTTCAGAAGTGTCAGTTCAAGCAGCAGGAGACCCTGCTACATCTGCAGAGAGAAATCTGGAAAAAAAAAAAAGCCCCCGATAATAAAACAAAATAAAAATCTTTCTTTAAAAGATTTTAAATTGAAAGAATGGAGAGAGAGAGAGAGAGAGAGAGAGAAGGCAACAATGGGAAAAGATGGGAAGCTGGGAAACGGGGTGGCAAGGCAACAAATATCCAATATTTTTGTTCAATGTGAATATAATGGACTAAATTATCACTTGCCGACCAAAATGATTTTATTTATTTATCATTCAAATTTATACAGTTGCCCATCTTGCATATATGACTCTGGATGACTTACGAACAGCCAAACAGAACAATACAACAAAAATAATACAGCTATTTAAAAACAAGAGAAGAACAATATAAAAAGCATATTAAAAGAACCATAAAATATATAAAAATTCACCGTTGAGATAATCACATTTATTAAGATACACAGTTCAACCACTGTACCAGCTACATCACACTCCTAGTTCATTCTGCAATAGTTATTTGAATCTTAGCCAGAAAAAAAGAAAAGAAAAGAAAAAAGAGAAAAGAAAAGAAAAGAAAAGAGAAAAATCCAATGAGCATAAAAAGATTTCTGTCATCCAGGTTGTAGTCTATCTGGGCTGCAAAAATTGGGAAAACCACTAGACCACATCAAAAAAAGGTGGGGTTTTTTTGTCATTCATTAATTCATTCATTCAATCAATCAATCAATTTAGGTTCTGCCTGACTGGGCAGCTCACAACATAGCAAAGCAGAATAGAAATAAAATAGCACAATGCAAAATGAAGAAACAAGTTCAAGATCCTAACTACTATCTGACATTAGATGTTTTTTTTTTTTTTTTTACTGTTGGGTACTTAAGCAAGTTGCGATTAGTCTTCATCACTACATGAGCGCTGTAGCCTATGCAATCTTTTCCTGTATAGTGCTTAGAATATGTTGTTTCTTTTAAAATTGCAATATGTCTTGAGTCACATTTGGCTGAAAGGCATGAGACAAATCTTCATAAATAACCAGAAGTCTTAATATGGTTCAGGAGAACAATATCATGAAGAAAGATTCCTCCCCCATGATTATTATGCCTATTCATTCGAGGGGGAGATTTAGTTTCTTTTTCAGACCTTCTATACTGAAAGTGTCTTCAGATGTCTGTGCCTCACCTGATTTGGGAATTTAGGAAAAGGAAACACTTGTGACATGGTTAGGTTGTCACAAACACTGAGCAGATGGTTGCCAATTCAAGATCCGCAGTGGGAAAATACAAAGCTGTGCACATCTAGACCGTTCCCCTAAATATTTAAGTATTTTTAAAAACTATGGAAGAACAGATCTATAATTGTAGAGCACCACACTTATTTATTTTTTTAAAAAGCATGTATATCGTGTTTTTTTTTAAAAAAGCTTATAGAATGATTGGCAAACCCCAAGATATAAACTGTAAATATTGAAAACCAAAATATAGCATGATTTGGTATGCATTCAGTGGTAAAGGATACGATAGGTGTATTCTTAAGATGTGTATGGCACTGTTTATTGTGTCTTTCTCAGCATTAATATTAATTGAACCATAGTTAATTTGTACTGCAATATTAAGTTTTTGTTAGTATGTTTTGTTTTGTATGTATGTTTCTGCAACCCAGAAGTACTTTTAATTCATAGAGAAGTAAAACAAAACAAAAACTATGGCTATGTTTTCACTGCAGTCTAAATTGGATTATGGAGGCAAACAGGTCATGCAAACAGCTATAACCAGCCAACGATGGAGTTGGTTTTAGCCAAAATAAGTCCATTCTATAGATATTCAGCAACATTTGAGCATCTTCATCAGAACGTGCTCTGTTCAACAGGCGTATCAGCTTCAAAAAGAAACTTCCTAATCTAATCATTGTCAAGGGCTTTACAAGGTAGTCATAGTTTTGACAGACCCAAAACAAGGTACTTGTGATCTGGATTCAAAGTTCTGATGGCCACTTCCTCCATGATCTGACAATTGCATTTTAGCAATTGTGAGATCAAGCAATTTAGCAACCAGCCCGCATTAATAGCTATTTGCAGCATCCCATGGACATAAGACTGTGATTTATGATTTTATTTTTTATTTTTTTTTGCAGGAAACTGGGCATTTAGTTCTGTTTTCTGGCAAAAAATCAAACAACCCCCCCATTGTGGACATTGGGTTCCTTAATAGCTGTGGCATTTCCTTAACAACCATGGATGCACTTTAACAACTACTGCAAAAAAAATGTTGCAAAATCAGGTTGGTCATGTAATGGCCCACTTAATAACCAGAATGGCTCAATTATGGTTGTAAGTTGACGGCTACCTGTATAAGATACAAAGAAATAGGAAGGTATCTTCTACGGATGGAAGCTCCTAGGATTTTTCACACTGGTGTTTCAAGCAAAAGATTTTCCAAAATCTATCTGGAGATAAGAGAATTGAATTTAGAACTTTCCTATCCTAACCTGGGAACTCCCTTGCTAGAGAGATTCTCCATATGAAAGTATGCTAAGGACTAGGAACAGAAGCCAGATAATGTCTAATCTTTCCATGTTCTGGTTGTGAGCTCAAAGAGACTCTACTCTGTTACTGGAGGCAAATGACTGCATTGGATCTACCTTGGTCTGATGCAGAAAATCAGTTGTCACCTTTTGATTGATGTCATCCTGTAACAAAACAATGGGAAGAAACATATGGCTATGAGCAAGACAGGTCCAAACAAGGTTAGCTTCTTGTGTATGTGATGACTGATGTATCTCATATGGGTTTTGTTTTGCTCTTGTGCTACGCATTCAAAGTCCAGTGTTCATTTTAATGAAACAACAGATCATTGATATTCTGGCCATCTGTTCATAGCATGCGTTATTAAATCTGAAGCATCTTATGAGGATGGGGACCCACTCACAAATTTGTAGAACAAATTAACTGTAGCTTGCTACCTCTGTATATCTTACAGCTCTCTACTGAGGCAGCTTCCTGCTTTCCTTAGTGCACATTGTTGTAAGAAAAGTTGCATCAAAAAAAAAAAAAAAGAAGAACCTGCCTTTTCCAGAATAACAATGAGTAAAGTTCGAGACTTGTAATATTTCCCAGTTGCCTTTGAACATACAGCGGCTGCTAACTCGAGTGAAAATTTTATAAAAAGAATCAGTCACATTACCTGTGAAAGAGTATAATGGAGTCTTGGTGAATAGCTCCATTTATGTCTGCTTTTTGAAACCTGCAGGCATTAGTGGGGCTATTTTTATAGATTATAGCAGGTAGCTGTTGAATGTTGTGTTTCCATTTTCTGGCTGGTATAATAGGCTCAGCAGGCAGCATCACCTAATTGACCTTGGCAAATCTCAGTAGCTAAGTAGGGTCAGCCTTGGTTAGTACTTATATGTGGTGAGCCCTGGAGAATCCCAGATAACTGGAGAATCCCATGACTGTTGACTTCCTTCTGGTTGATAGAAGGCAGTGGCAACCACTTCCTTAATGTTGCAAGGAAACACCAGGAGATGACTGATCCGATAGTGCATCCCCACCTTGTCACAGTATGCTCATAGCTGATGCTAGTGGTTTTTTCATTTGATTTCACATATGGTTAAATACTGAGGCCTCCTAAGGTTTTCTTTTGTAGCCCAGCTTCTGAAGAGCTGTGATAGAATCTGACTTTTATTTCTTTTCTGCCTTCTGGGAGGATGGCTACAAAACTCAGCAGCTTGGCAATTGTGGGGGGAAATAGAAAATTCCATTTTAAAAAAAATTGGAGTATTGGAATCAAAGGGTTCCAGGAAGAGAATTTTCTATAAGCACTGAATAATAAAAACACTCCATATGTGATAGAACAAAATCCTGTAGATACAGAGTGGGTCTTTGCTTTTTTTCCTTCCCCTTCACTGAATCTGGAGTGCTTGTGTGCTGCATGGCTTTAGATATCTCCCAATATGCAAGCAATGTTCAAGAATTTGTGCAACATTTCACACATTCCCGAGTTTTGCTGCTGGTATCCAGTTAGCCTCCCAAGCAGAGCCAGTGGGATTAAAGTCTGCTGTAGTCTAGAGTTGTAGACTTTAAAACTGCAGGAGATCCTACCAAAATTTCTGGCAGAGGACCCTCTGATTTAGTTGAAACGGCTGTTTCTTTTACTTCAGAATTGCTTAACCAATTTGGACCAATTTCTGAAACCAGCACTGAAAGTCTCCCTTGCTTGAAAGGACCCCTTCATGACATTGGTGATGTGATAGTTCAGCAAGTAAGACTCTGGGCTTCTTGACTGGAAAACCAACAGCTTGGGTTTGGGGCCCGAACGTCATGTGACGGGTAGTGGTGAGTTTCAATTTTTTTTATTACCGGTTCTGTGGATGTGGCTTGGTGGGCATGGCATGGCCTGGTGGGTGTGTGGCTTGGTGGGCATGGTAGGGGAAGGATACTGTAAAATCTCCATTCCCTCCCCACTCCAAGGGAAGGTTACTGCAAAATCCCCATTTCCTCCCAATCAGCTGGGACTTGGGAGGCAGAGAATAGATGGGGGCGGGGCCAGTCAGAATTTTTACCACTGGTTCTCCGAACTACTCAAAATTTCTGCTACCGGTTCTCCAGAACTGGTCAGAACCTGCTGAAACCCACCTCTGGTGACGGGGAATGCCTATCTTTGCTTAGCTTCTGCCCACCTCACAGTTCAAAAGCGTGCAAATATGAATAGATAAATAGGTACCACTTTGGTGGGGAGGAAACAGCACTCTGCGACATCATGCTGGCCACATGATTGTGGAAACGTCTTCAGACAGCATTGGCTCATGGCCTTGAAATGGAGATGAGTGATGCCCCTAGAGCCGGCAATGACTAGTGGAGTAAAATCCACAGGGACTCCTTCCTTTCCTCATGCCTTTGTTTCACCTCAGTTCATAGCTGAGGCAACGTAAAGTTATACTATAGAGTGCTGTGAGCACAGTCTTTTTTTTTACCATAACCATTTTGGTTGGCATGAGAGACAGGACACCTGGCTTTTGCAGAGGCATCTGCCCACCTTACACCTGATTGGCACTTTCCAAAGCTGTTATTAGGACTTGGACTGGCACCTTATAGACATGGGTTGGCAGTCTTTTGAAATCTCTTTGCTGCCCAGAACATCTATTTATATTGAGAATGCTGTCTGTTATGTGTTGCTGGTTCTGCCACCAGATTTGCAGATTTCCCACTGTTTCTGCTGACAAGGGATTTTGTGTGGCCATGTATATTACTGTTTTCATTCCTCAGGCTGCTTATTCCACAGGCTACTGGCAGCCCCATTAGGCAAAATGGACCATGAAATCAACTCCACAGGATGTCATTGGCTACTTTTATTGAGATAGGATATACAGATAATCCTCCCTTAATGACCATAATTGGGACCCACAATTTTGTTGTTAATTGATGTGGTTGTTAAGTGAGGTTTCATGTGACCACAAGTTTACTACCAGGCTCTCTGTTGACTTTGCAGATGTTTCAGTACTGAAATAGATAACAACATCAGTGACAGAAGGAAATTGGGCTGAGAGAAAGTGACTGGCCCAAAGTCACCCAGCCAGCTTTCATGCCTAAGGCAGGATTAGAACTCAGGATCTCTTGGTTTCTAGCCTGGTGCCTTAACCACTAGATCCGACTGACTCCCTGTTGAAATGTTGGAGATGGGAGACAGTACAGAGAAGCAACAACAGTAGGCCAAAGCAGGAAATGAGGAAGAGGGCAGGTGAGGGGGCAGCGGGATAGGTCAATGCTGCTAAAATTCCACAGGGGGTATAAAAAGCTACCTTTGAATCTTCACTATGCTACATGTAGCTTTCCAACAACAGATTGTATGTCTGCAGTGGAGAACACCTGTTATATCAAAGATGTTGCCCAGCTTAACCAACCTAAGGCTGGCCAGGAATTTATTGGCTCCCTAAATCAATATGTGTCTCTGGATTGATGAGCTGCAATACATCTTTCTGGCCATATCAGAGAGACTGTGGAGAGCAGCAAGACTGAGTAAAGCACTATAGCTTACCAGTATCTGTGGAGATTCTCGGTCATCCAGGTCATCATTGTCCCAAAGGTGCTTTTTCAAGAGGCAACTGGACTTTCTGTTTTTTCTTCGAAAAGGTTTCGCTTCTCATCCGAGAAGCTTCTTGAATGAGAAGCGAAACCTCTTCAGAGAAAAAACAGAAAGTCCCTCTTGAAAGTTATCTCTTGAAAAAAGCACTTTTGGTTCTATATCCTAATGTGGATTCAATTGTTTTGACATGTTTTTATTTTTTATATATTTTGTATTTTTACGTATTATTTTTTTTTAAATATTTTTATTCTATATAAAATATTTTTTATTTTACATTTCTTTACATTTCTTTCAAAGTTGATGTATAAAAAAGGCTGTCCATTGGGCATTGGGTAAAAGTGGTTTTAAATGGTAAATTCATGGAGAAAAGCTCTATAAATGGCTGCTAGTCCTGAAAATGAAACCTTACAACCTGCGGCTAGAAACATGTGGCAGACAAGATCAAATTTTAACCTGGTTCAAAAGATACATGCATTTCAGGAGGCAAGGAAGTCTAGAAAAGAATTCTCAGCACGAACATAAAGTTATAGTTCCTAAGATCCTGAAAAGAGAATCATGTCTGTTAAATTGATATAAAACCAGTAGGCTTTTAATATGCTCTTTGGTTTAGTTATGCCCTTTACTGTGAACCAAAGTTAATCATTTCCAAGGGCCATTGGTTTCCATGGGAGAGAGCTATACATCTGCTTAATTTTGCCACCCAAACTGGTTTAACCTTAAAAAGTTCGCAACCTTCATTTCTTTGCAAATTTGCAAGAGAAATAAAAGCCTTGTAGGAAAGTCTCTCTTGCACGCTGCCATCATTCATACAATGTTATTATTTAAAAAGAAACTAAAAAAAAAGTGATGGAAAGACTATTTGTGAGTCTGTGGAGATATATCACATGATATAGAAGCTACTTCAAAACAGCTTAAATTACTGAAAAAAGAGGTTGGAAATGAGTAGGTTGCTACGAGCCTTTGTTATATGCTGTAATTGTTCGACTGTTTATCTAGCCAGTCAGCAAGTCATGAATTATTATTTCTCTTCTGAATTGATAAAGAAATAACTAAGGCGTATTATCAAAGAAGCAATTTTAAGTGTAACTTGTATACACATTTGGGATTAGGTCAGTGGTGAAATCCAATTTTTTTTACTACCGGTTCTGTGGGCATGGCTTGGTGGGCACAGCAGGGGAAGGATACTGCAAAATCCCCATTTCCTCCCCACTCTGGGGGAAAGATATTGCAAAATCTCCATTCCTATCCCACTCTGGGACCAGCCAGAGGTGGTATTTGCCGGTTGTCCGAACTATTCAAAATTTCCGCTGCCGGTTCTCTGAACTGCTCAAAATTTCCGCTACCGGTTCTCCAGAACCTGTCAGAACCTGCTGGATTTCACCCCTGGATTAGGTCCTACACGGTTATTTTAAGGATTGGAGAAGAGGCATATATGGCTAAATTCTGAGTAGTTTTTCTTTGAAGAGATAGCAGGTACGTTTGTCCGTTAGAATTTTTTTGTAGTAGGAAGAGAAGGAAGAGGAGGGAAGATAACATCCCTGATTCTTCCCTTGAGAGCCAATTTTGTCTAATGGTTAAGGCACCAGGCTAGAAACTGGAAGACTATGAGTTCTAGTCCCACCTTAGTATGAAAGCCGGCTGGGTGATTTAGGGCCAGTCATTTTCTCTCAGCTCAATCCACCTTACAAAGTTGTTGTTGTTGTTGCGAAGAAAAAGGAAAGCACATTTGATCTGTTCACTATTTTGAGTTATTAATAAAAATAATAAAGGTGGGCTATAAATAAATTAATAAATATACAAATAAATATTTTTGAATATATGAGGAATTGTAAGCAGGAAGCAAAATATAGTGAATAATACGTCATTCCCTGAGCTCTGATCACCAAAACTTTAAGTACTAAATTTAAGAGTTGAGTTCTGAACCTTTTTATTATATTTATATTTTATTGGAGTGCAGAGTTCATATCCCCTAGCAGTCCTGTCTCCAATGTTATTCTCACAAGAGGAGCCCTGTGAGATAGATGGGCCGAGAGTGGTTTTCTCTCCAAGTTGAGCCCTTTAAGTAATACGTCATCCTGGCAGTCTGGTTGTCCCTTTGGACTTCATGGTAATACAATTTACAGACAGGATTCTGGGGCTGACATTTTTCACAGACTGACAGACTAATGCTGAGTCTCTTGAGAAAGGAGAGACATGTTTTTTTAATCTGTTGAGTTTGGACAACGCTCACGTTCAGCTTAGCCTTTAGTGCAAAGCTACAGAACTGGAGATGATCTCCATCACTTCCTTGGTGATGACAGTTTGGCTGGTGCAGCTAAATGTCCAGGTCAGATACTCAATCATTTTGGAGACATTTTTGCCAGCATTATCCATGGGTGTTATTTAGCACAGTCTGCTCCCTAGTGAGACACTTTGGCAATCTAAAGATTATATTTATGTAAATTTCTAAGGATTTTTTGCAGGATCTCAGCTTCTATGTCAAAGAGGCTTTGACAAATGCTTTTAGAAAACAGATGGTGTCTCAAGAAAATACACTGGTTTCTCAGCTGTTCTGTAGATGACGGGCCTGAACTGGATGTAGAAGGCCAAACAAAAAACCAACAAACAAACACCTTAGTAGCTCCGAAGCAAGAATGGATCCAAGGAATGTGCCCATAGAAAACAAACTCTGAGGGACTCAAGTTCCTCAAAGGACCATTTATTGGATACATCATATTGGCACAAACTGGTGAAAGCTGACTCTGAGGTTTCCCGTGGCTTTCACCTAATTAAAAGTAAAAGTTTTCCCTTCACCCACCCCCCACCCCCAAGTCACTGGTCATGCTGTCCAATCGAGGTGCTGGCTGGTTGCTGGGTTACTGGCTCCTCCTCTGGCCAGCCACCTGTGCAAATGTTCTTGGTTCCCACAGGAAAACTTTATTGTTTTAGCTACAAAACCCCATCTAACTATTTTCCCTCTCCCACTGCTGTGTGGCAACCCTGGAGCCTCCAAGATGGTTTCAGCCAGGCTCACTTCAGGGTTGACAGATGGATCTTCAATTTCAGGAAGAAATCCTTCCTGAACTCCTTTGAGGTATGTCTCTCTATTAATCCTCCTACTCCAACTGCCACAATTTCTTTACTTGAATCTGTGTAGATAGAGACATGACTCTGATCTGTTTACCAATATTGCCATTGACAGAATGGGACAACTCACCGCAGCCGACTTGCTGTGACCAACTTGCCACAGTCAACTCACCACAACCAATTCGCCTTGGCTAATTCATTGAGGGATAACTTGACATGACCAGCTTGCCGCGGGACAACTCTCTGCAGGATAATTCAACAATTCAATTTAATTATTTAAAATAATTTAAAAAATATTTTAATTTTTGTCATTCACATTTCATTTTGTCCCTCTTTTGGCATCCTTTCTTGAATTAATTAATAATAATAAATTTTAATTTCTTTAATGTTTCCATTCCACTATTTCTTTGATATTAGTGTAACTCTTGTCCTGTGGCGAGTGGGACCGTGGCGAGTTGTCCCGTGGTGAGTTAGCTGCAACGAGTTGCCCGTGGCAAGTTGGCTGTGGTGAGTGGTCATAGACCCTGTCGTGGATGGCATTGCATAGTCATCTTGGAATGACCCAGTTATGTTTCAACAATTGAGAAACAACTACAGGTAGTCCTCGACTTAAGACCACAGTTGAGCTCAGTATTTCTGTTGCTAAGTGAGACATTTGTTAAGTGAGTTTTGCTCTATATTACGACCTTTCTTGCCACAGTTGTTAAGTGAATCACTGCAGTTAAGTTAGTAACATGGTTGTTAAGTGAATCTGGCTTCCCCATTGACTTTGCTTGTCTGAAATTACAAAAGGGTGACCACATGACCCTGGGACCCTGCAACTGTCATAAATACATGCCAGTTGCCAAGCATCTGAATTTTGATCACGTGACAATGGGATGCTGCAAAGGTTATAAGTGTGAAAAATGGTCACCTTTTTCAGTGTGGTTGTAACTTTGAACGGTCACTAAGTGAACTGTTGTAAGTCGAGGGCTACCTATATGGCAGTCCCAACTCTGCCCCTGGCTCTAAGGGGGCAGAGCAGGGACCAGTAATAAGGACCACTTTATCTCAAGAAAATGCGACAACTGATCTATCCTTTCTGCTGAGGACTGGATGCCATTGGTTGAGTAGACAGTGCAGCCAATGGCCCAAGTGGGAGAGGTCACTCATTTTTTTATTTTCCGCTTTGACACTCCTCCTCCTCCTCCCCCTCAACAGCAGACTGCCAGGAAGGAATTGCTTATTTGTTTCAGATTTGAATGGATCAACTCAGAGAACCTCTGAACTGTTGGGAAACTCCTAGCCAGGCAAAGGAGGGATCAAGTGGACAGTTAGCCTCCTGCCATTGCACAGCTGCATGAGACTTAACACTGACCCCTCCCCCCACCCCCCACAAGCTCCATGGAACTTTATCTGTTTGTTCCCAAAAGAATACAGACAGTTTGGATGGATTCTTGTACTATAGGCAGTAGGCAATAAAGTAGTCTACTTGAATCCTTCCCATATGGATCTGGTTGCTTATGCCATGAACTTAGGCTAAGAGCAACATGTAATCAAAGGCTCCAAGTTTTCCACACCAGTTTTCAAACCTGATATTTAGAAGTGTGTTTGTTCTTCTTGTGGGATTACATTTTGGAAACAGGATACCGGGCTTGTAAAGATTGGTTTCTTACACCTATATGTTCTTAGTTGCATATGAGCCTGACTTTTTATTGGCAGTTGCCCTCAAAGGATTGATTCAGGAGCATTAAGCAGGTCACTGAAGATAAAAGCTATCGAGGTTTCATTTACGAGGTTCAATTCTGAAGAGCAAAGGTAAGGATGGGAGACACAAGAGTTAATTTGCTTGCAGGCTTTCTTGCCTGTGTGATTCATCAACAACTTAAACCAAATAGAATATTAGACTAGCAGGGCTCTTCTAGTGTTAATTTGTCCTACTTTGCAACTGCTAATTATCTGCTTACCATTAAAAAAACAAACAATAATTTGCTGTAGGTTCTAGTGGGTAACCACCTTGAAGTTTGCTTCTGAAGAAAATGTATCCCTCTTCCACGTCTCTTATTTTACCATTTCACTCCTCCGGTTCCTTTCCCAACATTCCTTGTAACTCTCTCACTGCTGCAGATGTATGGGGCTTGCACCATCTGCACATTTGTAAATGAATGGATGATGTTTGCAAAGAAACTCCGCATCTCCATTCTTCACCTCTTCTAAAGGAAATTGGAGTTTGCTTTTAACTCCCACACATCCTTTGGAAAATTGGATGTGAATACACATGTGAAGAAGACTCACACATTCCCCTTTGCTCTGCTCAGTGGTGCAATTGGAACAAAAAAAAAAAAATGTTTCCACCTGGGTGAAGCAGTTGGTTAGAGCAAATTGCATCCAATTATAGTTTATTATCGAGTTGAATATATTTTGGAAGCCTCCTTTCTTAGATGGAACCAAATTATTTAGAGTGCCTTTCCTGAGCTTACTGCCACTGTGCCAATGAGTTGTTTAACATGGCACTTCATTGCTATAATAAGTCGCAGCCTCTATCAAGCTTGATGTTATCTACTCTGTTTTATTATTTTGTGTGTGTGTGTGTGTGTGTGTGTGTGTGTGTGTGTGTATATATGTGTATGTGTGCGCAGAGGTGGGTTGAGAATATACTGTATAAGGTGCAATGTTCCATGTTTATTCATGCTGTAAATCAACAAAGATCAGCAGAAAAAAAAATTGAAAAGCTTATTTAGAAACTGACATAAGCTTTCAGATGAGCTTGGGATGGCTGAAGTTAACTGCGTTTATTTTTCTTAGCTTGTCACACTTGCCACTTGAATTTCACTGCTAAAGAGAGAGAAGACTTTTGTTTTATGAAATTATATCTATAGGAATAGCATTTGCATATATATTATAGACTTGCTTATAAGATTTTTTTTTAAAAAAAATAAAGCAGATCAAAACAAACATTTTCCTATATTATGAGTGACTGATTCACTATAGCCTGCTGTGATCTCAATTTATTAGTTTTATTGTTCATTAAGCTTGACTTTTCAAGTAGGTGGCATGAATTCCCAGGCTTGAAACTAAAGAGTTCAGCATCCTCTACTTTTTAATTTCCATGTGTCTCTTCTACATCTCAGTTTTATTTCATAGAAATCAGCAAAATTCATTCATTCATTCATTCATTCATTCATTCATTCATTCATTCATTCATTCATTCGTATGTGTTGTCTGCCAGACTTGAGTGGATTCTGGATGGCTGTAGTTTAGGTTAGGCCTTTCCCATTTAATTAATTTGTAACAATAGGGATGATGCTTTAGGGATTAGGGAATTCAGAAAATAATTTGTGGGAAATTATGTGTTAAATGTAGCAGAGCATATACTTGCTAATTTTCATTGGTAATTTGGTCTCAAAATTTTAAAAAATGAGCTAAAATTGCCTTCTTATTCATCTGCATGAATATACTGTATAGGGATTTTGGTGGCTACATTTGGCTGCAACTTCTCTTCAGTCAAAAGAAATTTGAAAATAATTAGCTATTTTAATGGATGTCAAAGGGATATGTAACACCTTATAGGCTAAGATATCTATTACTACACAGGTTTCTGTGGATCATAGCCATGAAACTAAAACTACTAAACAAATCTGTGAGTGGGAGAAGGAGGGTGTAATATTAAACACAGATGCATTTAAAGAGCAAAGAGAGACAGATTGTAATGATTAACAAAATAGTATTTACTGTAGGTTTGACATGAATATTGCATTGGTATTCTCTCTCTCTCTCTCTCTCTCTCTCTCTCTCTCTCTCTCTCTCTCTCTCTCTCTCTCTTTCTTTCTGTTATACTAACTTGTTGTTTAGTCTTTAAAGCAATGTTTTTCAATCTTGGCAATTTGAAGTTGTATGGACTTCAACTCCCAGAATTCTCCAGCCAGTTTACTTGCTGGCAGAGGAATTCTGGGAATTGAAGTCCACACATCTTCAAGTTGCCAAGATTAAGAAATTCTGCTTTAGAGTATCACAGAGATAGAATCTGATATTTTTGCTGCAAAAAGCTATAAAATCAGGGATTCTGGTAAGTGTATAGATCCTGGCATTTTACTAGAAGAGAGAACTTCTATTGATATTTGTTCTAGTTACATTTTATTATTAAGGTTTATAAGAACTATAGGGCATGTCTCAGGTGATCAAAACAGAGCCCAAAACTCCTATTTTGATGTTGAATTACTCAATCTGATAAAATAACTGTTTCCAAGCACAAGGAGTAGTACTGGAAAGAATGGATTAGCATCCATCCTTTGGTCTAAAATGCACTGTGCACCCCCAGATTGTATTTTTGAATGGTAGATTAGAATAATCCTACATGTTGGGAGTCCTTGTATTATTTTTAAGGGTATGTTAGGGGTATTTACATTTTAAAAAGATCTGAAAAAAATAACACATTAGAAAAATGTATTGAAGGATTGCACTGAGGACATGAAGAAAGGATAAATTTTCATAAAGAAAGAATGCTACAGAATACATATAAAAACATATACCTCTATATTAGAAGAAGATGCATAAACCAGGCCTCAGTATCAGGGAAATAGTTCATTCTGGTTGATTTAATATTTTACTATTATTTAAATAGTATACAATATTTTATTTCAAAAATTCATGTCAAAAATATTTACCAAAATGTAATTATGATACCAGTCCGTCTTTTCCATTTGATTGATTCTTCAAAATAGTCTTATTTTCCCCAGGCTATTGTGGAAATATAAGAGAAAAATGGTCGGGAGACTGCATTATAAATAACTGAGAGGAACTGTGTTTGCTCCAGGTTGTAGGATCCTCACCCTGTAGGCCAGATCAAACTAGGTCAACTCGCAGCCCGTGGGCCGGATGCATGACACGCTGGCCATGCCCACCCCCATTTTAGTGAAGGGAAAAAAACTTGTGATACGTCATGTAATTACCACACGACGACGCAGGTTTGACACCTCTGCTGTAGGCCATGATTTTGAAGAAATCACAGTACATAACACGATTGTAATCCCAAACTTAGTTTGATAAGTATTATAAAATGGTTTGCTTTACCCCATTAAACCATTCAAATGCAAAAAAAAGTGACACCTAGTCCAGATGTGGCACCTTCAGTCATTTTATTCCAAGTGAGACTTGGAAGGGATGGCTTCTTCTTCTTAGAGATCGAAAAATTTATCATGGTCTAGAATTTGCCACGAAATAACAAATCCTTCTTATATACAAGACTCAAATGCTGTTTCCCAAACATGTAGAATTAAAGAATTCTACATGTTTGGCAAGAATTAAGAATCCTTCATTCTTAAGGATGGGTGCTTCAACACCTGAGGTTTTTATGAAGAGATTGGACAACCATTTGTCTGAAATGGTAGAGGGTTTCCTGCTTGAGCAGGGGGTTGGACTACAAGACCTCCAAGGTCCCTTCCAACTCTGTTACTCTTATTCTGTTAAAAGCAGAATTCAGAACTGAAACCTTATCTCCCTTGTTTTTTTTAAAAAAAATGATATTTAGGGGGGAAAAAGAATCACAGCATAGAAAGATACATAATTGATGTGTGTGGTTGTCTAGATGGTAAAATAACAATACCATCCATTAGAGATGAGAGCTGTAACAACTCAGGCAGCAAAGCAGTATGTATTTTATAGGTCATCTGGGCACCATTCAGATCTACAGGTTGCCATTCTTTCTCCATAGTTGAAAGCATTTAATGGATTATTATAAAAGGTGTGTGTGTGGAGGGGAGAGAGAGACGGTGTGCGATAATGGTTGAGATTGAAGCTCAGTATATATATTACCACTGGGTAAGGTCTAAAAGAGAGCATCGTTTTCAAAATTCTCCCATGACTAGCCGGCCCATTTGATGAAGCTTCTAGAAGTACGGGCGTAATGAATTCAACCGCAGTATCAGCAAGCAAGCAAGCGAGTAGTCAGAGACTTATTTTTGGACATGGCACAGATAAATCTTCATGTCAATAAAGATGCCAGGCATGCTAAGTGGCAACCTAGTATATTATGCATGCCTTGTTTGAGGATAGCCAAGCACAGGCTCTCTTATTCTGCTCCCACCAGCCCTCTCTTCCATTTGGGCAATGTAAAATGCAAACCAGTTGAACACCAGTTAAGGGATCTGGTGATAGTGGGGAGCCACAGGTAATCTTTGAGTTACGACCACAAGTCTGTTGCTAAGCAAGGCGGTTGTTAAATGAGTTGTGTCTGAATTTATGACCTATGACCTTTTTTTGCTAATAAGTGAATCACTGCAGTTAAGTGAACCATGGAGTCATTAAACCTTAACCTGGCTTAACCCCATTGGCTTCGCTTGTCAGAAGCTGGAGGGGAATGTCGCAAATGGTGATCACATGACCCTGGGATGCTGCAACCATCGTATATGTTTGCCTAGTGCCTGAATTTCGATCACAAGAACATGGGAATGCTGTTGTCTTTGAAGAGTCACTAAACAAATGGCTGTAAGTCAAGGGCTACCTATATAGGATGATGACTAGTGAACTTGAATGCAATTATTACTGGTTTGTTTTCCATCTCCCTGCTCAAATTTCTTCATTTGCAAATACAGTGGTCTTCTCATTTGACACCAAAGAGAATCACAGAACAGCCTCTCCTCTGCATCAGAAGGCCCAGAAAATGTTGGTCTTCCAGGAGGAAGGCTGTTAAAAGCAGCCTTTCCCCCCCACCCCACCCCCAGACATTAGGAAATCCCAAAGAAAATAAGCCTTGTTTGTGAATTTGTTATATGGTGCTTCAGATTTTTGTTTTGTACTGAATAACATTATGTTAACTCTGTCTGGCTACAGGATCTTTTGGGGTTTTCTTTGGGGAGAGCAATTAGAGGAGAATTGTCCAGACTTATGTATTTAACATATAATGTGTGGGTATGTGTGTGAGTAAGCAATTACCCTTGAAGGGAGATTTCTTGTGTGATTTTCCAATGACCACTCCAACAAGCTGACATACACAACCAGTTAGTCAAAGTAACCCTCTTCATTGATTTTTTTCCCAGTGTATTCTTCCACTAGTTGCCACAAGTCTTTTGCTTCTCTTATGATACCTGGACCTCCCACAAGATCTCACAAGTTGGGAGGAGGTGAACTTAGTCTTGAGTTTGGGAGGTCTGAAAAAGGAAAGATGGTTGTTTGACACATTGATTGGGATTTATGAGCTAAGAACACTGGATTTCCTGCCTCTTTGATTTTAAAATCCAAAGAAACTGCTCTTTTGAAGAGGATGCCTCCAGAATTGTGAGCAGTGCAAGAGTTTGTTCATAGAACCGTTTGCTGTGTCACTTTTTTCTCATGTAGTATTCCCAATGACACCACTGGTAGTTCTTGACTGACAACCTTTCGTTTAGTGACTATTTGAAGTTACAACAGCACGGAAAAAAAATGACTTATGACCGTTTTCTTATTTATTTATTTATTTATTTATTTATTTATTTATTTATTTATTTATTTATTATTTATTTATTTATTTATTTATTTATTTATTTATTATTGAATTTCTATACCGCCCTTCTCCCTGAGGACTCAGGGCGGTGTACAGCCAGAATTAAAAAACATGCAGGACAAATATTAAAAAACAATTAAAAGATATATAAATTTGGCCCAATTAAAACTCACTACCCATTAAAACATTTAAAACATTTAAAAAACATTTAAAAATTTCTTCTTAAGCCAGCCCGGCTTGCTTGAAAAAATGGGTTTTAAGGGCACGACGGAAGGCACTGAGGTCCTGGATTCTCCTTATCTCTGGGGGGAGCTGATTCCAGAGGGTAGGTGCCCCCACAGAGAAGGCCCTCCCCCTGGGGGTCACCAGCCTACACTGTTTGGCTGATGGCACCCCGAGGAGGCCCTCTCTGTGGGAGCGCACGGGTCGATGGGAGGTTGTCGGTAGCAGCAGGCGGTCTCGAAGATAGCTAGGCCCTATGCCATGGAGCGCTTTGAAGGTGATAACCAGCACCTTGAAGCGCACCCGGAAGACCACCGGGAGCCAGTGCAGCTCGCGCAGGAACGGTGTTACATGGGAGCGCCATGCTGCTCCCGTCACTACCTGCGCTGCTGCGTTCTGGACCAGCTGGAGCCTTCGGGTGCTCCTCAAGGGGAGCCCCATGTAGAGAGCGTTGCAGTAGTCAAGGTGAGAGGTGACGAGGGCATGAGTGACTGTGCACAGGGAATCCCGATCAAGAAAGGGCCGCAACTGGTGAATCAGGC
Source organism: Pituophis catenifer annectens (assembly GCF_029215685.1). Lineage (NCBI taxonomy): Eukaryota > Metazoa > Chordata > Lepidosauria > Squamata > Colubridae > Pituophis > Pituophis catenifer. Next base: position 130,862,743 of record NW_027256883.1, read on the forward strand.
AAACCTGACAAAAGGTCCCCCTGGTTACAGCCGTCAGATGTTCCTCCAAGGACAGCTGCATATCCAGGAGGACTCCCAGATTGCGAGCCCTCTCTGTGGGGGCCAACGATTCACCCCCAATAGTCAGTGATGGAGTCAACTGACTATATCGGGATGCCGGGAACCACAGCCACTCAGTCTTGGAAGGGTTGAGCTTGAGCCTGTTCCTCCCCATCCAGACCCGCACAGCCTCCAGGCACTGGGACATCACTTCAAGGGCACTTGAATGATCATTGCTGCATAACCCATGGCCACATGATCAAAATTCAGACGCTTGGTACAACTGGCATATATTTATGATGGTTGCAGCATCCTGAGGTTGTGCGATCATCTTTTGCATCCTTCTGACAAGCAAAGTCAATGGGAAGCCAAATTCACTTAACAGTGAATTTCTGTTAACAGTGATTCATAGTGATTCATTTAACAACTGTGGCAAGAAAGATAATAAAACGGGGCAAAATTCACTTAACAACTATCTTGTTTAGCAATGGAAATTTTGGGCTCAATTGTGATTGTAAGCCAAGGACTACCTATATTAGATTCTGCATATTTTGCAACTTTCATGATTCAGGCATACCCTCCAGTGGAGATCAGACAGTATTGCTGGGACCCCCATGAGAGTTAGATTATTCCATACATTAAATGTTGTGGCCTGCCAGCTGCCAGTGGAGCTGGCGGCAGACTCAGACAATGAGGAGCTTGGGGAGGAGCTTGGGCCAGTTCTGGAGTCTGGGAAAGACTCTGATGGATGTTCTGCATTGGACACAGAGATAGAGCCAGGGCCGTCTGACATTTCCCAGCCACTGGAGAAGCAGCTGCCTTTGGAAGCTGAGATAAGTGAAGAGGAAGAACAGCTGGGGCCTGTTCCAGATACATATATGTGCAGACCAGTTAGGAGAGGTGAACAACAGAGGACAAGGAGTTGACTTGGGAAGCAAAGCACACATGGATGTTAAATGACCGCTCCCTGGCTGGGGAATAGATAGAAGGAAAGGGGAGTGGTTGTCATAGGAGAAATACTTCATATTTCTGAAGATTTTGCTCATTGTGTTTCATGAATCAAAGACTGCATGTCAGAACTTAATTTGCAGCTTTCTGGCTGGGAGCTCATGGCCTTGCAATTATCGCAAGGAACTGATAAGGTCTGTTGCTGTACTTAACTCCTTGCAGGACTCTTGCTTGGACTTTTCGGTGGGTGAATGCCATTAATTCACCAGAGGTAAATAAAGAGGGGTTTTTCGTGACTAGGAGTCTGTTTCTTGCTTCTGTTCAGGCTGGGTCAGAACATTAAGATGCTTCCCCTCCAGAAGCCAAAAGATAGATATTTTAAAATAACTGTGTAAAAAAGTTGACCATTAGGTTCCAATGGAATGTATGAATGCAAGTGATCCTAAGAATGTAGCAGTTATATTTCCCTTTCTACCATTGATGAATGAGATCTTCTATGTCTTTTTACCTCACTCACTATCCATGCAAGCATATATATGGCCATATGCCACACATATCAAAAGGTACATGGAGAAACACATGGGGATGAAACCTAGCATATTTTATTTTATAAAGGAACCATCCCTCCTACTTCTTTGCTAATATACTATGTAAGATTTTTACACAGAATCTTTCTCTATTTTCTTGCCTTACTTATGTCCCTTCTAATGTCTCTTCCAAAAGTATTTTGCTCTGAATTAACTGTTTCCACAATAAATGTCATGCTGGCCACATGACCAAGGAAGTGTCTTTGGACAGCGCTGGCTCAATTGAGAGGAGCACTGCCCCCTATAGTCAGCAATGACTAGCGGAGTAAAATTGGCAGGGACTCCTTTTTTTTTTTTTTTTTTAACAACAAACCATCTCAGAAGGTTCTTTGGTGAGTTGAAAAATTGGCAAAGGGCTCAACAATCAGAGTCCTGAGGGAGCTGAGACCCACATCACCCAAATTCTGCATTGTCTGTTCGCTCTTCTCCTTCTCCTTCTCCTTCTCCTTCTCCTTCTCCTTCTCCTTCTCCTTCTCCTCCTCCTCCTCCTCCTCCTCCTCCTCCTCCTCCTCCCCCTCCCCCTCCCTCTCCCTCTCCCTCTCCCTCTCCTTCTCCTTCTCCTTCTCCTTCTCCTTCTCCTGCCTCAGGGAGAGAAAATCCCATTGTAGTTATTTGGAACATTTATTTGGAATTTCTGGAAAGGTCTTGACAATAGCTGCAGTGCAAGGACGAATCCAGGTATTGTGCCTGAATCAACATTTTGCAGTGAGGGGTTGCCTGCCTAGTGAAGATGATCACGAGCATATCTGTGGGAGATAATGTTGTGTGTGTGTGTGTTGTAGGCTTGCCGTGCCTAGTGTTCTCTGTTGTTCAGCTACCCAGGAGTGTGGCTGAGTTTCACGCTGGGCTTTGTCTACAAGAAAGCTTTGTCTACATTTCCTCAGTGTAGAAAATGTTTGACCTGTATGCACAGCAGAGATCACTTCAGGTGTCATTCTGTTTCACAGATAATATATTGGAACTCTTTCTTATATTATAGCAAAGCATGGCCAGGTTTGAGTCTGCCCAATTTTCAGGTGGAAGAAATGTTATTACTATGTAGTACTAATATCTCTACAATCTTCATAAATGCATTATTTAATAAAGAAGAAAAAGAGGAAGAAAGTGTGGATAATTGATGTGGCAATAACAGAGGACAGAAGAATAGAAGACAAGGAATTGAGACGATCACAAATCATCACGGCATAAACTGGCCTTGGTGATCCCAACTGTTATGGGTTCCATAGCAAAAAATCTTGGGTGGTACTAAGAAAATTTGCACATTGATAAAATTTCCACTTGCCAATTGCAAAAGGGCCACACTGTTTGGATCTGCACATATATTACACCATACATTGCGATATCCTAGGTTCTTGGGAAGAATGCAATGTGTATGAAGGCCAATGAAGGCAAAGGAACTGGCAGCTGTGGCTTCACATTGTTGTGAAAAGATAATAATCATCCTCGGAAAGGACTCGAAAGGTGGATATCAAATCCAGTCTAAACATCTGTCTGATTGTGTGATCCACCTTAATTGTTATTTGACAGCATAAATATATGGGTAGGCAGTATGGTGCAGTATGGTAGGTTATCCATGCTACTTTGATTGGCTGAGGCCCTTAGCCCAGGGGTGCTATTCAGCAGGTTCTGACAGGTTCTGGAGAACCAACAGTGGAAATTTTGAGTAGTTCGGAGAACTGGCAAATATCACCTCTTGCTGGCCCCAGAGTGGGGTGGGAATGGAGATTTTGAAATATCCTTCCCCCAGGAGTGGGGAGGAAATGGGGATTTTGCAGTATCCTTCCCCTGCCACGCCCACCAAGCCACACTCACCAAGCCACACCATGTCCACCAAGCCACGCCCACAGAACCAGTAGTAAAAAAATTTGAATTCCACCACTGCCTTAGCCTAATTGCAATAAATCATATTCATGGTAGCCTGGATCAGGTCCTAAAATTTTCAGGAATCATTTATATAGCCGCCCATCTTATAAAAAGTGACTCTGGATGGTGTACAATAATTTTATTTACTTTTATCCTTCATTATTATTACAAATAATTCAATAATAATCAATTAAAATAATGCATATATGAAAAAGGCATTTAAAAAATAAAAATCATCATTAAAAATAAGTATTATTAAAACTAAAATCTATTCAAACCCCAAGAAAAGGCAGAATGAATACATCCGCCTCAATAGTGGAGCCATCTAAACAAATCTCTGGTTCTCTGGAAATCTAGGCCTTATGGAACAACCAGATTTTGAAGGAATTCCGGAACATCAAAAGGGATGGAACTGACCTAATGTCAGGGGTGGAGGACAATGTTTCATAAAGGGGGCAGCACTGCACAAAATGATTGCCTCTTTCCAGGGAGTAACCAAAAGCTCACTGGAAATGAAGAAGCACCTTGCCTTGTAGATGAGAGTGGGCTCTAGGATTGGTTGTTGCTGTCACAGTATTTATTGGCCACCCAATTCCAATGTTCATTCTACATAACATTAAAAAGGAACTTTTTTTTTTTTATTGCAAAAGTTTTACAATTACATTTTCACCCCTTTTTTCACCCCCCCACCACCCTCCCCAAACTTCCCATCCTCCCTAACCCTCCCTAACCCTCCCCCCCCCAGACTTCCCTATTACATACTCATAACTAATAACACTAATAAATAAACCTGAACCCATCCCTCCCCCTATATAATTTTTCCTCTTTGTCTCTTTACATTAAAATATTTCTAATACATTATTTTCAAATAAAAGCTATTTGATACTTTCTAGTTTGGTATTTGTTCTGAACATATTCTATCCACCTTTTCCATTCCCATTCATAAGTCTCTTGTGAGCAATCTTTTAAATACGCTGAAATCTTCGCCATCTCTGCAAAACTGGCCATCTTCAAAGTCCATTCCTCGATAGTAGGCAAAGCTTCATTCTTCCAGTATTTACCTATCAACAATCTTGCTGCTGTTATCATATACAATATTAGTTTTATTTCACCCCGTGTAAAACCCTTAACTATACCCAATAAAAACAATTGTGGAGAAAATTGAATTTTTTTCTTCAAAACATTCTGCATGACCCACCAAATTTTTATCCAAAAAGCCTTAACTTTCCTACAGGTCCACCATACATGATAATACGTAGCATCCAAACATTCGCATCTCCAACATTTTGGCTGAACATTAGGGTACATACATGACAACTTTTTAGGATCTAAATGCCATCTATAAAACATTTTATAAAAATTTTCTCTCAGGTTTTGCGACTGTGTGAATTTAACATTCTGAACCCAAATTTTTTCCCAAGTTTCCAGCATCACTGGTTCTTCAAAATTCTGTGCCCACTTAATCATACAATCTTTAACTAATTCCGTTTCTGAATCTCTTTCTAACAAAACATTATAAAGCCTTTTAATATGCATTGGACCTTTCTCTCTTATATGTCTAACCAATTCTTCCTCATGCAACATAATACCAGTTTTTTGGTCCTCTTTCCATCTCATTTGTAATTGATTATATTGTAACCAGGTTAAATTAATCCCTTCGTCCAACAGTGTCTGCAATGTCTTCAGCTGCCATCTGCCCGCATCTGTAAAAAGAACCTCTTTATATAAAAACCCCCCGAGTGACATTATATTTGTATTCCACAAGGTATGACCAAGATCCAGCCATAGCGGTATTTTATAATCCCATTTGAGTCGGTGCTTCTTCCAAACTTTCATCAAGGAGTCTCTAAGTATATGACTTTTAAATACTTTATCCACTTTATTTTCATAGAATAAGTAAGCATGCCATCCAAATTCAAGATCAAAACTTTCTGCATTCAATATTCCAGCCTTTTTATTTCCAAACCAGTCACTTGTTAAAGTTAAAGCTGCTGCATCATAATATAACTGTAGGTTTGGGAGTTTAAGGCCTCCTCTTTCTGGAACATCTTGCATAATTTTCAATTTCACTCTCGGCTTTTTCTCGTTCCAGACAAACTTATTCACACCAGACTGCCAGACTTTCAGTTGTTTGTCACTTTTAAGCACCGGAATCATTTGGAACAAAAACAGAAATCTTGGCAAAATATTCATCTTAACTGCTGCTATTCTTCCAAGTAAAGACAGTTGCAGCTTTTTCCAAGTCTCCATGTCTTTCTGAACCTCTCGCCACAACACCTCATAATTATTTTGAAACAATTTCATATTTGATTCTGCAACCTGAATTCCAAGATATTTTACCTTAGGTACAATTTCAAAACCTGCCCTCCTTTCAAGCTCGTGTTTACGATCTTGTGTCATATTCTTAACTATCATTTTAGTCTTTTTTGAGTTCAGTTTAAAACCTGAAACTCTACCATAGTCTTGTATAATGTCGTTCATCAGGATTATTGATTCCATTGGTTGTGATAGGGTAACAACCAGATCATCTGCAAATGCCTTTATTCTATAATCCTCTTGCCTTATCACTATACCTTTCAAAATTTTTGAGTCCCGTATTGTATTTAGCAAGACTTCCAATGTTAATATAAATAAAAGTGGGGACAACGGACATCCCTGTCTTGTTCCTTTTTCAATTTTAAACTCTGTCGTCAAACTTCCATTAATAATAATCTGTGCTTTTTGCTCTTGATAAATTGCTGAGATCGACTGTATAAATTGGTCCCCAAAGCCCATCTTTTTTAAAGTCTTTAGTAGAAAGTTCCAATCCACTCTATCAAAGGCTTTCTCCACATTAAAAAGGAACTTGTTTATGATCGGACTACTGATATTTTCCTTTTTCTTAGAATGAGCCCATCTCTTGGTCATCTGAACCTGGCATGGCCAGGCGGTCATACTAAGACCAAAGAAGATAATAGCAATGAGTCCTGGCGTCATTCCAAGGGTATGCCAATCTTTTTATTTTTGTATAATATAAAGAAAATATATAGCCACCAATATTCATATTTTAATATTTAATGTTTTTATGTTTGTAGTTTTGGATGTTTGATGTTGTAAGCCACCCAGAGTTGTTTCACAATGAGAAGCGGGGGCATATAAATTTAAAAAATAAAATAAAAGCTGGTCCTTTCCTCCTAGCCAAATGTGGGCCACCAAACATTCTAGATCATGTTACTTTGATGCTAGCGCAAAGTAGATTTCATTATGTCCAACCATTTAAGAATTTAAATAAAGTATCCACATAGCCCCTGAACTATGAGTATCTGCTTTCACTGCTGAATTCCCTTACTATTAAAAATGCTCCTAACATTCAACTGGAATCTGACTCCTTGATTCTTAAATTATTTCATATCCTGCCCTCTGAGAACAGGTCATGACCTTTTCCTGAATGACATTCTTCATTCAAATTAAATAAGTATTCCCTAACTACCTTTCTGCCAATTGTTAGCTTCAATCATAGCTTCCACTTGCTCCTTCTTTTTAGTGAAGACTGAGTCCCAAAAAGGAATACATTAGCCCATTTCTTTGTTCCCTGTTAATGTGCGGCAATCTTCAGGAGTAGCCAGATCTCTAAATCTTTTCTTTTAGGTGTGGTGCAAAGAAGAAGTGAAGGATCCCACCAAGGACCTTAGAAACAAGGTAAGGGCCACACTCTAAACCTCAGAGACACAATCAGGCCCAACCCTAGCTACACTTCCTATTTTACAAAATATCATTATTTTGTCTAATGATATTTTGTAAAATAGGATTAGACCCATTGAGCTGTGGTGGTGCAGTACTTACAATGCACTATTGCAGACTAATTGTGCCCACTGTCAGGAGTTCGATCCTGATCGGCTCAAGGTTGACTCAGCCTTCCATCCTTCCAACGTCCATAAAATGAGGACCCAGATAGTTGGGGGCAATATGCTGACATTTGTAAACCATTCAGAAAGTGCTGTAAAGCACAATGGAGCGATATATAAACCCAGCTGCTATTGCTAGTCCTGCATTCAAATAATGCCCCCTTAATTCTGCAGGACAGAAAAAAAGGACAATCACTCACCAGGTCAAAGCCAAGACCAGATAGTGAGGACTCAGCAGACTAATAAGGAAATTAAAACAAGGTGGCTGGGCAGAAAATCAGACTTTCCAGGTCTATATTAAGGGATGCATCTCATCTCCCATCACTTCTTCACATGGGAAACCCAGGGCATCTCTCAAAAAGACAGACACAGACTTCAGAGGATAATTAGAATTACAGAAAAAACAATTATTACCAATCTGCTTTCCATTGAGGACCTGTATACTACACGAGCCAAAAAGAGGGCTGTGAAAATATCTACAGATGCCTCACTTCCTGGACATAAACTGTTTCAACTCCTACCCTCAAAACGATGCTATAGGGCACTGTACACCAAGACAACTAGAAACAAGAACAGTTTTTTTCCCGAACGCCATCACTCTGTTAAACAGATAATTCCCTCAACACTGTCAGGCTATTCACATTAGGCTGCATTACTGTTGCTATTGGTCTTCTCATCGTTCCTGTCACCCATCTCCTCTCACTTGTGACTGCATGACTGTAACTTTGTTGCTTGTATATATTTATATTGATTGTTTCCTAGTATGATTTGAATGCTTATTGTACCATGTGACTGTCATTCTTGACAGTCACATTCTTGACAGTGTATTATGTCTTTTTGTGTATACTGAGAACATATGTACCAAAGACAAATTCCTTGTGTGTCCAACCGCACTTGGCCAATAAAGAATTCTATTCTATTCTAGTCTTAAAAACTACTCTCTCCTTTGATTTGGTATGATCATATCTCCAGGCATGAAATCTGTGGCCCTAGAAACCAGCAGTGAGTCAGAGTCTTCCCCAGAGTTTCAACTCTGATTAAACTTCTTTTGTGTATGTCCCTCTCTCTTCTATGAACTAGAACCCAAGGACCATTGCTTGCAATAAAAATTGATCTCCCCCCCCAGTGTGTTGCTCCATCTTTAAAATCTGCAAGATTTTTGAAGAAACCCTTTTGTTGATTTTAACAACCTTTCCCAGCCTGAGCTCATTCTGAATTTTAGCTTTCTTTATCACTCCACCCATATTGTCTTTTGGTAATTGATTCTTCTTTCCATCTCTTATATGTATCTTTTGTCCTGTTCTGTTTTCTGATTTATATTAAACTCCTTATGTAGCTATGTTAGGCTCTCATGCTGCCTCCCTCTTCCCCCTCCCTAATTTTAGTGTTTTGCAGTTGTTGTTTTTAGTATTGTATTTTATAAACTTTGAACCAGCTGAGCTGCTTTTCCTACTAGTTTCTCTTTCCAATATTTTTTTAAATAGATTTTTTATTTTTGAATATACATCAATATCAATACATGAATAGTGTGACCCCGGGTATAAATCATTTTGATACAAACATCAATAAAATCACTTTGCTTTACTTAAAAGTCTTCCTTATTCTCATAATAGGATCTCCAGTAATCATAAAGTAACTAGTTATAAAACAGTAAGTGTCACCACAATCCTCCAGATGGATGTTATTTCTCTCATCAAAGAGTTTTTCTAAACTTGTTGGGGTCTGGTATATTCCATTTGCCAGTAGATGGTGCCCTCAGTTTAGGTTTCAGTGTTGTTTCAAGTCTTATAGATATAATTAATCCAAATTTAGTTCAGTTTATGGGAACAAAGTCCACTATTCAACTAATTTCACGTAGATAGTCCAGCATTTTTATGCCTTTCCAAAACAACACCTACCCAATTTAGAAGTCCAAATTTTCTACGTTTTAAAAGGTTTTTCACTTTTCTCCCCTTAGTTCCTTTCTTTTGGGTCTAGGATTTTTCTCTCTATGATAGTTCACTGCTTTAAGAAATAGTTCTAAGAGTCTCTTTTCCTGGATTTTCCTCTTTCTTTTTTTCTTTAAGATTAGGGTCTAAATAAAAAGGAATCTTCTAACCAGCTCCAACCACTGTTCAGCTGCATCACTCCTGCACATTTCTTTGTTGCCTCAGCTGTCCCAGCTTTGTGGCAGCCATGATGGCTGCCTCTTCTCTTCGTCAAGGGAGAGGGAAGAAACCCTGACTCCAGCAGGAGAGTTGCTGCTCTCCCTGAACTACAGGGCACCCCTCTTTTCTTCATCACCCCTACATGGTGGCTTTAGCTCCTTTCGGAGCCCTCCAACAAGAAGTCAGCGTGAGACTGCAGAGACCCACTCCTCATGTCTGATACCACTGTGATGTCAGCTGGCCTCTTTCCAAGATTTCTACTTGCTTTCCCCCCCCTGAGATTATTAAAATTTAGAATTGTTTAACATCATTCAGCTTTAGTTCCCCCCCCCCACACACACACACAATCAAAGACTCCAGAATCATAGGGTTTTCTTCTCCTAATGTCCCTGCTTCTTCAATTTCATGGATCTAAGGCAGAGGTGGGGAATTATGGCCCTTATATGGCTTGTGTTGGCTTAGGCATTCTGGGACTTGCAATCCATGAATCATAAAAGGGCCATTATTCACCACCTCTGATCTAAGGCCTCCAAATTGCCTCGTTTCCTCTCCATTTCCAAATCTCTCCAATCTGGCAGTGCAAGCATCCTTACTGCTGTTACCCTTGAATGTTGGAAGCCCACAGAATTCACCATGAAACAATTGATGTGACCATCAAGACTAACAGGAGCCAGTTGACCGAGAGGAGGTACAAAAGTCATAATCCAATCAAAGTCCTAGCATTAGAATCTGACGGAGAGCTGCAAAGGTAACAAAGTGAAATTGTGGTGTTTTCCAATCACCCCAAGAGTGAGCAATAGTGAGGAAAAAGAGGGCATAGTTTATAGATGGTTAGTTTAATCCTATCTCTTTGTGCATTTAAAAGTGAAATGACTGATTTTACACCAGGTGCTTGGCAGCAGGAGTTGGATCAGCAGCTGGAGTGGAAAGAGTTCATCCACCAAAGCCAAGCAGTCATCTGTGGAGCCACATGGGACAGGAGTGCTTGACGGACACCTCTGTGACTCTTCCCTTGGCCAACAGCTTCATTGTTTCCTCAAAATACTCCCGATGCTTTGCTCTGCTTTTCATCCCCACCATTCTCCTTCCTTTCCCTAATGCAAACTGGTTGCTGCATAAGCTAAGAAAGAGATGCTGGGAAGCAGGGCAGACAGAAATGCCTCCTGAATAGGAAAACAGACCCTCCACAGCTGCAGTCCTGGAAAATATATATATATATATATATATATATATATATATATATATATATATATATATATATATATATATATATATATATATATTCCCATTTCAAAAAAGTGAGAAAAGATCTGTACTGAGCCTGTGTCAATGTCATCTGGACGGGCAGGTTTGCAGCTGCTGCAGGCATTTTATTCAGCTGCAGGAGTAAAAAGAAAAAAGAAAAAGAAGACCTAGAATAGTTCTGCTTTTCACTTGATCCTGAGACAAAATGTGTGGATTTTAATACATGGATGAAAAGAATGAAAACAAAGCTGAGATTAAATCTCTTCTTGGAAACATGTCGTTTGAATGTAAATCTTGAAATTAGTCTGCCTTATATCATGTCCAAATAAAGAGGTTGGGCTGGGATGTAAATCTTCTGTTAAAAAGAGTTATTAATGACACTAACTTTATTGTGGGCTTAATTAGCTGCAGCTATAGTGAAATAAATGATGCTCAACAAAGGGAGCAGAAATTTAAAAATATTTCCAAGGTATTAGATGACATTAGCTAAAAATACAAAAGGCTTTTAAGGCATGATGCTTAATAGGGATTAAAGCAGTTCATTTCCAAACCTACTTGATTCCTTTCTTAAACTCGAAGCACATGCTAAAATGGAAAGGGGAAAAAAATTGCTGTTATGTTGTTCTTCATTTATTGCTGGAGAACACATCTAGCCCCGAGATGATGTATTTAGTTAATTCTTGGTTTTGTCAATTACGGTGGATTATTCTTTTGCTTTCATGCATCCCCCTCCTGAACATGCTACTTTTTTGTAAACAGTGTGAATGCCTGCAATCCTCTATGGATGTGTTACACGCTTGACTGAGTTCATTGTTCAAATATGTGATGCCGGTGTGCAGAGTTCACCCAATAATGGGAGCTCTCCTCTCATTAGTTGGACAAACAAGAGAGTGATTTGGGCTGGAGGAAGAAAAAGCAAGCAAGCAAGAAGCCACTGCAAAGAGAGAGGAGAGAGAGGATGCTGGAGCGATTGTTTACATCCAACAATACTTTTGCCTTCGCGCTTAGCAAGAGGTGATGACTTTCACATTTCACAATCTCAGCCAATACAAAGGACCGAATTTCCTCTGAGGCACAGCGTCCTTATATGATAGAGCTCACAAAGAAACGGGGAAACTCACTTGTCGACCTCTGAGAAATAAATCTGTAGAGGTAACTAATAATCTTTGGTCCAAATTTTGTTTCTTTTAAAACAGAACAAAACAAACAAATGACCCCCTGGGGAAACTCCATGTAATCCGATGTTCAGAATGTTTAAAGGGAATTTTACAACGCAACAGGGCAATGACTACAGCGTAGCCATCCTCTCTGCCAGTGTGTTTATTTCTGCCAAAATTCCTTTTCAGATTATTGCAAGCAAAGGTCAGTTGAATGCCATTTCCCTCCAGTATTATCCTTCTTAGCCCCAGTCCAGGGCTCAGTTGCAACTATAAGCCTCATGCTGTGTAGCAGAACTGTGCGATCTGAGGGTCCAGAATGAATATAGTCACTGAAAGCCTATAACGATTAATGTGACAGAAAAGAGAAATTATAGTAACTAAAATTCATTTCAGTTTGGACGCAATGAAATCAAAAGTAACTTTATGACCTAAATTCACACCCCCACTTTTTTTTAAAGTTCAACCTCTAGCATTGTAGTGTACTTGGACCAAGACAAGAAATTTTATATTGCCCTTTTGATCCAGCAAAACATCATTTGGCTGCTTAAATTGTCATTCCTTAAAGTGAGCAGTGTCCCATTTCTGTTTCGGTGATGGCTTCCTTTATTTCCCTCATGGGATAGTGACACTATGGGTTAAACTGTGGCAATGGCATAGCATCCGTGTCATAAAATAACTTTGCACCTCTCTATGACTTTTTCCCAATTGGTCCTTGAAGGGGGAAAAACAGTGCACTGGGATTTTATAAAGCTATTTCACTTCTCTTCAATTTCTTCCATTCTTCTTCTTGTGCCATATCCATCATCGGACATCGGCGATCATGTTGGCAATCCTATTTTTGTTAACAGCCACATGAAAAAGTGCTGCTGAGTTTTGTCCAAACTAGTCCCTTAGGTTTTGAAGCCATGATGTTCTTCTTCTGCCTGGACCTCGTTTGCCTTCAATCTTTCCCTGGAGGATTAAGTGAAGGATGCCGTGTTTTTCTGGGTGTCGCATCACATGTCCAAAATATTCTAACTTTCACTTTTTAATGTTTTTGATGATTTCTCTTAGCTTTCCCAGGTGGCTTGTCACCTCCTCATTTGTGATTTTGTTAACCCAGTTTATACGTAACAGTTGTCTGTAAATCCACATTTCAAATGCTTCTAGTTTCTTCAAGTGGTTTTCTCTCATAGACTACCTCTCTACTCCATAGAACAGGATAGAAAAGATGTAACATCTGACAAGCCTGATTTTCAATTTTAGGCTTATGTTGTGACTGCAGAAGACCTTTTTCATTTCGTCCATTAGGTCATTCTAATTGGGTCTGTTTTTGAACTTTGCAACTTTCCCCAATGGCTTTTAGATAAAGAGAAGGAAGGTCAGGCATTCTTTCTGGAGCCCCTACTGAATATACTGTGGGGAGACATCACAGATAAATCTCCAAATCAGTCCATTAGTCCAAAGTAATCCATATGCTCATAGCAAGTCTCAGCCTTCTGCTTGAACTCTCCCTTATCCCATCCCAAATCCCATTCTTCACAGATCTGAAATCTCACTCTTACTTTTCTTCTCTTTCTTCACCTCATCTCTCACTCTTTGTTTGTGTTCCTAATCTCAGACTCTGTGTGATATAAGGGAAGACAATCTGTTTTGCTCTAAAAGATCTCCAGGGGAATATTCATAATAAGGTTTATATGTAACAGTGCGATCCTGGGCCTGTCCACTCAACGCTCAACCTCGCTGTGTCTGTGAAGATTCTCAGTCATCCAGGTCATGGTTGTCCCAAAGGTGATTTTTCAAAACGCAACTGGAGTTTCTTTGTTTTTCCATTGAGATGTTTTGCTTTTCATCCAAGGAGCTTCTTCAATTGAAGGAGCTTCTTGAATGAGAAGCTAAATATTCAATTCAATTTTATTTATTGATTAGCCCTTTGGGCCATATCAAGTGCAGAATTACAAAGACAAATCATTACAAAGGTTTGGTAAAACAAATTAAGTAAGATTGGAATAACTCGCAATTAAAATACAATTAGAATAAAATACGATCTAAAATAAAATTGGGATAAAATACAATAATTTAAAGTACCATTTAAATATAATTAAAATTATATTATAATGTCGCCCCTGCATCTACCCAATCAGTGTTAACTGCTATTAAAATTACATTGTTAGATCAAGTGGTCATTCTTACAATCTACCGCATTTTGCTGCACCAACTTTGTCCTCCTTCCCATCAACTTTACCACAAATTTAGCAATCCATTTTACCAACTGCAAGTTGGAACCTAACAAACAATATCGCAAAAAGTGCTCTTTATACTTAGGGGTGCTGGTATAAAAGTTCCTGCCCAGTTGATGTTCCCTCAGGTCTGAATATAGGGGGCAATCAAAAATTACGTGGGACGTTGTTTTGACTTCCCCCGTCCCACATAGACAGACCCTTTCCCTTACAGGAATACCCTTATATCTACCCCAGAGCATATTTGTTCCAAGTTGGTCCAACCTCAATTTTGTAAAGAATCTTTTCAGGATGGGAAACTAAGGCACAACTAAATATTTTTCTATTTTGAAAATTTGTTTATTGGCTGATAACCAGGGGCAAACTTTTACTGCTGTCACCTGTGCAATATCCGATTGGGCACTTATGTCCTTAAATCTCTGTGCAATCCAATTTCAGATCTGCCTATAGTCGTACTGCTGCCAATTTAAAGGGATACCAGAGCTAGAAGCTAAATATCTTCAAGGAAAAACAAAGAGATTCCAGTTGCCTTTTGAAAAAGCACCTTTGGGACACACCTCCCTGTGAGGATTTTTGAGTTAGTTCAAAATCAGGTCCATACCTCTCAGATCAGGTGATATAGCGCCTGAGTGGCAAAGTGGTTAGAATGCAGTACTGCAGGCTAACTCACTGCTCACTCCAGGTGTTTGATTCTGAGCAGCTCAACATTGAGTCAGCCTTCCATCTTTCCAAGGTCAGTAAAAGGAGGACCCAGATTGTTGGGGGCAATATGCTGACTCTGTAAACTGTTTAGACAGGGCTGTAAAGTATTGTGAAGTGGTATATAAGTCTAAGTGCTATTCAGCGGTGGGATTCAAGTAATTTAACAACCGGTTCTCTGCCCTAATGATTTCTTCCAACAACCAGTTTGCCAAACTGCTCAGAAAGTTAACAGCTGGTTCTCCTGAAGTGGTGTGAACTGGCTGAATCCCACCACTGGTGCTATTGCTATTGCTATAGACCTGTTTCGATCAATTTGGCTTTTTCTCTGTCTGTATTCATATGAATCAGCCTTTGATTCATTCACACATTCTTGTATTTTGGAATATTCAATAATGTGTTCCATAAGGCTTTCTATTGGAAAAATATGCACTGAAGTGCAATTTGCAATGCAAAATTGGCTTCATTTGTATATATGCTTCCAGGATTCAAGTATATCTTATATGTAAATTAAGGTTTAAAAATCATTAATGATCTCTTTATTCTTAAAAAGTAATATTAAAAAGTCCTTCTTTGGAATAATCTCTCAACAGGGGGAGAACTGCTTAACTCTTATTTATTTGGCCCCAGAATTTTCATAATTATTGTTATTATTATTATTAATCTCTAAATTAGAAAAAACTAAATATCAGGTTCCATGCTTTTTCCATCAAGAATGATTTCCATCAGATTCAGTAGGATCTATTCTTGAATGTACATGCAAATCATTCTGAAATCTTCACTGCTTTGTCCTAAATCTTTCACTGTTCCCACAAATTGAAATGAGATCTTCACTGAGCTATTCATTCCAACTTCTAGAAGTCTTCTCTAATTTGTGATGGACAGTTTAAACCCCATCAATGTACATGTGAAGTTAGCCTTGGTGGCCTCACTGTGCACTTATGGTTAAACTGAACCAACTTTGTTATTTGATTGGCAATTACACAGATTAGTTAGATCCACGTGGGGCTTTTAGCCATCAAGTTGGGTTTTTACTGCAGAATACCATTTGGTATCAACGGCAAATTTGGCCAGCTCATTGTTTATATTGAGAGCCTCTAAAAAGCACCTGTCTCAATATCTTCTGCCATTCAGCTTTTTATTTTACTTCACTAAGAACATTGTCCCTTCTTCCAATTTTTTTTTTTACTTTCTTTTTTTAAACACTTCACAACCCATGAAAGGGTGCCTCCTTTTTATCCCATTTCTGCTTGGTTTATTCAAGAGCCTTTCAGGATGAATTTTATAAAGGGCTCTTTGAGAATAAAATTATGCAATATTGACAATGTCTCCACCCACGTGCTGCCTTTAGTCATGTTCAAAAACACATCTGGGAGATTCGTGAGGGAGGTTTTACCTTTTCAGAATCCGCGCTGATTTTCCTTTATAGAGCAAAGGAAAAATCACATAAGATATAAGTTAAAGAATTTTTCCCCCTGTTCAAAATGATTTCCAACCATTTATCTTGATCAGATGTGAGGTTGGATGACCTATAACATTTTAGATTTCTCTTGGGCTCATTGTAAAAAACTGGTATCAGTTTTGTTGCATATCACATTGGCTCTTTGGAACTGAGCCTGTTTTCAGAGATTTAACTTCTTTTCTGTTTAAGGTTGGAAATGGCAAATATGGGTTCTTTGAGAGCTCTCAGACGAGTCCAGTGGTGGGATTCAGCCAGTTTGCACCACTTCAGGAGAACCAGTTGTTAACTTTCTGAGCAGTTTGGCAAACTGGTTGTTGAAATAAATTAGGGAAGAGAATCGGTTGTTAAATTACTTGAATCCCACCACTGGACGAGTCCTATCAGGAGCTGATGTTCTGCTGGTGTATAGTTCATCAAAATGTCCTAGAATATCTTCTCTGCTTATCTAAAGTTACCTATTTCATTTTCTTTCCTGAGGGAGTCAGCATAAGCTTGCTTATCTGTCCTCTATCTTCTATAGTAAAGGCAAATGCAAAGGATTCATTCAGTTACTCTGTAGTTTTCATACAATCATCGAATGTCTCTTTTATTCTGTGACCCTCCTAAGATCCTCCTTCAATATGACTCTGTTTAACTTTTAAACAATTGAACCCCCGACCTGGTTTGCATGCTGCGGTGTACAAAAATGTGCTTGTTTGGTTTTGATTTAGTCTTGGTGCAAATCCAGTCAAGGTGGGTTATTCAATAAACCATACCTTAGCACGAAGGATGAACTTGGATAGAGTGTTGCGTAGCAGAGAACTTTTTTTTTTAAAAAAAAATAGACGCTGTTTTGAAAATGCCAAGTCAGTATTTGCATTCTTCACTGCCAAAAAATGGGGGGGGGGGAACAAGTGGGGGAAAGGGAGGCGGAAATGAATAAGTCGGGAAAAAACGGAAGTGAAGAATTTGCCATAATGAAAGATGAAAAAGAATGCCAACGTGTGGAAATACTTGGAAAAGCACAGAAAAGCATTTACTTTATATCAGGGGTATCAAACTCAAGGCCCGTGGGCAGCATCTGGCTCACAGGGTGCTTAGATCTGGCCTGCGGGGCTGCCCTGGAAACAGTGAAGGACCAGCCTGTGGTGCCTCTGCCAGCAAAAACAGGCTCCCAATCCAAAACAGAACTCTGTTTTCACTGGCAGAGGGTTGCAGGAAGCCGTCACAGGTGAAAACAGAAGTTGGGAGCCCATTTTCACTGGCAGAGCATTCAGGCCACCACAGGCGCCCCTGACACGAGTGATGTCAAGCTGGCCACGCCCACCCTAGCCACATCCACCCCG
The DNA here is from genome assembly GCF_029215685.1 of Pituophis catenifer annectens. Taxonomy (NCBI): domain Eukaryota; kingdom Metazoa; phylum Chordata; class Lepidosauria; order Squamata; family Colubridae; genus Pituophis; species Pituophis catenifer. The sequence continues at coordinate 130,880,321 of NW_027256883.1, forward strand.
GCCCTCGAGGTCAAACACAACCTTGATGTGGCCCTCAATGAAATCGAATTTGACACCCCTGCTTTATATGATGAAGGAATGCAGAAGCAGAAACAAATAGGTATTCTGGGCCTATTTGCGGAGATTTTTCTGCTTTAGTATGGGGAGAGCTCATCTTTTATTAACAAGTTTAATCATACCTCTTGTTATAATGCAAGACAAGGTGGGCAGGCAAATGAACTGAAAGGTTGAAGATAATTAAAGGGCGGTAGCTCCATGGAAACACTTCAGGTATTATGTATTTCTATAAAATCCATGTCATGGTATGCGAGGAGAGGAAGGGATCCCTAACATTTTTTAAAAGAAATTCTGCATTACTTTGATGATCTTTGCCTATTAAGGATTTGCTTGTTTACATTTAAAAACCATTCTGTTGAATCTGTCCAGCAAAGCAGTTGATCTATTTTGTGCTACTTAAGATTTGTGATGATGTCAATCAATCTTCTCCACCTTCCAAATGTTCTGGAATTACAGCATAGAGAATGTCTAACCAATATGGCCAACAGAGCAAGATGAGTTGATGTGATGACCAGATCATCCCAAGAGGAAATTATTTAGACTTCAGTTTATGAACTTATGGGGGAAAAAGCGGTCAACATTTTTATGCCTGTATTTCTTCCAGTCATGCTATTTGACATGGGAATGATGACCATAGCATTATCCACCAAATGAGAACTTTGGCCAACGAGAATCCCCAGTAAAAGAAATATACATTTCTCATATGTCAAAATGGGAAGAAAACAGTAGTAAATTATTATATAACCCTTGGAAAAAGTGGAAGCTATTAATTTAGTGTGAGGAATGTTTGCTGGCATAATCCTACAGCCATTTTTTACTTTCCTATATTAATCAAAATACAGTAACAGGACATAATGCCCCTCAAAGAGAAAGACTGTGTTGAATTATTTGCATGGTTATCATCTAAATGTTTTATTTTCAATTTACACTGGCCTGGCAGGGGGAATATTACCATAATTGGGCTAGCAGTTTGTAGGAAGGTATGATTTAACCTTTCCACTATGATCCCATGAAAAATACCATTCTCCTGGATGTATGTTGCAGTTACTTAGCTTAATTTCTTCCACTGATGTTCATGGATGCTTTCTTCTACACCCATAAAATGCATGCAGATATGCCCTTCAACAAATTGGAGAGGGATGAGCTTCCTTTGTCTGTGTAACACAATTTCAGTGAAAATTACTGCTCTGGACTATTTTTTTTAAAAATACCTAACCACACAAGTAAACTATATAGTTTTTGTCTTTTCATTATTTAGTAGGTATCTCTCTCACAGAGGAGAATAAGCGAATGATCCAAAGAGTTCTAGAAATATCATTTTTCTATTCCATGAGAAGGATAGATAGACTTATAACATTATAATTTTACACTTATTATAAGGAAGTATGCAGAACCTTTTACCTTTTATTATAACTAGGCACACAAAAACCATCTATTGAGGAACTATTGAGTTGGGTTGGATACTCAGTGATTAAGACAACCTTAATTCTGTGATTCTTTGATTCCATGAAATTTTCCTGCACATTGGTGGGCAAAAATATCATCTGGATGGTTTTTCTCCAAAATTCCTCAAGATCATGGCTCATCCCCACAGATGTCAATAGCTCTGGTTTCAAAGATATTTAGTGGGAAAAGTTGCCTCATGTGGAAGACAGGAAGGCTAAAGATGCTGGAAAGATGATTGGATAATGAAAAAGAGGATCTTTCCACACATTGCTTTATTTCGATTGCTTTATTTCAATTAAATAACTGAAGAACACCATGAACTGTTCCATAATGCTCTTCCCCTTTAGAAGGCATCTCAAAAGCAAATTCTCTTCCATCAAATTGAGTGAGATCTGATAGTTAAAAAAAACAATCAGGTATTTGCCTGACACTACCTCAAAAATTCACAATAGTTTGCTAAATAAATGAGGCTGACAGATCACAACTTGGGGATTTTATGTTTACCAATGGCATAAGTGAAAATTTGAACTCAAATATCCTCTATGTAATCTAATATACCAACCACTGCACTATGCTGGTTTCTTCCTAGAAATCCAAAATACAATAGATTATTGAAATGTTCCCTTTCAACTGGCTACTGCTATTTCTTTAGGGAATTCTTTTAAAAATAAGACTCAAACAGCTGTTGCTTATATAGTAGCTGCTTGGTTATTCCTCATTTCTGGATGGAAGGTAAGAAGCAATTTAAGGAAGAATGGAGAAAATGCCAGTTAACCAATTAGCCCTGAATGCATAGCTACTAGTTGGTTGCCCCTAGTCTAAGGAACGTTGTGCTCAGCAGTAGCACCTCTGCTTTATGCATTTTGCAGCCTGGATTTTAAAGACTGTCATGCAGATGCAGATGCCTAAAAGAGACAGGGCTTGGATCATGATGATGTCCCTGCCGTCTTGCCTTTTTTGACCTCTTTCTCCATAAATGCTACTGCCTCCACTTAATATGCTACTTGAAAAAAAATGCCTAGGTACCTCAATGTTGCTGCTACTGGGATTTTTCACAAAGAGTGGGGACATCTTCGTTCTCTCCACTACAGTTCCGTTGTTCTATTAGGAAGAATCACATTTGGAAAACTTGATTGTAAAATCTCAATATTTTTAACAAGTTCAGGTTGTGCCTACAGTTATTTTAAGATAGGCTTGTTGAAGAAATCCACCACAGATTTAACTTGCAGACAATTGGCACAGTTTGAAGAAAAAAAGCTCTGAAGCATGGGCAGAATTGAACAGGGCCAACTGCTCATCCATCTTCACGCAAACATTGATAACAGCTATAACAACAACAGAAGAAACAAAAATACTAAAAGCAGATTAACCAACAATCTAGCCGAATGAGCACATATAAACTGGGATAAATGATTAAACTGGGCTTGAGCAAAGAGTTAAACCAAATTCATTAAAAAAATCTGTACATTTATGAAAGAAATGAGTCTAAATTTGGTAAGCTTTAATTCAATTATTAGGAATAATTCTTTTTAAAAACAAAATTACATATATAAATATACACACATACATTTTAATATATATATACTGTGTTTCCCCGAAAATAAGACCGTGTCTTATATTTTTTTGAACCCTGAAATAAGCGCTTGGCCTTATTTTCGGGGAGGTCTTATTATTTTGGGGCGTATAGAGCAAGATGGGGCTCCTCTTGCCGTCTTACCTGATTTCCAGCTCTGAGTTTAAATATTTTCGGGGAGGGCTTATTTTTGGGGGAGGCTTATTTTAGCGCATGCGCTCAAAAGCCCGATTGGGTTTATTATCAGAGCATATCTTATTTTCGGGGAAACAGGGTATATATTTTTGCATTTTAAAAAGTAAATGTTAGGGAGAATTGCATTTAGAACTTGCTGTATAAAAGAATATTGAGAATGTCAAGGGGTGTAGATTTTCAAAGGGGTTGGGGCAGGGGTGAAAAGCTATCCGTTCGAACAAACTGTTATTTCCGAGGATCAGCTGTTCAATCATTTTAGTTGCTCTTCTCTGAACTTTTCCCAAAGTCACGACATCTTTTTTGAATGTGGTGACCAAAAAAAGCTTTGATTGCCTTCTGCTTGTAACAGATATTGCATTCTTTATTTGTGGGTTTTACATATTGTCTTAAGGTTGGAATGCCTTGTTACATAGCTGAGGAGTACCGTATTTCCAAATCCTACCTCCCACCAGAGGCAAGGGGGCATCCAAGGGAATGATCTGCAAAGAATAATATTTTCCCATACATTATTTCAGCTGGTCCCTTCATCCTGGCTATCAGTTCTACATCTGCTAGGCACTCCAAATGCAGGCCATTGCATTCTACCTTCCCTGAACTTGCCAAGGACAGAATCCTTTAAACATTCTGTTTGGAGGGAGGTTGAGGTTAAGGCTGGGATTAGAGCCAAAATCAGTATTTGAGTGGCATCCTGGGGATTGCTTTCTAAACGGTAAATGAGGCTGTAAAAGAATAATTTTCTTCATTTACAGATTATTCCCCCCTATGGTAAGAAAAGAAAAGAGTGAAAACTTGGTTAGAAAACACGGAAGGTGTCATGTAAAGTTCTCTAAATGAGGCAGGGCAATTGCACAATAAAAGCCTCATCTGCCAAATATCCAGAAAGAGAGCCAAAGAAAAACTCAGATTTTGAATAAAGCCAATTATTGCTAAAGCATTACAAGTCTCTTTTCCAAAGGAAGCAAAGCCTAAGTATCCCACCTCCTGTTTATTTTTATAATGGGAGTGAAAGTTTTGAAAAACCATTATCTGGACTCTGTCCTAGAATAAGATTCAATATTTTTTCCCCCTTGTTTGAAATGGAGAAGGCTCTGTTAAATTAACAAACATCTGGCATTGTTAGTCAGGACCTGCACAATATCTACAAGGGGAAAAAAAAAAAAAACTTCCAGCACTTCAATAAAATGAACAGCTGGTCTCAGCTCCCCACCACCCTCCGTCCTGTTTTTAACTAGAATTGACGGGATAAATTCGGAACTTAAATGAGGATGGGAAAACATTTCAAGTTATAGTTGCAAGAAATTTCTCAGCGTCAACTCATTGGCACTGTCAAAAAAACAGTAGAGAGCAGTGTGGAGCCATGGTTGAAACAGAAGGACCAACTGAAGTCTTAAGTGTGCGAAAGAAGGGAAGGGAAAAAGCAACTTCTCTGGTTGATGAATTGGTATCTCCTATTATGCCCAAATCTGTCTCCCTTGGTCCGCTGTGGTTCAATCTTTGCCAGCATGGCAATCTGTAATGAAGTTTTTCACTGTCCTCACCTTTCTTTCCTCTTAGACAGACTTTTGCCTGAAGGCAATCTTTTGGTTTTTGAAGTCTACCTGGGATTGTAGCTTTAGATGCTCACACAGGTACCCTGAAGGATGCTGTCATTGCTGTGTGAGAAACAGGGCCCAGAGTGTAGCTGGCTAGATCCGTTGTCTCCTCAGCCTCTCTAAAGAGTACCTCCTTTTTGTTGTTGTTTCGGTTGTTTTTAATTGGGTGTGTTTTCTTGTTCTCCCTTCTGTTTTGTTTTTAGAATTCTGTCACACTGTTAATCTCAGTTTGGTTGCACTTGAATATAATTAAAGTCAAGAATGAGCACCATTAAAACAAAACACTGTTGTGTGAGGGAACGCATCTGTTGGAGCAGCATTGCTTGTCACTAAATGTGTACTTGCTTTTGTTCTAATTAAAAAGAAAGGAAGAAGTGAGCCAGAAAGATGTCCGTAAATGACACAATCTGGTCCCGTCTGTGTTTCATCATGTTGTAAGGCGATACTGCCCTTCCTTGCTCTCCAAACAAACTCATTAGCTTTGGTTAATTTATTAGCTGTGAAATAATGCAAACTTTCAAACAGGGTCCCACTGATTTTGTAATGTCACATATATCTACCAATTAGGCCAGATCTTTGATACGCGGAAGAGATCAGGAATCTTCAGGATATTTATTTCTGAGCTGAATGGCACAATCAGCTGTACAACATGATACAATGGGCATTATTTCTTCAAACTGAAAAGGAAGCCATTGCGAGTCTGAATAATTTTTCATCAACTAACTCCAGGTAAGCAATTAGTGCAAAAGGAAGAAAACTTTCCCCCAACATTTTCCCTCCCATGATATTTCAATTGCTTCCATTCACCATATTCTTATGTACCGGGAGCAAATGTTCCCATCTGTTAAAAGGGACAACCCAACAAAAGCTATATTGAAAGGTTCTGCGGATAATGTAATTGAATTCCACAAGTAATATATTGCCATGTCCTTAGAATCCTATTTTCTGAAAACATCACATGTTTGATATTTCAATATTCTTGTGAGTTTTAGAAAGCTAGTATCTGCTTCCATATATTCCTTCCTTTGTTATATTCCTTTTCTGCTGCTAACTTTCCACAGGAAATTATATGTTGCTTCTATTTTAGCTTCAAACACTTGATCACCCTGATTCTACATAATTGACAACCAATACATGAAAAACAGCAGAAACAGAACCCCCCCCCAGTGTTATCATTCTTTCCCAATTGCTCATGGGGTGAGGGGAAACAACAGTGTCAAATGACAGAGACCACCAGGCAATCAAAACTCTCTCTCCCCCCCTTTTAGCATGCATCACACACATTTTAAAAAGGGCAAGGTTGTGCTTGCCCCTGTAGTACCCCCTATTCTGATGATGTTGACACCCCCCCCCCCAAATTCCTTGAATATCCCCGCCAACATTTCTGAAGGGTGGAGGAGCAGAAGAGTCAATGGTGGGCATGTCTGATGGTGGAGCCAACTGGTCTGGATTCCCAGAAAGGAGGGAGGGCATTCCAGAGGAGCAAGAGACCAACTCAATTTAGACAGTTTGTGTGAAAGAAAGAGGCTGAAGACAGCGCCTCCCTAATAGTTCCCACAGTATATATTTATGGTGTAAGTTCAGGGGTGAAATCCAGCAGGTTCTGACAGGTTTTGGAGAACCGGTAGCAGAAATTTTGAGCAGTTCGGAGAACCGGTAGCGGAAATTTTGAATAGTTCAGAGAACTGGCAGATACCACTTCTGGTTGGCCCCCGATGGGGAGGGAATGGGGATTTTGCAGTATCCTTCCCCTGGAGTGGGGTGGGAATGGAGATTTTGCAGTATCCTTCCCCTGGAGTGGGGTGGGAATAGAGATTTTGCAGTATCCTTCCCCTGCCACACTTAACACCATGCCCACCAAGACACACCACGCCTACCAAGACACACCACGCCCACAGAACCAGTAGTAAAAAAAAGTTGGATTTCACCACGGTGTAAGTTGTCTGCTTTAATTTGGCAAGATTTCTGTCTATAGGTGAGGAACAATAAAGGAAACTGCTTAGAGAAGATTCTCAAGTGTCTTTCTTATTTTTATAGCCTGACAATTTGCCACCTTACAGCCACCTCTGTAAAGCCAGAACTAGTTCCTTCTTTCCCCTGAGATCTGAGAATGAAAAACAAAACAAAACATCTTTTAAGACAAAGCCACTTCGTTACTGGAAAAGGGTGACAATCTCTATCAGAAAGGTGAAATTCATTTGATGATATGTAAACATTTTTTTCCCAATCAGCCCAGTCCATATAGGTTTGATTTTGGCTTACATCTTCTCTTTTACCCTATAGGAAGTGCCTCAGCCTTTGATGAAAGAGTCCTGTCCCCATTCATTTCCTATCTTTCTGAATTGCTTTCCCATTTCCTATCATCTGCACATAATCCTATTTTCTCCATTATTGTCTTAATACCAAGTATAGCACAAGATAATGGATAGGCACTGTAATAACAGTGTGGCCTGTAGGAGACCCTCCAGGGAAATATCTTTGATGCTGGTGGAATATTAATGTATTGCAGGTCCCTGATCTTCCTCTTTCACTTCATCTCCTGTTTTCTAAACTGCATAATGATTTTCATATACATGACAAAAGCAGTGAAGCGGGGGTGGGTGGGTGGGAGAAGAGTTCACGAGGGGTCCTTGGTGCTCTCTGAGCTTGGCTGTTTTCTTGCAGATGTTTCATTACCCAAACCAAGTAACATCATCAGTGCTGGGCTTTAGCACTGATAGCACTAACACTGAAGATGTTACCTAGTTTGGTTAGTGAAACGTCTGCACGAAAACAACCAAACTCAGAGAGCACCAAGGGAACCCTCTTTTCAACCCTGAGCCAGGGGTGAAATGCTCCCGGTTCGGACCGGCTCGGGCGAGTAGGTAGCGATGATGGCTGGTGGTTCGGAGAACCGGTAGCAATGGCAGTTGGAGGCTCCGCCCACCCGCCCACCCTCCCCATTCCCCAGACTCGGGGAATGCACCATTCCCTGGACTCCTACTGCTCACCTTTCTCCCGCAGCTGGCTGTCAGGGAAGGCAAGCGCCCAAAAGGTACCAGAGTTGATCACTCTCCTTCTTGAATGAGCTGCTCTGGTCCACGTGCCGGCTGCGCAAGTGCACACCGTTTATTTAATTCAGCGGCAGGTCGGGTGTGCGCTTGCGCAGCCGGCGCGTGGACCAGAGTGGCTCATTCAAGAAGGAGAGTGAGCGACTCCAGTACCTTTCGGGCGCTTGCCTTCCCTGACAGCCAGCTGCGGGAGAAAGGTGAGCAGTAGGAATCCGGGGAATGGGGCGGGTGGGTGGAGCCGTGGGAGAAAAAAATTAAAAAAGTTTTCCTACCGGGTTCTGTGGGTGTGGCTTGTTGGAAAGGGGTCTTGGGACTGAGTGGGCGTGGCTGTGAGTGACATCGAGTTGGCCATGCCCATTCAATCACAGGACCCCCCACCAAGCCACGCCCACAGAACCGGTAGGGAAAAATTTTAGATTTCACCCCTGCCTTGAGCTACAAATATTTTCCTTTCTTGAAAAAGTTCATGGATGAGCCACAGAACCTTTGCTATGCAGTCGTTTCACTTACTTTCTGACCCCATCATCAACTTTATGTGGATAATTTCCCATTTTCTCTGGACAGAAGTAAAGATGAGGCCTATAACCTTTATACCGTGTTCCTTTAATCCAAATGGCCAACCAGACCCAGCATGGAAAGGAATTAAAATGTAATTCTTCAATAATGCAACTATTGAGAGAACAACTTCTGGTAGATTAAAAACAAAGTACTTGATATCATTTAGCTGTTGGATATTTACGTCTGTAGATGTATGCATTTGTTTGTGTATTTTGTGGTCCTGAGATGCTTAATTGTCAACAGGACATAAATGGGACAAAAAAAAAAAAAAATCAGAGCGGTGGACACCATGCAGAGTACATTGTAATTACAATCTAGTACATATATTCTCATTGTTAGAATAAAAATGGAAATTATACAGCAAAAGCAGCCTTTACTGTTCAATAGAATAGCACTGGGTATTAGTGCTATTTCATTAAATTCCATTTCCTGTCTCTTTTTTCTTAAAAAAAAAAAAGAAGGAAGAGGGGAATTCCAAATTTACTTCCTGCAAATTTGTCCTTTAGGCAATACAATCTTTCTTTCATTAGAGTTTCCTCTTCCACAGAATGTCCTTTGCTGATTATTCGCCCCTGTCACTTATGCACCTAAAAAGAACACACAGAAGGGTTATATATCTCTGATAGCCTCCTGTTTGCCCAAAGTAGTACTGAATTGAAATAGCACATTTATAACTTTGGGACCCTTCTTTCTTTTGCAGGATGAAGCCTGTTGAATGTTTCAGAGAAAGATCACAAATTTCTATTGCCAAGATCACGCCCGTCCACTAATATCCAGCCCACATATTGTTCCACTGGTTCAGCTACAATAGCTGATGGGGCATGGATTGAACATCTCCATCCCTTTTTCTGAAGAATGAGAAATGAGTACTCACTTAATCTTCCAATAGAAAGAGAGAACTTCTTTCTATTGTACAGTATATGCTGTCTGGAATCACAGGCATTAACTACTCCTGGGTCAATGTTTGAATGCAGATGTTTTCTTTTCTTGGAGTCAGATTTGACTCTGGCTGATTCCATGGAGAAGAACATGTGGTGTTCTAGGCCACATTTGTGGAAATGCTTTGACATTGTTTTTTTCCTAGACTGATAAAGGGTGACTCAACCCAAAGTCACCCAGCTGGCTTCTATGTCTAGAGTGAGGATATATTTCCCCATTTTTCTTAGTCCAGGACCTTAAACACTGGACCAAACTAGCTCTGACTGTAGATATATATACTCCTATGTAAGCTATCCTCTTTCCTTTGCATCTTACATTTGTCCTTTTCATGGGGTGCATTTGGCAGGTATTAGGAAGAGATGAATGCAGGTCTTCAGCAAGAAACAGTAGGGGTGTGATTGAGTTGGGGCTTAAATCTTTTTCTCCATTTTAGCAAACAGTGATTTGGGCAAGGTGTGAAAAGACAACAGCATACAAAAACTGCAGCTCTTGACCACCAAGAGTTCCACAGGTAGATGACTGACTGGATATATTATCTGGAATATCACTGCTGTCTTGGTCTGCAGGATGCGGATGACAAAAACAAGAATTGAGACTTTCTGGGTGTAGCTAAGTTGAGATGATCTCGAGGGAAATAGGCAGGACTATTATACTGAATAAGCAAAGAGGACTGAAATGTACCCTAAATCCTTGGAAGGAAGATAGCATTTGAAAGAGACTCAGGCAGACTCCTCTTGGAGTAGCATTAAAGTGGAAAATTAGCAGTAGTTCTGGCTCTGTTGAATTGAAAGCATTCATATCTTCATATTGTTACTAATAGGTCCTTCATATTGAGACAACTATTATTATTATTATTAACTTATGGCATTGTTACGCTAGCCAAGAGACCACAAAGATATTGCAGAGTAATAGTTGCCAAGGTACCAACGCTGTTATAGGACATGCTTGTGCTCTTCCCAAGAGGCACCACAGGAGGATGAGCTGGCTTTGCACTGGAGAGAAAGATGAGAGGCTCTTCCTATAGTGTCACCCAAGGCCCCCTCCCTTCCCAGAGCTGTCTCAAAAATGGGTACCACAACTGAAAAGGTTCAGAGCCATCAGGAATCTGACTGCCTACACAGAGCACAAACTCACCTCCCCACCAAACTGGGTACTTATCTATCTACTTCATGGGTATCAAACTCGCCCTGTCACGTTACCATCATGTGATGTTTCATTATGTTTTCCCCATTCGTGGAGCAGGATGGTTATCGCCTGTGTGTGACACATCCGGCCTACGGGCTACCAGTTTGACACCCCTGATCTACTCGCATAGAGCATGTTTTTGAATTGTTAGGTGGAGAGAAGCTGAGGTGAGTGACAGTAGCTCACTCTGCCATGCAGTGCTTGGACTCCAATTGTCAAAGTTGAGATTATCTCCAGCATCATTAAGCCACTGAGCCACCGTGCCTCTATACTGAGACAACTGCGAGCTATATGCTGTTCTTATGTGAGTCATACAGGATTTTTGTAGGTATTTCCACTATATAATATAAACAAAGCACTCTAAACACATGCAAATGTGAATCATTATTTGCAATGTTGGGTACTTTATTGCTTAGGTACAAATGTGGATGAAGGTTTCCATCCACATTTTGTTCATGCATGTAGCATGTAACAGCGCAACACAATTGGGGAAAATCTTGGCATGTTTCACAAGCAGACAATGAAATGATTAGTACAGTTCTATCACTTGATGTTCTGTCCCCCTTCCTCACACAGGCAAATGTAACACCAACGTAATAGGACAGGCTCGGGAGTCAGGGTCACAACACTTAACCATAGCTGTTATATTGCCTAGATCGGTGTTTCTCAACCTCAAAATTTTAAGATGTGGGGATTTCAACTCCTGGAATTCCCCAGCCAGAAAAGAGCCCCCCCCTTTTATTTTTAACTAGGTATCAAAGCTTGTAACTGTAATTCAGAGAATCAGTACAACTGAATGGGAGCTGGAAATGCATGAAAGAATAATAGTAGTGAGCAGGAAAAAAAACACCTTAGGATGGTACTAAATTAAGAAGCTGGACAAGGAAGGAAAAGCAAAATTTTGCTTTGTGTGGTTTTGTTTGGAATCTTGACAGCTGGTGAAAAATCTAGAGGCCAAAATATATGCAAAAGCTTTATTAATGGGGATCACCATTCATCCTTCTTAATATGGAAGGCTGCTTAATAATCTCACCATCAACCTAGGCTCCTAACAATACGCCCTTGCGTATTAGCATGAATTATGTGTTCACAGGATGGTGGTAGCAATATCATGCTGTGGTTGGTCTAGTGCTGCTGCCTGAACTACATTACACCCGGTCTATTAAAAACAACCCTGCTATTGACGATCAATCATTACAGATAATATCTGCAGAGAGATTATTTCAAATGAAAACAACTGGCATGTTCTCTCTCTCTCTCTCTCTCTCTCTCTCTCTCTCTCTCTCTCTCTCCCTCCCTCCCTCCCTCCCTCCTTTTAGTACTGATGCAAGCAGCAGAGAGGAAAGGAAACAAAACGAAAGGCGTCCAGCTTAAATAGCAATAAAAAGAATGCTGAGTATAAATGGAAATGTCAGCCTTGCAGAATAGCAGAGGCCAGGGAGAATTAAGAGAAAGAATCAGGAGAGTAAAACCACCATCAGAGAGGAGAAACAATTCTGTCCTTGAACAGAACTGGCACCATCTCCCTCCCTTCAGGGTCTGGTGGACTTCAGCATTCGGGGCCCCAGAGTAGCTGAGAATATCTGCTAGAAAGCAAGAGGGTAAAAAGCCGATGATGAATAAAAAAAGGAAAAGAGAGAGGAGAGAAGAGAGAAGAAAGGGAAGGGAAGGGAAGGGAAGGGAAGGAAAGGAAAGGAAAGGAAAGGAAAGGAAAGGAAAGGAAAGGAAAGGAAAGGAAAGAAGGAAAGGAAAACCCATCCCAAAGGAAGGAAAAGGTTGAAGCAGGAAAGGAACAGAGACAGACTGTCCGGGTTCTCCTCTGACATTTGGTAAAACGTAACGTCGTTTCCAAAGAATGAATTTGATTCTTGGTCCTTATAATCCTGTTATTTCGGCTGTTTGGAAAGTGTGGCACTGGGGAACAGGCCTGTGATTGAATTATAATGCCTCTGCATTTTAAACCGGGCTAGGCAAAGAGGCATAATTGAATATGCAGCTAGGAGACATCACAATCAACTGAAGCTTCGTTTGAAAGCCCAGAAGGGTTCGGTTGCCTGGCTGTGTGGCTGTCTCAGTCAAGCTGCTTTCCTGCCACATGGATAGGCCTGCTGCTGACACAGTTAGTGTCAGGAGTCCAGAGCGAGGCAAAACCTTACAAGCAAGGTGATTTAGGGACAACAGGGAGCAAGACCTGTTATTAGAGAAAAGGAGAACAATGTTTTAACGTTTCTGAGGCCAGTACGGGTTGGGTTATTTATAATATTGGTTATTGGATAAAAGACTTCTCCGGTTTCATGACTGAATGGTATAAAACGTATTTTTGCCTACCGGTAGAAAAAGATGAGATCTTAATGTAAAAATTGAAAAACAACTCATCAGTAACAAATGCAATCGCTCCCTCTGGGTTTTTTTGGTTTTTTTTGCAGCTAAAAAGAGTTTTAAAAATCTGCCTTAAAATACAACAGATGGAGACAACTGTATATTGGAAGAGAATTACACAAAACAGGTGCTACTGAGAAGGTGCTATCTTAGATGCTTGCCAATGTTTCAAATTTTGATGACAGGGTTCTTGTGATGATCTCAGCATACCTTCAACTCCTTGGTGCTTATTCCACTCTACTATTCGCTCAAGAATGTTTGGAACAGTAGCATTGATGGCCCTTATCCTCCCATTCCAAACAGCTAACCCATCAGGAGCCCTCCTAAAATCAGAAAACTATTTGGATTTCTCCATAGTTACTTGGCTCTGTTCTTAATCTTTTAAAACTATCTTGAGAACCAGTGTAATATATTGGCTAAGATGAGACCCAGTTCAAGTCTATCCCCAGCCATGAAAATTCACTGTGTAGTTTTGGATCAATCACATTCCCTCTCAGTCCAGCTTATCTCACAGAACTGTTATTCTGGGAATAAACCGGAGATCTCCTTGTAAGCTGACTTGAGCTCTGGGAAAAACGATGGAATAGAAATCTAACCATAAATCAGTTTCTCCAACTTTTAATATTTAGAGAACCTTTCTTGATATTTCAGTCATAAAAATATGAGGCTAGATAAATGATTGCAGGTGTGATAATATATGAAGGCATATATGGTGTGGGATAATGAAGATCACCTATGAATGCAACATGTGGGATGGAATGATCTGTGCAGTGAAGTCTTACATGTGTTGGCTGACCACAATATCTTTGTTCTTTTTGGGGGTGGAGGAACCAGTCTTCTGTCCTGTCAGAGTTTTTTGCAGCACACACAAACAGACTATTAAGCAGGATTCAAAACTTCTTTATATACATAATAACACATAAGGCATAAAATACCCTTGTAGGTTTTTCCATGTTGTAAAGAAGAGAAATACCAAGTACAAACACAGCACAAAATGGAGAAGGCAAAATGGAGGAGGAGAGAAGCTAGAGCCCTCAAGCTTATATACAGAACAATTAAGCCATGCCCAAGCTCCAAACTGTCTCTTATGGCCCCATACAACAAATACTATGTTTCAGTTAGCAAGCAGTCCCCATTGGCTGACCCAGTTGCCATGCCCTATTCCAGTTCATGAATATACTAACATGTCCTAGCGTAAGGTGTGGTTTTTGTCAATAACATGAAGCATTGACAAATCACATGCTAGATTTCGAATATAGTAATGTATATAAACTTTCTCCAGCCTAGTGCCCTGCAGATGTGTTTAGACAGCATTATTTGAGCAGACTGAGGGATTAGGGATAACCTAGTCCAGGGGTGGGCAACTGTGGCCCTTTTACAACCTGTGGACTTCAACTCCCAGAATTCCTGAGACAGCCAAGGTGTCTCAGGAATTCTGGGAGTTGAAGTCCACAGGTTGTAAAAGGGCCACAATTGCCCACCCCTAACCTAGTCCAGTGATGGCTAACCTTTTTGCCATCGAATGCCAGGAGAGGAGGGGGGGAGGTTTATGCACGTGCCCACACCCATAATTCTATGCACCCTGCCCTTCGCATGCGCGCACAATTCCCCACCTGCTCCTGGCACGCGATGGCCTGGTAGGCCCATTTTTCTTTCTTACCTGGCTCCAGATCCTCTCTATGCATCTGCGGAGGGCGAAAACAGCCTTTTCCACTCCTTCGGAGGCCCTCTGGAGGCCCAAAGAGGCCCATTTCCCAACCCTCTGGTGGGACAGGAAGTGATGTTTTTTGCTGTCCCAAGCCTACAGAAACTCCTAGAGTTTCTTCCTGCATTTTTCTAAGAAAAGGAACTGGAGCATCTGAGTCAGCAGCAGTTACTTTCTTTTAACTCTCTCTCTCTTTTTCTCTCTCCTAATTACTCTAAGTACATTTATTACACTTACTGGAATTGACATTTTATATTATCATTTCATATATTATGTTGGGTGGTCAGCAAAAAGAACTCTGAAAAGACTTCCCTTCAGCCTTAGGAAATCAACTTTTCTGACTAAATTGGTAACAAGGCATATCCAACAAATAGCTTTAAATCATTATTAAATAATTATTAAATAGAGTGCAATTCTCAGTTGGCTTCTTAATTGCCTGATGTACTATGCTGTTTATTTAGGCAAACTCAACCTGCTTTTGTTTAGCCTTGCTTTGCATTACATGGGAAGCCAACAGCCCTGACTGGCCATAAAATGTAATGAAATTATACAATTAGTACAGGCTGTCTGCCTGCTGAAAGAGCATTTGATGAATTGATTTCTTGGAGACTTCAAACAGAAAGATCTCTAAAACCATTCAGTTCATAAGAGCAAGTCTTTAGGCAGAGACAAGCTTGTTAAACACAGAATATGGATTTGTCCAGGCTCACTAGCTGTGGCGATGCTTTATATGGTTTTGATTATAGTGGGGGTAGTTAAAGCATGATTCACAAACACACAAGCACTTGAAAATATATAGAGAGAACAAGCAATCCCCCCCCTCATTCTCTCCCCTCCTTTTTCTAGCCTTCATGCAGAAGAGGAGTTATATTCATGAATAGTCCAAGACTTTAAGAAAGTGCATCTCAGATTGCATGGAGACTGCTCTCTCTCTCTCTCTCTCTCTCCCCCCCCTCCCTCCCTCCCTCTCTCTCCCCCACTCCCACTCTCACTCTTACTCTCACTTCCCCTCCCCCAAGTGAAAAGAAATACAGGAAAAATGGAAAAAGAAAGGGTTCAGGAAAGAAAGTGCAAAAAAGAAAGGGGGGGAGAGAGAAATAAATATAAGGTATATGGTACAGATATAAGTAAAAAAATACACTAAAATCTTACTCAAAGATTAATATCTGTGTTATTTCCATAATCCCATATAATTGTAATAATCAAATCCCCAAATCAAGTTTTCATTTCTTTCAGTTTCTCACAAAAGTCCAAAATTGGTTTCCAAGTTGGGGGGGGGGCATTTTGTCAATGTGGTTTCTTTCATCAAGGCTGTCAATTTCATCATTTCTGCCAATTTTATCAGCTTCACCATCTGTTCTTCCATCGTAGGTATTTGTAAATCCTGCCACAGCATTGTGCAAACCATGTTAGGGAAGCTGAACAGACTGTTTCAATGCCTGGGCCGCATAGCTGCATCCTGGAAGTAGCTGCCATTTTGGAGAAGCCACGATTCCTTGTGGCAACTCAGAAAATGGTATCACCCTATAGGGATGCAGCCAGAAGGTACAGAGATGCTGGGGAATAGAATGGCCTGCCTTACTTCCCCAACGTGAGATTCATATCTTCAAAAGATAAATGCATGATGAGTTGTGTGGGGTATGGAGTTGAGGGTGGACCTGGCAGGGTGGGAAGCAGGCTCAATGCTTAACCCAAAGGTGCTTTTTTCAGGAGGCAACTGGACTTTCTTGTTTTCTTTGAAGATGTCTCGCTTCTTGAAGAAGCTTCTTGCATGAGAAGCGAAACATCTTCAAAGAAAACAAGAAAATCCAGCTGACTCTTGAAAAAAGCACCTTTGGGACAACCATAACCTGGATGACTGAGAATCTCCATAGACATTTATGCTTAATGCTTAAATGGTACATCAGTCATCAATATTGAATATTGTCTGAATATTGAATATTGTCTAAAATGAAAATAACAAAATATGAAAATAACATTCGAGGTACAAAAAAAATTCCATTTTAATCACCGAAATTCTTCCCAACAATGACAAATGTATTTTCTCCATCTCTCATACAGAGAGATATTAAATTATGGAACTTTGTTCCAGTTCATAATTTAACATAGTTATTTGAAACAACATATAATTCCTATTAATGAAATTAACCCTCAAATATTTAACCATTTTTCTCAATTTTAAAACCAGATTTCTTCATCAAAACATCTTGATCTTGTGCAGCCATATTTTTAACCAACATCTTTGTTTTCTGGTTATTAATCTTAAACCTAACATGCCAAAATAATATTTTTTCATCAAAAGTTCAATCCCTTCCAGGGGGTTCCTGCAAAATCAAAACCAAATCATCAGCAAATGATCTCAATTTAAAGCTTCTATTTTTAATTTTTAGGCCCATTATCTTCTCATCTTGTCTAATGTCTCTTTTCAAAACTTCAAGGACCAAAATAAACAACAGGAGACAAAGAATAAACTTGTCCCCCCCCCCCGGATATTACATGGTTTAGTCAAATTACCATTAACTATGATTTAAACCTTTTATGATGCATTTATCGGCTTGATTCTATTGAAGAAAACTCTCTCAAAAGTCCATGTCTTTCAGCACAAAGAAGGACCAGTTCAAATAGTGAAAACCTTTCTTGGCATCTAAAAAACATAATGTGGACTAAACAGAGATGAATAAATCCAAAGTGATTAAGAAATGAGAAGCTTGGTTCAAGTGTCCATAAAATTGGTTGTGAATTTGATAAGATTTCCTGCCCACCCCCCTTCTGCTCAATTTACAGGCCAACCAAGGAAACCCACAAGGTTCAAGTGGGCTAATTTTGGTTTCCTCTTTCAATCTGGAGAAAGAAGACACCCCCTACCCCATGTAGGGAGCAAAAGAAGCTTGTTGTTGTCTCTGAAAGTATGGCGGTATCTAAGCCACCATTTTCCTCACAAGAAGTCCAATTGTTCATTCTTTCATGGAAACCAATGGGAGTAGAACAGCTCCTCTTCTAGACTCCTAGTTGAATATCTGGTGGTAAGGGGAATCAGAAAGCAATAACAGCATATATTTTATCTTTGCTACCTAGTTCATATCTTCACACATTCATATGGGTGACTGAACTGCATTTAACACTTGTATTTTAAAACACTGGATAATCTGGGGATGACCAGTGTCTTCATTACTTGAACAATTGCCTCAACATGACAATTGAGGTGTGGTCAGTATGCTATATCATGTTAAGTCTGAATTAAAACTGCTATCTTTTGTTTTGTTTTATTTTGTGCTGCTGATGAAATGCAGGCAGGCAGGGAAACATAGACCTTACTTTGTCTTCCAACAAACAGAAACTATAGTGATTGCTTGATAGATGGTAATTGGCCTGAAAATGAAAAATGAATAAATAAATAAACCTTTTCACAACCTAAATCTTACACAGACTCAGTCATATAGATTTTTTTTTCTCATTTAGAGATTTAGAGTGGAGAAAAATATTTTTTGAGGAATGAGGGACAATCTCAAACTCCTTATCACTAACATGCTAGATATATACTCATGTTGTGCTACATATCTGACACTCAGCGATATGTTTTATAAAAGATTCCTTGCTCTTCCTGCCCTACCGCGAAAACCATCATAATGAAGATTAGGTTAGTCCAGGCTGGATATTCACATTAGCTCTTAGAGGTGAAGGAATAAAAATTAATCCGTCTTCATTTTTAGACAAATAATTTTAGATTAGAAGAGAGCCCAGCTTGAAGGCTAAATCCACATTTTTTAGGTTGTTATAATCAATCCCACTAAAATGTGTTCATTAGGAGAAAATTCACAATAATTTATATCACAAATTTATATCACAAATAATTTATATCACAAATTAGGGATCCATTTTATGTGGAAACATAACTTGCAAAAAGTGGGCAAGATTTGTGGGAAAAGAATTTCATGAAGTCTATATGAAGTCTATATACCTATAAGAGAAATAATACAGTATTACAGAAATACAGATGACATCATACAGGTGTTTTAAGATACAAGCATTAAGTGCGCTTCAGTAACCCATTTGAATGTGTGACATTTGTTTTGATGAAAATGAAAACTAGGAAAAATGAAATTGATAGAATAATCATTCATTACACCGGTCTTATTGGCACCCAAAGAATAAACTACAATCAAAACAACAAAATGGTTGATTAAGTTGGAACGAAGGGTCAGGACAATATCCTGAAATTATGATTATATGCTACATTCCCACTCGGTCTTCCTATCCCCAGACACATTTTGCCTATAATCTTGTACTGAACTTGTGTGGAAAATCCATCCTTTTAACACTGGCAACGCAGGTACAAAAGGTTAATGTGTGTTAAGAGATAATCGATCTACATTAAGTGATATTGAGCCTGCACCCCTATTGAACGGGAGACATGATAGAAGCGCAAGTTAACTTGAGAAAGAAAGATGAACCGCTCTCAAAGTTTCTAGATTCTCCTGCTGTGAGATCCAATGGATGTACCTCAGTTTTTAGCGATATTGCAGTGATAAGAGAGACAGAGTACTGTGATATGGAATTGATATCTAATCTATAAGGCGCAACCAGGATTCTATTGGCTACATGTTGGAATAGAAGCAAAGTTGAGGAAGAGTGGTCAAATATTTAAGAGAGGAACTGCTGCTACATACACTATAGAGAGGTTTTTGTTTTTTTTTTAAATCACTTTTGCGTGCGCAAACACAAACACACACACACACACTTTTCTTTTTTTGGAATGCATGTAGCAAGACACACATTCTCATTGATACAAATCAGCATCTTTGTGGCAAGACCATGATTCTAGAAGGTCCCCCAGTGAAAACGCACCAGAGAAATCCTTCGAAAGCCGAAAATTCTTTTATTTTAGAAAGATTTAAAAGTACAATATCTATATTTATTGCACTAATTTTAACGTGTAACAATTTATCTTACGTTTTCATTTTTTAAAAATGCCTTGCATTGTATTTTATTTCTCCGCCGTTGTTTTCCAAAATTAGCTACATTAAAATAATGCTGAATAAGGCTTTAAAACACTGGAGCACCCTATCCAAATTTGTTATTAAGATTATACATTCTTTGTTACTGCTTTTAGAAATTGCTTGCTCATTATACTTGTATGTTTTATTGATTATATGATATGGTTTTATGCTTATACTGACTGCGGCCCTGGGGACTGTTAGCAGATGAGTGAGATTTACAGTTGGTTGCCATTAAATGGGCGACTATAATATAAAGGGAGGGAGGGGGAGATGGAAAATATGCTGAGAGAACCGAAGGCTGTCAGAGTTCCTGGACATCCACAAGATAAATTGGGATTCAAGAAGTCTGAGCAGAATAAGCCCCTGGAACTAGAAAGGAATTGTAATAGAGAAAATCTACCCTGCCTTATTCCAGCTGTAGAAAGTTGAACAGTCCAAAAAGATGATAAACAAAGGTTTAGAGCTCTACTTCCAAATGGGACTGCAGTAGGTTCAGTGATGATATTGAGGTGTGACCAAATACAACAGAGAAAGAGGTAGCTTGATTCTACAGGTGATCCTTGCTTAATGACCAGTCATTTACCAACCTTTTGAAGTTATGATGGACCACTTCAAAGCTACTTACAATTCAGCTCTGTGGTTTTGACAACTGCAACCCGATCCCCACAATTATCTAATTACATTTTAAGCACTTGGTAACCGGCTTGCATTTATGGATGTTTGCAAGGTCCCAAAGTCATGTGTCTGTGACTTTTGGTGGTTTTTTGCCGGTTTCCGGCATTTATTTCTGGTTTCCGGCAAAAACAACCCCCTCATCCACTGAAGAAAATGGGTTTGCTGAATGCCTGCTGCATTCACTGTTGCAAGAAAGGTCATAAAATTGCAGTCAGGTGCTGACCCACTTAATGACTTCCACAGCTTATGATCCTAATGCTGGGCTCAGTTACGGTTGTAACTCGAGAACTACTGTATTGCAGTCTCACTTTTCCTTCACACAATATCTAAGGCAGCGTCTGCCATGTCAGAAATGGTATTGGTTTTCTGCCTTGGGTTACAAAGATGCAGATTGTGTGATTGTTAGAAGAGATGCCTCGGGTCAGGATGGAATAAAGGCACCAAACCCAGCACACCAGAAGGAGTTGGGAGCCTTTTAACCAACAACCCTGCACTGATTTTAGAGGTGGAGGGGCAATTTTGTTTGTTTAGTCAAATCTATTTCATCCAGTTTATAAAGACACCAACTCTAGTCATTTTGGAGGGCTTATAATAAAAGCAGCCCATGAATTTCCTCCAATAAAGCAGCAAGATCGGATAAAAGTAACAAAACCACAAAAGCAGCTAGGCCTAATAATAAACATATAACTAAAACGAATTCTTGGGACCTGGAAAAACCTTGTTTAAAGGAAGACAGGATTGGGGCAATACAAACTTCTGGTAGAATACCACCTCACTCTTTGATGGTGCCATAAGAGAGAAGGCAATGCAATCCCATCCAGAACAAAGATGGTAAAAATCCCATATACCTTGATAGAGCCTTGATAGTACAGTGGTATACGCACCCTGTTATTAACACAGCTGCCTGCAATTTCTGCTGGTTTGAATCTCTCCAAGGCTCAAGGTTGACTCAGCCTTCCATCCTTTCTAAGGTAGGTGAAATGAGGACCCAGTTTGTGGGGGCAATAAGCTGACTTTGTATAAAATATACAAAAGTATGAAGGCTATTGCTTAACGCATTGTAAGCTGCCCTGAGTCTCCGGAGAAGGGCGGCATATAAATCAAATTAAAATATATATATATATATACCAGAAGAATGAAGAACCCACATTCACTCTCTCTTGTTAGGGTTGAGTTTAAGCCTTTCTTCCCCATCCAGATGTTCACAGTCTGCAGACAGATAAGACAAAATCTTGGTAGCATCACTTGGTCAGTCTTGGATGCACACTGATAATATTATACCCCGTATTGACAAATAACTTCAGTGATTTCATCTAGAGGTTAAATAAGAGAGATGAGAGGGTCAAGCCCTGAGGCAACTTGCAGATAAAAGGTTGAAGGCTCAACTTCTCCCTTCTGCCAAAATTGATTGCTCTCCTTTCTCTTGGGCCGCTTACAATCTCAACATCATGCTTTATATTCCTAATCTCCATAGCTCCTAATCTCCACCATGATTGAGGATATCAAAAGCTGCTGAAGGATCAAGAAGAACCACACTCATCCTGACTCCACTAGATATTATTTGGAAGTATGTTCAATGCCTTCTCTGTACTGTGCACCACAACCTCACTCAACTAAATATTCACCATTCCTTCAACCCATTCTCACATATACTATGCACTATGTATCATTTCCTTCCTCTCAAGAAATTTTAATGAATGAGGAAGGGCATGGATTTAATAAACAGATGGTTATGTTGATAGAACTCAGGATCTTGTCCACTTCCTCTGGAATTATAGAGTCAAAATCCTCTGAGATGACACCCGCCGCGCGGGTGGTGATGGGAGCGATGTGGCGCTCCCATGTAACGCCTCTCCTGCGCGAGCTGCACTGGCTCCCGGTGGTCTTCCGAGTGCGCTTCAAGGTTTTGGTTATCACCTTTAGAGTGCTCCATGGCTTAGGACCTGGTTATCTACGGGACCGCCTGCTACCACCAATAGCCTTCCACCGACCAGTACGCTCCCATAGAGAGGGGCTCCTCCGGGTGCCGTCGGCCAAACAATGTCGACTGGCGGCCCCCAGGGGGAGAGCCTTCTCTGTGGGGGCACCTACTATCTGGAACGAGCTCCCCCCCGAGATACGGAGGATTCCGGATCTGCGTACCTTCCGTCGCACGCTTAAGACGTTCCTATTCCAGCAAGCCGGCCTGACCTAAACTTCTCCTCTTTTAAATGGGAATTTTAAATTTGGTTTTAAATTATTGGGGTTTTAAATATGGTTCAGCCAAATTTATTTAATTTGTTTTATCTCTATTTTAAATTTTGTATTTATATGTTTATTTTATGGCTGTTCACCGCCCTGAGTCCTTCGGGAGTAGGGCGGTATACAAATTTAATAAAATGAAAAATGAAAATGAAATGAAATGACATGACCAAGTGAGGCTTCAGTCATTCACTAGGATTTGCCTACAAAACTGAGGAGATATGAAGCTATCAGATAAGTACTATTGGCTAGAAAGGACAATGCAGTTCACCTGAAGTTTTTTTCCGAATACTAGAAACAAGGAATGAAAACCTTTCCTATAGACTTTGGAAATGTTTCTGATCTAGAAATAGTCAGAAAAGCTACTGGTCAATCTGTTTTATTTTCACTATGAAATCAGAACTCCTGATGGATGGAAAGCTTGATTGTCTGGAGGTAGCCAAAGTGAAACATTACTTTCATAAATACAGTATAAGTTTTTCAAAGTCACCTGATCAAATGTGAGATTTTAGTGCTTTATGTATTTTCAGTCTGTTATGGTACTGGAGTACGCTTGTTTGCTCTTTTAAGTTAAGTGTCAAGAATATGACACAATATTATTTAAAGAATCACATTTGATTTTTCCTAACCCAGTGCTTCTCACCCTTGATAACTTTAAAATGTGTGGGCTTCAATTCCCAGAATTCCCCAGGCACTCAAACAACAGACAACAAAATTTCACTGAGCTTATTATTCTAGGTAAGCAGGTCTAGAATTAACAACAACTATGAATGGTTTTAAAAAGAATAGGAAGAGTTTGGACTAGTTTGTATCTACCTCTGTGTAATAGTATAGAAAGTAGTGATGTTATGCAACCATCTGCCCATTCAAAATTATGCCAATAGGACATGTGCTGACATTCAAATAAGAGGATGAAAGATTTGATGATTAAAAATCCAAAATACTGTGTAATATTTGTCATAAAATATACTTCACTGAAACAATATCTTTTAAAAAAGAGATGAATAGGAGAGATTCCTTACAGAGGACGTATTGGAAACAGACATCCCCACCCCCCCGGGGATTTCATGAAGATTAAGTATATTTTACAAACTCTTTCAATACAAAGTTGCAGTGCAGTATTCCATTGTGACCAAGGCATTTCATTTAAGCAGCGATATTTCTTTCCTCTGCTCAAAATATCTCCTCTTGTGACTATGACTTTTCGTCCCTTTCAAAATTTCATGCTTCTGCCTTAATTTGCTGCCACCATTTATCAAGAGACACTGTTAAGTCTTCAAGAGTCGCTTGAAATGGGGAGAGCAGCATTAGGTGTGAACTAAACGTTCTCATTCGAGAACTTTGGTTTAAAAGTTCAATACATATGGCTGCAGGGGTGGAGAAAATTTAGGAAATGCTATTTTGTCAGGTGGCTAGAAGGAAAAAACCTCTGGAAAGAAATACATTTCTGGTATGATTCAATATTTGTGGTACAAGTAGAATGACATGTACTTCTTGCTTAAAATAAATGTGTACAATTGTAGAAGATTTTCTGATGGCATCAATGGCATTTCCTTGGAAGGAAATCAGACCCACCAGCATTCTTCTTCTTCAGAAAACCCTGGAGTACAGGTGCCTCTGGAAGAGGAGATCATCAATCACTAAAATAATTTTATGGAATGCTGCTTAAAAATAAATAAATTCCATAATTTTTGCAACAATCTGGTAGTTTTGTGATTGTTTTACCACAGCAATATGGTTTTAGTGATCAATGGATACCCAGTTTATTATTTATTTCTTTACTTAGTAGCTTAATTGCTGCCCCATCCCGATAGCTTTCGGTAGCTTATCTAAAAATAGAAATATATTGCAATAAAACCTGGCAGCCCAAAACATTAAAGTAACCTTGGAACTGTGCTAAAGAACCTGAAAACAAAGTCCTTAAGCATAGCCGGTCCCAGAGATGTATCCCAGAAAATAAATAAAAATAAAAGAAATAACAAGTGAATATTAACTGCAACTTAAAAGGAAAGGGATCCCAGCTACATACATAGTATTCTGGTATTTAACTTGCTTAGTTTGTTTTTCAGCATGTAACATTTTAATGCTTGTACCTGTTTTAATGGTATTTGTAAGGCACACAGAGTCACTTGACAGTCCGATGGGTGGCATATACATTAAACATACATACATAGCATTTAAGATGAGGCAGAGGGAGGCAGGAGGCCCACCTCCATACATGATTCTAGCCTATTTAATAGTTGCCAATAGCATTTTCCAATATAACCTTGTAAGTGTGCTAGCAATAGCTTTATTAAAAATAAAAAAGGACATTAGTGCTACAGTGGAACTATTATGTTCTACACAAATGTTCAGTGACATCTTGTAGCCCTGCTTATTTTTCTTTTCTTTAGAGGATGATATTAAATGAATGTAAGGGAAAATGTTATTGCACACTGCATGAATACAATTATTCTGTGACTAAACAATGTGACTTTATAAAATGTGCATAAGTGTTGGTAATAAACATGACAAAATATCGCTGCAGCTTGCTTGATTAAAGCATGCTTCTCTGCCAAGACAATATTTTCATTGTTTCTTTTGTACTCATCCTTCAGCTGTCATGTTGCGAGGCACTCTCACGCTTGTATTTCAGACCACATATAATTCTATTTTCTGGATGCTTCTCCTAGATCAGGAGTGTCCAACCTTGTCAACTTTAAGACTCCTGGACTTCAACTTCCAGAGTTCTGGGAGTTGAGGTCCACAGGTCTTAAAGCCACTAAGGCTGACACCTCTATTCTAGATGATGATTAATCTTGCACCCCATCCTTTAATACATTATCAAGGTGGCATTTCAATCTCAAAACATAATACAACAATTAAAGAGATAAGATATATACAAAATAGCAACTATAGCAACCTTGGTAGGAGGCACTAAAAAACAGATAAGATAAGAAAACAGATCATATTGAACATGTAAACCTCAGAAGAGAGTCCTGACCTACTGCCATGAGGACATTAGGTAAATGCCAGATGAGCCTCTTCTTTGAGCAGCAGCTTCAAATCCAGGAAAACATCCATACTGATCCAACTGTGCATCAGTTCTGACCAGGAAGTGATACTCCATTCAGTAATAAAAATGGAAAATCCATGGGACTAGGAGAACCAGAAACTCATAGTCACCAAATCTTATCAACCTATTCCTCCTCATCCAGACACTAACAACCATTAGTCTTTGTTCAGTCTGGGATTCAAAATATACAATAGTTATCATTAGCATTGTTAGAGACAGATAACCATGTATGTGAAACAGAAATGATAGAGATAGATAGATAGATAGATAGATAGATAGATAGATAGATAGATAGATAGAGAAAGAGAGGTAGATAGGCAGGTATATAGATAGAGATAGAGATAGATAGATAGATAGATAGATAGATAGATAGATAGATAGATAGATAGATAGATAGATGGATGATAGATAGATGATAGATAGATAGCTAAATCACGATAGATAGACAGATTGATTGATTGATTGATCGATCGATCGATAGTTAGATAGCTATCAGTACTAAAAATGGAAAATCCAGGAGAACCAGAAACACACTAGCTAGCTAGCTAGATGATAGATGATAGATGATAGAGAGAAAGAGAGATAAATAGATAATAGACAGAGACACACACAGATGATATATACAGAAGAAGAACCAGAACCATTGCAGCATTACCATCCAGAGGTTGGTAATGAGCGATTTGAAGGCAAACAGTCTGAGATTAAATCCAAACAAGGCAGAGGTGATATTGTTGTCAGTAGAAAATCTAGATGAGATAAGAGATAAGATAACTTTTATTGACATTTTTTTTACTGTGAGCACACTGGCACACATTAAAAATGACATTCTGTTGCCTGCTGGCTTAAGAGTTGGGATTTGGTTTGCCTGGAATGGCATTGTCTCTCAAAGATCATGATCTCAGCCTGGAGGTACTTGTTGGCCTTCTGCTTCTGATTTTCAGGTGATAGCAATAGCAACTAGTTTACAAGCCCACTCCCTTCTAGTACTGATGATGTTACCTAATTGGGTAATAAAATGTCTGCAAAAAAGCAACCAAGCTCAGCGAACACCAAAGAACCTGCAATTCAACTCTGCTCTACAAGTATCCATTTTTATCGATAACACGGTTTGTTTATTAAGGCATCGTATTGGAAAAGGGAGCCCAAGTCTTGCTCCTACCATATTCTTTCCCTAATTCTTTGCCCTGGCAGCAGAAACAAGGCAGTTCTTTCAAACACATCGACCGTTTCGAAAAAGTCAACATGTTTTAATAGAAATGTGACGCATGCTCAGAGGACAGAGCCGTCCTAATGGATTGGTACAATGCATCAAACGATTATGGGCCAAAAGCAATGACCTAACGAGGGGCAGTTAGGGATTTGTTGATAGACTTCATTTAAGTCAAAAGCAACTGCACCTTATTGACGCATCTTAAACCAGAAGACTGGTTTATATTTTGCCATTTTTCCCCCCTCTGTTTCACTGAGGCGTTAATGGCAAATCTTAATGATAAAACGATAGATAGGTAACTAAGAGGTAAATCAATTTTATGTATTTCATTTCATTTTATTTACTAGATCAGATTGCATAACATCTATGCATTCCATTCCTTCCATTATCCACTGCTTACTTTATTGGTACTTTTTATAGTACATTTATCATATTGTATAATATGAATACTGTTGGAAGACCTGAAAGCTGAAAACCAGGTTGGGGACAGATCATACTGCAGGAAGTTTATCTTTCTGGTCACTAAGAATGGATACTCACTTGGGGGCATATTAACAGTCAGTTGTATTAATATTTTGAGATGTTTTACTGAGATATCTTACATATTTAAAAACTATATGTTTGATGCGTCAAAGCTTCTAGCAATCTAACAGAAGCACCTTTCTCCCCCCTGTTTGATGCCTTTCAGATATGTTAGTTTTCAATTCCCTTAATTCTCAACTACCAGAGCTAACAGACATGGCTTAAATCATGTTCCAGGTAAATCAATATATAACAATCCCCGGTGTGTGTTAACATTCACCACTGGGAAGCGCATTCCTGACCTTCATTAGTGAATACAGAGTTCTCCATTCCTAATTCTTAACTATGAGAAGCATTGTATTCGGTTCTTACATTTGGTTACCCAGTTCAGTTGTAAGGATAGCTATAGTCAAGGGATATTTACCTTAACTGATGGGTAAATCTAACATGATGCAGTTGTTCTCTTGGGTTATTTTAAGAATTGGAAAGGAGCATCCTAGTGACCAGTTCTGAGATATATAACGAATAAAAGCCAAAGAGGTGATTAAGGAAGGATAAGGGAAAAAAAGAACTAAATTTGCCTTCTAGAGAACCTGCTAGTGTACTAACAGTCCCTATTTACAAAACATAGGTAATAGAGTCCACCATGTAAAACAGGAATATTTCATAGGATGACACTCAACTCCTTTTCCCTGACTTCTGCAGAAAAGGAGCATTTTTAACCACAGGCATTTAAACATGCGTTATATTTGATTGCATTCTGAAAGGGTACATTTTCCAAATACATGCTATTGCATTTTCAGAGCATGTGGGTTATAAATTGGTTTGACAGTTCGGTATTTAAGATATAGGTTAACTCCTGCTTTTATTTTCATATATTTCATCAAAACAGCAGGAAAATGAGACAGAAAGGCTGGCCTGCCAGCAATTATAGAGAAACAGAGAAAACCTGCCTCGAATTCACGTGACGAATGGCTAGCCTGGAAGTGTGGACTTAAGGGTTGACCAGACATCAATAAAGAGAAACAAATATGATATGAGCTTCAAGACAGATTAGGATACTTGGCTGTGCAAATAGGAAATATTAAAATAATGTGTATAGCCTGAATGAGAAACAGCAGGTGTTTTGCTTGTACAAATTATGGAACAAAGCTTAGAGGAAGGGTGTGGGGAAAAGGTAGAAAGAAAGGAAAGAAAGAATGAAAGTTGAAAGACCATGTTACATGTCCATCATGAAGAAAGGAAGGGAGGGAGGGAGGGAGGGAGGGAGGATAATCTTGCCCAAAATATTGTAAAAGTGAAAGCAAGAATACTGGTGGCATAATTTTGGCAAATATTAAGGACAGAGTTCTTGGCAGCACTTGGCACTAGTTACAGGAGATGAGAAGAGCTGGTGACATGTTTGATACTCCAAGAACTATATACTATGTGTGGAGGTAAAAATGGAAGCTGCTGTTTTTGGCAGAGGACAGCAATGAGTGATTGTATAAAACTATGTAGCGCTGCTATAGGCAGAGACATCTTTGTAATTCTTTATATTCTAAAAATAAGAAAATGAAGCAATATGTTTCTCTATAGTCTAGATTTAAACACAGACTGAATTGACTTAATAATGACACTGAGGGAATGTTACAGCATATAGGTCTTTTTTTTAATTAGATTATTTTCTTTCCTTCTGTTATGTTTATTTGAATGTATATACAATTTTTCTTTTTATCATATAACCACTATTGCATTTTTGCTGTAGTAATAGATGTATTTCACTATTCAAATAAAATAATATCAATAAATAACAACAATAACAACATCTTTACACCCCAAGAAATTGTGACTGGCCTTAGTATGACATGTCAGTGGCTTCTGAAAAGAATATTTAATTCTCACCAGAATGATCCCAGTTGAAGAAATTGTGAAGTCTGTGGGGAAAACATTATATTGGATCCTGTCTGAAGAAATATGTCTTCCAACATATATTGTTGGTGACACAGGACAGGCAGAAAAGGAAGTAGAAGGCAGAAAATGAGCTATGTTAAAGGGAAATTCTTATACTGACAATTAGGGGAGTTGCTTATTAGATATTCAAAGTATCACTAAGAGCTACATTTCAATTGATGTTGAACTTATTGTTGTCAAAATACTTTGATCTTCTTAATAGTGTCTTTTCTTTTGTCCCAACCCAGAATGAATGGCAACCTCTAAGACTTGGTATGTGACCTTGATAGTATATTGGCTTTGATATCTACTGAAATGGACTGGGAAGCAATTTTGAGAGACTCTGAAATATCTTTGGGCTTCTTGTTTGTCTTATTGAGTCAACATTTTGCTACATTTACAGGGGAAAGAAGTCTTGAGATCCTCAGAAATAAAACGAACTCTCCAATTCCATTGCAGACCTTTTGCAACACACCTGGCAGTTAAAGGCGATGGTCCCTCAAACTTTCCCTTTTTTTGAAGTACAGTATGTTGGGTTCCATAAATTTATTTTCTTCACCTAAAAGCTTCCTCAATCCCTCCTGCCTGAAATTAATCAACATTTGACAGTACACTTGTTACAGTCTGTTCCAGGTTGTAACAACTACAGTTGCCTAAAGTGATGTCTCCACAGTCTTCCTAGATAATATTCGGAAATTCTTCAAAAGTTACCCATCCTCTTTTAATGTTTTCATGGTCTTCCAACATTTTTTATGAAGATGAGAATGGCCCAGGTGTCTACTTCTCATGTAATCTCATTGCTGCAATGTGAATATAATCTGAGGAAATCTTAAGCTTCTTATTGTTGAACAGGACCAATAAAAATATTGGCAGAAGAAGGTGGCTAAGAATATAATGTTAGAACAATAGTGAGCTGAGAGTCAATATGTGGAGGAGGAAGAGCTCTCTTAAAGTAATTGGAAATTGCAATAATGGTGTATTATTTTTGCTATTAAGATGGCTATTGAGTGGCTGTAGTTAATAGGTCTGGCCATTCCTCACCTTTAAATAAAACTATAACATTCCCCCCCTTCCCAAAAAGTAAAATCTGAGTTTGATTCCAAAGAATTGATATCTGTCCTTTGCTGGAACCTACAAAACATTTCCGACACACACAGACATGGTTTGTGTGTTTGTTTGTTTGCAGAAGCAAACATGGCCATTGCTTTCATTCAGAGTATTTATTGAGAAGATAAAGTGATTGATGTTTTGAGCCTTATTATTAAGCTGCTATTTACAAACCCTGCAACTGTGTTAAGATCTGAAATAGAATTATTATGGACAAAGGCAAGGGTGAGAAATTATATCTTTAGTGAGCCTTTAGTGAAGAAATTGGTCCATACTAAGTTCATTTAACAGTATTTCATATCTTCCAAACTCAAATTGTGTAGCATGCAAAACAATTTATATTTTATCTGTACCATCTAATTAATTAAATGGCCCCAGAGTAGCAGACTCACAAATCTCGTTAATAGCTGAATACTGAAATAAAGGCTGCTCACCCTTACTAGAATAATATTTGCATATCCCCACCTGTGATGGGTAATAAGTACCTGCCACAAATCAGAATTATGAATTTTGTACGCCTAACAAAACCGCAGGGGAAATTATACCTCAGACATTCCATAATAATTGCAGTTAAGCTGTTTAGTGCCATCCACTTATTCTGCCTGAAGTATTTAAAACAGCAACAGTTGTAAATGAATTCAGGCGCATATCCAAAGAAGGCTGTTTTTTTTTTTTAAAAAAAGTTCCCCCCTGTCTTGCCATATGTATTTATCCTTCTAAAAAGGTTCAGCTGCACACTGTAACACCCACAGTTAGACATCTGATAATAAAATGGAAAAAGAGGACTTGGGATCCTGGTCATTTTTAAAGACTTTTGTTCTGTCTAAAACAATGAAAGGTAGAGAATGCCCCAAACTGTATTTGTTTAAATCAGTCACAAAAAGCTAACAGAAAACTGTATAAACAAACAGAGCTAGTAGCTTGAATTAACAGGGCTTTCTTTTCCAAATCATCTAAATTCTGCAGGGGAGACTTAAGAGTAAAATGTTGCACACAGCTACGTTACATGTAGATTTCTTTCTTTCTGTATTTTTTTTTTTAAATCATCCAGGGAATTATGGTTGGTAAGGGCAGACAGGCAGAAGTTGCCTCTGGTTTGTTTATTTTCTTGTCAGGAGAAGAAACCATATCTTGGAAAGCAGCCAAAATGAAAAAGCTCTGCGATGTTTGCAGTTTGACTTCCTGACTGGAACTATAAAGGAATATACAGACAAAAAATGGGTTCTTATATTCCATATAGCAGAAAGCATGCCAAGGATTCTAAAGCACTCCAATCTACAAAGCTTATTAAGGCAAGCTGTTTTAAATAGATCTGTTGTTGTTGTTAAACATACTTTTGAAAGGTTAGTAGAAAATAAGATGAAAACCTTCAAATAAAGTTTATTTCAAACTTAACACCAAGTAACAAAAATGGGGAAACTTGATATTCATGATAACGAAATAAGAATTTCTGTATACACTGGCAAAGCTGAAATATACTAACAAGATATATCAGTTTGTACATTAAGAAGTCAATGTGGAAGAAAAAATTGCTTGTTTTCTAGAAATGGATTGGAGCCAGGAGGATGTGTATGTGTGCGTGTCTCTCTCTCTGTGTATATCTATATCTATATCTAAATCTAAATACACACACATACACACATACACACACATATATACATACACACACACACACATATATACATATATACATACATGCATACATACATCTTCTTGCCCAACACTCAAGTTTCAGGTGAAAGAAAAGGAAAAAACCCATCTTTTATTATTCTATAGAATTCTCTCCTACTGAATTCCCCAGGCAGAAATATTGGATCCTAGATCTTTGACTAGGAGCCAAGTGAAAGCATCTGAATTAGCAATAGCAATAGCACTTAGACCTATATATCGCTTTACAGTGCTTTACAGCCATCTCTAAGCAGTTTACAGAGTCAGCATATTGGCCCCAACAATCTGGGTCCTCATTTTACTGACCTTGGAAGAATGGAAGGCTGAGTCAACCTTGAGAAGGTGACAATCAAACTGCTGGCTGTGGGCATAATTAGTCTGCAATAGTGCATTCTAACCACTGCACTACCAGGGCTCTTTTAAACTCAGAAAGGAAATGCATAACAATGCTGAAAATAAATTCAGTCCAAAAGAAAATAATCAGGGATGTCATCGCCTGAATTAAAAAAAAAAGAGAGGCATAATTAATTTGTAATAGAAGTAAAAGCTTCAATAGATAATAACCACCCCGCACCCACAAATGCTATTTTCCATTAATGGTGATGCCAATCAGATCTCTCCAAATTTAGATTTCTCTCAAATAAATGATACCTTATCTATTGTATCAACTTGACTGTGATTAAAGCAAGAGATGCAGAAATTCCTATGGAAGTCCTGCATTAATTGAACGAATCACAAAGAATAGAGATTCTCTTAGATATACAGTAGAAAATATTATTTTAAAAGTTTTTCTTGAGACTGTTAATTTGTTCTAAACAGCCTCCATGAACTAAAGAAAAAGATGGGTGCCATGAAATTCTATACACATTTGATTCATAAATAAAATAAAATACCCAAAATAATTGTGTTGCAATATTTTCAGGATCAGACTCAATAAAGATAATAGAAGTTAGAGATTTAAATATATTTTTCTTTAATCATAATAGGCATTCTATATTCGCTGAATATTCAAGATAGAAGCAAGTAAAATGGGGAGGATGGCTCCTTATATATACAAGGGGTGGAGCCAGGAATGGGAGTGGTAAATTATGAATACATTAAAGTCCAAAGAATAAGTTAACCCCTGATGTTCCATATATACATTATTTACACATTAGAGAATAAGGCATTTACATCTGACAAATCCCCCTCTAAATGCCGGTTCGTTATACAACACCAGTTACATTCAGATTCAGGACAATATAATACATATAATTTAGAAGTTAAATATTTGTGTTGTTTAGAAGGTAAGGGTTTTGTTAATATGTCAGCTAATTGTTCAGAAGTATCACAATGTATTGCTTTGATGAATCCGTCTTGAGATAGTTGTCTCACGTGCTTAAATTTTATATCAATATGCCTGGACCTTTGTCCAATTGCATCGGATCTAGATATTTCAATGGCCGCTTTATTGTCTTCATGCATAATAAATGGTAAAGTAGGTTTCTTCCAAACATCTGTGATCAAATCATTGAACCATACAAGGTTATTTGCAGCTTTAGACAAGCAAACATATTCCGCTTCTGTGGTAGAAGTGGCTACCAGTTCTTGTTTACCAGTGTACCAGTAAACTGGACAATCGTTCAATAGAAAAACATAACCAGAGGTACTCTTTCTGCATGATGTATCACCAGCCCAATCTGCATCAGCATAACAAGTAATTTTTGGTTCTTTGTCATTATTGGGTTCCAATATTAAACAAAAATCTAATGTACTTTTCAGATATCTTAAAATTCTTTTGACAGCTTCCCAATGATACAAGGTTGGTCTGCTAACATATCTTGACAATAAATTGAGAGGTAATGCAATATCTGGCCTAGTCCAATTAGATATATAAAGGAGTGAACCTATAACTGATCTGTAAAATGTGTTGTCTTTAAACTCAGGGGAAGATTCATCAATGTTTCTGAGAAAATCAGTTTGCATAGGTGTGTCACATGTTTTGGCATTATTTAAGTTACATTTGTTTAGGAGTTCAATGATTTTATCTTTCTGAGTAAGTTTGAATCCCCTTTTTGTTTTGTTAATTTGTACACCAAGGTATTTGTTCACTCTACCTAGTGATTTTAATGAGAAGTGTTCGTTTAACTTATTTACAAAGATTTCCCTGCTCTCTTTATGCTTTCCAATATATAAAATATCATCAACATAAATTAATACAAATTCAATATGATCATTACTCTTTTTTACAAAGAAACAGTTATCAGCAGTGGTGGCGTTGAAATCCATGGTCTTAAGTACTTTTACCAAACAATCGTACCATCTTTTGCCAGATTGCTTCAATCCGTACAGACTCTTATTTAATAACCAAATTTCGTTCTTATTAGTGTATTGACTGTGTGGTGCTCTTACATATATTTCCTTATCTAATTTTGCGTGTAAGTATGCAGTCTGTATGTCATATTGAAACACGTCCAGATTGAGTGCAGATGCTACTACAAGAGCTGTTTTGACACTCTCTGTTCTCACTGTTGGTGAATATGTGTCAGTATAGTCTTCTGGATATTTTTGTGCATAACCTTGTGCAACTAGTCTGGCCTTGTATAAGGTATTACCTCCTTCTAAATTCTTAATTTTATAAATCCACCTGGTACCTATAATTGTTTTATCCTTAGGTGCGATCGCAGGTGTGAATACATTTAATCCTTGTAAACTTTCCATCTCTTTTTCCATAGCTAGTTCCCATTTTTCTCTTTCTTCACGGGGAAGTTTCAATACTTCCTCATATGTATTAGGTGTTATTTGTTCTTCATCCATATGCATTATGTAATCTTTGTATTTATTTGGTATTTGGTTTCTATTGTTTCTAATATTTCTTTCAGGTTTGCTATGGTTGTCATGCAAATATCTAGCTTCCTTTTTTGTTAATGTGTCTGTCTTTATTTTATGCTGACTATTTGTCCAAGTTTTGGTTTTGTTCTTACTTTTGTTAATACTTTGATTTTCTGTTGTTCCTTCCTCGCAAGATATATTATCTTTGCTTTTATTAGGAAATATTTCATTAAGGTGCAATTTAGACCAATTAGCCTGCTCATGGAACACAGCTGTTCTGGATACTATAAATTTGTTATTATTATCAATGAATCTGTACCCTTTGGTTCCAGTTTCGTATCCCATGAATCTTAATCTCCTGGATACGTTTTCTCCCTTTCTCCTCAATTGTTTAGGTATGTGTACGTCTGCAGTAACTCCAAATATGTGCATGTGTGCTAATTTGGGTTTTCTATTGTACATCACCTCATATGGTGTCTTATTCACAATACTGGACCATGTCCTATTTTGAGTGTAATTTGAATAATGTAAGGCTTCTGACCAAAATTGTTTGCCTAAACCAGCATCCTCTAATGTGCATCTAATCATGGTTTGTAGTGTGGAGTTCTTTCTCTCTGCAATCCCATTTTGAAATGCAGAAAATGGATTGGACGTGAAATGTAGCATCCCTCTATCCTTTAACCATTGGGAGAATTCTTTAGACATGAATTCACATCCCCTATCTGTCATAATTTGTTTTATTTTGAT
Source organism: Pituophis catenifer annectens (assembly GCF_029215685.1). Lineage (NCBI taxonomy): Eukaryota > Metazoa > Chordata > Lepidosauria > Squamata > Colubridae > Pituophis > Pituophis catenifer. The sequence goes on from NW_027256883.1 coordinate 130,915,965, forward strand.
ATTATGTTGTGTTTCTATGCGTTTGTAGAATTCCTTAAATTTCTGAAAGGTTTCATCCTTGTGCTTTAATGTGTAAACAAAACCATAGCGACTGTAATCATCCACTATTGTTAGGAAGTAACGTTTTCTATAGGTAATTGATGGAGTTAATGGACCAACTAAGTCCATATGTACCAAATCAAAAATATTGTTGGTTGATCTGTTAGATTTTTTTGGTCTGGGACTGGTTTTTAGTTTGGTGGATTTACATACTGAGCATTCCAAATAATTTTCACAATTTTTTATTTTGACACCTTCTGCGTGTTCAGTCATTTTTTGTACTACAGGAAAGCTTGCATGTCCTAACTTCCTATGTAAGATGTGAGCACACTCATCATGAATTGGTTTACCTATTTTTGGTTTCTTCTCATTGTGTGCATTTTTGTTATCATGAGTTATTTTACGTTCATCATTGTCACTGTTACTGACATTTTCATCATCTGCTTCAATACAATCTTCCATATTTGAATCAATGTTATGTAACCATCTTTCTTTGGTTATCAGATAGGGTAGACCCCCTTTTATCATCACAGTGCCTACATTTGTTTTGTTCTTTTCTATAGTTGCTTTCCCCTTTGAGAAAACTATATTGATGTCAGATTCTCTGCTTAGTTTTATAGCACTCAGTATGTTGTGAGGTATTTCTGGGATTAATAATACCCCCTCTATTTTCCCTAAACCAGGCAAGGTCACATTTCCTCTGCCTAATACTTGAACCTTTTCTTGATTAGCTACCTTTATCACAAACTTATCTTCTGTAAATGAAGATAATATACTTTTGTTGTTAGTGGTGTGATTTGTTGCACCAGAATCAATAAGCCAATTATTGTTCTCATCTTGTTGTGTTCTGATGCTGTCTTGTTTATTTAGCCCATTTAGTGACCCAGATTTTCTCTCTTTTGAATTTTCTCTACCCCCTCTACTTTCTCTGTAATTTGGTGGACTTCTATATTTGTGTCTATCTGTGGAAGATTGTCTGTAATTGTATTTGCTCCTATATTCTGGCCTATGTCTCTCCCTTGGGACTTTGGGACAGTCTCTTCTACTGTGTTCCCTGGATCCACAATTGTGGCATCTAAAGGCCTCATTATATTTATCTTGAAAGACTACTTTCCTAAAGGATTTGTGTTCTGTTTGGTTACTGGAACGATTTTTTCTTGAATTGTCTTCTGCTATCAATTTGTTAGATAGACTTTCTATTGATAAATATCCCAAATTAATGGTATCTAAGTGTGACATAAAGCTATCCCATGATGGATCAAGTGAATTGATAATAACACTTTTCATTGTTTGATCTGAAATCACTTCCCCCCTCAATTGCAGCTCAGCTCTTATTTTGTTTAGATTTATCAAATGCTCACTTATAGAAACCCCTGGTTTCACTCTAGAAGAAAAGAAATCCTTAGACATTCTTGTGGTTGTGGCTACGCTATCGCTGTGAAATAGATTAAACATGCATTGAATTATTTCTGATACAGTTAGGTTTGGTTTGATGCTATGATACATTGCAGGAGACACGCTAGAAATTATTATGAAAAATGCTCTATGATGTAAACAATCTATTTTTAAAGTCCAAGGTCTTCTTGGAGGACTAGTTATAAAGAATAGTAAATTTTCTTTCATAAAAATAACCTGAAGCTGTTGGTACCACTCTTGTAAATTAATGCCATCAACTCTAAGTTTTGGGAAGTCACTGGGTAAATTCCCCACATTATTTTGTCCATTACTTACAACCTGAGGCAGTCCATGGTCTCTCAAGTGCAGGAAATTACAGAACGGCATTGGGATGCTTGTAACGAGTCTGCGCGGTTCTCTGGCCAGTTCAAGTCTTTCGGGGCTGTCTACGTAGTTTTGCACATGCGCGTTGCTCATTTCTTCTTTGGCGCCGTTGTGGAAGGTTCTCTCCATTTCAGCTCTCTCGATCCGCTCCTCTTCAGATGAGTCGGTCTCTGGCTCGGTTTTTGGGGCTTTGGTGATGGCGACGGTTCTTCTCTTTCTCTTGTGTGCGCTGGCACTCGATTCTGTCTGCGGTGTAGGACGGAATCGGCATGGCTCTCTGGGCTCGGGTGTCGTCGTTTTCGAAGTCAGGATGGGAGCGTGCAGGTCTTGAGTTGTCGGTTTGATTTCTTGCTTCTTTGTTGATGTCTTGGAAATTTTCAATCTTGGCCCAAAAGCAGCAAAAAGCGTTTTCATTGCTGACTTTACTTGAGACTTTGTTAAATCGTCTTCACTTTCTGATTTTGGTTCATCTGAAGAGTTTGAGACTTCTTTTTCACTTTCTTCGTCTGATAGCGTTTTTCGCGCCAGAAATTTTGAACTGAGCGTTTTGATTGGCTCTGCTTCACTCTCTTTTGAAGTTCGTTGAAACCAAGATGGCTGCCATTCAAAATTTCGCGCGATGTCACATCTTTTCTTTTTTACAACTATTTTCTCAGTAGTCATTTCACTCACAGTTTTTTGATCTTTGGGTTTTTCTTTAATGACGTTTTTCTCTCTCGCTGCTCCGCTGTTTCTCAGCATCTCCTGGAGGTCCGCGATGAGGCTCTCATCATTCTTTTGGCTTTTTAGTATTTTTAATATCTCTGACCTGAGTTCGTTATTTTCTATCTCGATTTCTTCCTGGTCGTTATTTTCACTCATCAGTTCTTCTTCTTCAGTGGTGTATTCTTCGGATTCTCTCGAAATCGCATTAGTGGATTCGTTGATCGTCTCTTGATCAGTTTCTATTTCTTTGCTGTAGGCCCTGGTGTTGGGCCTATCTTTCTTGGACATTTTTAATTACTTATTGAGTCAATTAACCATCCTCTGCTACCAGCTTGTTGCAATATTTTCAGGATCAGACTCAATAAAGATAATAGAAGTTAGAGATTTAAATATATTTTTCTTTAATCATAATAGGCATTCTATATTCGCTGAATATTCAAGATAGAAGCAAGTAAAATGGGGAGGATGGCTCCTTATATATACAAGGGGTGGAGCCAGGAATGGGAGTGGTAAATTATGAATACATTAAAGTCCAAAGAATAAATTAACCCCTGATGTTCCATATATACATTATTTACACATTAGAGAATAAGGCATTTACATCTGACAAATTGAATATAGCATCTGCTTGATATTCAAACACTAACAGAGACAAACGTTATGGTGTAGTGTATTGTATAGTGCAAGTTTAAAAACCTATTGTTGAACTACAAGTTGTGGCATCCATTCAATTGCCTCTACAGGCTAGGATAGATGAGACTTACACTTCAGCAACATCTAGAGGAGTGTAGATTTCCCTTTGCTAACAAAAGAAGATAGAACCAGATTTTAAGACTTAGATTCAAATCTCCTTCAGTTAAGAAGTTAATTGGATTTTGCCCACATGTTGTCACTTTCTTAGCCTAAAGTATATTCAAAGGTTCTGGAGATAAAAAGAGGGGAAAAAACTGCCTTAAGTTTGAGGCTGCCGTAACCTTAATGGAAGAAAGAATGAGGGTAAATTATAATAAATAAAACCAAACAAAGAGTTTTTGAAAAACATACCTCACAGATTTATCAAGAATATTGAACAAAGGATTAAATATATTTCTTTGTCATACAAAGTGATCCCCAAATTATGTGTCTCACTGAGAATTTACCAAGGACTTTGAGACAAGGATGGGCTATAATGCCCAAAGCACAAAGTGAATGGCTTACGCCCTATGCCCAGTTTTAGCAGTCTTATGAGACTTAAAGAATGGCAGCAGGCACAAGGGATGTTTTGGAGATACAATACAGTTTCCCAACGTTATTTGCAATTCTATTCCCATCTTCTGGTTGACCAGGCTGCAGCCTCTAGTCAACCTTGTCCTAGGCTTGATAACTAAACCTGATTAATAGTTGCATGAGAGGCTTCCAAGAAATATCAAGGTTATAGCAGGGGTGAAATCTAAAATTTGTTACTACTGGTTCTGTGGGCGTGGCTTGGTGGAGGGGGTAATATGACTGGATGGGCATGGCCAATTTTTTTTTTTACTTTTAAAACCATTTTTACATGTAAAACCATGTTAAAAAAATGCTTTCAAAAGGCTCTGACGATCCCAGCTGAGTTGCCTGATCGGCAGGCAACTCAGCTGGGATCGTCAGAGCTTGGATCATCAGAGCCATTTAAAAGAAAAAAAGTTTTTTTCTTTTAAATGGCTCTGGCGATTCAAGCTGAGTTGCCTGATTGGCAGGCAACTCAGCTGGGATCGTCAGAGCTTGGCTCATCAGAGCCATTTAAAAGAAAAACAAGGCTCTGATGATCACGCGGCTCAGCTGGGCATGGGGGGCGGGGGCAGGGATTTTTGCTACCGGTACTCCGAACTGCCCGCCGCCATCGCTACCTACTCGCCCGAGCCTGTCCGAACCGGGAGCATTTCACCCCTGGGTTATAGGTGAACAAACATTATGGAAGCTGAAAAACATTTTGGATGAAGGCAGTGCAAACCATTCCCATACTGATGTCCAAAAATCTTCATGGGTACGTCCATGAAGTCACTAGGAATCAAGCTTGACTTGAAGAGGACTTGACTCTTAAGTTTAATTAATATGAAAGAGCAAGGATATTTGCTTTTAAACATTAATATTCATATGTAATTCCTACCATAAACCCTTCAAACTCCAATGTTTGGAAGAGTAAAATCATGAATGTCCTAAAAGGACTTTTTGTTGTTAGTTGCGAAGTCATGTGCGACCCACCGCGACCCCATGGACAACGTTCCTCCAGGCCTTCCCGCTTCACAATTTTATTTTTATTGCTAGAGATGGAGAAAACTGTGGCTTTCTATCTTGCGAAGCAAAATAACCTGCTTGGTTTGATTTTTGGTAGATAAAACTTTATATTTACTGCTCTACCTCAAGAGAAAGTGTCTTGGGTCATCCCCATTGTTTATTTTTCTGGAAAAGATATGAAGTGGGACTAGGGGGTCATATAACTGAGCATATCATACCTAGGATACGTGCAAAGCATTTCACAGGATTGTTCAAGAAAACAGAGTTTCCGGGTTTTTTGGTAAAATAGCCTTCTTCCCATCTTCAGAATATTTATCCATCTCTCAGTGCATAAAATGAATCGCTATATATAAAATAGATCTTCTGAATAAATTATGACCCAAATTATAACCTAAGAAAAAGAAAAGGAAGGAAATAATCCGTTTTCAGAGTTCCTATTTATAAAGCATCCATTTAAAGAAAAAATTCTCTTTATAGCCTTGAGTCTTAAAAGTCTGAAATTTCAATAAAACGTGCCGGCGGGCGGGGAAGAAAAGCTTTCACTCAATCCCAAGACAACAATACGATTATAAATCATTGAATCAGGTGCTGCTTCTTCATTGCTGCTTTGTTTTTGTTTTGTTTTTTGCACAGTTTAAATTGTCTGCAGAACAAAATGTTGTTTATAAAATATTAGAACAATATTTTAAGCCTAGATAGATCATCATTTCTCATCTCCCATCTCTGGTCTGAGAAAGACACATGAAATCTTCCTGACCGATTAACACAAATGCTTTTGTCCCTCATTATTGACCCCAAAGTTATTGGTATTAAATGGCATATAGGATCTGTGGGGTTTGCATTCTTAATGGCAAATGTTGTCAAGTTATATAATAAGTGAATTATTTTTTTTAAAAAAAAGGGGGGGAGCAATAACCATGTTATTCACATTTTATATGCTTATCGTTCCTATATTTTCTGAAATTTTACTTAATATGGACTCTAAATCAGACTTCTGGAAGCCGCATGTAGATGTAAACAATTGCTATAATTAAGAGTGTGCAACTGTAGTTAATGTTCCCATTTACAGTCTTACATTTATGTGTTGTTTAAAGGCATTTTTGAAGTTTGCGTCTTTTGGAATGATAATTTCTTTAAACAAATAATCTGTGGCTTTTCATGATCTGGAAGGAGTTATATATCTTTGGTAAGATCTGGCTTTTTTTTTCTATTTTACAAACCTTTAGTTCCTTAATTTGGGGTGGAGTTTGGGCAACTGGATGGAGCTAAATGTTTCCTGGCCAGATGCCCTTCCTGATGCCTATGTGGAATTTGCAGCAGATATTTTTTTCTTTGCTCCCTTGAGAGAAACATCTGCTGCTACCTACGATTGAACTCTCAACCTGGGAGGTGAGTGTCCTCACCATTAGGTGAGGAGAACCACAATGCTGCTCCTTTGGTAGGATTAGGTATATTGTTTGGAAATAATTTTGGCCTCAGCATTGTCACAGGAGGCTTAGTGATGGAAAAATAAAGATTTGCAGAAGTTATTCATGCTCTGATCATCTCCTGTTAGAGCCATTGCAAAGTATTGTCAAGTGAGGCTCTCTGAAAATGATACAAAACCTCTAAAATCAAGGGAACTAATCTGCCAATTGGGTCAGGTTTGTAAGATTAGAGAAATCCAGTTCTTTCCGACTAGCTCCCTGTCCAGTTCAAACAATTGGTATTGATTCATAAAGGTGTAAATAACGTTATGCTCAGAAATCCGGAAGGAACATTTCCTTAAATATTCATCTATTAGGATTCCAATTACAATACTTGAGGCCCTTCTTCAGATACTTCTAGCACTGAAGAAAAAAGATACAGTGCATAAGAGAGTCTTTTTGATCATGTGTACCATCTGTGGAATGGTCTCACTTCTCATTTACAGGATGGTCCTTGTTATTATTATTATTATTATTATATTGTGGTACCTGCTGAAGATCTTTTATTTTCCCTGGCATTTTAAGAACCGTTTCAAGGTGGTCACACTTTAGTATTTCTTTGCTATTTCATTTGTCCTTCTTTGTAGGTTATGGGCCAAGCAATAAATCTTTTCCAAGTTTCTAATGGGAGTGGAAAATCTCACAACGAGCAATTGTTTCATCTTAAGAGCATTACTATGGGCTATCTTCTTACTTCAGTGTACAGAATAGCTAAGGTCCATCTTTTGAAAATGTTCTTGAGACAAAGTTCATTTCCACACAGAAAGAACGTTTACTTCTTTAGTGGAAACTTGACAAGAAGAAAATAAAGTTGTTGTTTTTTTTTTTAAAAGCAATTAGCGGGCTTTTTTAAACCACATATTGATTCTTAAATTCAAAGCCTTAAGTTTCAATCTAATTCCACCCCAGTTAATTAATTTATATGGCCGTCCAACTCACAGCAGCAACTCTGAGTGGCTAACAAAGTTATACAAGCCCCCAATAACAATTGCAATAAATATGCACATAGGGGGAGCCAACACACTAAAATAGCACCCATTTTGTGACCCCTTTCACAGTTAGATCCTTCAGTACATGGTTGGGAGGAGGAGCTGAGAAAAATCTCTCTCTCTCTCTCCTCCCTCCCTCCCTCCCGTCCTCCCACTCTCCCCCCCCCATCTCTCTCTCCATTATGTGTAAATGCTGGTACATGTATGTGCATAGGTTCTATATGAGATTTTCTGGAATTGGACAACAAAAATTATTGGTGAGGTCTGCATCCAGAGATAACAACGGAAACCACCTACTTCAGAGGGATTTGCCCCCAAAAGCGTATTTTTCTTAGAAAATTAGCATGTAGTAATTGGCTGATAAATTAGTCTTTTGAAATGTGCTGTTATTATTGCTGGTCTTGACCTTTTTCTTGCTGGTTTTCTAAATACAATAAGTTTTTTTATGTTTTAACATTGATTTTAAATGATTCTCACATTTTTATACTTTTACTTTTTTTTTTTTAGAAAAAAGTAAAGAGGTGTTAAGCCTAGCGTAGGCTTAATCTGAGCATTTTACATTTTTTATTGAAAATGGTGCTCCTGTTATTCAAAAGGTTTTCAATTGAATGTTGATTGGAGGTGGGGAAGCTGCAGGGCTTCACAAATTGTCCTCCTCTGGATTATTGTAGCTTCACAACTAATACCAAGTTATAGGCTTTTTTGACTCAACATTTTTCAAACTCTTATATGCTTATGACTCTTACAACGTCTTGTGTGCACAATTTAAACCCCAGCTAAGCTAAAAAAATTTTTTAGTAATTGCTGCCTAACTCTGTCTAGTCTAGACAGAGAATCCTCCCTCTCCTTCCTGCTTTTTCTCTGTTCAGATGAGGTCTTCCATCAAAAGATGCTTCTAGCCCTGTTATTGCAGCTGATGCTATATTGAAGAATACCGCAGCTACCTTTGGCAATTAATTTCATAAGTCAATACCCTTTGTTTGAAGAAAGATGTTGCTCTGTTTTACCTGAAACCGCTGCCAATCAGTTTAATGGAATAGTGTCGAAATCTAGACTTTTGAAAAGTCCTTCTCCCCCGCCCCCTTGCACAACTTAAAAAGCCATTTTTCTCATTTGTAATATGGAAGTGGGGTTCTCTGACCCTCTTATTCTGGTTGTTTTAGTTTTGTCGCCCTTGTTCATTGGTAAACTAGGAATGGGAATTGTGATCAATGGCATACCTCCAGGTGATTCTAGGTTGAACATTTTTCAGTAGGCCTTAGGCAGAAGGTCTCCAATGTAATGTCCTAGCTGCCAGTGCACCTGGAGATACTTTTCTTGACTCCAGTAGAATTCCCTCTCTAATAATTTTATTGCAATGAATGGGTGGGTGGGTGGGCAAGATCCAGTTTGGTCTAGTGGCTAAAGTGTTGGCTAGGATTGAGGAAACTTGAGTCCAGTCCTGTCTAAGACACAGAAGCCAGATGTGTGATTATGGGCAAGCCATTCTTGTTCAACCCTAGGGAAGAAGGCAGTGGCAAACCATTTCAGAAAGCATGGCCAAAGAAACTGGGTGGACTTGCCCATGTAATCATCAGAAGTCAAGTCTGTGTCAAGATTGAACTGCTTTGCTTCTTTCAAAACTTTAATGCTTTTCAACTTGCCAATAAACTGGGGGGAGGGAAGGGTGAAATAGAATTCTGAAGAATCTGTGCGTGGACAGTGAGTGCCTGGCAACCATCAAGCTCACCACTGCAGGTGCTTGAGAAAGAGATGGATTGTTCCCATAACAAAAGGCCATCTCGTAATAGGACAATGTGACCACCCACGGCTATTGTTTAACTAAGCAAGCATTTGTGCGGGAAAACCAGAGCTGGTTTTGATTCTTCCGTACCAAAACAGTGTATCCAATAAAGTTTTACTTTTGGGAATTCAAAGCTCCCAAGAGTGTTTTCTTATTTTGGGTGCACTGGTCGGACAGTTGACAGTCTGCCTGAAAGGCAAAAAGTAAGCAAGCAAACAAACAAAAAAGCAGAACAGAACAGAAAAAAAAGAAACAGTTTGGTATAGGTAGCCCTCAACTTACAGCCATTTGTTTAGCAATGGTTTAAACTCACAACAGCACTGAAAAAAAATGATTTACAACCAGTCATCATGCTTATGACTGTTGCCGCACTCCAAAGGTTCATAAATTGGGTACTTGGCAACTGACAGATATTTATGATGATTACAGCATCCCAGGATCATATGATTAACATTTGTGACCTTGCCACTAGTTTCCGATCAGCAATGACAAAGGGGGAAACTGGATTTGCTTAATGATGGCATGATTCATTTAACAACATCAGTGATTCAGTTAATGATTGTGGTAAAAAAGATCATGAGATTGGACACACAAGTCACTTAACAATCATGTTGTTTAGCAATGGAAATTCTGGTTCCAATTGTGATCATAGATTGACTACCCAAACGTATGTAGATGACAACTGTCAGGCACAAAGTATCAAGGTCACACATTAAGCTCCAGTTAAGCTAATTTATTGCACTTACTTATTATATGCAAGAATCAAGTGTACCTGAGGTGGGAAGAACTGAAACTTTTATTTTGGGTTTTTCTGGTTAGATAAGTTTATTGTTAATGAAATGGCTAATATATATTATTATATAAAAGCAAAAAGTTGAGGTTTTATGTTATTACCTTATTCTACTTCACCAAAAGGAGTTGGAAGTCAATGCTTTTCTTTTTCTTTTCCTCTTTCCCCTACACATGTTTCTTTCCCCTTTTCCTCCCTTTTCCCATTATCTTAATTTTTCTTTGTGTTTCTGTATTTTATATTTTGATAAATTAATAAAAATATTTGATGATAAAAATCAGGTCAACTAATGGTCAGTATTGCACTGGCGCTAGATAAGGGTTAACAAAATTCAAGCACGATTGGTCTTAAGACTGCTTATGGCAGTGTTTCTCAACCTTGGTAGCTTGAAGATGGGTGGACTTCAACTCCCAGAATCCCCCAGCCAGTGCTGGCTGGGGGATTCTGGGAGTTGAAGTCCACCCATCTTCAAGCTACCAAGGTTGAGAAACACTGGCTTATGGGGACAGCCAAGCTGGCTCAGGAATTCTGGGAGTTGAAGTCCACAGGTTATAAAAGGGCCACAGTTGTCTACCCCTGCTCTAGGCTGATTCTTCTCTTCATTTTGCCCCCAGGCTCTGCCTGTCCTTCTCCTACAGCAACAATTATAACTTCTGTAGGATTATAAAGCAAAGTAACACTTCAACCATGACCTTTATTTTTAGGGATATCTCTAAGTCCACAGACATTGTCTGAAAATAAAATGATGGCTGGGTGTAGCCCCATGCGCTGTTTGAAATTGTATTGTTTTCCCCAGTGGGTTTGAATCCTTGCTTTTTTTTACAAACATGCTTCTCTTTAATTTATTTAAGTTTATATGTCACTCTTATCACAGTCCAAATTATCGTCATTTAAAAAAAAAATTGGCCTTAGAGTGTTCATATTTATAGCAACTCCATATTTATACCAGCTATATAGCAAACAGACATAGCAAGGTCCTCGTGATCATGTATTTTCCTCCAATTAGTGGAAGAAGGCAAAAATGGCTGATTAACACAGAACTGCTGTAACATATGGATTAATGGGATATGCACAGTCAATATGCTATAGGTTTCCATTAAATATGCTGGATAACTGGTGGAGGTCAATAGAATGAGCGAGTGAGACCAGCTAACATGGAAATGCTCCCACTTTTACATACACAATTTGGAATTATATCGTTTTGAACTCAGACTTCTATTAATTGGGATAATTGGATAATTGATTAAAACGCCATGTAGGGTTTTTCCCCCCTCGCCCCCATGGTTTTAATCACATGATGGGCACATGGGGAGTGTGGAGAATTGCTGAGAGAAGCTTGGATAATTTTATTTCAACCTGCTCCTTAATAAACTTTTATCCAACTAGATAATTACAGAGCTCAGATAGTCTAGTGCAGTGATGGTGAAAAGGGAGCGCACGCGTGTGACACCAAGTGCCAAAAAGGGAGTACTTTGCACGCTTGTCAGGGCCACGACCAGGAAGAGGAGCTTGCCAGGGGCCTTGCATGTGCTTGATAAGGTACTTCCAGGTTCTGGTGTGTGCATGCGCACTGGCCAGCAAGTCTTCCAGTTACTGCCGTGCATGCGCATGTGCCAATCAGCTGGGCGGTGCACATGCTCACGCTGGAAAATGGAAGACCAGCTCTTCTGGTTTCTGGCACTGCCACATGCATGAAGGCCAGATGATTGGCATGTGCACATGAGCACCAGAAACCTGGAAGAGGAATGGGCGATGCCACACGTACCAGGCGACATGGCGCCACTTCAGGCGCCCGTGCCATAGGTTCACCATCATGGGCCTAGTGTCTCTTTGAAGAGGAAAGCCTGTCTGCCCTTTGGACACTCCCATCTCAAAAGTTCAAGGACTGCACCCTAAGCAGGGGTTTAAAACTCTGTTTTCCACAGCATTTTCATGTCTGCAATAGGCTCCTTTTGACGTTGAGAATAGGAGTAAAAGTGTCAGGCTTTTCCCCAAATGTTTGGATAGAAAGATGTGCAAATACATCTATCTCTTTCTCTATATCAGAATGGAGATAATTATTGTGTCTTCTAGGAATCGCTGGCCTGAAAGCATAAACAGTTACTTTGTTTTGGTTAGCTGTCTTTTAAAAGCTCACCACAGTGTGCACTGTCCATTTTAACTAGGCCTTCAACATTACTAATTTAAAACCTGCCAGGATTTGCATGCCACTGCTGGGCTGCATGGCTTCAAAGTATTCCTCCGTTTTATTCCCTCTGACAAGACATTGGCTGTGGGGCCTTTTTCATTGGATCCTTCCTACATTACCTTCTGAAGAACAGAGCTGTTTTCCATGCTCAGGAACCAGGCCTTCCTAGGACTTATCACGCTTGTTTCATATTCTGCACTGATTAATTTTTTATTTCCCTTGTACCTGTGTGAAGAATAGTCAATACCATTAACAATGCATCAAGCTACAGTGGCAATTTTGTGGGAGATATAATTATGTGTGTAATTTGCAAAAGCATACCCTTTTTTTAAAAGTGTTGGAACCTAGCTAAAATTCACAGCTTCATTAGCAAACGTACATTTTAACTGTGTGTAAATCTGCGGCTAGCTGCCATCCATTTTCTTTAAACAAAAGGATTAGAGCATTTTTCAGGGTGACAACAAAGATGAACTGTCCTTGTCTGCCAAAATATGAAAAATAATAGGCTGACTTGGCCTTGATCTCTTTGGGTCCCACCATCAGCAGAGATTTAAAATTAGCCATAAAATTCATGAACATAATAAAGTCTTAATAAACAAAATAAGTCATAAAATTATATTTACGCAGTCATGTCTGAATGAACTTAAAACTTAAGATGATGAAAAACAAATTTATTTTCTGGCTTTTGAGAAGTTTATTTATTTATTACTTTTGAAACCATGAGATTTTCTGCGTCCAGTATGAATGTACACATGTCTACGCGTTTGAGTCAGCATTGCATCAGGGACCAATTGTTATTAACAGGGGCTTCCTTTATAAATGAAAATTAATTTATATAGCTCAAAATAAATAGAAATTAAGAAATAGCTGGTCCTATGAATGAAATACTATTTATTTTACAGAGTAAAGTGTCTCAAATGATATATCTAGTGAGGAAAATATTAATTTAAATAAATAATGCATCTCACTTAAAAATCTATATTGAACTCAGCTATGCTAAATCCACTTACTGCATACGAAATATGATTCGCATTTGCATGTATGCTTATAAGAAAATGTATGAGTGCGTAAGTGTGAGTATCTTACATATATGTGGGGGGAGAGCATGTGTATGATGGTGTATTTATGTGTGTGTCCGTCCATCCATCCATCCATCCATCCATCCATCCATCCATCCATCTCAAATATCCTGTTTTGAATATCCTTATGAAATTATACATTTTGTCTTTTATTTCAAGAAGTGCATGTATATAGTTTGGTTTGTTTGTTTGTTTGTTTGTTTGCCCAAACTAAATCAGTTTGAGACAAATCTATTGAACAACTATAGTGAATCAGTAAGATGAGATTCCACACAACTCCTTGCTTTTGTCTATGGATATTCTTCTTTTTTTTCATGTTATATCCTTTATTAAGGACCAGATTTTCTGTTTTAATATAAAATCAATCATTTTGTTATGTTTTTGTAACATTTATTATTTTCGGCTAGAAGCCTACTTGATTATAAATAAAAATACAGAGGAAATCCTTAAAAGCAAAATAATTCAATATTACATTTAAACCATGAAGACTATATTAAAAGATGTAGCATAGTAACAAAATACAAGGAAATTAAAAGGCATCAAGGAATGTCTATGGATATTCTTAGTCATGGTTGTCCCAAAAGTGCTTTTCAAAGCACAGTTGGACTTTCTTTATTTTTTCCTTGAAGATGTTTTACTTTTCATCCAAGAAGCTTCTTCAGTCCCTGCTTTTCCTTGTTTTTCTATTCAAGATGCAAAATAGACCTCTAGATGGACTACGTTTTACAACCTGGCCAATGGTTTCAGGATATAATAGACAGATGGGTTCTTGTTATTTTCATTTAAAGCAATTACTCCAGATGCTCGGTTTAGGCAACTGAATACGTGCTGAGTGACAATGTTCCCAACTATTCTGTTCTGCTCTGCACTACTGATAGAGAAATGTGTGTTTCTGAAATTGTAACCAAGACTATTAAGATTCATAAGAAAGAGCTAGTGCAAATCCTTGTTTTGCTTTTTCTGCCTGTAGTATAGTGTATGCGATGTATGCATATCGCATGAGTACAGGCTTTGTGGTTACAATGGGGAGGACAAAAAACAACCATTAACCATCTAACAGCCATTCTCTATTTTCTTATTTACTCAATGAGAAGCCTATTCAAGGACTAAGCTATTCTTATCCAAAGGCAAGGCCTGTATGTTCAACAGAGTGTTTGAAAGAACCGGAACAGCAATGGGCTAGCATACTCACTTGCACTTGAATTCTATAATTTAAATTCTGTAATAATGGAATTACAGACTCAGAGAGTTTGAAGGAGCCATTTAGGAATCCAAATTTAAGCACCTTGAATGATGGCTGTCTTGAACATGTCCAGTAATTACATTGGCAAAATGGTGAAAGGCCAGGGAGCAGAACATTAGTTTGAATTTTTCCCCAATGTACACAAATCATAGGTTAGTGGGGGTTTTTTCTCCCTCTGTATAATTGAAATTAATGGACCAATGACTAGAAGAGTGTATGTGTGTATGTGTGCGTGTGCATGCGTGTGTGCAAGAACCCAGTACACAGCACTGAAATATCTCTTGTGATTGTTTTCTATTTGATTAGTTTTATTGAAAGGAATAACCCATCTGCTGATTTCAGGTACTGACTGCATTTCAAGAGCCAGGATCCTTCTGTGGGTGCTGGGGTAATTGCTCCCTTTTTGCCCCATAAGAAAGGATTTTAAGCCAAGAGGAGACATTGCTTCATTCAGCTCTATGGTTGTTGCTGAAGGCAAAAACAAAACAAATTCTAAATTTTATTGTAAAAAAGAGGAATGGCCTGATTTGTATTACTGCCATCTGGGATATATTGGTGGGAACGAAGTAACAAATTCATGGGGCTTTGAAATTGGAACAGAGTTCTGTTTCGAGTCCAGTTCTGAATGACCTGAATTTTTAAATGACCCCCCAAAGATTTGAGAGAGCTTTCGGACATTTTTCTACAGCAAAAGTATTTATTCAAAAAATAATGGCAAGCAACGGTCTGTCATAACATGACAGAAATTTCCACTGGGCTACCAGTTCTCTCCTCTGGCCACATTTATGATCACAAAGAAGGACAGAGCAACGAGTCATGTGCATCGGAAATGGTGGGTCAAATGACAGGGTCTTTTCTCAAGTTTTCCCGCCAAAAATAGAAAGCCTTCACTCTATACCTGGCCCCAAGAATCCTCTATTCTTGAAGAAGTCCTCTGCACTTGTTTTTTCTTTCTCTCATCTTTTCATTCAGTTATCCAAAAGAAGATCTGACAAATTCTGCAGACCAAATTTTTTAAAAATGGAATGAATTAAAATGACATACAATAAAATCTCCACAGCTCCACAAACATTGAGGAATGGCCATCGTTACTATTTCTAGCTTTCTCGGCATTTACCTCAATTCTCAATTCCACCCCCCCCAAACAATTTTCTCGTAATGAAAGTCCCACACGCTTAAGTGCTTATTGAGGTGATATTAATTATCTTTTAAATCTTTCCCACATGCCTTTGCATTGCCTCCAGCCACTTGGTTGATTGCTGTATTTGATGGAATGAGTCAGGCCGCAAAAACGTCAAGTCTATTGGGCGGTCATATGCAGACAACTGGAAGTCATGGCGAAATTGATGATTATATTTCAGAAATCTCAGTGGGATCAATAAATTTTGAGTAAACCAATTTGGGCTGGCAAAAGGCTGAAATCTCTTAAGAAAATCTTAGGGAACCATGCCACATCTTTGTCAGGCTTACTTAGACATATAAATGCAGCATGAAATTAACTGACAGCCTAGATTAAAAGAAAAGAGAGAAAGGGAGACACGTTGATCCTAAATTTGAATACTACTTTTAAAACCTATTTTTTATATATAGGATTTTAAACTAGAAGTATTAATGAAGGGTCCTGAAGTTGTTCTGCAGCACATTTTTTTAAGGCCTTGATTAAATATAATTAAACAGTAAAGTCAGAAGTATATAATTGTGGTGAGGTTAAACATGTCAGATTGTGGTTAATAGTAAATTTCACAGGAAAATATATGTGTTTGTATGTGTGTATAAGATTTTAATGAAAGACTAAGATCTTATACATATACTCTCCAAAGGCCTTATATTCACCAGCAATGGACTTAATATTCATCAAAGAATTCCAGACAGTGTACAAATATAAGACATGATGAATTATCAATAACAACAAAAATACTTATAAAAACAGTTCTGGCTTCAAGATTATAGACATTTGACCTCCAAATGGCCATCAAGACCCAGTTTTTTTTTTCCTAGCCTTCAGAAAGCCATAAGGTAGGGACCATCCTTGTCAGGGGAGAGTCTACAATAACTCGCCATGGGACAACTCACCGCAGGACAAGAGTTACACTAATATCAAAGAATAGTGGAATAGAATCATTAAAGAAAGAATGCCAAAGGAGGGACAGAATGAAATGGCCATGGTCTGCTATTCTACTCCTCTGTGTTTTTCATAAAGTCTATAGCATACTGTACGTTGCCTTCTAGAATGTGACAATCAAAGTGAATATTCATGAGGAATTCTGATTTCATTTTATTGTTAATTTTATTCATATGAATATTATCCCTTGTGCTTTTATTTAAAACAAAATAGAGGATTTGGCTGAGTTTGATCAAATCATCCCTTCCTGCCACATTCTCCAGAAGGAAAAAAACAAAACAAAACCTGCATTTCATCTCTGGTTAATGGCAAATCTCCTTTTCTTCTCCCTCTCACTTACACCATCATGTCAAGAATGCCAATTAAGTATTCTGATGCAAAATGCTCTCGCCAGTGCCAAAGCCTAAATATTTTGTGCTAGCGTAAAAGATGTTGCTTCTTCCCTCTTCAGTGAATGTTGTTTCAACACAGCGCACTCTCCCAAACAGCCCCCTCCTCCCAAACCCGCTACCATCCAGCCAGCAGCACCCGGCCTCCTGTTCAGACAAAAACTCACATGTTTTCCTTTTGATTCTCCAAATGCTACCTTCCGAATTTTTCAAACATTGCAGTGCATTGAGAGCCACAGCAGATGGTGCTTTCTGATGAGGTCTTCCTACACGAAAGCAACATTTTGTAGTGCATGCTGCATTGTAAAAGGGGGAAAAAAATCAAACATGTAATTATGCAAATATGTATGCCTTTATAATAATCAAGTTTTATTGTAAATGGTTGATGCACATCAATTTGATCCTGTAGTGCTGCTTTAAGTGCAGTTTAAGTGGCTTTTCAGTGTACCCAGAGGCAACACAAATGCATCTCTGGAATATTAATAAAATCCTGAATCTTTGAGACACCAACTGGTACTGCATTGCTCATACTGATTGAAACTAAATGCTAATCCTTTCCTTTATTTAAATAGATCCCCTTTGTTATTTAAAACACTGATACCAGTATGATATGAAGAGCCATTTTATTTTAAATTGTATTGTAATGTAGTGGCTAAAATAATGCCTAATCATACTACATTCAATTTCTACAATGTAATTTTGATGAGGCATGAATCCAATCATTTTGCAGCTATGAATATAATGTCATATTTTAACCAGTCCATTTTCTGCCTTAATTCTATAAATTTATGAAGCAAATGTCTTCCACCAGATTTGAGACTTGTGTCCTGTAGCTGTGTTGTTAATTTCTGGAGAGCTTGTCTGAAAAAGTGAACTGCAGGAGAATTTGTTCAAGGTCTCTCTTTCTCTCTCTCTTTCTTTTTAAAGCTTGGGCTGTAAAACAAAGGCAGCAAATGTTGTGTCTTTGAATATACATACAATATTCTGTTGTGCTTAGAAATAATGTCCAACTAAAAGAACATGTTTAAAGAGTTCTAAATACTCAAATTTGGTTCCACTGATTTCATCCCTATAGGCAAGTCTTAGGAAATAGATATATGCGTTTCATCCGATAATGTCAGATTACAAATCCCATTACAATTGAATTGCCTGGGATTAACACAAATTGACATTCAACAGCATTTGATGGGTTGCAAGTCCCCCATTCTGATCTAAACAGAGGATCTCTCTTTCTGACCATAGGTCTAAGAAGAAGATTAAGCCAATCTTTTCTTCCTTTTCTCCTAAAGTTTGGGCTGAAATCAGATCTAAGCAGAGCATAATATTTTAGGTGGATGTCTACTCCTGAGATTTTCTGTTTCGGTTTTAAATCATGCTTTAGTGATGCAGAAACATATGTCAATGAGACGGGCATTTTCTAAATTTTATATATAAATAAAAATAAAATACAAAGTTCCTGAGATTCTGTAAAATCATGATCAAGTCACAGAACACAACTATAATCAATTTTAATATTCTCGTCTGGTAGAAAACAGTTCCTTACCTTGCTTTCATATTTATTTCTGAGTGTCTCTGTAATAGAACTAACTAGGTGTTTCTTCTTTCAGATTCCTTTAACCACTCCTGAGTGCCTAGGAGCTGGTGCTGAAATGGAAATTTTGTCTGGTTGATCTACTATCAGGCAAAATTCATCACACTCTTAATGCAATTCACATTCTTCTCCTTGTTCTCCCTAATTTCTATCTTGCTCTATTGGCTCGGAATCCTTAATAAAACTGTTGTACAATGATATTGGAGCTTTTATGAGAATGCTGAGAAAAGAAAAACTATCTGAATGTTTCTGATGGCCTGACTCATAAAATAGTCAAATTTTAAAAGCTGGATTGAATTCAATAGTTTTAATTCTGAAAAAAACAACGGGGGATCACATAAAACAGAGCATGTTTCAAAAAGGTATATGACAAAAATAATTTTCTATAGAACTGAACACCCATTTTAGAATGTTTTTACATTCTAAAATCTGTATGGCTAATAAAAATGTTTCAGCTTTTTGTTCCAGAGCTCAACAAAGTGTGTTGCTTGCAAGTTTTGTTAGTGCCACACACCTAGTGCAAACAACGCAGAAACACATAGGCGTCAATTAATTGGAAATCAATTTGATGGATACGGAGGAATCTGAAATGCTAGTCTCTGTCTATTGTTTGTTGGTGGGGATTTATAGGTGTACCTACTTCTTTCCTGATAAAGTGAAAAGCTAAAGTAGTTCCCAAACAGAGCGACAACGTTGCCCTTTAATTGCTTTTCTTTATAAAATTTACAAATACGCATTTCTCTACATTACAAAAAAATAGAATTGAGAGCTGAAGAGAATGTATGCAGTTCTTGTTATGCAGTTCATGCTACGGAGGCAAATAGTATGAAAAATGTATGGAAATGTTCAAAATGAAAATCAAACAGTATATGAATGGAAAAAACAAACTGTTAGAAAAAAAAGATAGTGGCAAAAAACCCAAGCAAAACAAACCCTGGCTAATCTATGTTAATGGCATAAAGGAACGAGCAAGGTGTTTCAAGTCCAATGAATTAATATAATAGCCATGCCATCTATAGCTTATATCTGTGTTTCAAAAGAGGATTAGATGATGGAATGATACATAGAACTGAGGTTCTCGCCTAAAGATTTGTTCTGCCAAAAAAACCACAACTTCATTTCATTGGAGCTTTGTGGAGTGAAAAAAAAAAAGAGAGAGCTTTAATTAGCACCTGATAATCTTCTATTGTGATATTCATTGCACTTCTGAAACCAGAAAGATCTAATCAGAATTTTCATACATGGCTGTTTTAACATACATCAGTGATGGCCTGTAGGTGTTTTTTTTTAAAAAATGCCACCTTTTTTTCTTACTTTGAAGAACCTTCTGTGGACTCTTATTTTTTATCAGGCAAAATATTGTGAAGCGCAGAGATGCAACTTACTTCCTTTGATTCGGTACAATATATTTCATAAAACACCTGCATTTCAATTTCTCAGAGCTTTGTAGATGAAAACATCTGATTAGAGATGTGTCTAGCAATTTGCGAGTGAAATGTGTGCTACATAAACAAGATAGAGATTGAAGGCAAAGAATCTGCTACCTTTCTCTTTGCTTTGGATCGTATGTAAATTGTGTTCCAAAATAGAAAATACAACGATTTGATTCGTTTATTAAGTAAAACCTTTTTCAAGTCAGCCAGATAAAGCTGCTCTTGGAGAGGAATACAATCAGATAAGTTAAGGGCAGTCATCCCAAAGGGGGAAAAAAACTAAGAACAATCAACCCCCCCCCCAACAAGAGTAGCCATTATTAAAAAATACTAAATACTGACAATACTAAATACTGGCAATACTAAAGCCAGCTGAAATACACCAAGGTCTCTTAGATATAGAGACGACCCCACGGCAGCTTTGATGCTCTCCTGTTAGCAGCTACAAAGCAGCAACGCCTCACAAGAAAATGCTAAGAGGTTCCTGCTCCAAGTGGCTGGAGAATCAGATTTTGCCTTTCTTTCATCTCAAGTGTAGAACAAACAAGATGGTTTTCTGCTGCTGTAAACAAATGCCTTGAACAAATGCAAAACTCTCCTTTTAAGGGAAGTGAAGGCCAGGAATTAGTAAGGATTTTCTTTCTAGCTTTGGCACTTTGTTTGGTCTTTCTTCTTCTTCTACTACTTTCCCTGGAAAAGTGCAGAGTAAATTTGTGTGGGATTGATGAGAGGATTTGCATTTGCAACCCCTTGGATTATGGTACAATCCACAGGCTCATTAAATGAGATGAAAAGAACAGAACTTGTTTGTTGTGGTTGTAAAAATAATTTCATAAGATATCAAAAAGTTAACAGTAAGTGTTCAGAAAAAAAGAATTCCAAAATTAAGGTGCCATTGTAAAGGAGGCCTTACCCATATGCTTGTACAATGTGCTGCTGTTAATTCTGGAATGCAAAGAATCACCTATTTTAAGCAGCTATTTTTTTTTTCCTTTTAATGGGTGGAATCAGGATGGCTGAATGGAACTCAAGTGTTTACTGGTTGGATGCCCTTCCTGATGCCTATGTGAAGCTCACAGCAGACAATTACTCATTATGCTCAGAGACAGAAATATATGCTGCTACCTAGGATTGAACTCACAGTCTCCTGATCATGAGGCAAAAGCTCCACCTCTAGGCCACAATGCTGTTCTAAAATCTTAAGCAGCTATATACTGTATATATTGATACTGGGTATAATGATGCCCCAAATCATTAGAATGTAATTGCAACAGTGATCTAGCTGAGAAGTTATTAATTCATACGGACATGCTATAAACAAACTGTTCATCTCAGAAAAAAAATAATACCAGGAGGAGGAATGAAGCTAGCTACAGGGATTCTGGATCATACAATTACTTGATGCTTTAAGTAACAGACAAATTGTACCTGGGGCAATTTGATGACTACTCTCAAGCTGCTCTCATCCATTAAAAAAAAAAATCTATCCATTTCCTGGATGTTGGAACTATCATTCATGAATTAACGTTCATCTTATTGGGTTCCAGTTTTAGTTTATAAGGCAAATTTCTGCCTATTACTTTTTTTTCCAGACAGCTGCATTTTCACAGCTTCTGGTGAGCCCTTTGATGAGAAAGACTTAGAACATCAGCACAGAGATGATATCCAGTGTCAAATTTCCTGTTGGTGATAACATCTCCACATCAATTTTATTTATTCATTTATTTATTGCATTTTCATACTACTGGACTTCAAACAACACCTAACAGTGAACAATATAGGAAAAAAAATACTCAAGGACAATACAATCAAGATGAAATGGCACAGTAAAATATAAATAGTTCAGATAAGCAATGAGCAGAATGGTGACAGTTCTCACTTTCAAAATATCCCCCCAGGACAATTCAATCTGTGCAGCATTAAGAGTCCAGCCTAATTCCAAGATGAAGGCCATTTCTCATTATATATTATATATTAAACAATATTTTGGCTATAATGGAGAAACTTTGCTTGCAGTCTCCCCCACCCTCCCCTTTTACTTCACAAATCTGAAGGACTATTAACAGATTTTGATGGAATTTATTTACTTGGATGGGTCTTTTCTCTTACTCCCACATGAAGAAGACCTTGTAAATCTCTAGATACCAAGTCATATAGCCATAAATACTTTGACCCAAGCATTTTGAATTATATCTAAAGCCCACTGTTAACCAATGCAATGCCCATAATACAGATGTACAGTGGATATGAAAGTCTATAGGCACCTGTTAAAATGCCAGTTTTTTTGAGAGAGAAAATAATCAGACCAGGATAAATCAGTTCAGATCCCCCCCCCTTTAATATAAAACAGGAACTGCACAATTCAGTTGAAAAACAAACTGAAATCTCTGAAATGGAAGGGGAAGGGAAAGAAGGAAGAGGAGATGGAGGAGGAGGAGGAGGCGATGATGATGATGACAACTAGCGTTCCATTTGTCCACAAAAGGAGCAAAGTTTGCTAAAAGCATCTTGTGAAAGGACAAGAGGCAGGCAGCAGAAGAGAATGCCCTTCATATGCTCTCAAAGTTCCCAAAGTATCTATGAAATCCAAAAGTTTGATGACGTTAGCCTTAAACTATAGATGCTACAGAACACTCAGAAGTGTTATCAGGATGCATGCATATATATTTAAATACTTCTTGATGGTTGAGTTCAATAAAACCGTACAGTGTTTTGCTTATTTATAGCTTAGCATCATATGTCAAGCCTACATTGTAATGTTATGAACTACGGTTTATGATTGGCATGATGTATTAAATCAATCAATTGTGATATAATTATCAAATCATGGCTAAACACATAGGGGCTTAGCACAATCTGTAAGCTTATTCATTGGTTTTTTTTCTATGCTACATCAACTTTACTTAGAAAGGAGGATCAGGTAAGGAAAGATGGCTGGCAGTGAGATTATTATAGTAGGTAGGTCTATTAAACTAGGCAGCAAGAATCTAGACAACATTGAAAAACAGGTTATGTATCTCTTTGCTGTCATCTACTGATCATCCTACTTTAATGTGGTTATCTGGAGTTTTGCAGCCCCAATATAGCAGCTCTAAGGTAAACCCACAATTGGGGTGGCTTTGAACTTGGTTTGCAATATGGATAATATGCAACATGGTTTGCATATTATGTACTGAAGAACTTCTTTAAATATTCTGTCATTACAATCAATAGCTCTTTCTTGTAAGCCTATGTGCACAGACCCTCCCCGCAGACATGAGAAGTGTGGGATTGTGGTTTTTTTTGTCCCATTCCCATATTTTATGGACTTCTTGTATGTTACACTAAAATTACTGCAGTTTAATTTTAAATCCCATGCAATATTGGCAAGAAAAACAACTTTTTCCTATATCATTTGCTGATGCATGAATCCCAGTTAAGTTAAGCAGCAGCAAGGAAATAACTTGGGACATATATAAATACATTACTTGACTGCCATAGTTTTCCCGTAACTTTCTCTTGTCTGCCCTGTGCAGAATGAATGCCTTTACATCTTTCGAGAGCTTAGAAGACAGTTACTCTCCTATGGCAGGACAGAGAATATGATTCATTTAAGAGGCTCCATGCCTGTTAATCTGCCCTTTGCAGAAATACATTGCAGTTTTATGGCTGGCATGAAAAACTCCCTCACCTTCAGGTGTTGAAGGAAGCCCAGGGTGCCAATCACATGTGAAATAATTAAATTGTTGTAGCCTTAATTGTAAGCGAACGTTGCCTTTAATTGTGCTTTAATAATGCCATGCCCTTTTATAACCCAAATTAATGTTTCTGTCTGGTTTTTGAAGTACATGTCAGTTTAATTAAACTATTAATGGTAGACAGATTTTTAAGTACTTTATATTCTTCATTAAATTGTATCTGTTCTACAAGCATAAACAAGAAAATAGACTCAGTTAGAAACAGATTCATGTTCTGCCTGATAAATCATTCATCATCGGATAAGATTATGAGGCGTGCCTGTTTTTCTTCATGCTCCCAATGATAAACAAATCCACTTACTCTAATATTCACTGAGTTCATTGAAAAATAAATAAGCTCGCTCATTAAAGAAAAAAGAAAAAAAAAAGCAACAGGCCTGAAAGCTGTTAGTTGGTCTATGCAAAACCGGGTAACAGAAAAGGGTATCTGTAGAGCCATTCACTTGGTTCCTGTGGAAGGGGAATTGGGTGGAAAGGAATGCTTGTTAGTGAAATAGTTGCCAGTATAATATTGTGTAGTTGTGGTGGTTGTGGGTGTGTGGCTTATTGGCTGTATTACCTAATTGCAAACAGGGATCTAAGGAAGCAGTTGCGTGATTTGTCAAAAAACGATGGATTTCTAAAGTAAACACTAAATAAAACTCGGAAGCCTCATCTGGCCCCAGTTCAAGGAAGGTGATTAATAATTATTCTTTGAAGATTAAAGAGGAGGTTAGCATGTGATGGGTTCTTTCCTTTTCCAGGGATAAAGTGTGTAAATCATTATAGGATTTTAACTGAATAAACTGGGAAACACTACCACTTAGTTTTTCTCTAACAAGGGGAATGGTTTGTGTATGCCACATGGCAGTGTATACAATACGTCAAAGCCATGCCTTGTTCTTGTAGACACAACTTTGTTCTTCCCTTGTATGGCAGATCAGTCCATGAGCAGGAAAGGCATCTTGTTCACTCTGGTAATGAAAACCTTGTGCGATGTACAACCGTGGAGTCCTATTTGATCTTAAAGCTGGCGTTAACAAACACAATTGGTGCACTGGTAACTAAATTGATTCTGGGTCTTCCTTGTCAATAAATGTGGTAAACAACAATTGCACTTCCCTTCACAACAAGGAATATTAAGTCATCATATTCTTGGCAACCGCGCCTTGGTGCTGTATTCACATTCCCCCCCCCTTTCTTTTTGTAAGCAAACCACGACAAAATGGGAAGACAACCTGTTCCTCGCTTTGACAAAACATCACATTCTATA
This sequence comes from Pituophis catenifer annectens, assembly GCF_029215685.1. Lineage (NCBI taxonomy): Eukaryota > Metazoa > Chordata > Lepidosauria > Squamata > Colubridae > Pituophis > Pituophis catenifer. Next base: position 130,940,803 of record NW_027256883.1, read on the forward strand.
ATAAATGCTCTATGTTCTTTGTCCAATGATCACCCAATTAGCACAAGTATTTGTCTGCCAGGGAGGTGATTTATTTCTCAGTCGCACTTTGCAGGTAGTCGGTAAGGCACCAGACGTAGGCTTAAAAAACCCGCTCCAATATTTTCCTTCCTGTGGCAGAAAAGCACAGAGGGGAATGTGTTCATACACCTCTAGAAGTGCTTTTGTGCAAATGCAATTAGCTCTATTTTCATCTGCATTCAGAGGTTTTGGAAGATAGACCGGGGCTGCCCAGAGATGTATGTTCTAGGGAGCAAAAATGTAATTTCATTCTATGCCAAATTGGAGGTGAAATTGGCCTTGCTGGTTTCAAATGAAAATCCCCACTGATGCGTATTAGAAATTACTTATATAAGCATGTAAGAATAATTCCGCCAGATCAAGCCAGAGGTCCATTTAGTTTAGAAATTTATTAACAACAATGGTTTAGCCAGATGCCTCTGAGAAGTTTATAAATAAAGCATATGGATCTTCCTCTTCAGGTTGACCATACAGCCCATCGTTCAAGAATATAGGTAATCTTCAATTTACAACAATTCATTTAGTGACGGTTCGAACTTACAACAGCATTGAAAAAGTGACTTACAACCATTGTAGTATCCCCATGATCAAGTGACCAAAATTCAGATGTTTGGCAACTGACTCATATTTATGATGGTTGCAATGTCCCGGATTCATGTGATCCCCTTGTGTGACCTTCTGACAAGCAAAGTCAATGGGCAAGTCAGATTCACTTAACGACTATGCTACTAACTCAATAACTGCAGTGATTCGCTTAGCACACTGTGGCAAGAAAGGTCATCAAATGAAGAAAAGTTCACTCAACAAATGTCTCAGCAACAGAAATTTGGGGCTCAATTGTCATCGTAAATCGAGATCTACCTGTAGATTTGGAAATTCTACAATTATTTTAGTTAACAACCAATTAGCTATTATCCTTAGAGCTGGTTTCCAAACGCCTGATGTTTCTTCTCTCTTTTTTCTTATTCTTTCCTTCGATAATTTTAAATTAAAACTTCTTTGGTAGTTCTTGGGCCTTCATATTATGCATTTATTATCTATTTCCACTAACTATAAAGATTTTGAGTGTTGTAGCTATAAGATAATGGAAATGTATTGGAGTTATGTTCTGTACAATTCTGCAAGTCTAGCTTTACTTTTTGAACTGAAAGGACCCTATCTGGGTAATGGTAAATTTTGCCTGATGTAAAAGATATTCCAGTCATGTATCTATCTATTAGATCATGTATCTACAGCAAGGCATTAAAAAAAAGCCAATATGGCAACTGTAACCACACAACTGAAGTCCAGCCTCTTTTTTTAACCTGTTAAAAAAAGCAGGGTTTTGATTTTTTTAGTGGATGTCCTATTTATTTTATTTGTATCTCTTTTTATTATAACAATTTATAATTGTTATAAACAATTCAAGGCAGTCAATATACCATAATAGCCCTTCTTCCTCCTATTTTCCTCACAACAACAGCAACCTTTTGAGGTGAACTGGGCTGAGAGAGAATGACTGGCCAACAGACATCCAGCCAGCTTTCAAGCATAAGGCAGGAGTACCGTATTTTTCAGAGTATAAGATGCACCTTTTTCTATCCTAAAAGAGGCTGAAAATTTGGGTGCGTCTTATACTCCGAATGTAGCTTTTTTGAAGCTTTTTTTTCAGCCCTAACGAGGTGCTAATGAGGCGCTAGCAAGTGAAGCGATCTTCCCAGCTTTGCCTGCTCCCTCAACTCTTCACTGTGCTTTAACAAGGCGCTAGTGAGTGAAGCGATCTCCATGCTTTGCTCTGACTCTAAGCTGCTCTTTAGAAACTTTTTTTCAGCTCTAACTAGGCACTAGCCGAGTGAAGCGATCTCCCCGTGCTTTGCCTGCTTTTCTCATTGCTGCTTCCTCTCAGCTGTGCCTTAGAAGCTGTTTTTTATCCCCAAGCAGGGGATTAAAAAAAACAGCAAACTAATGTGCTGAAGCTGACCAGACTAAGGATGCTAGCCAGATGAATACCTGGTAGGCAGATTCCCCCCCCCCTATTTTCCTCCCCAAAAACTAAGCTGCATCTTATACTCCGGTGCGTCTTATACTCCAAAAAAATAAGGTAGTTTCTTAGTTTCTAGCTACACTAATGTTTATTTTTATTTAATATAATAAGTTATTATTAGATGTGTAGCCTACTTTTATTTTTGCACAATACAAGGTGGTGTATAAACCCACCACTTATTTTCCCCACAACAACAACCTCTGAGATGGGGTGGGTCGAGGGAGAGGGATTGGCCCAAAGACACTCATATTTATTTATGTTTTCCTTTCTTTTCCTTTATATTTTTTCACACTTTCATGTCCTCTGCTTATTTTTTTTTATAATTTCCCTTAATTGTTAGTTTATGTTGTTGTTTTTTTAATGTGTATGCTTTGTAAAATGTTAATAAAATTATTGACAGTCCCCTGACAAGGCTGTTCTTGTGGGACCACTATATACAACACTTTGAGATCCTGACCTTAAAATGGGATATAAAGCAAATCAATACATAAAAAGCTATAACAAACAGCTTAATACATTGAAAACAAGAAAGCTGGTAATAAATAATCAATTTTTTAGCCAGGAGGTGAAAAGAGGAGAGTAGGGGGAGTGGGGGAAGATTTCCAATGCATGAGAGAAATGTTCCACATTGGAGACTTGCTCAATGTCCATGGAGAGTTTGTTTCTTTAGTGAAACCTTCAATAGGTTGAACTCAGGGGGAAAAACTTAACTGCAATTATATTTGACAATTATTTTTAGCAGAGTCAATAGGGCACATGCTGTACTGTCAACCAGTGAAAGAATTACACTCCACTGAACTGAATCTAATTAATTAACTAAAGTTTTTTTTTTTTTAAAGTAGAGCTGTGAAAAGCTTCTAAAGAACTTGGATGAAACTTCAAGTAAAGCACCATCTTGAAATGGCTTTGTGAAGCAATAGTAGTTCTTTGCCTACTGAGACCAACCTGAAATGTCCATGTTGCTCCACCTCCATTTGCTTCAGAGTCCTCTTAACTTTCTTCCTTAAGTGACTGATGAAGAGATTTCAGAGAGGGAGGTACACGTGTGAAAATTCCTTCTACACTGCTCTGTTTCCGGCTACTGACATACATACTTGCTACATACATATACACAACTCACATAAGTGGCACTGGACAGTTTACAGGATTAAAAACATTGAAATCTCCCAAACATAAACTGCAAACACCCAAGGATAGACTGTTATCTATTAACCATCAATAGTAACAAAGCTCATCTTCCTTCAGAGGGAACAGCCAGGTCTTATAAAAGGCTGACAAATTTGGGTCCATTCAAATCCTTAAGGGATGCTGTTGCCTACAGCAGCTGATATCACTATCGCAGATAAAAAAAACACATCTTCAATCAGTGTTGTGTCCTCATAGCCACATCTTAGCTATTGTTATGTGTGTTTGTCAGGAATTTGCAAAGCCATCATCACTGTCTGAACGGTTGCTTTTGGGGAAGTTGTAAAATCATAAAGAACTTTTTTTTTTTTTTTGCATTTAAATGGCCCACGTAGGAATGCTATTCTCACTTCAAGGAAGGGATGAGAGGAGCTAAATTTTTTAGACCAAAACTCACAAAGTGAGATGAAACAAGAATTCATGCCAAAGGGGAAATGACCAGACCAGAACTCTGCAGAATTTTAGCATACAGAAAAAGTGCCTTCTATGATATTCAGATGAGCCCAGCTGCCAAACCCAACTGTCCTGAAGCAGTGAAGATATTATAAACATCTGCAGAATGAAAGAGTTGAAATGTGTTTTTACTGTAAAACTGTTGGACATCAGAATCTCTTATCTACTTAATGTGAGTCGACAAGATGTTTTTGTTCACACAAAGTCCATCATCAACAAAATAGACTTTACAAATTGAAACGTGTCTACATACATGTAGACAATGACGCTATCCACCATTCACCACTGTTAACATATACATTAAATCAGGTAACACCCAATGCATCAGATAATTTAAAAGCAGTTCCTTTATGGAGAAGGTGACTGTTTCCAAAATATTGGTGTGGACCTATTAATGAACAATGAAACTATAAATGTTTTGGCAGGTTGTCAATGCAGAAAGCTTGGAGTGATACAACTTATTCATTTCAACTCTAATGGGTGGCTTGAGACTTTTAGCTGGATCCTTAACATCCTTTAACTTTACACTTTTACTAAAAAACAAAGCCACAGCATATGAAGGAACAGCGCCCTGTTTATTCACATAAGTTGGACTGCATAATAACTGCAGTGTTTCTGTAAATAATCTCATTGAACAGTCTTTTTTAGTAATCACATTTTGCTTTTGTATTGTTCTATTTACAGAATGTGTTATAATCCAAAACAGGGACTCAAAACTAATGCTATTTGCCTCGAAGGTGTGCTTTTACTTACACTGGCTGTTGATTCTATTGTTTTTATTTGCTTAGTAGTGGCATCTCATTAATGTTAGGATGAAATACAATATTTCAGAAGCATGATAAGAATTTCTCTACTCTGCTCCCTATTCCATCACCTATAGAACTGTTTGGAGGGTCATCTGACCCACAAGAGTAGGTTTGGGAACATGCAAAGGCTAGGCAGGGGAGAGGGAAAAACCATACATTTTCCGATTCCATCACCAGAAAAAAATGATGCCAGATTTACTTCAATTTACCTAAAATTTACCTAACATTCAATCCTGAGGTGAAAGACCAAGGCCAAGGTGAAAGAGAGTAGCTAAATACACAATTTCCATAGGAAGATATTTTACAAGAGTGTACACTGATGATATCTTTGTTTGGGAATTACTTTTTAAAAGTTGTTTGGTGAAAAAAAACATATCAGTAGAATGTACAGTTTTCTCAATCTATGTGCAGTTCCTGGCTGCATATTTCACCTTGTTCAGGAAAGTTTCCCAGCCCTACAGAAACAGCTTTCCCCAATGTAGGCATAGTCCAAACTGGGGAAGAGACCTTACAGCATGAGTATTCAACATTGACAACTTTAAGACTTTTGGACTGCAACTCACAGAATTCCTCAACCAGCTATGTTTGCTGGGGAATTCTGGGAGTTGAAGTCTACAAGTTGCGAAGCTTGGACACTCCTAAGAGACCTTAGCTTTGCTGAGAATTGAAATTCACATAGCTAAATGATGCCCAGATTGGGGAAAGGCTACTCCAGAATGACAAATGGTGTGAACCTTTTTTCTGGATCCCAAGAATTGTATTTTGACTTCTCTTCGCCTGAGAGTCAACGATGTTACTAGTTTCATTTTCCAGTAGGAAAGTCAAGCTCTGTTACTTGTCTTCCTGATCCAAAATGAAGCATTTTTTTTCCTTTGGGTTGGGAAGACAAAAAGGAGAATCTAGGCAGAAGAAGTCCACTTGAGCATGTCTGAATTTTAATCTCATCTTTATTAAAAGAAAATTATGTAGCTAATGGAAGATGTTTTATTAGGAAGAAAACCATGGGGTGCTTGCAAGGTAATAAAATAGAAATTATTCCAAAGTCAGTGTCCTTAAACTAACATCTTTAGAACATGTCCACTGCCTCAAAAACCTTCACCTCTTATAAAAATGTCACGTAATGCTGTTCAATAGCTCATTGCAAAACCTTTCAGCAGTTTAGGACGTAGAAAAAAAGTCAAGATCTCAGCTCTCTATCTGGTGCTCTTGTGTTCAATAGAACATCCTTTGACTAGGATGCTATCGCGGGTTATTTCACTGACTAAATCTCTTCAGGAAAAGATCAGGATGAAATAAAGCCAAAGGGCATAGCTCGTGGGCCTTCTTTCAACTTCTTCCCCAGCGGTGAGCTTCTTACATGTGAAAGGCCTCTGATATAATTCCCTATGATATTCATAGCTGAACTGACCTTTCTGCTGTCCTTTCACTACTTATTCTCCCTCCCTCCCTCCCTCTTTCTCTCTGTATGTTAGAAATGGAATTATTGACTGCAGGATCAGCACTGGAATTAATTCAGTCCCATTTATCTTAGCATTAAGAAGGTATATGTAAATATTCCCATACAGACTTCAGGGCTATACTGTATGTGGATAACATACCTTCCACCCCACCCAGCTTTCATTTAGAATGCATTATAGCAATAGCACTTAGACTTATATAGTGCATCATTGTGTTTTACAGCACTCTCGAAGAGGTTTACAATGTCAGTTTATTGCCCCCAATGTCAGTTTATTGCCCCCCAATAATCTGGGTCGTCATTTCACCGACCTTGGAAGGATGGAAGGCTGAGTTAACCTTGAACTGGTCAGGATCGAACTCCAGGCTGTGGGCAGAGTTAGCCTGCAATACTGCATTCTAACCACTGCCCCACCAGGACTCTATAGACTAAACAGGTAAACATGCCTATGTATGGGCTCTATAGACTATACAGCCTATAGAACTCTATAGAACCACTATAGAGTTTGTATTCCCAGTGTAAATGATAGTAGTGGCAATAATAATGGAGAATCTCCTAGTCTATTGTATTTCTGACCCAGAATATTTTTATATTGCTATTTAAAAAGAAAAAGATTGACAAATTTGACATAATCCTAGCATAGAGGACTGAAACTCTTTCCCTTAAGAGGCTCTTTGACATCAACCTTCAGAGGACCAGAGCTTTTTACAGAAAACATGAAGATCATAAAATGCCCATTACCCAAGAGGGTACAGCAGAGTTGAGGGGGGGAAGGTTTGTTCTTAAAGCAACAAATGAAAGGTGAGCTTTTAAGAGCCAGGCTAACAGAATTTATGGGTTCTGTCCTGGATTTGTTTCTACCATTCCCTCTCCCCTTCCATAATTAGCTCTCTGGTTCGAAGATGTCCCTTTGTGGCTAATTTTGTGTCACAAACTGAGACTAATTTAACACGTTTGGCAAATGGTTTTTTTCCCCCCTGTATGTTTGATTCCTTGCAACATTTGTGACTTTGACAGGCTTCACCACCCTTTCACCATTCGGGATAGGTAGCTTGAGAAAAGTGTGGAGAAATAACCAGAAATCTAATTGTCTGAATGTCCTTTGGCTTCCCTTCCTCTTGTTTCAGGCCCAGGAGAAGGAAGCCCTTAAAACTGATGAGACAATAAATTCAATTATCCTGCAAACTGGCTGTGGCTGTCCCGGTTCTGTGCTGCAGTTTCCCTGTTTTTGCTCTCAGTTCTCCTGGAATCGTTTAAATTTACCCCTATAGAAGGTTGCCTATTAGCTTTGTTAATGAATTTACTAGTGCAGAAGACCACTGGCAGGGTTGTTTGAAACGTAATGAATGTAATTATTTAGCACCAAACTGGGGCACCAGCTTTATCCCACTTGACAAGAATAATTCTTTATTCTCTCATTAGCCATGGGCTTTGGTCCCAGTAAACTAGTTATTGAACCACTTGTCCAAAGGAGCTTTGCTCTAAACGCACCTTCCCTTATTTAACTTAGACAGGTTTGATCATTTTTACACATCATGCCGTGCCTGCATGCAAAGAGTTGCCCATGCTGGGGCTGTTGCTTTGTTTGATTGCTTTTTGTGTCCGTGTATATGTGTATATGTGTGTGAGAGACTGTCAAGTGAGCAAAGAGATGGGGAGCAATTATCAGTGAGGTGCTTGCCTTCAGGAGAAGCCCTTTTGCCTGTCCTGGTCTGTAATGGATACAGAACTGTATGGGGCTAGTTGACATCCTGTAAACTCGGTAGGAAGCCCAAGCCAATGAATCATAAGGACAGTCCCCCACTGAGTGATGTGTGCCTGAGCGTTTTGCAAATGCAGAGAGGACGAGAGATGGAGGGAGGAGGAGACACTTAAGCAGGTTGCCTTCATCTGGCAGAAACGTTAAAATCGTAGAAAGTTCAGGAATCTTCCCTTCAGAAACTGCACTGAAAAAGGAAGATGGCTTGTATAAAGGAGACCCTAATTCTATCCCCCACACCAACTGCAAGGCAATCAAGACCAGGCCTCAGCCAAGGTAAATCTAGGTTTAGGCAACTCCCCAAACAGCAGGTTTTATGACATACTAGGAATCAAATGGTTAATGATTTGTTTAAATTGATTGTTGTTTATGGAGAAGCTGGCTTGCTGGACTTTTTCCACCCATTCCAAAAACATTTAGCCATGATTAAGCACTCCAGTTTAATGGGAATAATAACACCCTCAGCCTCAGAGAGCAAATTATTTCTCTAACACCAACTTCTGAAAACTCCTGGAGGTTTACAAAATTATACGCAGCATATTCTTGAGCTGCGGTGGTGCAGTGGTTAGAGTGCAGTACTGCAGGCTACTTCTGCTGAGTGCCTGCAATCTGGCAGTTCAAATCTCATCAGGCTCAAGGTTGACTCAGCCTTCCATCTTTCCGAGGTGGGTAAAATGAGGACCCAAATTGTTGGGGGCAATATGCTGACTCTGTAAACCGCTTAGAGAGGGCTTTAAAGCACTGTAAAGCGGTATATAAGTGCTATTGCTATTGCTATCTCCTCCTCAGAGAGTGGCCCTAACCTGGCTAAATATACCAAGAAAACAGTTCTGACTGGGGTTGCCAGTCTTTCAGGTGACTAGATCCCATGCCAAAGTGTTTTCTGGGTATGACAAATGCTGCATTGTACTCAGATTTGTACCAATTGTAGGTTCTAGATAGCCATCAGTGTCGAGCACAGTCCAGAACAACAAGATAACATTTGGAAGCACCTCAGGCAAATGTCTCCCTGATTCATTGAGTATAAGAAGACAGAAAAAGCTTCCTCCACCTTATGGCCTAAAACAAGGTTTGGGTCTCTATGAGCTTGTGGGAGGATGGGGAATGGGGAGCAAAGCAGCTGCATGCTACACATTCACTATTGTATATCACACTGTTTAATTGTGTTGTCTATCATACCAAAATGTGCATGGATGCTAAATTAACTTGTTTGCTCTGTGAAGTAATCCAGACAAGAACTACAATCTAGGTCATATATTGTAAGGCAGAGTTCCTCAACCATTCTGGCTTTGTGGACTGGTGGCAGGGATAGTGGTCGGAGAAGGGTTGGTGCTGCGTGAGCAACAGGCAAGTGTGCACACTCGCACAGCTTCATTTGTGTGACTGTGCGCACACGCACACACGTGCTACTCACGCAAATGGGGATGCATGCGTGTGTGCACACTCGCTCACCACTTCCATGGCCTGGTTCCGAACAGCTCATGGTCTGGTAGTGAGCCGCGGCCTGAGGGTTGGGGACCCCTGTTGTAAGATATTAAGAAAATCTTGCAAGACTGAAAGTATTTCTTCCCTCTTCTCCTTTTACTTTCCAGAAATCTAGGGAGGGTTCCTTCTGAAACTTTGCCTACATCCTCCCTCCTTCTGTGAGCTAAGATATCTTTTATATGTTACTTGTCTAGTCTGCAGCTCTCCCTCCTGACTCCCAAGGTTATTCCCTCAAACCAATACAATATCATCAGTAACCCAATACATTGTAAATCAGAGAGGAAAAGGTATCCTACCCCCCATTCTGATGTTCTCTCCTCCCACCCAAATGAAACAATGCAAACATTTTTTCTGACATTTAAACAATATCAGGACCAGGGGTGAAATCTACTTACCTTCCCTACTAGTTTGGAATTGTGCACCCCACATGCGATTTTGGACCTTCTGCGCATGTGCATGTGCAGAGGGTAAAAAAAAAGATTACTTCCTGGTTAAAACCAGGAAGTAATGATGACCAGGCGGGTGGGCGGAACCTCGCACTGCCGCCGCTACCAGTTCTCTGAACCACCCACCACCGCTGCTACTGGTTCGGCCGAACCAATCCAAACCGGTAGCATTTCACCCCTGACCAGGACTATAAGATGTGGATAAATTTCTCCTTGAACTTCAAGAGGCTTATTTTTACCTTTCTCAACAATAATTCAGAATGGCACGCTCAGTTTATTTTTCATCCGTTTTGTTCTTACAACAATCCTGTAAAATACTTAGGGTGAGAAATAATGCCTACTGTTTAAAGCTATTGTTGGGTGGCATAATAATAAGCATGTGTATCCAACATGGTTGAGCTTAGATATGTGCAGGTTGATGAAATTCAGATGGTGTCTGGCCTCATGGCTTTACATTCTCTTTTTCATTCCTTTTCTAAGATTTTCTAACATCTAGAAAATCTATACTGGCTTTGTGTGGATTTTTCCACAACTTAATGTATGTTTCTAGCAGGGGTGGGTTCTACTTACCTTTACTACCGGTTCGCAACTGGGCTGTTGCAGAAGTGTTCTGATGACGTCGGGGTCAGTGGGCGGAGCTTCCCACCGGTTTTACTACCGGTTCTACAGAACTGCTGCGAACCGGTGCGAACCGGGGGCAACCCACCACTGGTTTCTAGGCACTTTATATTTCTATGCAACAACCTGATTGTATGTATATGTATGTGTGTAAATCCAATGTCCCTTCTATCTGCTTTATTTAAACACAGTTCCCAGTTTGCTTGCTTTTTAAAATGCAATTTTCCTAAGTGTAAGTTGATATTTTTTTGCCAAGTTATCAAATGCATATTAATTTTTGCACCTTTTTTAAAGCCTGGACTTGTGGGCAGCAATAGACCCTGTTTTGGCAAGTCACGGTGTTTTGAGAGAAAGAAAAATAGGAACAACTTGTTTTACTTCTCTAGCAACTAGATTAACATAGGAATTTAACTGACTTGTAGGTGAGGGGATGTATCTTCTTCAGACACTGGCATCAAACTGTCTCTAAAATAAAGCAGCTCTAGTCTAAAATCAATGGGCTGAGGCCTGTCTCGGTGGCTTGGTTATTTTCACAGTTTTTCATGGTATTCAGTACTCTATAAATTCTAACCTGGTATACATTTGTACATTTCAAAGAGAAGATCCCCGTGAAAGGAAAATACTAAGGAGAAAGAATAGTTTATATGAGTGACAGCTGAGGCTTTCAATCAGAGAATGTCTTTGCCAGCTTTTTTTAATTCCTACTACTGGGGAAAATTTGGAATTTTCACTTTTCTTGGAATTTTGTTTTCACTTTTCCAAATTTCACTTTTCACTTGTTGGAAAAGAGAACAGAAAGATTGTGATGACTTTTGTTTGTTCTTTTGCCCCAGCATAATAGCTGTCATTTGAGAAACAGTTTCAAACTCATGGCCTAAGCTATTTAATGAATCACAATATTCTGTTTGTAGAGTAACCATTTCACTGTATTCTTAAAATATAAGCAGCCTATTTAAATAAAGAAAAAGAAAAAGAAGTTAGTGGTGGTATTCCAATTAGTCTGCCATATTTTGGTTCTAGCAATCACTGTGTTTTTATGGGAAGTGATGTGGCACCAAAATATATTCTTGTAAGGTGCTGGGAGATTATTCATTTCTCTCCTGGCTTGCCAAGTGTTGCTGTTACAAAGTCCAATAACCAAATCTTAAATCCTAGTTTAGTTTTACATATTGGATTGAAATTAGCCACATGACATTTAAAAAACTGCTAGTTCTTTTCATGACTAATATATTTTCAGATGAATTTGCAGCTGGCTATCGCCAATAAAATTGATTATGTTATTGCAATGATTACTGCTCACCTATTTATGTTATGCTGTATTTATGGTGCTATTTGTAATTCCAAAAGACCCTTGATTTCAGAAGAATATAAACAGTGCCAAGTCATTTACATGCTGGTCTTCATTCATTCACTTGATCATCAGAATGTATTTTCAAAACACTCAGAAAACTGAAAGACCAATGAAACTGTGATTAGAGAATCGAGACAGTTGTGGAGAAATCCAAGCCCAACTCTTACTCGGATATACCTTTTTTGAAAAGTGAAGAGTTGCAGCCCAGTTGTACAAGAGCCGCATTGCAGAGAGAAAGTCCTGTGTTCCCTCCCTGACACATCCAGGTGAGGCTGTAAAAATTCCTTCCTGAAAACCTGGTAAGTCACTGTCAATCAAACTGCACCATTTGGTTTAAATGGATCAGTGGTCTGATTTGTTATAAGAAAGGATGATATATTTCAGTGACAATATTGGACCTGTCACTATATCTCAGCTATTGGATCTATCGCTATAGCTCAACCTTGTTGTTTTTGTGTTGTTCTTTAGGTTAATTGTCCATAAAATGGTAGATATTGTATTGGTTAATATGTAGGATAATGTTTTCATAAGGATATAATGGAAAGTGGAAGGCAGTTTTATACGCTCTCCTGCTAACTCATTGGAGGAAATGTGGGATATAAATACAGAAAATAAATAGTGTAAGGTCACCCTGATTGTGCTGAGAACCTGACATGGCACCATTTTTATATCATCAACTTAAAGCTGACAATTTAAAGTCCAGAGTGGAGACTGACAGGAAGATGAGATATTATTTATTTACCTGGTGTATTATTGTCCAGTTTCTGTGAAATAAGGATCAATTCCTGTCCCAGTTTCAAGTAACTTTTCTCTTTATAAGTGGGAGGCTGACTGGAGAAAGTGTTTGTATTGTATGTATTTAGAGTTGTGCTGCAATAATAGAGCAAACATAGTTTGCTAGTATGGAATAAAAGTCTCAGTTCTGATTGAAAGAGGACAGATCTACATCACATAAAGAATGCAGCTGTATTTATTTGATATACAGTATGTAGGGCAAACCTATCTTTAGTTTCAGGGAGATTGTATTTGAACCACTCTGACTTGCAGCTGCTTCTTCCTTCTTTTCCCGAAGTACTTTGCAGATGTACCCCTGGAGATTCCATATTTATCAAAATGATGTAATATAGACTTGTAGGAATTATAGCATTTAAAACCACAAATGTATAGTTATATGTTTAAATGCTTGCTCTGTACCATGGAAATAGAATGAACCTCACAAATTAAGGTTCCAAATTCCCATTTATTTATTTACAATATTTAGACTATGGATGTCCAACCTTTTGGATTGCCTAAGCTGCATTTAGTGAAGAGAAATTGTCTTGGACCGCATATAAAATACATTATAGTGTGTGTGTGTATAATATATAATGTATTTTATATGTGGCCCAAGACAATTCCTCTTCGCTATGTATTTGTATATATACTGTATATGTATATGTATATGTATATATGTTTTCGTAGATTTTCACGGGTACAGGTATGCAAGTCTTGGTGTATTCGGGTATTTTCCCGTGATACTCTATATCTTACACGGGAAAATACTCAAATACACCAAGACTTGCATATGTATATATGTATATATACATACTGGTATATACACACACACACACACACACACACACACACACACACACACATTACACAATAATGTTAAAAGTTCCTGACTTTGTGGGGCCACACTACTAGCTGTCCAGGGCCGCATGTGGCCATGGGCCATGGTTTGGACATGCCTGATTTAGATTTTGACAGATTCCCAAAAAGACTCCTGGTAGTTTACAATATGAGATATAGAATTATACAACCAGGGCATACAGCCATCACTATCTATCCACCCTGATATCAGTTAACTTGCAGCAATTTAATGTTATATATTCAAAGCTCTTCCTATTAGTATACAATTGCATATACTATACATTTATGTAATATATTGATTATATATCATCAAGTTGGTATCAGCTCCTAGTGACTACATAGAGCTTCTCCAAGATGATCTGCCCCCAGGATTTAGCTCTTTCACGATCACTGTAGTAATGAGGGCCGTCCATCTTGCTTCTGGTCTTCTTTTCTTCCACCCTTCTCAGCCTTACAGACTTCTCAAGAGAACTAGGTCTTTGCATAATGTGTCCAAAATATAATTTAAGCCTGGGCTTTTGAGTCTTCAGTGAGAATTGTAGATTGATTTATTCTATGTTTGTTTTCTTAGTTATGCGTAATATTCTCAGACGTTTTCTCCAACACTCAAGTACTCTTTTTTATCTTCCTTCTTCAAAGTCCAAGTTTTGCTTTCATAGAATCACATGGGAGAACCATTGCCGCACAGTTCTGGTCTTTGTAATATTAATTTGTAAGTAAACATATCTCAGAATCTGAATGTCTTAATCTATGGCCTTCGTTGCTATTAAGCAGTAGGCAAGAGTATATTTCTTGACTGCTTGTTTCTTTACTGTTGTTGGTTAGCTATCCTTAAAAGGCAGAAGCTACCCACCATTTCAATATCGTCATCATCAATTCTAAAGCTGATTGCTATCCCCATTGCCATTAGTTTAATCTTCTTTAATCTCCATTTCATTTCTTCACGGTGCTCTTTGACTTTCGTGACTAGAGCTTCCAGATCATTTGAATTTTCAGCTAGCAGAACAGTGCCAGCAGCATGGTGTAGGTTATTGATGTATTTCCCTCCAATTTTATAACCACTCTCATCTTTTTCCAATCCAGACTCCCTCAATAAATATTCAGCAAATAAGGTGGAATAAATAAGGAGGGAGTATAAGGTCTTTTCTTATTCCTTTGCTGACCTGGAAGCAATCTTTTTCAGCATGTTGTGTTCAGACGGTGGCTTCCTGTGTATGGGTTTTTTGTGAAGATAATGATAAACTGTGGGATTTTTGTTTATATTTCATATTTTTTAACTGCCCATCTCCCTTAGAAAGGCGCTCTGGGTGGTGTACAATATATTTTTCCTAAATTCATGTCACAGATTGACAAAAGTCTTTCCATGATCAATGAATCATAGAATCATATGGTTGGAAGGGACCTTGGGAGGTCTTTTAGTCCAACCGCTTGTCTAAGGAGTAGTGCTCATACCATCTTGGACAAATGAATCTTTTTTTGGAAACCTCCAGCAATGGAGCACTCACAACTCCAAGAGGCAAGCTGTTTCAGTACTTAATAGTTCTCACTATCAGGAAATTCCTCCTTATTTTCAGGTTGGATCTCCCTCTCTTTAACCCATTGCTTCTTGTCCTCCCCTCGGGTGCTATGAAGAATAAATCAATGCCCTCTTCCCTCTGGCATCCCCTCAAGTATTGGAAGACTGCTATTATGCCTCCCCTCAATCTTCACTTCGATAAGTTAAACATTGCTTTATTCCTTTAACTGTTCTTCATAGGATTTAGCCTCTAGACTCTTCATTATCTTTATTGCTCTTCTCTGCATTCTTTCTAGGTCCTCAGAATCTTTTTTGTCTTGTAGTGACCAGAACTAGACACAGTATTCCACATGTGGCCTCACCAAAATTGTATAGAGTGGTACTATCACTTCCCTTAATCTTGATACTATCCCTCTGTTGATGCAACCCAGGACTGTATTGGCTTTTTTGGTAGCTGCAGCATACTGCTGACTGATACTTAAGTAGTGGTCCACCAAGACACCTAGATCCCTTTCACAAGTACTACAGTATTGTTGAGTCAGGTACTCCCTATCCTGTACCTATGTGTCTAAGTGCAGGTCCTTACTTATCTTGTCACAGAACTGTGCCTTTTTTGGATCAAAGGGCCCAATGTTCAAGTCTGCCTAGATCCTTCTGAAAGTTGAGGCTGTCTTCCAAGGGGTTAGCAGTTCCTCCCTGCTTTGTGTCATCCACAAATTTGATCATGCAGTCCTCATCTAGGTCATTTATGAAGATGTTGAAGAGCACTGGGTCCAAGACAGGATCTTGAACAACCCCACTGCATATTTTCTTCCATGTACATGTAGTTCCATTAAGGACGACACGTTCAGTGGGGTTGGTGAGAAAATCTGTCAGATCTTTCAAGTTTCTATTATTATCTTGTATTACAGTAGAATGGCAGTAGTTTCTGTGCTGTCTATATTCTGACCTAGCCTATGTCAAAGGGCTAACACATAAAATTAGAACCTATTGGAGTTGGGCAGCTAATACATTTAAATAAATAGTTAAAATTAAAGTTATTGGATAATAGTTTGCATAGTCTCCTTTCTCTGATATTGGTAGGTAATTGTCCTCTTCCAATTTGCTAGTCACCGTGTGTACTTTAAATTTTCTAGCGCCTTTGGTAAGAAATTTTACTGATTCTTTTTCTGTTGCTGATATGTTGCTGTATACTGTAGATATCCAATCAATTCCTGTGGCTTTCTGACTTGGTAATGAACAGAAGGCTAATCTATCTTCTAGTACTACAAGTTCTTGTAAATAGGAGGTATCTTGTAAGTTATTTTGGATAGACTGTTGTACAGAATTTCAGTATGCTTCTTCATCTTTGTTTGATCTTCTCAGAATTAGTTACTAATTATCCATGAGTGTCCGTAGCCTATAAAGCTAAGGTTAAACTTTGTCCTGAGTTCAGAGAACCTTTGGAAGACTTTCCTTGTTTTTCCTGTGTCTGTTTCCATCTTTGATGCCTTTATGTGTGTTGTGATACTGCTTCTTGTGTTTTCTAGCAGTTTTCTGAAATTCTTTGTTCTTTTCTCAGATTTTTGTCTTTTTGGCTTTGGCTTCTCTTCTCAGTAATTTCCACCCTTCTGGCATCAGTTTTCTTTCTTCTGTTTCTTGATCTTTGTCAATCTCTTTTTACATTCATCCTTAACAACTTTTGCTTTCATTGCACAGTTCCTCTGGTTCCTTATTGATGAAGTTCAAGACATCAAAGTGATTCTTGGAAATTGTGGATATATGCTCAAGAGTGTATCGTGGAAATTGACTGGTATTCCCCCCCCCCCCCCACACACACTTTAGCTTGATTTGGTAATTGCACATGAGCGGTTCATGATTTGTTCTACAATCAGCACCTGGCCATGTCTTTGCTGTTTGCTACTAATGAACTTTTTCTCTTAGTTACACTAATAATATCGTCAATTTGACTTGTGTATATTCCATTGGTGATGTCTGTGTATAGTATATAGGTATCATTTTGTTTGAAGAATGTGATTGGAGAGAGGGGGAAATCATTGGATTGGTAGAAATAGATATGTCGTTCTCCAGCTTTATTTCTGTTCCCTAGGGCATACATTCCAATTCTGTTTTCATCCATACTATTTCTAATGTTGGCCATAGTCTCTATGTCTCTAGCCATAAGCAGCACATCCTGCTTGCAAGTTTTGTCTGTTAAGGATTAACTTTAACATACAGTACATCAACTTCTGATGCATCTGCCACAAAAGTTGGAGCATAAATGTGGATAACCAGAATATTAAAGTGTTACTAGCAAAGTCTATTGAAGTAGTCAGTCATCAATTGCTTTGGGTCCAAGAGCCATCGTGGCTCTGCATTTCCTAACTCTTAAAGAAATGCTGTTCATTTTTTGTTGTTATGTCCAGAGTAGTAAATGGTAATATACCTGCCCCTCTGCTTTTGATTTCCTCCTTACTGAGACCCCGTCTATCCCTTCTCCCTTGTCTTTCAGGACAGCTTTTCCATGTTAGATCTGGAGAAAGGCAGGTTAGGTACATGGGAGGCCTTGGCAAATTCTTAACTTTGTTTTTTTCTTTTCTTTGCCGCTTATAACATAGTTGGGATTTTTTTATTGTTGGGGTGGATAAAGAGAGTTTGTTTAATGGGTTTAATGAGTTTAATGCACTATCAATGAGTCTTTTTAGCTTTAGTAACTAGGCAAGAGATAAGAAATCAACTCGTATAAATATAAAGCATGGCAGAATTAAGGTTTGTTTTCTGAATTTGTGTTGGTCTAGGGAGGAACTATAAATCATTCTCCTTAAGTCCAGACACATAGAAATAGAGCAGGGAAGAAGATACATTAGATGTAAGCCACTCAGATATTTTTTTTTAATTAGTGAGAGTAAAATAGATCCTATGAAAAGAGATAAATAAAAACATGAGAGTGACCTCACTGGGAAAGAAAAAACTGAGGAAAGAAAGAAAGACAGAAAGAAAAAAAGAAAGAAAGAAAGTGACATAGAGAGAGAGAGGGTGAGAAAGAAAGAAAGAGAGAGGGAGGGAAGGAAGGATGGAAAGAAAGAGAGAGAGAGACAGAGAGAGAGAGAGAGAAAAAGAAAGGAGAAAGAAAGAAAGAGGGAGAGAGGGTGAGAAGGAGAGAGAGAAGGAAGGAAGGAAAGAAAGAAAGAAGGAAACAGAGAGAGAAAAAATAAAGGAGAAAGAAAGAGAGAGAAAGGATGAGAAAGAAAGAGAGAGATAGAGACAGAGAAGGAAGGAAGGAAGGAAGGAAGGAAAGAGAGAGAGAGAGAAAAATAAAGGGTGAGAAAAAGAGAGAGAGAAGGAAGGAAAGAAAGAAAGAGAGAGGCAAAGAGAAAGAAAGAAAGAATAAAGGAGAAAAAAAGAGAGAGAGAAAAGGTGAGAAAGAAAGAAAGAAAGAAAGAAAGAAAGAAAGAAAGAAAGAAAGAAAGAAAGAAAGAAAGAAAGAAAGAAAGAATCCTACCTTCTGGATGAGGGGGGGTCTGTCACTTACTTAGCTGATTGCCACAGTGAGACTGTGAGACTGACAGCAATACCAGCAGAAAAGAATGCAAGATACTTTGGTCCAATATGCCTCAAACAAGCCAAACCGGATCTGTCTCAGCAGGCTGAGCGATGGTCATTAATTTTTAATACTGTTAATGTTTATTAGTGAAGGATGATTGACTTTAAGTGCCTGATGAATAATAAATAAATGATGTACATTTCTGGCATTTGAATCACATTAGTATGGAAGGCCTGTGGGAATACCCTTCATTCTTGAAGAAGTACACTGCCCCACTTCCCAAAGGTAGGCGCTATTTTCTTTACACTTTCCTTACGTTCTTTTTTTCTTCTTCTTCTTTCAACAGAGAAGAACTTTGAATGGCTTTGGGGAAAATGTGGAGTTAGTATTTTCCTTTGGTCACCCTAATGACACAGGGAGGTTCGTCCCACTTGATGTCACTAATCTAAGAAGGTCTGATCTACACTTGAAGGCCCTGTTGGATTTCATAACAAACACCTGTGTCCATCAAAGAGAACACACAGGATCTCTGCACGAGCACTCCTTGACTTTGTAATTTCATTGACTGACAGTTTAATATCTATTTATTTTCACATCTGACTCCAGTAGAGACAGGCAGGCATCCTAAATGTCAAGATATTATGCTGACAACCAAGGGTATTTTTTCCCCCATTATTTAAGAGGAGAAAGGTTCTTTGTAAGTAAAGTGTTATTTTTTTTCAAGCCTACCAGCTAGAATAAAGACCAAATTATAGGGCATACATAATTGCCAGTGTAACTGCTGATAGGTTATCAGTACACGTTTTTTTATAGGGAGTTAGGTGGAGATATTCCGTTTGATTTACTTGCAAACTTACTCCGCTTTCCATATTTGAGAAATGAAATGTGTAAATTACATTATTTAAATTGATGGAGCTGCTGTCATTTCTAGAGACAAGGGTAAGTAGAGTTTCCTATTCTAAAATTAACCATTTTAGAAGAAGACCTTTTGTTTTCCATCTAGGCTCATTTGAACTGTAAATGGAAAGAAGGGCATTTGCTCCAATTGAACTCTGCAACGCTGAAACAATTTTCGAGGATACAAACATAAATATAAATCCTATGAAAACCACATTGTGATCATTCTGGGAAGAATACTTATTGGGGTTAGGGCAAAAAACGATCATTGTGTGACACTGTTCTTCTTATTCCAGGATAAGCCGATGTGGCTTTTGCTGAAATAATAGCGATTTATGACATTCCATACTGAGAAGAGAATTATTTCATTTAAAGTCATTTTGTCATTGCTTTATAATTACCAGATTGTAATTATAATTATGTAATTCACTTCCTATGGAAGTGAATATCTGTAGCTCAGGGTTGAACTGTTGAGTCCTTGGTGCTCTCTGAGCTTCATTGTTTGCTTCCTGATGTTTCGTTATCTGACTAACATTATACATAGCAAGCAAACAACCTTAAGCATTAAGGATTCCACAATTGCTGTTGTAAAAATACCAGTTCCTCAGAAAATTTTGGAATAGATCTGGAGGCAAAGTCTGACAAATGTTTACTTATTTATAATCACAATTTATGAGACCTCCCCAACTCAAATAAATAAATAATCTCTTATTTAGGCTGCACAAATAGAGCAGAACTAGAGATAACAATAGTAGCGTTATTGAAGATTGCTATTGGCACCGTAGGGTCATTAAAAAAAAAATACCACTGATGAGAGTGCTGAAATTTTAATGCACTGGTGTGAGAAATAAGGAACCAACGTTTCATTTGTATATAGCCCTTAATTTCTTAATATTAGAAATATTTGACAAGGCAAATCTGAATATATACTCCTCAAAATCAGACGTTAAGATCAATATCCCAAAAGACGACTTGGTGTCTATGAAGGTAAAGGCCATAATGTTTAATATGCATAAGCTGCTTTGTTTGCCTTTAAGTCTGAACTCGGGTCTAACAGCCTAATTCATAATTCAGACAAAGAGAATGAGTTAACAAATATCTTTTCCTCCGCTATGATTTGCATATTTAGTAAGCAGATTCTGCCAATGTGTATCCGCTGTTTTGTGAAGGAAATGAAAACGTCTTGCATGCCTTTCATTGAAAGGAATGGGTTTATTTTATTCAATTGCTTTGTAGTAAGGAAACCCAGGCTTGGTGGACTGCAGTGACACATGAGATATTTCTTTAAAGAAATGATCCCCTGACCGTGCATGGCAGTACAGGTAGTCCTCAACTTACAATAGTTCATTTAGTGACCATTCCACGTTACAACGGCACTGAAAAAAGTGACTTATGACATCTTTTCATACTTATGACGCTTGCAGTATCCCCCATGGTCATGTGATCAAAATTCAGATGCTTGGCATATGACTCATATTTATGACAGTTGCAGTGTCCTGGAGTCCTGTGATCACCTTTTGCGACCTTCCGACAAGCAAAGTCCTATCCAGGAGCCTGGATAGCTCAGCAGACTAATGCATTGTAATTTAACTCCAGCTGTCTGCAATTAGTAAGTTCGAATCTTGCCAGGCTCAAGGTTGACTCAGCCTTCCATCCTTTCTAAGGTAGGTAAATTGAGGACCCAATTTAATTGTGGGGGCAATAAGCTGACTTTGTATAAATATACAAAAGTATGAAGGCTATTGCTTAACGCATTGTAAGCTGCCCTGAGTCTCCGGAGAAGGGCGGCATATAAATCAAATTAAAAAAAATAAAAAAAAAGTCAATGGGGAAACCAGATTCATTTAACAGCCATGTTATCAATTTAACAACGGCAGTGATTCACTTAACAACTGTGGCAACAAAGGTCGTACAAATTTCACTTAAACAATGTCTCACTTAACCACATTAATGTTGGGCTCAATTGTGGTCATAAGTTGAGGATTACCTGCATTGTCACCTCTCTATTGTTTGGTCAGCCTTGTTTTACAAGAGAATTCAGAAAGACCAGTGGTAGGATTCAGCCGGTTCTGTCCGGATCGCGCGAACTGGTAGCGGTGACTGCGGGAGGCTCCGCCCACCCACCCACCCAGATGTAATGCATGACTATTGCGCATGTGCAGAAGGCCATGCGCATGCACAGAGGTGGCACATGCGCTCACATTTGCAAACCGGTAGGGAAGATAAGTGAATCCCACGTCTGAAAAGGACAGAGAAGCCACAGGCCACTGCAAGTGGATAAATCAAGTTCCTCCACTTGATGCCAATGGGAAATGCTCTCTAAGTAAAACTAGATCTGGATTTAATCTATTTCTTTATAACTGTGCCTAACCTCCTTGGCCTTAGAATCCAACAATTGCTCTTTAAGACTACTGTAACACGTCAACCTGTAGAAGTGGGATCGATTTCTGAGTCTCTTCCAAAGGGGAAGAAAAGATGGGCATTTGAAGAAGAAATGTTCTACTTCAGCAATGGTTCCTGTTATACTGATGCTCTATTTGGAAAGAGAAGGTGTGATCTTCAACTTGCCTCCTGAAAATGGGTGAACTAACATAATGGAAAGTCTTATGCTCAGGATCAGTGGTGAAATCCAAATTTTTTTACTACTGGTTCTGTGGGCGTGGCTTGGTAGGCGTGGTGTGGCTTGGTGGGCATGGCCGGGGAAGGATACTACAAAATCCCCATTCCCACCCCACTCCTGGGGGAAGGATATTGCAAAATCTCCATTGCCACCCTACTCTGGGGCCAGCCAGAGGTGGTATTTGCCGGTTCTCTGAACTGCTCAACATTTCCGCTACCGGTTCTTCAGAACCTGTCAGAACCTGCTGGATTTCACCCCTGCTCAGGATCTTATGCTTGGATCAGGATTCTATTGGTGATATTTTCATATCCATATAGAGAAGTCAGCTGGGGTTTTACCCTAATTCAATGATTTATAGATAGTCCTCGAATTACAATCACAGCTGAGCCCACAATATATCTCGCTAAATGAGTTTTGCCCCATTTTACGACTTTTCTTGCCACGGTTGTTAAGTGAATGACTGCAGTTGTTAAGTGAGTAACTCAGTTGTTAAGTGAATCCAAACTTCCCCATTTACTTGTTTGTCAGCAGGACACAAAAGATGATCCATATGACCCTGGGATACCACAACCTTGGTGAACCCTGGTTCATAAATATGAACCAGTTGCCAAGCATCTGAATTTTTGATCCCCTGATCATGGGGATGCTGCCAAGGTCATAAGTGTGAAAAACAGAAGTCATTTTTTTCCCAGTGCCATTGTAACTTTGAACAGTCACTAAATGAACTGTTGTAAGAGGAGGGCAGAGGTGGGTTTCAGCAGGTTCTGACCAGTTCTGGAGAACTGATAACGGAAATTTTGAGTAGTTCGGAGAACCGGTAGTAAAAATTCTGACTGGCCCCGCCCCCATCTATTCTCTGCCTCCCAAGTCCCAGCTGATCGGGAGGAAATGGGGATTTTTCATAAAATCTTCTGGAGTGGGAATGGAGATTTTACAGTATTCTTCCCCTGGAGTGGGGTGGGAATGGAGATTTTACAGTATCCTTCCCCTGCTATGCCCACCAAGCCATGCCCACCAAGCCATGCCACACCCAACAAGCCACACCCAGAGAACCGGTAGTAAAAAAATTTGAAACCCACCACTGGGGGAGGGTGACCTGTATTTTATCAATTGTTAAAAAAAAATGCATACGAAAATCTGTATTGTGGGAAAACACACGCACTCTGTGCAAAATGTAGCTATAGAAGAAAATTAGATTCCTCTTCGAAATTATATATGGAAAGACTGCTGTTAGATAAATTACGTGCAAAAACATCTCTAATGTGTGATATTTGAGTTCCAAAAAATGAGAAGGTGGCAATTATAAGAGTATTTCTCTCATTCCTAGCATTGCTTCACCTTCCTTTTTCTTCAAATATTAGCAAGACTGAATGGTGAGCAGGCTCCCTCCTCTTTATAGGAAGCCGGCTTGGAATGTAAAATGTCAGGCTGAGTGCCCCTCTGCTCATGTGCTGCAGGTTTAAATTGTGAACAAGACAGATAGTTCAAACTCACTCTGAGCACAGTGAGAAAGTAATTACTCAGCCATTGAAAAAGGTCCTATTATCATTACCCAGTAACCTGAATGTCCACCACATATCTGGGTATTATTTTAAATGGCTTCCAAAAAAGCATTTTCAGAATCTCAAATTTAAATCACATGAAAAATGGTTCCATTTATTATTTCTTCCTCTCTCTCTCTCCCCCCCCCCCACTCTCTTTTTTCCCAGGGAAGGTGAGGAGTTTCAGAGATTATTCTAAATGTCAGTTTAGCATACATTTTAGCCAGCTGGATGTGGAAATGCGCTGAATGAAAACTTCCCTTCCTGGAGTAAATGCCATGTTGGTAAACGAAAAGGGATAGGAATACGTAAAGGTCAATTCACATGGCGAGTTGGCTGTTGTTGTTAATATAACTAAGAACATTACTTTTATGGGAGGTCATTCCATTAATTAGATAAACCACAGCAACCACAGGCAATCTTTGCTACCCTCGCTCTCTTAATCCACGTGTTGTTTCTGAACCTATCATCATTTCTCTGGCAAATAGCAGGGGATGGGCGAGCTGTACTCTGTTTCTGCTACACAGCACCCCAAAGTCACATATTACCATGGCTGTCAGTGCTGTGAACTAGAATCACTTCTTTCATTGCTCCATTACATCCTACCTCCCACATCCTGTACCCAAGCAATTGTTTAACCATTGTGAACTGCTAGAAAATGACAGCTGCTTTCCTTTTAGGGATGGGCGGAATCATGATAATAATAATAATAAAAAAAGACGTGCAAAGCAGAAAATACATCACATTACACAACCCCTAATCAAAAAGAAAGGCAGTCTGACAAAATCTTCTACCACCCTTACATCTATCCATCCATGCAGAAGCAGCAATATAGTCTATGTTCTGGGACAATTGACTTGAGTTAAGTGAGGTGTCAGCAAGGCCCCTACTCAAGGGTAGCTGTGAGACCCAGATAAAAACAGAATAATAAATGTAAATGGGGTGGGGGGAGGTCAAAAATATCAACATTTGTCAGGCAAAACCTTCTGAGGGGAATTGCAGGATGATGGGTGAAAGGTCCCCAGATCTGGCTTATTTATTTGATGAAATATGTACTACATGCAAGAGTCCCATATGAAGGGTTATACAGCAAGGAAGCAATGGCTAGGATAGGAGAAGAATCACCTCTCTGGAAGGGACAAAAGATGATATGTTGCACTGAGAGAGAAAGAGAAAGCACCAAAAAATTGCACAGCCTGCCAGTGTTCCACAAGGGGGGGCTTTTTAAGAGCAGTTTTAAAAGAAGCTAATTTGAGAGAAGGACACCTCCTCGTTTCCCCTGACTATGGTGAGTGAAAATGCTCACCATTTTGAAGGGAGCACTCACTGAAGAAAGTGCTGTCTTCAAAATGGAACTCAGATTTTAGGCATTGAGCCCAAAGTAAGCAAGTTCATACTTCCCATGAAAAATACAGGTTCAATCTTTACTGGCTTTGGGACGGGGGGAAATCTTTCCAATTAAATGGCCTTATTTTATGAAGTTGTAAAGTTTTATCATTGTTTTATTTGATATACAGATTAAGATGTAATTTTTAAAAGTGATATATTTAGTTCTTGCTCAAGCCCAATGAAACGATGTTATTCTCGGGGAGATGTTATGCAAATTAATTTATCCTGTTTGGTGCCACAAAATTTGAGTATACTGTTCTATTTATTTGATACAATCCATACTCCACTTTGCCTATACAATGAAACACCAAACTGTTGACTGTGTCCCACAAAATACATCTTTCTATGGGTCCTCCCTATATCTTAGCACCAAATCTTCCAGTTACTTCAAAGTAGCTCTTTGGGATGTTCGTTGACTGACAAGATTCTTGTCTTTTCTGTTGTTCCTTGCTGATTAAAACAGGTCTAAGGACATTCTATTGCTCACAATGTTAGCAAGCCGATAGGTATCTCAGGATATTAATCACTTGCATGATTGATGCCACTGTAATATAGCAGCAGCTTCATTTGGGTAGTGAATGGTTTTAGATAATCTCTAATCAGCACAGAAGAAAGATCTCTCTTATTTGAACGTGTAAAGCATACTGTAGTTTGCTTGGCCAACTGGCACCGTGCCTATACACATTTTAGGCTGATTCACACAACGAAAAAAAAAAGTCTTCTGTTTCATAAGAGTGCATAAAGAATGTTATATTGACGATGAACTTTTATCCTGCATGCAGAACAGATTGCTACAGTTTGCATAAAACGGAAGAGTCTGTATGAACAAACTGAAAGTTGGCAGCAGTGAAAGCTATGGGTTAAACCACTCGAATTTTCTCTCAGTTACAGTTACTGAAGAAGATTCGGCTTCCATCACCTACTAAAGAGTAATCTGTCAAATCCTTCCAGTGCTGAGCTGTGAATCCCACGTGGTTAGATGAAGTCGCTCAACAAGTGAACCACCTACTTGTAAATGCGAAGAAATGTTTGATTGGAAAAGAGTGGCAAACTAAAAGCAGCTATTAAGGATTTATTTAGAAAGCCTGCCTGCAACTTCTAAAGGCAAGACAAGGTGTAATTCAGATTTGTGTCTTTTGTTAGTGCTTTTCTTTTGAATGTTTTAAAATCCGTGGGGCTTGCAACCTGGTGAATAAATGTTCTCCTTCCCTTCCCTAACATTTTGAGCCAATTTAGAATTAATCGAACACGATCAACTTTAAAAGAACATGTAATAAAAAGAAAGACCCATCCACACATATCCCGCAGCTACGATTTTCAGGCTTCTTTCATTTTGTGTGCACAGAGTGAATATTTTTTTCACTCGTTGCAACCTTGTTGGAGGGTGAAGAACTTAAAATTCCCTAGCTTTTCATTAACACTGCAGGACGAAGCACAAAAAAGAGAGATTATATGGTGATAGCAGGCAGCATGAACTTGGTAATGTAGTGACCATCTGTTCACGCCCAACAGAAATCACATGGATTGATTGATAAGATGTTACACCGGATATTGGTCAAACCATCCAGGATGTATTCCCCAATTTGGCAGATGTTTTTTAATCCCACAACTGCTACAATTTACGAGACTGCCTTCTGCCACCGGTAGCCTCTCACCGGCCAGTACGCTCCCACAGAGGGGGGCTCCTCAGGGTGCCGTCGGTCAAACAGTGTCGACTGGTGGCCCCCAGCGGGAGAGCCTTCTCTGTGGGGGCACCTGCCCTTTGGAACGAGCTCCCCTCGGAGTTACGGAGGATCCTGGATTTACGCACTTTCTGCCGTGCCCTCAAGACTTTTTTATTCCAACAAGCTGGGCTGGCCTAACCCCTTTTAATTGCTTAATTTTAATTTGTTTTAAAAATGGGGTGTTTTAATTAGTATGGGCCAAATTTGTTTAATATGTTTTAAATTGTTTTTAAATTTTATATTGTATGTGTTTTATCTTTGGCTGTTCACCGCCCTGAATCCTTCAGGAGAAGGGCGGTATATAAATCCAACTAAACTAAACTAAACTAATTGCTTAACAAGGAATATTTGAAGCTTTTCCTCTTCTCCCACTTACCCAGGGGTGGGTTCTACTTACCTTTACTACAGGTTTGCATCATGCCCATGTGATGCAAACCGGTTTGTGCATGCACAGATTGCTTCTGATGATATCCGGGTCAGTGGGCGGAGCCTCCCGCTGGTTTTACTACCGGTTCTATAGAACTGGGCTGAACCCGGGGGCAACCCACCACTGCACCCACCCCTTTTTTTAAAAAAAATCTGCCTATTGGAGGTTGAAGAAAAATGATCCTAGTATGTACAGTATGCATTGATAGAAGAAGATATTTGTAGCACAGGGCTGAACTGTGGGGACCTTGGTAATCTCTGATCTTGGTTTCCTTGCAGATGTTTCATTACCCATCTAGATAACAATCAAGAAACCACCAAGAATACTCCCATCAATTCTAACGGGACAAGTCACTGTATATGTACAGAGAGTAAATCCCACTCCTTTCTAGCACTGATGATGTTACCTAGTTGGGTAATGAAACATCTGCACGAAAACAACCAAGGACCTACAGTATGTATGCTGTTTTCAGTACTATTACATATCGCATGAGCTTAATATTAATACTATTGATATACAGAGTAACTGTAGCTGTGTATAATTTGTACCCAAGTAGAAGTAGAATTCAGAAGTATGTAACTTTGAATTGTCATTTCAATGCTATATTCATTTAGAACTGCACTATCCTATGCACTTTATCTGACATGTTTATCGATTTGCATATGTAAATATATTTGATAAATGTGTCAAATTCTATCTTTTTAGTGTTGTAGATATGGAGGAATGAATATGTCATCTTTGCATTAAGAGCCGAAGATTACACTGAAATCCATGCAAATTCAAAACTGCTACCTAGGAATGGACATCTAGATTATATAGAGTTGGTGTTCTGCCAATTTCATTTATTTTCAGTTTTATTTTGGGCCCTGTCAGAAGCCAAGCAGGTGACTACTGGCAGAGCGGATGTCTGGCAAGGGCACCGACGCTGATGATTTAGAGATAAGTGAATCAGCTTTTAGAATGTTGATTTTTTAAAAAAGAACATCTGATTTGATCTGAATCACCAGTGCAATTCAGAAAGTTGATCCGTTTGGAGATTCAAAGGAATCACCTTTGAATGAAAGCTTTCGGCAATCCTTCTTTGAGAGATAGATTTCAAAGAAATCTAGCCTCATTTCCTAGGTGGCTTCATATGCTTCTAGTTTAACTTCTTTTCTTATGCTATTTTTGAAATATATTTATAATATAAAAAGTATATGGGAAGCAGGGGTGAAATCTACTTACCTTTCCCACCGGTTTGTCATGTGCGCGGGTGGACCCTTCTGCACATGTGCAGAGGGTAAAAAACAGGTTATGACTGGGCATGTGGGTGGAGCCTCGCGCTGCCGTCACTATGGGTTCTCCGAACCACCTGCCGCCATTGCTACTGGTTTGGCCGAAACAGTCCGAACCGGTAACATTTCACCCCTGATGAGAAGCATTTTGTAGGTGTGCATAAAAACCCAGTTCAGTTCTGGTAGAACCTTATTGGACATTGGACATTTATTTGCACATCAAATTGCAATATCAGCAGAATTATCTATTTATACAGCCTTTTTCAACAGCACTGGCAAAAAGTAAAGATCTCATCTCTCTTTCTCAGATCAGTAGTGATAGACCTAGTCTGCCTACTTTATGTCTCACCAAATATTGAGATGGGTGGGTGAGGATGAGATTAGATTCATGCTTTAATTAGGATTCCTGCAATGAAGGAGTGATCCCTATCCCATCGGTAATCCTGTGGCAGCCAAAATCACTGTTTCCTCATTTCTGTTGTTAGAAGAGAATTCACATTTCAGTAATAAACACATTTTTTCTACCCAACAATATTTATCAATATGTTTTGGCTGACCTATAGAAAATCAGAGCAGGGGAAGTGAGTGAAATACAGGTAGTCCTCGACCTACAACAGTTCACTCAGCGACCATTCGAAGCTACAACAGCTCTGAAAAAATGACTCATGACCATTTTTCATGACCATTGCAGCATCCCCATGGTCACGTCATTTACATTCGGGTGCTTGACAAGCTTGACTTACATTTATGACAGTGCCCTGGGGCCATGTGATCACCTTCTGCAACCTTCTGACAAGCAAAAGTCAACGGAGAAACCAGATTCACTTAAAAAAACGGGTTACTAATTTAACAGCTTCAGTGATTCACTTAACACATGGGTCAAGGGAAGTTGTAAAATGGGGCAAAACTCATTTAACAAATTTCTCACTGAGCAACATAAATTTTGGGCTCAATTGTGATAGTAAGTTGAGGACTATCTGTATCGGAGGCTCACTAGCGCAAGCTGGAGGAACTGATTCCTGCTATTTTAAAATCTACAGTTCCAAACTGGGATTTGAACTCTCCAAGTAAGTCACATAACTCAAAAGGCTATGGGCAACATAGTGACATTAGTTAAGAGTCAGAAGTCTGAGAGGTACAGAAGCGCAAGATTGTAGGAAAAGGATCATTAGGAGCAGTGGGTTGACTCAGAGTCCCACTGGTTCTCCCATGGAGTTTAGCATGCTGAGCTGAGCAAAATGCCCTCTACTATGGCAGGTAATGTTCTTCCCCTCCAGTCAACGATTGTTATCCTGCTCTGGCCATTTCATTCTGGGCTGCTAAATTAGTGAAACACAGAACCTAAAATAACTACAATAACATTCTTTCCCCACCACCACCCAACCCCCCCCCCCCCCGAGGTCATTGTGGACCAGTAAAATGTTCAGTTTTTGTCTTTAAGGTTCATTGCAGACCAATCAAGGAAGGCTGCCTTTAAAAAAAAAAAAAAAAGCAAGTTCACTGATGCAACTAGATTATGCTTCTTTTATTTCAAAAGAGATTGATGAACACGATGCCAAAGTTTTCCCTTGTAGCTCAATTGACAGGAGTAATGGTGAAACTCTAGTGTTTCTTTGAACTGATCCACTGGTGGGTACAACTACACAAGGGAGTGAGTGGAGAAGCATTGATTCAAGGAAGCTACCTATCCTCAGAGGCTCATCCATGAGAAGAAAAAGGCTTACAGGGGAATCCTCCAATTTTGGATGATGGCGACTGTGGTCTGGGCAGGACAGGCAGCCATCACTATGACCAAAACAGAGAAAGAACTTGAAATCCAGAAAGCAGTTCCTTAAGCTGGCTTCATTTCCAGCTGATTTGGGAATCTGGCAGCTCAAAATTAAGCACGGAAAAAAAAACAATGCCAACCAACTAAATGCTTGTGCCTTCTCTTCCACGCAGGCTATTCATTGAGTACCGCACCAGAGTTTCCAGTTTTCCCTGAATAAAAGGCCCTTCTCCCTTCCGTCACAAAAGCAAAATAAATCCACCTATATTTCATGCATTTATTCTTGATAGGCAGCTACGGGTGAGGTTACAAGGGCAGATAAATTTTTAAATGACTGACAAATGCACTGAGAAGTCTCAAAAGCCTTTTCTTCATCATGATGCCAAATCAGCATTTCGGAGGAAACCTTGTGAAGACAGCATTCTAATGAGCTCTGAAATATGTTATCCCAGCAAATCCTGAGCATGAAAGCAAATCCTGTCTTGAGTTGCTCATTGGCAAAATTGTATAAGGGCTTTTCCCTTTTATTGGACTGAATAAAGTACTAGCTAGAAAAAACAAATTCTCACAATTTGAAAACAGACACCAACACAGGATGAATTCCTTAGAATGTGGGTTTTATGCCCCTCTGAAGTCAGGGAGTTAAAATGCAGGAAGGTTTCTGGGGTTTGCGATATTTGCATCCCGTAGCTTCTGGTTTGCAAGCATCAAGAACAAGGAAAGATCCATAGCTAGAATTGCTCAAGAACTAGTTGTAGAACTGCGTGCGTTGTTCATCCGATTCTGTGTGACTTTTCTTGGGCTCAGATTCTTGTACACTGTACAAGCTTCCTACCGCTCCTTTGGGCATTCAACTTGCTCAACCACCTTCTTCCTTAGGAAGAAGATCCTAAGGAAGTGAACTCGTCCCATGCACTGAGAACGAAAACCCAGGTGATCTATGGCCCTAGAGTGAGGAAATAGGACTTGACTTCGTCCTTGGAGCAGTCAATAAGCGTGCTTGTGTCGTGCATTTGCTCAATTAGCTATATTCCTGCGCATGTACTAAACCGGTACAGGAGTAAATTCTGCTTGCCAAAACATCTGTTCCTGGCATTCATCCCAGGGCTAATAACAGATTCTCCGAAGATAGGTGCATTAGGTAGTGCTGAAAAGCATAGAAAAGCTTAGTCTTCAGAAAGATCACAGTCTAGTTGGTTTCAAAGACTTTAATGTGGAGAGAATTTTTATTGTTCTGCATGCTCCTATATGCTCATGCCAAGCTCATCAATGGCCTCTAAACAACTCTGCCTTTGCTTGCCTGTTTAATATAACAGTCAATGCATCTACCACAATAGCCTTAATTGCAAAACCATCTTTCTCTATACACATGCTACAACTATTCCTTCATGATAGGTATCTTCCCAGAATTGTAACCTTTGTTTACATCCATGAATGGCCTTTGATTCCTAAATGGAATCTCTCCATAAAGTGTAACATTCTCAAGGTATACGGATAATGGGTCTATTTACAATTCTCTCTATTCAAAGTGGGATCCAGGGTCAAACAGTTAGAATAAGAACCAGCTTGATTGGCATTCACATTTCTCAAAGGCTAAATACCCCACATTATCAAGTGTTCTCTTTCCAGACACGTGGATTTTCAAATTCCTGAGTACCTATCTGTAGGCCTTATTAATTGTAAATGATTGAACGATACATATATTCAACTTCAATCTCTGTAACTCTGTTGACTAAGTCTCTGGTGCTCTTCACTTTACTCCAAGAGACCAATGACTCACTGCAACTTACTAGCTTTAATAAAATATTTGTTGGATCTTCTTCAGTTATTGGCATGTTCACAGGTGAGTTTTCCTACTGTACCGATAAAAATATTGCAACTCTGCAATGTCTGGAATCAATGCTAGCAGGATTCACGCGAGACCTCCTTGTTCTCAAAAAGCAAATCACTCTAGCCTAGAAAATGGACGTTAGCTCTTTCTGCTAAATTCCCAGTTTGTTATCTTTCTTAATGCTCTGAAAATTTCTCTATGCTGTTTTGTGTTATCCTCTGTCTCATTCAGTGCAAAAAAAAAAAAAAAAGACGGCTGAAGACTGTCAACATCTTTGTTGATGATTTCTTTACGAATAATCACACCACTCAAACACAAAAGGTAATAACTTTATCATAATCACCATTGGGCCTATTGATTGAAGGAATTTCTTTGTCCTAGGGACTGAGTTTTATGCCACTTGAGGATAACTTGCAGTATACGTTAATATTTATCACCTTGAACTAGGTATTAAGGCTGGAGCCTCGCAGCTGTTCATATATTTTACATTTTTTTTTTGTCAAAACAACCCATGATAACAGGTTCTTGAAGGAGTGGCAAATAAATGATGTTACCAACATCGATCAAACTTCAGCTTGGCTGTGAATGTAATCTTCCAATCAATCTTTTGAAGAAAGTAAAACAGGAGCAAAAGAATTTGATAATCTATACCATTTTGGTAAAATCAGCACAAAATTGTTTTTCTTTATTCTCCCGCTATATTTACATTACCAGATTCATTCACGTAGGCTGCACTGTATCCTGAATCTTCAAACAACCTAAACTTCCCCTTATATATTATTTCAGATGAATGGACCAGTGGTGGGTTGCCCCCAGTTCGGACTGGTTCTCAAGAACCGGTAGTAAAACCAGTGGGAGGCCCCGCCCACTGCTCCGGATGTCGTCATCCAGCGATCTGCACATGTGCAATCCCGTTGCGAACCGGTAGTAAAGGTAAGTAGAACCCACCCCTGGAATGGACCATAATAGTTGAAAGAATTGGGAAGCATGCTTATAACCATGCCTCTCGGGTTGCACACACTCCAGGGAGGTGTAGCCTCTCAAACTTGTGTATTTGAATAGAAGTCTAAGATAAGACGAATGAAGTCACACCTTGAAGTCAACTTGAACACCTGGCGACTTTGTGGGCATGATGCAGAAGAAATCTCAGATTCACAGAACATACTCCATACCTTCATAAACACAAACACACAGAAGGGATTAGAGTTTCATTTAATTGTCATCCCTTGGTAACTGCAAATGTCATCAGAGGTGAAAGAAAAATCGGTTTTCTGAATAGATCTAGTCTCTTCCTTCAATCCTGTCATCAATCAAAGCAGATTTGATATGAACACAAGATTGGACTTTGCAAGCTTTGTCATTCCTTACTGATGAGACCTATCAGCTTGAGATCTAATAGTTAGCTAGTTCTCACAGATTTGTCACCTGTGATCTAACTCTTTCTTTTTATTAGTTAATTTGGGTATATTATTTGACATGATAACTGATCTGGCAGCTGAGTTTTGTAGAGATGCCCTGTTGCTGACTGTGCTATTTTTATATTTCTTTTAAATTTGACTGCAATTTATCTTGTTGAGGTAGTTTGCATAAGGTTCCAGGGAGTGTTAATAATGGGGAAAGAAGAAGACCAGAACTAGGTCTTTATACTTTGGGGTACCCTAGGGCCCAGCCCTTTCTTCCTTGTCATTCAACATCTACATGAAATTCCAAGGTGAGGTTATCTATTTGGCAAGGTTATCAGCACTATACAGATGGTACTTAATTACACAAATTCATCGTTGGCTGGGCTAGAGAAGTAGTAGAGGTCCTGACTTGGTATCTGGAAGCGGTTAGAGCAGTGATGGGTAACCTTTTTGCCATCGCGTGCCAAAAGCAGGGGGAGCGTGGGGGTCATGCGCATGGGTGACCACACCCATAATTCTATGTGCCCTGCCCCCCACACATGCATGTGTGGGCCCCCCCTGTGCTCCCCTTGCTTTTGACACGCGATGGCACGGTGGGCCCGGTACGCCCATTTTTTGCCCTTCCCAGGCTCCAGAACCTTTCTAGGTGCCTGGGGAGGGCGAAAATGTCCTTCCCCACCCACCCGGAGGCCCTCCGGAGGCCAGAAACAGCCCATTTGCTGACTTCCGGTGGGACTAGAAGGCCCATTTTGCACCCTCCCCAGGCTCCAGAGCCTTTCTAGGAACCTGGGGAAGGCTGTTCTCGCCCTCCCCAGGTTCCTAGAAAGGCCCTGGAGGCTGGGGAGGGCAAACAACGGGTCTTCTGGACCCACTGGAAGTCGGCAAATGGGCCATTTCCGGCCTCCGGAGGGCCTCCAAGGGGGAGGCCATTTTCACCCTCCCCAGGCTGGAGTCTGGGGAGAAGCAAAAGTGGGCCTTCCCCACTTCCCCAAGCCCTCTGGAAGTAGGAAACAGCCTGTTTTCTGATATCTGGTGGGCCCAGAAGGCCCGAAAATCAGCTGGCCAGTGCACGCATGCATGCCATAGGTTCACCATCACGGGGTTAGAATATGGATGAGGAAAACAAGCTCATCCTGAAACCTAGATGGAGTAGATATGGTTTCAAAGGACTACTGAATCCAGGGACAATCTAGTTTTAGTTTTGGACACTCAAACCAAAGCGCTCATTCAGGGCTTTTCACAGCTCTACTTTTATTATTGTTAACCATCTTGAACATAGTACCATTCTGTGGTGGGAAAAGCATAATATCTACTTATAGACCCAAAGCAATAGAACACAGGTACAAAATTTAAAATATAGAAATCCCAAATATGAAGTAATTAATAAGAAAAAGAGGAGACCAACTGACTTCTGAAAGCAATAGATATAATTACAAACATGGTTGCCTTTTTAATTGTTGCCCAATTTAGGTTTTGCAGAAGGAAGATTAAAAACTCTTGATCAAAAAATTCCAATAATCAGACTTACAGGTACCAGATAAAAAATTATGGTTTAACTCTACATGAGATACTGACCTCTCTATATTACACACATGAATATTGTACAGAATTACCAAGGCAGAATGGGAACTGAAGTCCACACATCACAATGTTGCCAAATTTGAAAAACACCGACCTATTGTTTTGATAATAGGTAGTGCCCCAGTTCAAACTAAAGGTGAAGAAATCTCCCATGTTGATCTTAGAGCTAGGATTAGGTTTGGGCTGGTGTGGACAACCAACCATAAATATTCTCCAGATACTTCACCTCTTTAGAATTTGTGAGGTCAACAATGTATACAATGTGGATCCATTCAAGAAATGTTTGTAAACATTTATGGAGTAGAAGAAGATGCATATAAAATGGACGCATTAGAGATATACAAAAATTAGTGGGAATTTTTAAACCCCAGAATGAGGCAGAAATGTGACAAAATGGACAGATGATTGAACATTAAATAGCACGCACCTTAAATGATACGCAATTCTATAATCTGAATTTTCAGTTTGTCCGTGGTGGTAGAAAGTCATGATTTTCTGCCATACCAGAGAGTCTTGGCCATTTGCATTATTTCATGACTTCTTCCAGTGATGGGAAATGATTGGTATACTGAGACCTCATCTTTTGCTTCCAATATCTGGTTTAGAAAGATTGGAAGAGGCTTTGCCTGATCTCTGGCTATTTTAGGGGCTGGTAACAAGCAAAGGAAAGAAATATTTTTCTTTTTTTCTGAATAAGGGAGGCATGTTGTGCTCCTTAGAGGGAGAGCTTCACTTCCACCATTGTTAAAGCGAAATGCCATTTTGAAGATCTACCCAGCATTACCAGATGTAACATCCAGTACAGTGGTGGGTTGCTCCCGGTTTGGACCGGTTCCCAAGAACCGGTAGTAAAACTGCAGGAGGCTCCGCCCACTGACCCAGACATAGGCGATCTGCACATGCGCAGAAGTGCACGCACCTGTGCATGATGCTAACTGGTAGTAAAGGTAAGTAGAACTCACCCCTGATCCAGTACCTCTAACCAAAGAAACACGAAGTATTAAATCAAAATCCACAGCAGGAAATATCACTAAATATCTGTCTAACCATCATGACATATGTATCGAAAAGCATAACATTCATTTAAATATGATAGTCAATATATTACTTAATGTTATTGGTCTATCTTCTGAGGCATCTTGCCAGTGTGTGGGTCAATGCCCAGCAACTCTATAATTAATTTTCTCCACTGTACACAATTTAACAGCATTTATTCTTTCCTTCAATGAGCATAATCACTTCACATATGGAACCTGTGGTGGCCTACAGGCATCCAAGGGAAACCTGCATCATACAATCTGTCGCTTTTGTGAGCTTGTCCCAAAGGTGCTTTTTCAAGAGGCAACTGGGGTCACCTTCATTATATATGGTTATATAAATTGTTTAAGCAAACAAATAAGTAAAAGTTATAGATGGAGCTACTTTGGACACATCCTTATCCAGAATCCTTGACTTCCAATAAGAGATTGTCTATCAGGTTTTAAAACAAATCAGCTCCAAAACATATTGCTTTAGATAAGAAACACCAGCCTTTCAACAAGACCCTTAATAAGTTTGAGCTCCTCAATCTAGCCAAGATCAGCTTAAGATTTTACTTGAAAATCTTGTTTCAGTTTGTTTCTAAGTACACAGAAGAAATGATGAATACAATGAAAGTCAAAGATAAATGAATCTTAAACAGGAGGTGGGAATGCCAGGGCAGGTGAAGGCAGAGAGAAAGGAGAGAATCAGATTAGTTGGGCTAAGTAAAAGAAATCAGAGTGAGGAGATTGCCTGATAAAACTGTCCATTTTAACAATAACAAGCATGTGTTATTTAAGGCTCATAAAAGAAGATATATTAAGGAAAGCCTAGGAAAAGGAAGAAGACAGAACATTGATTATGCAATAGAGATTAATTTAGGAACCCAATAATATCAAATACAGGCTAAGCAGCAAGGTGGGTAAGAGACACCACCATAACTACAGCTTGACCTGCTTGCTATACTTTCAAGTCAATAAAACAGTATCCATTAACATATGGCCATTAAGTTGAAAGTTTGAAATTATGATGCTATAACCTTGTAGCCAGGAGAAGCAGATACACACAGAAACTACTGTTTAATGGTGAAAAATGTATTATGGAGAAAGCTACATTGCATTTAATTCTCTGAATCTTTTCTCAGTTATCCTGAATGCTAAGCAGTTGGAGGAAAATTCCAGAGTAAATAGAGATAGAAAGGGACACTGCTCCATTTTTTTCTCCTTGGCAGTGCTTTGTTTACTGAGAATACACTCCCTATTCCTTGCCCATCGATGGATGCAAACTTTTGGGGTGAACAATTCTTCCAGGTCCTACATAAGAAGGCTGCTCTGTCCAAATAGTGGCTCTGATCCTAAAAAGACCAAGGAAATCAATACCGTGGTCCTTGGAGCTTGGTTGTTTCCTTGCAGACATTACATTTCATTACCCAACCAGGTATCATCAGTGCTAGAAGGGAGTGGAATTTTCTCTCTGTTTATACACAGGTGGCTTGCTCTGTCAGTGTTGGTGGGAGTTTGTTTTCTCCATGGTGGTTCCTTGATTAGGCTGCTGTTTACTGTTTGATTGTCTGAGCTGGTAGTTCCTCAGTTGGGGTACCCAATAAGCAGAAATTAACACCAGGATCAATACCAGACCAATAATCAAGCAGTAAACAATACCCCTGTCAGTTCACCCCACAGTTCAGCCTTGAGCTTGCAAATGTTCTCTTCTATGGATAAATTAATACTTTCAGTTTCAAGACAATAAAAATAATCTTCTGAAATACAATCCCGAGATGTTCAGTAATTGAGATTTCCATACAGGTTTCTGGACCATTGATTTCAATGGATTACCAAATTGTATTCACATAGGAAGCAGCGAAATGAAGGAGAAATCTCAAATGAACTGCCTGCTCCTGAGCTGCTCAGATTCTTAAAACAGCCCTGCATGGATGAATACAGATAATTTCTTTTCCCCGTAGCGTGAAAAACAAGTTGAGGCCATTACAAATGCATGGTGGCTGGTGAGAAGACAATTAAACCAATGCCGAAACTCTATGTGGACTTCATTACATTTGAAAAAGGTATAGCTCTAAGACTTGATTTGTGTGTCATGATGCTAAACCACAATGCAGTTTGTTAGTTTGGATTTAATATGTTGTATATACCCAGCCATTAAGATCTGTATACCATGGAGATCTTCTACGTTACATTACTTCTTGCCTCCCAGTTATTCTCTAATCCAATTTAAAATATACCCGAAACTGATCCAGGCTGTGTTAACCATTTGCACATCTATTTGGACAGCAAGACCTGTGCCTATTGGTTTGTGATTGGGTTCAAGGAGAAGCATCAGCCAAACTTCCTTGTTTTTTTTTCTAGCCAATATTTGAACACTGAGAACTTGTCAATTCTGCTTAATTAGCACACTTTCAAGTTGGTATAATTGAAAGTATGCACACTTGGCCAAGTATGCTTACTTTCAAGGTGGCCAAAAAAACCAAGAGCTGCTTCCCGTATCTTCAGGTTACCAAAAAAAAAAAAAAAAAGTTTGTGCTGGACAAACATCCCTTCCTCCCATTCAAAAAATTAATGCTATCTGTCAAGTCTCACAAAGCCAGGCAAGGACAAGGAATCAAGAATTACACAGACCTTAGTAGGGTATATTTAATGCCTGCTCTGGAGTAAACAGAGACTCTTGAAAATTGCAAGAGGATTTTCCTACTCTTATTTACAGTAAGACCGTGGAGTCTCTTTGATTTGGAAGATTGTCCCACTTACCACCTAGGCTGAGTTGTCATTGGTAAGATAAGTTAACCACATATAATACCTCCTTCCTGATTGTTTATGTCTGATTTGTTTTCCATTACTTTGTAGCTTCTAGGCCCACCCCCCCAATCCTTCACACAAGGATTCTTTCAGCTATACTCCACACACTTTTCTAAATGTACTGGTGAATATGTGTCTGAATAATAATGTTTGGTGAATAAACAAACTGATGGGAATAATTCAGAAGAAGGTATACATCTGACCACAACTGAGCCCAAAATTTCTGTTGTTCAGCGAGACATTTGTTAAGTGAGTTTTGCCCCATTTTATATCTTTTCTTGCCTCAGTTGTTAAGTGAATCACTGTGATTGATAAATTAGTAACCCGGTTGTTAAGTGAATCTGGCTTGTCCATTGATTTTGCTTCTCAGAAGGTATCAAAAGGTGATCACATGATCTTGGGACACAGCAATAGTCATAAGTATGAACCAGTTGCCAATCCTCTGAATTTTGATCACATGATCATGGGGATGCTGCAAAGGTTGTAAGAGGGGCAGGGTGCTCTCCTCCCAAGTAGTTGACTCAGTCTGCGCTGTTCTTACCTTCTCTCCACTCTCTGTGCTCAAGGATTAGGAGGGGGTGGTCCTTGCTCATTGCCTGAGCTTTGTCTCTCATGTTCACTGCTTAGCCTCTCTTGGTTATCCTGCCCCCCTTCCTCCCTGCCTACAAGCCATCCCAATCCTGAAAAGCCCTGGTCTGACTGGGTCTGCTCTTCCCCATTTTCCTCTGAAGCCAACAAAGCCGCCCCCTCGATCTCTGTCGGCTCCAGTTCCAGCTCATCTTCCTCTGCAGATTCAGGCTCCAATGGGGCATGACACCCATGAGCACAACCTCTTCAAATTATTAGAAGCCACATCTTTGTGGGGCCTAAATAGCTGAAAGTTTTTTCCCTTTGACTCTGCATGTGTGTGCATGAACAGCCACTTCAGCTTGCAATTGCTCCAGGAAAAGTTTATGTTGCCTCTTGAAGTTCAAGTTACAAACTGGTTCTGAAACAGCATTCACTGTGCCATGTTGAGTTTTACTCAATCAAGGGTAAAATCGATAGTAGCACAAACTTAGATCACAATATCTGATGCTATTTGATTGGCAGATGGGTGGTCAGGTTAGCCCAGTAGTGGGAGAGCACTATCATCTGGGAGATCTCCTAGTTTTATTAGTATTGCGGGCAATTGTGTAAGCCTGGCCAACTGCATTTTATTCAATAAAACAATTAAATAAGTTTGCTCATGATACATGGATCCCATATATTTATAATGGCAGTTTGGCCCTATGATTAAAAAACAAAACAAAACCTCAATAAAAATGCTACTAAAAAATGAACACAAATGTCATCAACAATGAAGGTTTCAAATGTATAAAATCAAATAGATCAGAATGCAGGCGAAAAAGAGCCAAGTTTTCATAACACAAGACTTTAATGGGGAACAAGATGAAAAAAATATTGATAAAGGCAACAGATGAATCAGAGGAACTGAAAAGAAAAAGCTAAAGAAGGCATGAGAAATAGAATAAAAATCAATTTTATAAAACAAAGAAGTTCAAAAACTCCAGAGCAGTGAAGAGATAGCAGAAATTCTTAACAGTACAATTATTAGGAAAGAAACTGAAGACTGAGAAAGATAGCTTGAAGGACTGCATGGCACTACAAAAGAATTAATTAATATGAAATAGATAGACATCCTTTCTGTTTTAATGAAAGTATGGAATGGACCTCTACAACTCAAAAAAAAAAATGTTGACAGAATACTGATGACAGAAGAATAATTTGAGAAATTAAGACCTTTACAGTTGACATACTGGAAAGAAAATAAGAGGTGGGGAATGACAGAAGATGATTGCTTATTTTTAGATCAGAATTTGACAGAGCGTTTGAAGACCTGAAAAGAAATTAATCAGCAAGGATAAATAATATTCCAGCTAAATTTATTATTTTTTTAAAAAGATCACTCCAAAACACTTCTATTTACTGTAACTTAATCCAAGAAATGAACAAGAGTGGCAATATGCCATTGTTTTAGTTAGAAAACAATAGTAACCACCAACTTAAAGGCAAATACAGAAGAAAAACAAATTGTATATGAATTTGTTCTTCTTGGCTTCAAATGTGATTTTTCAAAAATAATGGAATAACATTAAATAAACAGTTAGGGGAAGCTTGACTTGTTTAAAGAAGCGGATGAGCAAGAAAAAGCAATATAACTGTTGATTCAATTTTAAGAGATTAAAAATTCTATTCCAAACTACTTTAGAGGTGGCATCAACATCATCTTGCGTGAATTGATACAGAATGGGATCTTACTTGATTTCAAACATAAATGGAAGATGAGGATGAAGGAACCAGGAACACTTCCTCCACTACTTATTCCTATTTCGTGACATAAAATATGAATGACATAATACTTTGTGCAGTTAAGAATCGTAGCCAATCAGAGTTCCCAGTCCTGCCTCATTGTAACCACATTCAAATACAACTTGTAACTTGGTATCAGTTCTTCCCTTCATTTCTTAGTAATAGAGGCTAAAGGAGGAAGCCATGGTTCTATTTCAGGGGTGTCAAACTCGCAGCGTCATGGCGGCGTCACGTGACCTTTTTCCCCTTCGCTAAACCGGGCGTGGGCGTGGCCAGCGCATGATGCATCCAGCCCATGGGTTGCGAGTTTGACAGCTCTATTCTATTTCCTATCCATAATTAGAATGCTGTAATTTTTCAGGAATACCTAAAAGCCTTTTGTTTAGTAGAAAATAATCAATTTAGCTGATTATTATATCTTTATCAGCTTAGTCACTGCTGAAGCAACAGAATGGGGAAGGGAGGGTTCTATGGTTGTACATGTACTTCTACATGCCTGAGTCTTTATAGAGGAGAGCTATAATTGTTTAATGCCTGAGATCTAGCTGAAAACCCACATATTAGTTGAAATTACAGCTCGGAGATTAAATAGCCCATAGAACGATTATCTGATATATTCCATGCTGGCTGGAAAAAGTGGCAGTAAATGAGCTGTATTCAAAAGATAGTTCATGGGAAATCAGGACAAATAGGGAAACTGCTCTGTTGAATCCACCCCCAGAAAAGTCACCAAGGCAGCTATAGACCTCACCTTGAAGAAGTTGTATATTGTATATATGTTTTACCTTTATAAATGAATTTCTGATATGATCCTTCTCCATTATACTATTATGAACTCTAGAGATTTATGCAACAAAAAGCAAGAGATATTTTATTCACTTCTTAGACCCTTTTTAGTACCAAAAGGGGATGCAAATTCTATAAACAAACAAACAAACAAACAAATAAACAAACAAACAAACAAACAAACAGGCACTTTGTGCTTGTGTATTCTCCACCTATGATAATGTGATTCATGGACCAGTTTACTGGGAATGATAGTAGTGAAGATGGAACAGGAAGGAAGGGAGGGAGGAAGGGAGGGAGGTTTATTGGAATATCCTCAGTTCTACAAAGGGATATCTTGCACAGCTGGTTGTGTAACCCAGGTTATGTAAAATAAATTTATATAATCCTTTTCTTGTGTACACTAAGCAATTCCTCATTCATACAACTAAACTGAAGGTTTAGGGGAATAAATACAATGCCTTTTAAAAATTGTTGTATTTGTGACACTTACCTTAACCATAGTAGCTTGAGACCAGCTGTAGATATAGCGAGCTGGCTTTAGGAAAAGCAGTTAACAGATGTCCATGGAGTGCAATAAGTCTTTTAAGCATTTAAGCATTTCTTCTTAGAGGCAGCAACGATCCCAGTTACACTTCAAACTAGACCATCTTTTTAAGTTGGGGAAATGTTGTATGTGAAGTAGACCTCCTAGATAAGAGACAAGATGTTGGAGAGACATTTGTCTAACAGAAGATGTCTAACAGAACTCCAAGGGTAAAAATGTATTAAAAAGGGAGATTCATGATTGTTATTTCTCCTTACTTTTACTTGACATTCCGTATGTGTGTGTGTGTGAGAGAGAGAGAGGGAGGGAGGGGGAGAGGGAGAGGGAGAGGGAGGGAGAGGGAAAGGGAGAGAGGGAGGGAGGGAGGGAGGGAGGGAGGGAGGGAGAGAGAGATGCATATATCCATTAACATCCAGAATTCGGATGAATATTTTTGTATACAAGTCTGAGAAGGCATCATGGTAAATTTCTGAGGTCCAGCTTGGATCACTCAGTATGTAGCATTCAAGATATATGGCCTTTTCCCTATGTTCAATCTCCTCTGGAGTAGGGACATTAAAACATAATTGGAACTATATCACAGTAAACCAATCTTTCTGAGCTAGGGGGAAATGACCACAATTAATAGGAGTTTTGATAGTTGAGATCCAATGTTCTTAGAGGACATTTAAGTTAGGGATGGTGTGGTTTTGTAGGGTTACTGAATCTGAACTTTCTGGAGAAGATTCTCTATAGACCGAAGAAGTTAGCAGTATTATAAAACTTTTTCTTCAAAATCAGTTTGCAGAAGAGGCTCAGACAGACACCTCCTTTATTTATATGAGCATAAGAAGGGGAAAAAAGCACAGAACAACCACACTTCGGGAGTTTGTTATTATAGCTACCCTCAATTAGAATAGTTTTAGCTTTCCTGTAGAGCCAACTCTGGTCTGCTCTACCTGATACTAATTCTGCCCTACATTAATGAACCATTGAATATCCCATGATTTTAGCAGTATCTCTACCAATCTTTATACTTCACCATTATCTCCTGGTGCACTTTGGGATCAGTACTTCCACACATTGATGGCCAATCTCATTCTCATCCCATTCTGGTACCAATGATGTTACCTAGTTGTGTAATGGAACATCTGAAAATAAAAATCAAGCTCAGAGAAGAGTGAGGACTCCACTCAAGGCTATTCATAGTCAGCTATTGAAGTGCTTCACCTCTGAGCTGCCATGAAACTTTCTGATATTGGTTCACACCTTTGCTCTACTGCCTGTTATATATCCCTGCAATTCCCTATTTTACCTTTCTTTAGGTTGCATCTAAGGAGCGCTGTCTCGTTCAAGGACTGGGGATAAAATGAAGGCAGAATCATAAGGATGTGGAAGGGGGAAAAAACACCAGGGTCATGTTTGTATAACAGTCCAGTGCTAACAAGATATGTGTGATATGTGTGTGTGTGTGTGTGTGTGTGTTTCTTCTAGCCAGGTTTTCCCTACGTAACCAAGGTTTTTTGTAGCTCCAGCTCAGTAGAATCACATCTACTCGGTTCTGGGCTTTTTTCTTTTCTAACAGCTAGCAAGCTCTAACTGCTAGGTGGGAGACCTAAATAGATCCATTTCTAGCTCGTTTGCTTTCATCAGTAGGCCACACCCATATCTTATGTAT
This sequence comes from Pituophis catenifer annectens, assembly GCF_029215685.1. Lineage (NCBI taxonomy): Eukaryota > Metazoa > Chordata > Lepidosauria > Squamata > Colubridae > Pituophis > Pituophis catenifer. The sequence continues at coordinate 130,984,743 of NW_027256883.1, forward strand.
CCTCCCTGTAAAGGTACAGTATCAATTTTCTTACTTCTTCGTAGGGTTTATGTGTGTTTTTCTTCTAGCCAGGTTTTCCCTACGTAACCAAGGTTTTTTTTTTTAATATATATATATATTAATATATATATATATATATATATATATTAATAATCCATTTGCAGAGTGAATGTAAGGAGACATCTTTATTGTCAAACCATCATGGTTCAAAAAGGACTATTAGCATTTTCACAAACTGGATAGACACTGGGTAAAAGTTTTTGAATATTCTTCCCAGTTCTGGGTAAGACAGACTATCTGTTTTCATCAAAGTAAGGCAGTCAGAATATCTCTCTCTCTCTCTGTGTGTGTGTGTGTGTGTGTGTGTGTGTTTTGGAATGAGCTCTTTGCACCTGAGTAAAAAAATAAAACAAATAAACAAACAAATAAATGAATAATCAATTGTCTTTTGTCTCTGGAGTGCCAAACATTTTCCTTCTTTTTCTGTAATTACTTTTCAGTGGGACTTGTGTCTGGCTAGTATAGTACCTCAGCAGATTCCATTCACAGTTCTTCAAAAATATTTTTTGTAAAGCATTTGCAGCCTTAAGGATGGACAATTAACAAAAGAAAGGTTTTCTTTGGCACAAGACCCATATTCTTTATTTATTTTTATTTTTTAAAAAAATAGGGAATGGGAAAACCAGCCAACAGGAAAAAAAAATCAAACCCAACAAGTAGGCTGTTTATGTTAAGGCCATATGGGAGTCATTTAGGATATTGTGTCCATTTACTGTTCAATAAAACATGAAGACTTACCATAGCAACTGAGTGGTAAGAGGTATCCTACCTCTGAGATACAGGATGCAACGTTTAATAGAAGAAGGGAAAAATGCTCATCTTTGAGAGTGTGGCAAACACACAAAAATACTCTTCAGGATGGCTTTTTTTTAAAAAAAATAATAATAATGGGGAAATGATTTTGTTCTGCAAAAGTGTTGCTTTTCCCCTGTAAATGCAATAATGGATAGGGAAAAGAATTAATGTGATAAACTACCCTCTGTTTTAGGCAATCTCCTTGGACGGCTTTTAAAGGGAAGTTTGTTAAATGGAATGAGTGTAACCACATTGTTCCGTTGAAGTCGTGGTGACAGATTGTAAATTTATCCGTCTGTTGGTGCTTTATAACCAGAGGGAGAAGCAGATTTGGGCCCAAGCTGCTTTTATATTCCAAATCTATCTCTGTATTGATCACGTCAGACAGCAGCTAGGTTTGTGCATGTCTCCTTTAACAAATTACTTGTATTCAGTTAAATTCCCATTAAAGAGAGACCCTCCCAAGGTACGCATACAAAGAGAGGAATATAAAGCACAGTGAGGCTCCTCCCTCTTTCCCTAATAGCCTTTGAGCTAGTCCAGACAAGAGGCACAATGGTGAGTACTAATTTTATCTTTACCCTAAGGTTCCATTCACAGAATCTTGCAGGTCTGAAAGTTTTCCTCCCCTCCTTTCCTTTTACTGTCTGGAAAACGAGGGAGGGTCCCTTCTGCAATGCTTCCCATGCCCTCCATCCTTCTATGGGACCGAGATATTTTTTACATGCCAGTTCTCCAGTCTGTGGCTATAGAATAGAATAACAGACTTGGAAGGGACCTTGTAGGTCATCTAGTCCAACCCCCTGCTCAAGCAGGAGACTCTGTACCATTTCTGACAGATGGCAGTCCAGTCTCTTCTTGAAAGCTTCCAGTGATGAAGCTGTTCCATGGGTTAATTGTTCTCGCTGTCAGAAAATTTCTCCTTATTTCTAGGTTGAATCTCTCCTTGTTCAGTTTCCATCCATTATTCCTTATCCGGCCTTCAGGTCCTTAGGAAAATAGCTTGAGCCCCTCGTCTCTGTGACAGCCCCTCAAATATTGGAACACTGCTATCATGTCTCTCCTGGTCCTTTTCTTCACTAGACTAGCCATGTCCAGTTCCTGTAACCGTCCTTTGTATGTTTTAGCCTCCAGTCCCCTAATCATCTTGGTTGCTCTTCTCTGCACTCTTTCCAGAGTCTCAACATCTGTTTTATAGCGTGGTGACCAAAACTGGATGCAGTATTCTAGTCTTACTAAGGCTTTATAGTGTGGTAATAGTACCTCACGGCTCTTCCTTCTGTCCCCCAAGGTCATCCCAACATTGCATCACACCACTTTATTAGTCAGAAAAATACTATAAGAGATAGGATGATCTCCTCTAATTTTGTCAACTGGATCACAGCTGGAGCTCCTTCCATACCACACAAAAAGAAATTTTTTTTTTAAAGGAAGGAAACTTAACTTTGCTTGCTAATGCTCTTCTGTGAAAATACAGTATGACCCCACTCCCCTCCCAATAAGTGAACAAATGGAAGAAATATCAAGAGAAGGGGTATCTGCAGGTTGTGATTAAAAAAAGGGGGAGCATGACAATGTGGTTGTGGCTGTTGCCTGTTTTTATAATGTGTGTTGCATAGAACTAGCTCTAGAATATCACAGTAGCCAGTGGTAGGTTTCTACCAGTAGTGGTGGTGGCGGGAGGCTCCGCCCACCCGCCCAGACATCATCACGGATGTTCTGCACATGGGCAGAAGGTTCTACGGATGCACAGAAGCACTGCGCACGAGCGAAGCAAAAGTAAGTGAAACCCACTACTGCCAGTAGCCCAACCTGTTCCTCTGAAAGTTTGATGAATTTTCTGCTTAAAGAAATACCCATTTCTTTCACAGAAATGCAGCTATGGGAAGAGAATACCTCACCCGAAGTACTAACACGTGTCTCATATAGAATAGCACTAGCCATAGCACTTATATACCTTTCACAGTGCTTTACAGCCCTCTCTAAATTATTTATCTAGAGTCAGCAAATTGCCCCCAACAATCTGAGTCCTCATTTTACCGATCTCGGAAGGAGGGAAGGCTGAGTCAACCTTGAACTCCTGGCAGTGGAATGCAGAGTTAGCCTGCAATCTAATCATTGCATCACCATGGAATTGAGAACATGGACTCAATTCCCAGAGGTTCCCTCCCTAGGTAGGCTATGGATCAGGTATAAGAATCATAGGCAAAACCCCCCAAATGACATGCCATGATGAAAGGTTTGCTCCACTCCAAATTGACCTGGTTGGTGAAAATGGAAAGTAGAATTCCAAGAAAAGTAAATGGGGAAATAGAAATCCCATTCAGAATTCATTGGAGAGGAAGCTTCTACAGATCTTGGCCTTTTCAGATTTAAAAAGAAATAAAAAAAATTTGCTTATTCACAGTAACCTCTCCACTTTCATATAAGATAAATCTTCCTCCACCACCAAATTATTTCCTTCATGGTGCAAAGAGATCACCTGGTGTCCTACTTTCCATCTCTATTCAGCCAGAGTTACGTACATAAAAGGGTTAAGGTTAGAATAACCAACTGTCTCATCCCTTGGGAACATCCTTGCTAACTAAGCCTAGTATTGGTTCCAGAGGAAAATTCTACACAAATGTAAGGGACCTCCCCACCCCCGCCCCCCCAACAAGAACAAACACCTACCTCATGAATGCTGAGGTCCATTTGGGCTTGGATCTAACAGACATACTGAGCCCCACCCCCACTTTCTGCTGCTCACTGAATCCCCACACTGCTTTTTCCTGAATCTCCAACCTTCTCAGCCCCCTGTGCTTATTTTTCCTAAACTGGTATCTATACAGGTCCTGCCCCTGTCCATTCTATTAATTCCAAAGTGAATGCATTGGAAAGCCTGTTTCTGGCACTTCCGTTGGTTGATTCCTAAAGCTGGGAAGCACTCGTGGAAGTGCAGGATGGGAGGTCCAGAAAGAGAGAGGCAAATCATCCACATCGAGTATTAGTTCATAGAGCAGCTTGGAAAGGCACTTTGCTATAAATCTCATTGAAATAAGGCATAAGCATAGAAGCGTTGTAAAGCCTTATAGGCTTTGGATTTTAAGAGTATTAATAGCTGGCTGGATATCTATAGTTTTATTCCAGCAGTGAATTTTACAGTATAGGTAGTCCTCAACTTACAACAGTTCATTTAGTGACTGTTCAAAGTTACAACGGCACTGAAAAAAGTGACTCATGACCGTGTTTCAAACTTATGACCTTTGCAGCATCCCTGTGATCATGTGATCAAAATTCAGATGCTTGGCAACTGATTCATTTTTTTTAGATATTTTTTTTTTATTTTTTTTTAAACAAACAAACAAAAAAATCATAAAACACATCTTTTCAAAACGAAGCTTTTGCTCCGGTCACAAATTAAAACAAATCATTAACAAATCTTATTTTCAATTAACACAACTCAATATTTTAAACAAATATTTCCTGCAAATCTATCTATATAATGATGCCATTATCCCCCAAAAAACCGTTACTTAAATCTTAAATCCTAACCAGTTATCAATTCATTTTTCTCTTTCATTTGCTTAGATGGATATTTTAACAATATAAATCATACAATTATATTAAACAGATTAAACATTCATTAATTATTTAATTATTATTAAACCTAACTTATGCCTTTTATTTTAACTATCAGTCTCAACATACGCCTCCTCATTTGAATTATCCCACCTCTTTTTATTATCTTTGATGTTAAACCAATCATTTCTATTTCTTGACTGTTAATCACAGCATAACCCTTTGTTTTGGCTGTTGAATATAGCGTATTTTTATTTTTTAGCCATTACCCAGCATGCTCTTTGTTTGGCTGTTAAACACAGCATATTAATTTTGTTTTTTGGCCGTTACACGGCATCTTCAGGTTTGTTTGGCTGTTGGACACAGCATCTCTATTTTTGTTTTTTGGCCGTTACACGGCATATTAAGTTTTGTTTTGGCTGATATCCAGCATGACCATTTGTTTGGCTGTTCAATACAGCATATTATAGCTTTTTGGCTGTTAAATACAGCATGTTCATAGTTGGTTTAACAATCTCTACTTAAACTTTTCTTTGTTGTTTCCCTCCATCTACGCATTGCTTTTCATTTAATCATATTTTTCTTTATCCTTTTTCATAGCACTCATAACATTTTAACCTTGAGACATGGTTCTTGCTTAAAACATATTTTTAAGTATATTTTTAAATTCCTTTTAGCATTTTCAATTAATCATATTCACCCTTATTCTTTACCTTAACATTTTACCATTAAAACATAGTTCTTGCATTAAACATATCTTTACATGTATTAATTAGTTTCATTTAACATTCTTGATTTCTAAAAAAGCCACCCTTTAATTTATTACAATCATCTTTACTTTATTTATTTTTAATCACATTATCTTCATTTCCTTGTCTGCAAACATAAATTTCCTTCCATTTTCCAAGTTTTTAATTTTATTCTCCATAAATCCAATTAAATCTCTTTTCATATTTTTATTCCGGATATAATGTATGAAATGTCTTTCTTTTAAGGCTGCGCTTAATCCTTCTTCTATTCCTGTACCAACATTCAAATTATTATTTGTTCAACTGTAGGAGTTCCATTGTAGATTCCTTTTCTTTTTACCAAAGTCCAGCTGCTTGCAGTCAGGAAAGAAAAATCCTCCTCCACAGTTCAGCAATTTTTTTTTCCTGTAGAGCTCAAAGTTCTCATAACAAAGGGAGGTTACAAAGTTCCTCTTTATGCCAGATGGTGTCTCTCTATAATCCACATTTCCCATTAGTCATGCAAGACTCCATTTTATTTCTTATTATATAACCATCCACTTAATTTTCTTCTTTTAGTTAAAAAAAGTATCAAATCTTCTTTCCCCCCCTTACTCCAATTCAAATTTTTAAAGTGTTTAGTCCTTTTACCATATCTCTAAATTAAGTCTCTTAGTTCTGTTCCAAAATTAGTTGTTTCTTGGGTCTTTATTCTTTAAAGTTACAGTTTAAAAAATTTCCAAAGCCCCTTTGTTGCTTAGCCGCTGTTTTAGGCTAGGGGTCTTCTAGTTAATATAGCTCCAAACGTTGTTACAAGCCTGGGCTGTTGTCACTCACCCGGCTTCAAAAGCCTCCATTTTACTTCATTTTCCTCCAGCACTTTTCTTGCCCGGTTGTCCCAGCTCCGTGGCAGCCGCCATGGCTGCCGCCCCCTGCTGCCGACTCACAGAGGGTTCCCTCTAACCTCCAAGGAACATGCCTGTTCCTCTTGGTCTTCCGAGGCGCCCCTCTTCTTCCCCCGTCCCTGCAGGACAGGTTCGGTCCACAGACCCATTGGCGGCGGTTCGGCAGCCGGGGTTTTCACGGGACTCATCGGAGCCCGCTATTTCCCTGACTGTCTCGCCGCGACGTCAACCGGAAGTTGCAACTGGTTCATATTTGTGACCGCTGCTGTGTCCCAAAGTCATGCGATCCCCTTTTGCGATGAGCAAAAAAAAGTCAATGGTGAAGCCAGATTCACTTAACAACCGGCTTACTATCTTATCAACCGCAACGATTTGCATAACAACTGTGGCAAGAAAGATTGCAAAATGGGGCAGTACTCATTAACAAACATCTCACTTAACAACAGAAATTTTGGGCTAAGTTGTGGCCCTAACTCGAGGGCTACCTATACTTGAACGAATGCTATAACTATTTAAAAAAAAATCTGAAAAGATAGTTTCTTTTAATGAAGTTTTGGGTGGAGGCTCATCGTTGTTTGCAAGATCCTTTTGGAATTAATTCTTATTTGGAAATGCTGTCAGTCTCTCCAAGAAGTTGGAGAAAACGGTGGTCTTGTCCTGAGAAATGAAGAGCACAAATATTCCCCCCCGCATTTCTGAGAGTTTCTCTTTTGAATCTCAGTATGTAGCATAACTTTTAAACTCCTGCCTGTTATTGGTCCTTTACCTCACTTCTCCATGTATAGAGTGTCCTTCTGTTCTCCCCCCCCCACTTTTTTTTTTTTTCAAACTGAATTTCTTCCCCTTGGACAAGTATTTCTCTTAGCAACTGCTTGTGGATAGCTACTTGCTTCCTTCTTTAGCTACTTGGCTAGCATTCTGTCAGATATTGGCAAAATCTAAAGAAGCCATGAGGAGGAAAAACAAGAAAACGGGTTGGAGAGGATGCCCTCTATTTAAAAAAAAAAGGATTTTTTTTTTTACAGAAGTATAGCAAAGCAAGAATCCATCTTTACTTTTGGCTGCTTTCCTTTACACCCACATCACTCACATTGGTCTGATGGGAATTCTTGGGAGACTTAGTGAGATTGGAACTGGTTGAAAATGTCATGTTTTTGGCGTTCAGAGTGTCATGCAAATAGAAGAAAATGAAAATGTACATTTGCCACCTATTTTCCCCTAAATAGATACTGTGGATTTTTTTTCCAGGCCAAATCGAGTCTCTGGTGATAAGAGACAACAGAAACATTGTAAAAAAAAATGCAGTAATTTATGATCTGGATGGCAAGCATGAATGTAAAATTTAGCTTGATTCAAGCTAACATAATCAAGAATCCTTCTTTTAGATCTATTCTATCAGGTCAAACCACTCCCATAATGTGCAATAGATGATGGATAGAGAAATATTTCAATTTTTTATGCCTCTGTTTGTGTACATTATTTTTTTCAAAATTCTAAGCTTTCCTAGTGGAAACACTTTTTCCCTTTCTGATCTAAGTAATAATAATTTCTTACTATGCTATTTAAAATGATCATAGCTCTGAAAGTAGAGGACCTCTATATTTGTCTTTCATCAAACTCTTTGTATCATGTTCGACTTCATATCAATGTATTAGCTTAATCATGTATATTAATTACAACACTACACTCTTTCTTATCTATGATAAAAGTACGTTCTTTGTGTAAGGATTCATAGCAAAATAACATTTCTTCACAACAGAAGTAATTTAAATTGAAGTAAGACCCCTAATACCACCATCTGTACAAATAAATTACTTTCTGAGTAATTAAATATGCATATCTGAGCTTCACACTATACTGCGGAATCAGATTTTACTGAGGCAATATGCTTATAAATCCCTTAGGTATTAAAGATGAAAAATCATTGACATTTTGTATTCATACTGCCATGAATTAGATGACTGTGTGTCTACATTGTCTGTCTCTAAGAATATTTGAGTGCTATATTTTGAATGTTGCCTTTTTTTTTAACCATGTATTTGATTAACTTTTCTTGATTAACTATTATTTGCCAGCAAATAACAAAATATGATCATGCTATTTATAACTGTGACATTTCATGATGGTGTAAGGCTCAATGAGCTATGTTAGTGTTGTATGTGTTTGAATTTATAATAGCAGCATACCTACTTGGGTATGGCAAGTTCTTCAAATGCAGACAATGCTGTGAAACCAGTATCCGTTGCACCAGAGAAATTCATTATTGCAGGACTCATCCCTCCATGAAATACAAGTATGGAGAGAGACACTTAGATTTGTGGTCGCAGTCTTTTATTAGATTATCAGAGTTTGTAGTCCATAACAAATACAAGTTCAGAAAGGAACGACATAATTGGAAAATGACTGAACTCCAATTTCACTTATCATGAATGTGGTAGAAGATTGAACCACTAACTAACATGCTCATCCTTGGTTCCGCCATGTGCAGCTTTTTGGTATCCTACTCTTATAAAAGAGGTTTTTTTTTTTTTGAAGTCCAAAGTTTATATTTTCACATGATGGTCAAAGTTATTTTGGGAAGCTTTCAGCACCCATTGATTTGGCAATATTTTCTTTCCGAATGTGCAAACTCTAGCTATCAATGGGAGAAAATTTCTCTCAAAAGAGCTGACAAAGAAACGGATGAGGTTTCAGTGGGTTTCCTCTCAGTGATTCAGAAATAGGAACAGCAGACAGAAAAGAAAAAGGAGCATGTGCTATGGATGTTCCTGGGCCCCAGAAGACTGTTTTGAAGTTGGAAATGTGCTTTAAAGTGGAGGTGAGTTATCACAGCCATGAGATCATTTTTATATTTCATTATTCTGTCACATCCAAAACAGATAGGATTTCAAATACAATGAGAAATTAGGGGAAAAAATGAAACATTGAGTATTGCTGTGGACAGATTTCTATGGCACATCTTATGAATAACAGTCTGTAGTTTTTCAATACAAATAGTCCTCGACTTACAACAGTTCATTTAGTGACCATTCAAATTACAATGGCACTGAAAAAAGTGACTTACAACAGTTCATTTAGTGACTATTCAATTTACAATGGCACTGAAGTCATATTTATAACGGTTGCAGTGTCCCAGGGTCATGTGATCTCCTTTTGCGACCTTCTGACAAGCAAAGTCAATGGGGAAGCCAGATTCGCTTAACAGTAGTGTTACTAACTTAAAAACTGCAGTGATTCACTTAACAATAGTGGCAAAAAGTTCATAAAATGGGGCAAAACTCACTTAACAACTGTCCCGCTTAGCAACATAAATTTTGGGGCTTCATTGTGGTTGTAGGTTGAGGACTCCCTGTAGTCAAGAGAATGGCTTCCTTTGATGTGGATTTATTTGTTTTGTGGGAAGGAGTTGCTTACAATTAAACATCTGGCTGGCCCCTTCTGTGAAGTAAGAAATACTTGTGAGTGTGGAACGGAAAGCTCAAAAAAGCGTAACTTTATTCATTTATTTGTATCCCGCCTTCATTATTTTTACAAATAACTCAAAATGGCAAATATATCCAATACGTCTTCCTCCTTCTGTTTTCCCCCTCAACAACAACCTTGTGAGGTGGCTTGACCTGAGGTAATAGGTAACTGCACAACTCAAAATTATTGAATTGCCAGCCTTTACTTGTCATTCTGAGCACCGTGACAAAGCTGTGACATCTCACTGAACAGGGGAACTTCCTTACGAGGCAGCCAGTTTAGGAATGGGCCGTATTTGTCTTCGAAAAGCTCCGAAATAAATGGAGCAAATGCAGTCTGTGCTTTCCTGAGGCACTTGAAAATTCTAATATATGACTATAGGAAGAAGAAGCGCCAAAAAAGTAATGTATTTGTCAGGGAGGAGGAGGAGGAGGAGGGAGGAAGATAAAAATAGTCTGCTTTCAGTTTTGTTATCTAGCAATAACATGCCTAGAAATTTTATCAGGAGGAATGGATATTAAGTCTCCACTTGCCACTTCCAACCATTAAGGGATCATTTTGTTCAGGGGCTGTTGAGCCTTTTGAGAACTGTGAGTGGTATATTCCATCTGGAATTTCTTCCTCTCCATCTAGCTTTCATCTACTTAGACAAAATCGAGGAAAGAAAGAAAGACTTTGCCCCCCCCAAAAAAAAGCTTTTTGCAGGTTGCCGTATCTTTAAAAGTTTAAAAGCTTTCCCCCCTTTGTATTTCTTTTCCACCAGCCATCCCTCGCTAGATACTAGAAATTGCTTATTTTTCTTATTTTGCTTTTCCTCTAGACAAGCAGCACAATTTGGGGGGAAAAAAATTGGCAGCAGCAATTCATTGTGATACATTATCTCAGGGCAAATCAATATATGAAGACTTTTATAAAACGGATGGGGGGGGGGGAAGAGAGTATAGAAGAAAAACCGCCAGATAAATTCAGCTTTTCTCTGGTCCAAAGAACCAAGGGTTTGCTTTTAAAATATAGAAATGTCCCCCCCGCCCTCTGCCCATGTCATCTGCTAACTTCCCTTATTGATGGGAAAAGGGTTATTCCCTCCATCTCCTTCAGTAATCCAGTTTTTACTTTTAAAAGTCAGTTATTATCACTAAATTGCAAATCTTAGGCCTTCACAGGTGTGTCTGCACTTTAGCCGGGAAAAGCAATCTGTGTAACTTGATTTCCATTAAAAAAAAAAAAAATCCAAGCAGAAGTCAGGGGGGAAAAAAGTGTTTTCATTTAATTAGTTTTGCCTTTAAGAAGCAGAATTGGCAAATAGCAGCAGAATTGGCACCTGTCAGTCAAACACCAGCCAGAAAAGCCAGCTGGTCTGAGCCTGTGCAGTATCTTCATTATGCAAGCCCCGCCCTCCCTACAGCCTTATGACCCAGGCATGTAAAGGAAGAGCTCGCACAGTTATGTCACTGTGGGTGGGGCCTGTCATAACTTAAAATAACATACATTCCTGTTCCCTTCTTGCACCTGCTGCTATTTACTTTTTCCCGCCTGCAAATTGTCACATTTTGCAAATAGCACAAGGCTATTTAATATGGGGGGGGGAGGGGAAGGTTTCAAACAAGCAGTGTAGAATGAAAACGAAGTACTCTTACTAGGTATAGGCCTGTGGTGATAAAAACCATTGCTTTTTATTTCCATTTTCCTTGATCATTTCAGGTGCGACCTTCTCACCTTTGAAAAAGAGGGCACTAAATCTGATCTTCTCTATTCTCTCCAATTCAGAAAGGTTAAACTATTTGAAGATTGTCCTCAGTTAGATGTTTGACCCATCTTTTTCTTTTCCCTTTTCTTTTTCTTTTGAAAAGAAAGAGCTCGGAAGATTTATTATGTCTACCGAAATCAATTGTTATTGAATGCTCTGCATGCATGAAAATAAATGCAAAATAAAGTAAAAATTAAAATAAAATCCCTCCAGGATTTAGAGAATAGAGGATTGTTTTTTGGTGGTGGGGAGACGGGGTGTTAGGAATTTTACTTTTGGTTTATGTGTCCTTGTAAATTATTAAAAAAAAGATAGTTCATAAGGGATCCAATTTCTCTATTGGAAATGCTACTGAGCTTCGATAGTGCATGAAGTGATGCTCAGATATGCATGTTGAAAACAGACATTACAGATGAAACACCCTGATCAGCGACTTTGAATCACTGACATCGCATCAAATAAAATGAAGGTTTAATTGAGACAGCTTCTATGCACTGCTGTGAATCAGCCAGTGAAAACTTAAAGAGTGCTGAGAAGTCGCAGAGACTTGGATATATGTGTGCATTCACCTTTATGAATTAAACTCTTTCTGCCTTTCTATTTCTATTTTGTGATGTGTAAATATATATATATATATATATATATGTGAAAGATTGGAAATGAGATGGACTACCAAAAGCTCAAGGCTGAGTTTGGCTACTCTATCACCCTTTTTCCATAGCTGACAGGTTTAGTGAATTGCAGCCATGGTTGCCTTTCCTGAATATGGCAACAGAATCATTTAGAGACTCATATGGTAGGAAAGGACCATTAGGCCATAGGGTGTAACCTCCTGCTCAGGACAGGAATCCAAATTAAAGTATCCCTGGCAGATGGCTGTCTAGCATCTGCCTGAATAAACCCAATGAATGAGAACTTACCACTTCTGGGATAATTGGATACACCGCTGAACTGCTCTTCCTATTAGGAACTGTTTTTCTTGTAATATCCAGTTGAATCTGCTTTCCTGTAGGTTAAATCTATTATCTTTTGTTCTGCACTCTGGAATGATAATGAACTGGTCTATTACATCCTTTCTGGTATTTGAAGAAAATGATCATACCTCCTTTCGCTCTTCTCTTTTCAAGGTTAAATACACCCAATTCCTTAAATTTATCCTTACAGAATTTGTTTCCTACTGCCCCGATCATCCTTACTGCCCTTCTTTAAACCTGCTCCAGTTCACCTGAATCCTTAATTTGGAAAGCTTGCCTCCCATTCATGTAACTTAAAATTGCACTTGCCTTTTTGCAGGGATAATGCACACTGTTGGGTTGGAAGTGGAAAAATATCCAAGGTATTTTTATGCAAGCCCTGTTGCATGCCAGGTTTTCCTTTTTTTATGTTCACAAATTTGATTTTCATGTCCTAAATGTATGATTTTACATCTGTTCCCATTACATTTTATTTATACTGTTCTTTTCAGCACGTTTCTCTAACTTTACAAGATCATTTTTTTTTTATTTTACTTCCAGGGTTATCAATCTTACTAGTGTTGCATCATCTGCAGATTTGATCAACATCCTTTCACTTTTCCCTAAAGAATTCAAAGGTCCAGGACTGAAACTAGAGGCACCCCAACTTAATAGTAAATTCCAGTTAATGAGGAGCCATTGATAAATCAATCATATGCTTTAAGCATGATATTCAAGTAGTTTGTGTATATCCACCTTACTGTCATGTCATAGAGATCATACTTAATTAGTTTGCCATTCAGAATGTTGGGAAGTGCTTTGTCAAATGCTTTATCAAACTCAAGGTGGAGGTGACAACTGCCCACCTACCTATCTTGGATTCTTTTTCCAAGTTTTTTTTTTCTTGTTGTGGAATCTTATTTATCATTGCTCTAAGTTTATTAAAAACCACTTTTTTAAATTCAAGATACATATTCAAATATGAGCAGCTTAAGTTTCCTTAAGATCAAGAATTCCAGAATTATATGGGCATTGTATCCCAAAATGAATATGAGCTGTAGTGTGATGTAGTTGGGGGGGGGGGGAAGCAAACATAATCCTAGGCTGCATGAAGTCAGACTATGCTTAGAATATTACACCCAATTCTTGGCACATTTTGGGAAGGACACTTACAAACTAAACCAAAGAACAATAAGCAAGGTGAAAAGGAACTTGGAGAAGATGTTGGATATGTTTAGCCTTGAGAAGAGGAACCTGTAGTGAGATTTGATTGACTTGAAAGAGCAGCCTTATAGAAGATGTGGCTGATATGTTCAGTGTTATTTTGCAAGGCAACAAGAAATAATGGTTTCAAATGACAAGGAAGCAGGAAAAATTTCCTAATGGTAAGCTGTTCAACTTGAAATAGTAGCTTCAGGAATTGGTCAGGACTGGTTAAACAGAGGCTAGATGGCCATGTGTCAGGATGCTATAGTAGTATTAGAATAGAATAACAGAGTTGGAAGGGACCTTGGAGGTCTTTTTTTTTTTTTTTTTAAATTGATTTATATGCCACCCTTCTCCGGAGACTCAGGGCGGCTTACAATGTGCTAAGCAATAGCCTTCATTTTGTATATTTATACAAAGTCAGCTTATTGCCCCCACAACTGGGTCCTCAATTTATCTACCTTACAAAGGATGGAAGGCTGAGTCAACCTTGAGCCTTGGCGAGATTCGAACCTGCAGTAATTGCAGGCAGCTGGTCTTAATAACAGGGTGCTTTGGACCACTGTACTACAAGGCTCTTATAGTCTTCTAGTCCAACCCCCTGCCCAGGCAGGAAACCCTACACCACTTCAGACAAATGGTTATCCAACATCTTCTTAAAAAATTCCAATGTTGGAGCATTCACAACTTCTGCAGGCAAGTTGTTCTCCTGATTAATTGTTCTAACTGTCAGGAAATTTCTCATTAGTTCTAAGTTGCTTCTCTCCTTGATTAGTTTCCACCCATTGCTTCTTGTTCTAGGTGCTTTGGAGAGTTTGACTCCCTCTTCTTTGTGGCAACCCCAGAGATATTAGAACACTGCTATCATGTCACCACTACTCCTTCTTTTTATCAGACTAAACATACCCAGTTCCAGCAACCGTTCTTTATATGTTTTAGCCTCCAGTCCCCTAATCATCTTTGTTGCTGTTCTCTGCACTCTTTCTAGAGTCTCCACATCTTTTTTACATCGTGGCGACCAAAACTGAATGCAGTATTCCAAGTGTGGCCTTACCAAGGCATTATAAAGTAGTATTAACACTTCACGTGATCTTGATTCTATCCCTCTGTTTATGCAGCCCAGAACTGTGTTGGCTTTTTTAGCAGCTGCTGCACACTGCTGGCTCATATCTAAATGGTTGTCTATTGGGACTCCAAGATCTCTCTCTCAGTTACTACTATTGAGCAACATACCATATATACGGTACTTGTGCATTTTGTTTTTCTTCCCTAAATGTAGAACCTTACTTTTTTCACAGTTGAATTTCATTTTGTTAGATAGCGCCCAATGTTCAAGTCTGTCAAGATCCTTCTGTATCTTGAGCCTATCTTCTGGAGTATTGGCTATTCCTGCCAGCTTGGTGTCATCTGCAAATGTGGATTCCTATACTTAGGCAACAGGTTGGACTAAATCAGGGGTGTCAAACTTACGTTGTCAAGGCGTTGTCACATGACATATTGTGACTTTTCCCCCCTTCACTAAACCAGATGTGGGTGTGGCCAGTACATGATCAATCCGGCCAGCGGGCCGTGAATTTGATAGCCCTGGACTAAAGGATCTCCAAGGTAATTTCTAAACCTTACAAATTTTATGAATTTCCTAGAAGGTCCATGCTTGGCAAAGTTTGTCTCCCAAGAGATTAACGTATTGTATCATACAGTTTTGAAAGATCCATAATTTTTTTTTGGAAAGCCTCATCCATATGTTCTCCTTGTTTTGTTTGGTGGAGGATTGTAGACACATACAAAAGTATTGCCTTTATTTGTTCTTCAACATTTTTTAGCCCAGATGTCATCTACAACCAAATTCATTCACTTGGCTATCTACAGAGGTAGTACAGGTCCTTTTGTCTTTCTATTTCTTCTGTTTCTTTTGAATAAGCCATATCCTTCAGTCATTTCACCAGGTCTCCATTATATCTATTAAATCATATTTACTTTCTGCTATTAAGATTACAAGCTCATCTTAAACATTTCCCATATGATGGGCATCATTAAGCCATGAACTTTATGTTCTTTATGAGTTTTTACTGAATAATTTAATAGGTCCGTTTTTTTTTTTAAATAGCTACAAGTCTTTATATGAACTCCTTTTCTTCTCCAACCTCCATGGGATTTAGTTGAAGGCTTTCCTCATCAAAGTCACCATATTTTGACCCAATGCATTTTTATTCTTGTAAAGTGCAAGTCATCCGACGGCATCAGTTTATTATCCAGCTAACTCGGACTGTGATTCCAGAAACCAGATCATTCCTTTGCTTCACCAGGCTTCCCCATGCAAAATTCTTCTTCTCTTTTCCAGTCCTCTTTCATGAACTGGAAGGATTGAGAAATCTCATCTGAGTCCATAAGATCCTGAACCTTTTTTTCTTAAGTGTTCAAAATCCATAATGACATTGTAAGCAGATTTCATGAAGTAATAAGTAGACAGTTCACTTCATAATACCATTGGTCCAACTTTTTTTTTTTTTACATTCAGGGAACTTTTGTTAGGAATTTGAAACTTCTTTAGTGAACTTTTCTACTGAATTCTAAGTGACCATATAGTTTTATAAGTCAGACTTAAGTTCAATCACTTTCCTTTCTTTAAGAGGCTTTATGGGCTAATATTCACTATGATTTTTTTTATTAAACTCAAACTCATCCCACTTTCTTTGATTGAAAATTCTGTGTAACTGTGACTGGCCTTTCTAGAAAGAACTCATCTTGTATGGTTCGGATAAATGGGGAAATTTATTTAGGAAAACACACATATGCACTGCTTAGCAGCAATTCTTTTCCTAACTTTTCCTTTAGAATTCCTAGACAGAAATTGGAGAAATAGCTAAGATCTGTTAGCAAGGTAGAGGCACATAGAATTCCAAGTGTAGCTAGATTGTATTGCATTAGAATGTTTATCACCCACACTTTCGTTCTCACTCATTCATTCTAACTCTTGCAATCTAGAACTGACCCAAGCACTCAGTCCAGACAGTGAATTTCCACTGGGAATTTTTGTTACAGATCGTTTATATTTGGCCAGTTGCTAGGCTAAATTGTCTTGTGCAACACTGATTTAGAACCTGCCACTTAAGTGCTTATTAATCCAGGTGGTATCCTCATTCATAGAACATAGAATAATAGGGTTGGGAGGGAGCTTAGAGGTCTTGTAGTCCAAACCTTGTTCCGGACAAATAGTTGCCCAATCTCTTCTTGAAAATCTCCAGTGATGGAGGACCCACAACTTCTGGAGGCAAGCTGTTTCATTCATTTCATGAATTGTTCTCACTAAGGAAATTTCTCCTTAGTTCTAGGCTGGGTCTCTCTCTCTCTCTCTCTCTCTCTCTCTCTCTCTCTCTCTCTCTCTCTCTCTCTCCCTCTCCCTCTCCCTCTCCCTCTCCCTCTCCCTCTCCCTCTCTCCCTCCCTTCCCCCCTCCCCCCTCTCTCTCCCATTGCTTCTTATCCTGCCTTCAGGTGCTTTGGAAAATAAGTTGATCTCTTCTCTGTGACAACCTCTTAAGCACTGAAAGAGAGGTATCATATCAACCCTAATTCTTCTCTTCAATAGGCTAGACATACCAAGTTTCCTTAACTAGGTATTCATTCATCATATGGTGTAGCCTCCAGTCCCCTTATCATCTTTGTTGCTCTTCTCTGCACTCTTTCTATTGTCCTTCTTGTTTCCCCCCCTCCCAATTCACTTTAGTACCTCAAGTTTCTGATAAGAACAGGACATACTATTCTTAGTTCCAGATAATGACATCTTGAGTTCTCTTTTTTTATATGTATTGATACCAATTTAATTCTTTTGCAGAGAGTACAGTCTTTATTTTTATCACACTCCTGGGATGTGACCTTCGATGGAGATTCTCAGGTAAAAGACACAACAGTGTCTTGAAGCAATCAAGGCGATCCCTCTTTTTACATAGCTTGGGGGATTTCTCTGAGGTCAGAGTTCCTGCTCAGAGATATGAAATAGTTATTTTTTCAGAGCTATACTTTAGAGAACTATATCCTTCTCCTTCTGATATAAAAGTGACACTTTTAAAACATTGATCAAGGAAGGACATCACTTTCATTTCTTGATGAAATAAATTAAAATATTGATGACTCTCCCACAAAAAGTAATGTGTTTCATATCCTTCCTCTGCATTTAAACAGAAAGATACCTGAAAAGTTTTGGTTTTAGGATACAAAAATAATAAAAACACCTGATCTTCAAATATCCAAAATACGTGTAAATATGCACATCATTACCTTCAGCATGTCCCTTCCTTAAAGAACACAGAACCCTTTGGCCAGTAGGCATAATTCTGTTTTAATAAATTAGAATAATTAATTTCCATATTATACGGAAATGACATACTAGAATCACCCAGCCCTGAGAAGTCTGAGAAGGTACATCTAAATGAATGAATCCTACTGAGATACAACATGTAGTCTCTTCTTTAATAGGCAGCCTCTTTATTATGGTTTAGATACTTGAAAAGCCCTTTACCAGGATAGATGGGCAAATGCTCTGATTTTTTTTTAATTAGACTGGTAGATGAATTTTATTGGTTTTCCTGAAGAAAAATAGGGATCCAGGATATGTTTCAAGCCATTATCTGTCTCTGCTGCTCCTTAATTCCAGAAACCATTTCCCTTTCCTTGTCTATTGTAGGATACAAAGGCAGCATAAACAATGACAGAAGAGCCTTTTCCTTCTTCTGCTGGTCCAGCTACATACGATGCATGAGGGTGAGATGACTCTCCAAAGTCAATTGCGGAAATCTCTAGGAGAATAGTATCTCCTATAAATACACACTAGTGCTCCTCATGTTATGACTAATGCCGCTAACATTGTCGGTGAGTTGTATCATTGGAAGTGCAGCTCTTTCAGAAAGTCTTGTAACTGCACTTCTCTTCGTTTCTACTTTACAGAGCAGTGGTGGTGGGTTTCTACTGGTTTGTCCTGGTTTGGGCGGGAGCAGCAGCGGGAGGCTCCACCCACTCACCCGAATATCATCATGGGTGCTCTGCACATGTGCAGAAGATTCTGCGCATGTGCAGAAGCACAGCCAGAGGTGGGTTTCAGCAGGTTCTGACCAGTTCTGGAGAACTGGTAGCGGAAATTTTGAGTAGTTCGGAGAACTGGTAGTAAAAATTCTGACTGGCCCCGCCCCCATCTATTCTCTGCCTCCCAAGTCCCAGCTTGTCAGATGTAAATGCCTTATTCTCTAATGTGTAAATAATGTATATATGGAACATCAGGGGTTAACTTATTCTTTGGACTTTAATGTATTCATAATTTACCACTCCCATTCCTGGCTCCACCCCTTGTATATATAAGGAGCCATCCTCCCCATTTTCCTTGCTTCTATCTTGAATATTCAGCGAATATAGAATGCCTATTATGATTAAAGAGAGATATATTTAAATCTCTAACTTCTATTATCTTTATTGAGTCTGATCCTGAAAATATTGCAACAAGCTGGTAGCAGAGGATGGTTAATTGACTCAATAAGTAATTAAAAATGTCCAAGAAAGATAGGCCCAACACCAGGGCCTACAGCAAAGAAATAGAAACTGATCAAGAGATGATCAACGAATCCACTAATGCGATTTCGAGAGAATCCGAAGAATACACCACTGAAGAAGAAGAACTGATGAGTGAAAACGACGACCAGGAAGAAATTGAGATAGAAAATAACGAACTCAGGTCAGAGATATTAAAGATACTAAAAAGCCAAAAGAATGATGAAAGCCTCATCGCGGACCTCCAGGAGATGCTGAGGAACAGCGGAGCAGCGAGAGAGAAAAACGTCATTAAAGAAAAACCCAAAGATCAAAAAACTGTGAGTGAAATGACTACTGAGAAAATAGTTGTAAAAAAGAAAAGATGTGACCTCGCGCGAAATTTTGAATGGCAGCCATCTTGGTTTCAACGAACTTCAAAAGAGAGTGAAGCAGAGCCAATCAAAACGCTCAGTTCAAAATTTCTGGCGCGAAAAACGCTATCAGACGAAGAAAGTGAAAAAGAAGTCTCAAACTCTTCAGATGAACCAAAATCAGAAAGTGAAGACGATTTAACAAAGTCTCAAGTAAAGTCAGCAATGAAAACGCTTTTTGCTGCTTTTGGGCCAAGATTGAAAATCTCCAAGACATCAACGAAGAAGCAAGAAACCAAACCGACAACTCAAGACCTGCACGCTCCCATCCTGACTTCGAAAACGACGACACCCGAGCCCAGAGAGCCATGCCGATTCCGTCCTACACCGCAGACAGAATCGAGTGCCAGCGCACACAAGAGAAAGAGAAGAACCGTCGCCATCACCAAAGCCCCAAAAACCGAGCCAGAGACCGACTCATCTGAAGAGGAGCGGATCGAGAGAGCTGAAATGGAGAGAACCTTCCACAACGGCGCCAAAGAAGAAATGAGCAACGCGCATGTGCAAAACTACGTAGACGGCCCCGAAAGACTTGAACTGGCCAGAGAACCGCGCAGACTCGTTACAAGCATCCCAATGCCGTTCTGTAATTTCCTGCACTTGAGAGACCACGGACTGCCTCAGGTTGTAAGTAATGGACAAAATAATGTGGGGAACTTACCCAGTGACTTCCCAAAACTTAGAGTTGATGGCATTAATTTACAAGAGTGGTACCAACAGCTTCAGGTTATTTTCATGAAAGAAAATTTACTATTCTTTATAACTAGTCCTCCAAGAAGACCTTGGACTTTAAAAATAGATTGTTTACATCATAGAGCATTTTTCATAATAATTTCTAGCGTGTCTCCTGCAATGTATCATAGCATCAAACCAAACCTAACTGTATCAGAAATAATTCAATGCATGTTTAATCTATTTCACAGCGATAGCGTAGCCACAACCACAAGAATGTCTAAGGATTTCTTTTCTTCTAGAGTGAAACCAGGGGTTTCTATAAGTGAGCATTTGATAAATCTAAACAAAATAAGAGCTGAGCTGCAATTGAGGGGGGAAGTGATTTCAGATCAAACAATGAAAAGTGTTATTATCAATTCACTTGATCCATCATGGGATAGCTTTATGTCACACTTAGATACCATTAATTTGGGATATTTATCAATAGAAAGTCTATCTAACAAATTGATAGCAGAAGACAATTCAAGAAAAAATCGTTCCAGTAACCAAACAGAACACAAATCTTTTAGGAAAGTAGTCTTTCAAGATAAATATAATGAGGCCTTTAGATGCCACAATTGTGGATCCAGGGAACACAGTAGAAGAGACTGTCCCAAAGTCCCAAGGGAGAGACATAGGCCAGAATATAGGAGCAAATACAATTACAGACAATCTTCCACAGATAGACACAAATATAGAAGTCCACCAAATTACAGAGAAAGTAGAGGGGGTAGAGAAAATTCAAAAGAGAGAAAATCTGGGTCACTAAATGGGCTAAATAAACAAGACAGCACCAGAACACAACAAGATGAGAACAATAATTGGCTTATTGATTCTGGTGCAACAAATCACACCACTAACAACAAAAGTATATTAACTTCATTTACAGAAGATAAGTTTGTGATAAAGGTAGCTAATCAAGAAAAGGTTCAAGTATTAGGCAGAGGAAATGTGACCTTGCCTGGTTTAGGGAAAATAGAGGGGGTATTATTAATCCCAGAAATACCTCACAACATACTGAGTGCTATAAAACTAAGCAGAGAATCTGACATCAATATAGTTTTCTCAAAGGGGAAAGCAACTATAGAAAAGAACAAAACAAATGTAGGTACTGTGATGATAAAAGGGGGTCTACCCTATCTGATAACCAAAGAAAGATGGTTACATAACATTGATTCAAATATGGAAGATTGTATTGAAGCAGATGATGAAAATGTCAGTAACAGTGACAATGATGAATGTAAAATAACTCATGATAACAAAAATACACACAATGAGAAGAAACCAAAAATAGGTAAACCAATTCATGATGAGTGTGCTCACATCTTACATAGGAAGTTAGGACATGCAAGCTTTCCCGTAGTACAAAAAATGACTGAACACGCAGAAGGTGTCAAAATAAAAAATTGTGAAAATTATTTGGAATGCTCAGTATGTAAATCCACCAAACTAAAAACCAGTCCCAGACCAAAAAAATCTAACAGATCAACTAACAATATTTTTGATTTGGTACATATGGACTTAGTTGGTCCATTAACTCCATCAATTACCTATAGAAAACGTTACTTCCTAACAATAGTGGATGATTACAGTCGCTATGGTTTTGTTTACACATTAAAGCACAAGGATGAAACCTTTCAGAAATTTAAGGAATTCTACAAACGCATAGAAACACAGCATAATATCAGAATAAAACAAATTATGACAGATAGGGGATGTGAATTCATGTCTAAAGAATTCTCCCAATGGTTAAAGGATAGAGGGATGCTACATTTCACGTCCAATCCATTTTCTGCATTTCAAAATGGGATTGCAGAGAGAAAGAATTCCACACTACAAACCATGATTAGATGCACATTAGAGGATGCTGGTTTAGGCAAACAATTTTGGTCAGAAGCCTTACATTATTCAAATTACACTCAAAATAGAACATGGTCCAGTATTGTGAATAAGACACCATATGAGGTGATGTACAATAGAAAACCCAAATTAGCACACATGCACATATTTGGAGTTACTGCAGACGTACACATACCTAAACAATTGAGAAGAAAGGGAGAAAACGTATCCAGGAGATTAAGATTCATGGGATACGAAACTGGAACCAAAGGGTACAGATTCATTGATAATAATAACAAATTTATAGTATCCAGAACAGCTGTGTTCCATGAGCAGGCCAATTGGTCTAAATTGCACCTTAATGAAATATTTCCTAATAAAAGCAAAGATAATATATCTTGCGAGGAAGGAACAACAGAAAATCAAAATATTAACAAAAGTAAGAACAAAACCAAAACTTGGACAAATAGTCAGCATAAAATAAAGACAGACACATTAACAAAAAAGGAAGCCAGATATTTGCATGACAACCATAGCAAACCTGAAAGAAATATTAGAAACAATAGAAACCAAATACCAAATAAATACAAAGATTACATAATGCATATGGATGGAGAACAAATAACACCTAATACATATGAGGAAGTATTGAAACTTCCCCGTGAAGAAAGAGAAAAATGGGAACTAGCTATGGAAAAAGAGATGGAAAGTTTACAAGAATTAAATGTATTCACACCTGCGATCGCACCTAAGGATAAAACAATTATAGGTACCAGGTGGATTTATAAAATTAAGAATTTGGAAGGAGGTAATACCTTATACAAGGCCAGACTAGTTGCACAAGGTTATGCACAAAAATATCCAGAAGACTATACTGACACTTATTCACCAACAGTGAGAACAGAGAGTGTCAAAACAGCTCTTGTAGTAGCATCTGCACTCAATCTGGACGTGTTTCAATATGACATACAGACTGCATACTTACACGCAAAATTAGATAAGGAAATATATGTAAGAGCACCACACAGTCAATACACTAATAAGAACGAAATTTGGTTATTAAATAAGAGTCTGTACGGATTGAAGCAATCTGGCAAAAGATGGTACGATTGTTTGGTAAAAGTACTTAAGACCATGGATTTCAACGCCACCACTGCTGATAACTGTTTCTTTGTAAAAAAGAGTAATGATCATATTGAATTTGTATTAATTTATGTGGATGATATTTTATATATTGGAAAGCATAAAGAGAGCAGGGAAATCTTTGTAAATAAGTTAAACGAACATTTCTCATTGAAATCACTAGGTAGAGTGAATAAATACCTTGGTGTACAAATTAACAAAACTAAAAGGGGATTCAAACTTACTCAGAAAGATAAAATTATTGAACTCCTAAACAAATGTAACTTAAATAATGCCAAAACATGTGACACACCTATGCAAACTGATTTTCTTAGAAACACTGATGAATCTTCCCCTGAGTTTAAAGACAACACATTTTACAGATCAGTTATAGGTTCACTCCTTTATATATCTAATTGGACTAGGCCAGATATTGCATTACCTCTCAATTTATTGTCAAGATATGTTAGCAAACCAACCTTGTATCATTGGGAAGCTGTCAAAAGAATTTTAAGATATCTGAAAAGTACATTAGATTTTTGTTTAATATTGGAACCAAATAATGACAAAGAACCAAAAATTACTTGTTATGCTGATGCAGATTGGGCTGGTGATACATCATGCAGAAAGAGTACCTCTGGTTATGTTTTTCTATTGAACGATTGTCCAGTTTACTGGTATACTGGTAAACAAGAACTGGTAGCCACTTCTACCACAGAAGCGGAATATGTTTGCTTGTCTAAAGCTGCAAATAACCTTGTATGGTTCAATGATTTGATCACAGATGTTTGGAAGAAACCTACTTTACCATTTATTATGCATGAAGACAATAAAGCGGCCATTGAAATATCTAGATCCGATGCAATTGGACAAAGGTCCAGGCATATTGATATAAAATTTAAGCACGTGAGACAACTATCTCAAGACGGATTCATCAAAGCAATACATTGTGATACTTCTGAACAATTAGCTGATATATTAACAAAACCCTTACCTTCTAAACAACACAAATATTTAACTTCTAAATTATATGTATTATATTGTCCTGAATCTGAATGTAACTGGTGTTGTATAACGAACCGGCATTTAGAGGGGGATTTGTCAGATGTAAATGCCTTATTCTCTAATGTGTAAATAATGTATATATGGAACATCAGGGGTTAACTTATTCTTTGGACTTTAATGTATTCATAATTTACCACTCCCATTCCTGGCTCCACCCCTTGTATATATAAGGAGCCATCCTCCCCATTTTCCTTGCTTCTATCTTGAATATTCAGCGAATATAGAATGCCTATTATGATTAAAGAGAGATATATTTAAATCTCTAACTTCTATTATCTTTATTGAGTCTGATCCTGAAAATATTGCAACACAGCTGATTGGGAAGAAATGGGGATTTTGCAGTAACCTTCCCCTGGATTGGGGATGGAATGAAGATTTTACAGTATCCTTCCCCTGCCATGCCCACCAAGCCATGCCCACCAAGCCATGCCACGCCCACCAAGCCACACCCACAGAACCGGTAGTAAAAAAATTTGAAACCCACCACTGAGCACAGTGTGCAAGCTCACAGTTCCGAACCGGTAGTAAAGATAAGTGGAACCCACTACTGTTACAGAGGTAAAACTTGCAAGAATTTGTTACTGTAAACTTACAATAAAAGTACTCTTAGTATTTATGATTTTAATTTCTTGATCTGAACTGTCTTGAAGGACTGATATCAGTCTTGCTAGCCTGAAAGCACTTTCTTTGAGTGGTTCCTGCCTTTACTTTCCAGAGAACCTGGGAGGCTTAATTCTGTAACCCAAATTACATTCCTGCTATGGACTTAGTTTTCATTTATCAGACTGTTGCCTAGACTGTGGCTGTTCTGTCTGTTGTTCCCACAGCCATTATATAACACACACACACACACACACACACACACACACACACACACACACACAGTGTCCCATTTAACTTAAAAAAAAACCCCAATGTAATAATAATAATGCCACTAGCATCATGTTTACTTGAAGGATATCTCTGGGACCCATAAAATCCCCACTGGTATCAGAAAGCATTCTAAGAAGTTAGTGAACATTCTGATTAAGGGGTGATGGTGTCCATTTTGTGATATACCTATTCTCCCAATTCAAGCTGGTCCAAATGCCTATCTCTGATCTAAAGTCATGTCTATTTCTGATCAGAAAAAAAATCAATGACCTGCTGCAACCAAAGATCTTATATACTTTGTCTGTTTTTTGTTTTTGTTTTACTTCTGCTCATGTCAGTTGCTATTCTGATTCATAGGTCTACTCTTTTTCTTCGCTGTTTCCAGTCAAAGCATTTGCAAAGCATAAGCCTGACATTCTATTTTTTTTTCAGTTCCATCCCAATTCAGTAACTTAGCTCTCACTGGATAAGTGAAACAATCCAAACACATCCACGTTCTTAGGCAGAACTTGGGCGTTTTAGAGATTTCATTCAAAAATTGGCATCTTCAACTCTAGAAAGGCCATGTAGCTTGGTCTAGCTCAGGTGTCAGCAACCTGTGGCTCCGGAGCCACATGCGGCTCTTTGGGCCCACTGCTGTGGCTTCATATTGGGTGATCCCACCACTGGCTGGCCCTGCCCCTCGCCCTCCTGTCCCAGTCACTCCTCGCCTGGCCTGAGAAGGTAAGGGCGACGGCGGGTGATGGAGAAGTGGCTGGGGCAGAGACAGAGAGATGCAGAGAGAGGGGGAGAGAGAGAGACATAGAGAGATACAGAAGGAGAGGTGGGGAGAGAGGGAGAGATGGGGGAGGGAGGGAGAGAGAGATGTCAAAAGGATTTTGTGGTTCCCGGTGTTTTTTAACAACTGGTACTGTGCCTTAATGACCGGCTGGTAGGCGTGGCTGGGGGGGGTATCATGTGACTGGTGGAAGTGAGTGACGTTGAGTTGGCCACACCCACCCAGGTTTTGTGGCTCCCAGTGTTTTTTTTTCTGTGGGAAATGGGTCCAAATGGCTCTTTGAGTGTTTAAGGTTGCAGACCCCTGGTCTAGCTGAAGCATAATGGTGTTTTGTTCAGTAATATTTATGAATATCACTCCTCACCTGGCCTGAGAATGGTTTGAGTACCCACAATAAGGAATCAACATGAATGTGTTTTCTTTAGGAGTAAATTAGTATGGATAATTTATAAATTGGGTCAATTGCTATACTTGACAAGTCACAGTGCTTCCTGACAACAAATATCTGGAAAAATATTAGAGCTGTTTCAAAAACTGGAGAAAATTGCCATCAGAAGAGTGGTTTGCAGCACACTCATATATATTCATTTAGAAATACATCCCCTTACATTTAGTGGAACCTTTTTCCCCCTACTATATAAGTACTATATTTGTCCAGTGATTATGTGCTTAATTTGAAATGGTTAATAACCAGGAAGGATGAAGTTCTTCATCATAGGTTAAGCGAATTACAGATGCTTGACTCTACTGGCTGGAGAACAATATGAGGCTTTGCAGTATCTATTTTAGTAGATAAATTGATTTATATTTATAAATACATATGACACACAAATATTCTCTAGATGCTTCATGCACTCATTTAGACACTTATTTACTTATACTATATAAAGCAGTACTTTGTAAACTGTAAATACAGAACTGGACAGACCCAGCAATCTCTATTTGCAAGACCTTTAGATCTAATATATCAAGCCAAGTAGTTTTAGAAGTGCATCTTTTGATTCGTTTAAGCAGCTGAAGTCATATACTGAAAAGATCTTTGTTTCAATCTAGCAGCTCGCATCCTATAAGACTTACTGCAGCCTAAGACCTGAACTTTCTAGGTTTATGCAAAATGTTTTGAAAAGCTTCTTATGAAGTTTGTTCCAAATTTTTAATCAAGTTATAACAAATCCAGAATGGGTAGCTCTCAGTTTTAATCTAGCAAACTTGTTAAAAATGTTATAATGTAAGTAAAATTGCCATATTAAAAAATAGAATGGAGTTCTATACTGGACAAGAGGTAATTATCTTGAAAACTGTTTGTCTCCTGTCGATGCAGTAAATGTAAGACTGGACAGCCTTCAGCTGACAGCCAGATATTATCTAGTATTCTCAAGAAGTTTAACTGGATAGAGTTCCAATTTCCATTGCCTGTGGGCCTATCCAGCCTGAAGACAAGCACCTGTTTAAATTTCCCATCACTGTCATGTGAACCTCTGTGACAAACTGTTTCCATGGAAACCAAATTATCTTGACAAATGTTCAACAGACTGCTGCCTAATCCATCTACACAGTGTTGTAAATTAGTCATCTGTCTACTCTAGATCTCCAGTTCCTGATTACAAAAGGCCTCCAGCTGGCTGCTAGTAGAAGTCAATGTATTGGATTGCTTTTGGAGCGGAGGCACTGGCTGTAAAGGACCTTTGGCAGAGGCGGCTAAAACTATGGGGAACGTGCTCAAATTGCCAGGACTCTGAAATGGATCATGCAGATGATTCCGTTTTTCAGGAAGGTTGTAGCTGAGTGAAAATGTCAGTCCACTGAAATGGGTGCCAAGTTTAGGGATTTAAATCAGTGTATTAGTTAAGTAGGTACAATTTAATGGGATTGAGTTATTCCCTATATTTGAGAGCAGTGCTAGGAGGAGGAGGAGGAGGAGGAGGAGGAGGAGGAGGAGGAGGAGGAGGAGGAGGAGGAGAAGAAGAAGAAGAAGAAGAAGAAGAAGAAGAAGAAGAAGAAGAAGAAGAAGAAGAAGAAGAAGAAGAAAAAGAAAAAGAAAAAGAAGAAGAAGAAGAAGAAGAAGAAGAAGAAGAAGAAGAAGAAGAAGAAGAAGAAGAAAGAAGAAGAAGAAGAAGAAGAAGAAGAAGAAGAAGAAGAAGAAGAAGAAGAAGAAGAAGAAGAAGAAGAAGAAGAAGAAGAAGAAGAAGAAGAAGAAGAAGAAGAAGAAGAAGAAGAAGAAGAAGAAATAATTAAAGGTTGGTCAGTAAGTCAATAACTGGTATCTGGATAATCAAGAAACAGTCTAGGAGAAGCACCCATAACATAACACAATGCTCACACTTTTTATAAAGTGTATCTTTTTTTAAATATCCCAACTACCAATTAAAACAACTTCAATAATGAAACAGCATAATAGGTATATCTATTAAAAACTACACACATTAAAAACTTGAGTTTTTGAGTGAGCTAAGTTTCCATCTCCAGGCCATTGTTAATAATAATAATAATAATAATAATAATAATAATAATAATAATAATAATAATAATAATAATAATAATAATAATAATTTTATTTCTATACCGCCCTTCTCCCGAAGGACTCAGGGCAGTGTACAGCCAATTTAAAAAGCACAAGAGACAACAATGATTAAAAATTAAAATAATTAAATAAATTTGGCCAGATTAAAACCCCCAAAATTTAAAATACCCCAATTAAAATTATTATGTTGATAGGCCGGCCTGGCGGAACAACAGGGTCTTCAATGCGCAACGAAACACCTGGAGGTCGGAGATCTTATGTGTTTCCGGGGGCAGTTCATTCCACAGGGCTGGGGCTCCCACAGAGAAGGCCCTCCCCCTGGGTGTCGCCAGCCGACATAACTTGGCTGGTTAAATCCTCTCATCCATCTCAGCACCCAGGGGAAAAGCTAGATCTTAAGTGCCTTTTAGAAGACCAGGAAGGTCAGGGCAGGGGTGAAATCCAGCAGGTTCTGACAGGTTCTGGAAAACCGGTAGTGGAAATTCTGAGTAGTTCGGAGAACCGGTAGCGAAAATTTTGAGTAGTTCGGAGAACTGGCAAATACCACCTCTGGCTGGCCCCAGAGTGTGGTGGGAATGGAGATTTTGCAATATCCTTCCCCTGGAGTGGAGTGGGAATGGAGATTTTGCAGTATCCTTCCCCTGCCACGGCCCACCAAGCCACGCCCACAGAACCGGTAGTATAAAAATTTAGATTTCACCACTGGGTCAGGGCCTGCCTAACCTCAAGGGGACGGGTATTCCAAAGTGCAAGAGCTGCCATGGAAACGACACACTTTCTAGATCCCATAAGATGGCAATGTTTAAGGAAAGGGATTAGGAGTCAGCCCACGTTATCTGGTCTGGTAGGCTGGGTAGATGTCCTTACAGAGAAGTGTCACACAGATTACCTGTCCCTGAACCACAAAACTTGACTATAGCATTCTCTATCATGCTTGGGATGGCCATCCTTGAGATTTTGTGAAACCCTTGCCATTTAAAATGAATCGGGTTGGATGGGACATGGCTTGATTTTTTTTTCTATAAGACAAATACATTTTAAAATTGTTTTATTAGTGGATCTTACAGTTAAGAGAAGAGGTACAATCATTCAAAGATGGTGGTTTGGTACTTTGTAAATAGTAGGTCTACCGAAAACATAAAACTTGATTTGAAAAGAACTGTGTGCTGTAGCACCCACCATTTGGAACATCTTATCCTCCACCCTCATATCCTCCCACAAGAGTCTGTACACCAGGCTCTACCGGTTGGCCTGGGGACAAAATGGGAGAGTTACACACTGGAGGTGGATGCTGGATTGATGGGAGACTGTACCCCCCCCTGCTCTTCACCCATCCATCGTTTTGATTATCATGTTGATGTATTTATTCTCATAGTGTTCCTTTGTCATTGTTTATTTGTTTTGTTTTGTTATCTTACTTCTGCTTACACTCCTTTCATTTTTCTTAACTAGCTCCTAGCTCTACTCACATTAGCTAAACCATCTGTTGCTATACTTATGTTGATCTTTTCTCATTTAATTCATATCCCTAAATAGTAGGACTATTATAATTGTTCTAACTGTTCCTGTTCTTTATCTGATAATTGTTAATGGTCAAAACCAAGTACTGAGTTCATCATAGACTTAGTGAATTGTAGCTACTTGACTCTACTTCTTTGCCTCAATGGGCTGAAAAAATGAGTTAATGGAACAAATCTGGAGAATTCTAAGATTAGGAGAAAAAGTTGTGTGGGTACTCTGGTTAACACTTATTGTAAGCTAATTTAGTCCATAAGAAAAAAAAAATGTCATTGAAGTCCAAGCTACGCTTTAATTTAGAAGTCACTGAAAATGCATGAAAATAATGAGCACGTTTTCAAGATCTTCAAGTCAAGTATGATGCTACAAAAAAGAGAACTGGGGAAGAAAGCTGAAAAAAGAAACCATGAAGCCTCCATGGGAAATTCCTTAAATGTACTAGAAAATACGAAGGAATTTTTAATGAAGCATCACAGCCATATAAATCTGCATCACCTTAGTTTCACCTTTAAAAAAAAATTATGAATCACGCAGAATTTACCAGTTTTAAGACTGTCAGTTTCTTAACCCTTGCTTAATTTTGGAGTATTTGGTGCAATGAAGAGATCTTGAATACTTCTCCACAATATCGAACATTTTTGACTGGTCTTGACAAGATGGTGGAAGGTCGGATTTAGATTATTTCTGTTCTATATACTACCCCAAGATATAATTGTATTTTAAGTAAAGGTTTACTTTGAACAGAGGAGGGAATTCTCCAGTATTAATTGCATAACAAAACCAAGAGTTAAAGAAGTTAAAAACTGCTATTCATTCAAGTTAAAAGTGGAGGTTCATTCTCCGAGCTCGTGTGTCAGTTTCTGAACGTTTCATTATCAGGCTAAATGACACCTTCAGCGGAATTTAGGGAATGTCACTGTTGGTGTTCTTCTGTTTATAAGGCCTTCGTGTCATCAGTAGGTCTTGTGACTGGAGGGTCAAAATGTTCAGAAACCAACCCACAAGCTCGGAGAATGAACCTCCACCCTCATCCTACACCCAAGCTACAGATATCCAGATACGGATACTATCCCATTCAAGTTATTTCAGGTTGATCTGCAAGGCAGTTTTCGGTTTAATGACATATAAAATAAGCTAATGATAACAAAATGATAAATCAGAGAGCAATCAATGGAAAAGCAAAGTGAAACTGCATTATAACGCTACTGGATATAAATTCTGCAAGAGCGATTGGTGACCAAAAATGCCCCTACTTAGTAAAAGCATGGGTGTAAAAAAAAAATCAGTTTATTATGAACTAAAGAAAGCTTGAACCAAACAGGTTTTTCTGAGCGGTATGTGCTTCCAGCCCCAAGATTCAAGACCATCCTCTTATCAGCTGATACCACCTGCTGCTTCATCACATCCAGCAGCTCTAGAGAAAGACCCCCACAGATAATTTTAGCAACCAGACACATAATACAACAATCATTCAGATGCATGTTGTATCTAGGTTTAAAACTCAAAAGCAGGAGTTAAAGAACTGTACTATACCGGGAGCCTCCAGAGCTACTTCAATCTTGGCAATACACGGGGGGTGAAATGAGATTCCAATCAATGAAGAGGAGAAACCAACAGCTCAGACTGAAAATTTATTTACAGGCAGTCCTTGACTTACAACAGTTCACTTAGTGACCGTTTAAAGTTACAACAGCACTGAAAAAAAGTGACTTATAACCATTTTTCACACTTATGTGCCTGTGGCAGCATCCCCATGGTCACATGATCAGAATTTAGATGCTTGGCAACAGATTCATGTTTATGATGATTGCAGTGTCCTGTGGTCACGTGATCCCCTTTTGTAACTTTCTTTGACAAGCAAAGTCAATGGGGAAGCCAGATTCCACTTAACAACCATGTTGCTTACTTAACAACTGCAGTAGGGGTGAAATCCAGCAGGTTCTGGAGAACCGGTAGCGGAAATTTTGAGTAGTTTGGAGAACTGCAAAATACCACCTCTGGCTGGCCCCAGAGTAGGGTGGGAATGGAGATTTTGCAATATCCTTCCCCCAGGAGTAGGGAGGGAATGGGGATTTTGCAGTATCCTTCCCCTCCATGCCCACCAAGCCACGCCACATCCACCAAGCCACACCCACAGAACCGGTAGTAAAAAAATGTGGATTTCACCACTGAAGTGCAGTGGTTCACTTAACAAGTGTGGCAAGAAAAGTCATAATGTGGGGCAAAGCTCACTTAACAAATGTTTCATTTAGCAACAGAAATTTGGGGCTTGGTTGTGGTCGTAAGTTGAGGACTCCCTGTGTTTATTTAGCGTATGGCATCAAATTGCAATAGAAGATCCCAGAAAGAATAGAAACAGGAATGAGCTGGGGAATCAGGCCTGCTGTTCGGAATGTCAAGCTAAGAATTTCAAGCAAAGTATATATTTACCCATTCTAAAACAAACAAAAACCTTAAGCTATTTGTGTTTAGCTGAAAGTCTTAGACCAGTTTTTAATAAAGAGAACATTCTACGTATCTCGTTTCTGTTCCTAATCCAGCCACCATTTCACAATTCCATGTAATCCTTCCCACTATGCTTACACAGCTAGCCTGTATTAGATGGGTCACTTCAAAGGCAGCTCTAAATACAAAGCATTACAATAATCTAATCTGCCTGTTGTCAGGTCCTGGCTATCAAGCCAGGATATCTATATTCAGGAGTGGTGACAGCTGATGCATTAGCTGAAGCTGATGAAAGGCAGTTTGTTTGGCCGATGTCACCGAGACATCCAAAATAAGGTCTAGCTTGAACAGCATCTTCACTAGTCTCTCCAAATCCATCCCCTTCAAGAGCTCATTGATCAGAAGCAGACACCTTGGAAGATAACATTATTATTTGCATCAGAGGCTCCAAAATGGAAATGTTTGGGTTAATGTCACTTTCTTTTAACTAGACATTGTAAACGTTCTTTGCTGGATGTTTTATCCTCAATTACTGCTGGTTTGGAAATGGGGTTTGGTTTTGGTACAGTGAATTTTGGGTCTCTAATTTCAAAATGAATATGAACGTATTAGGTTTCACCTGCAAATGAATGTACGCTGTGCAAAAACCAATTAAAAGTCTTATGTAAAGACTACCAAAGCCCTAAAAATGGACTATCGTTGCTCCCTTCCTTGAGAACATGACATCATGGGAGCAATTGCCTAAAAAATAGCATAGAATTAAGTAGGTGAAGAACGTAACAAAAGATGATCAGGAATCTTCCACACGAATTTTCAGTTCACTATGGTGCCCCTAACTAGATTGGCCTCTTACCAGTTTGCCATTTGTTCACATTTTCAAATTCCTAGCACAGGGAGTGAAGGTAGTTTAATGCTGCATTTTCCTTCCATCTCTGTAGTCAGGGTAAATGAAAGTGACTCTGGATGTACCGGTAGATGGACATTTCAGACCACATTTGGAAACTGTCAAGCCGATGCTTTTTTCTCATCCTAACACTGATTCTGCTTTTTCCTCTACATTGCTGCTTCCTCTCCAAATCCTCCAAAAGAAGTGATTTCAGTTTCCTTTGACTTGGGAATTAAATTGACATGTTCTGCAGTGGAGCCTGAATTAACATTATTGTCATGGGGCTTGAAGCCATATTCAGCTTGGTTTCCATTTGAAGCAGGTGGCCATAGCCATTGGGTGGCTGGCAACCGTGTCTACTACCTGGAAGTTGGACATTAGCTTGGGGATAGAATGAGCCATTGTTGATATCGCTGTCTGCTTAGCAATAGACAGTATCTACAATCCATCATGAGTTGCCTAGTTCCTGCTTTGTAAGTTATTTGCCCACCATTTGCAACCTTGTTTAAAGGGCGGGAGGGTCATTGAGAGGCTGTGCTCAAGCTGTCAAGCAATGGGATCAATTATAGAAAATGAAGAGTAATATCAGGTGAGGTAGCCTTTGCACAGGTGAGGAACAAATACAAAATAGGTGGGGTACTGAGACACTGGAAAATGGGGATGGGAATTCCAAAGGTAAGAAATTTTTCTGGCTTTCTGTTGCTGCAATTCTCTTTCTGTTTCTCTTTCACAGCATTCATTGAAAGAGAAGTAAGATTGAGGGAAGATAACAAAGAAGGACATCTCAATGCTTGGAAGAATGAGCAGAGAAGAATGGTGGAGGAAAATAAGCAAAGAAATGGAAGGAATAAGGCATCAGAAAACATTATACTTGTAAGTGCTGAAACTGGGAAGGTAGGAAACAAAGCAGGCAAATCAAATAGATATTAGTCTACATAACCAAATAGACATTAGTCTACATAACCAAATAGACGTTAGTCTACATAACTCTTGACAAAATTCTAGCATCTTGTGATAAGTGCAATGGTACATGAGAAACACCTTGGAAGATGAGATGAAGAGATGTTGCTTAGGGCAGGGGTCTCCAACCTTGGCAACTTTACGACTTGTGGACTTCAACTCCCAGATTTCCTCAGACAGCATGCTTGTGGATTTCAACTCCTAGAATTCCTCAGACAGCGCATGCTGTCTGAGGAAATCTGGGAGTTGAAGTCCACAAGTCGTAAAGTTGCCAAGGTTGGAGACCACTAGCTTAGGGAACGGTCAGATAAGAGACAGCATAATCTGCAGCTGCAGATGGATGCAGCAAGAGGTTCTGAAGAGAACATCCCTAAATTCTTGAGCTCTAACAGTGATGGTGGAAGAACTGAACTTTCAGATTTGCAGGATTATGTTGATGCAGCTTTACAATAAAACAGCAAGCTGCAAGATACAGTTTCAAATCAGGTAAACTCAATTTTCTTCTATCCATTGCACCTCATAACACCTTATATTTAATTTGTGGATTTTTTCCCATTACACAAATTTAGATGTATCCGTCCACTGTTTAAATGGGGCAACAATTGTCAAAACCGGTATTATCTGAAACAAAAACATTGTTCTAGGCAAGACATTCATTTTCGTTACAGAAATTGTCCCTAGCAATAACAGTTGTAGTTTCTCCCAACTTAATATATATTTTTAACTTCATTCCATGCCTTAACATAGTTATTTTGAAATGACACACAATTCACATTTGTCATAGTGATTCCCAGATATTTTCCCTTCTTCTCAATTTTAAAACTCATTTTATTCATCAATTCTGTTTGATCTTTTATTTTCATTTTTTTTGTTAACATCTTCATCTTCTGCTTATAGACCTTGTTATTGCACTATTTTTTTTCCGTTTGCCCAGTAATATTTCAATCCCCGTTTAAAGGATCTTCCAGAACCTACGTTCATTTCTGGTGATGCCACTTGATTTTTTTGTCAGTTCTTTCAGCCACCCTGTGTTTTATGTTTTATGTATTTATATGTATGTATTTATATTTTTAAACATATTTTTTATGATTGTTAGCCACCCAGAGCCATATATTTGATATGGTCAAAATAAATAAATTTGAATCTTCAATGAAAAGTTACTTATCTAAGTATGTTCTTGAAGTTTCTGCAGTTAGCTAAGTACTGTAGATTGAGATTCTGCATACAAGAGTTTCACTATTGACAGGGAGAAAGGTGAAGAGGGAAGACAGACTCACAAGGGTGTTAATGGCCTTCTCATTTGCTTCTAGAGATGATGAAGACAAAGGAGGCATAACTGATGGCCCAGCTTTACATGTTAATCCCCAGTATTAACGTCACCTCTTCTCTGTGTGTTTTCATAGTAAACAAAACTGCTGCATTCTTTGCTTTGCTATAATGCAGGATGCAATTTTGTAGGTAGCAAAATCTCTGAAACCTTGACTGTAGTTGGCCAGGTGGATGCTTCTAGAGATAGAACTTATGAATTATAGAATAATAAGGCACTTATTATCCTGGAACTGTTGCTTATTCTCATCTCTCCTTTCTAGTTGCATGCCTACTCAAAAGAGAAAAGTGGAATGAAGAGAACATAAAAATACCTTCCCTTTCAGAGGACTGCAGATTGGAGGAGTGAGGCTGCAAAGCAGTGGACAACCAGGAAAACATAGTAACTCAGTTCTCTCATTAATTTCATCTTTTCAATATAGGAAGCAAAGGTGGGTTTCACATATTCTTACCACCGGTTTGCCCTGTGTGCACACGCACGCTTCACACATGCATGTTCCACGCATGCGCTTTGCTTGTACGTGCGCCTTCCGCACATGCCTCGAAAACGTAGCTAAATAAGATGGTATTACTCCAGGGCAGGTGGGCGGCACCTGCAGTCGCTGCTACCATTTCGCCTGAACCGGTCTGAACCAGCTGAATACCACCACTGATAGGAAATCTTTGCTTAATGATCACAATCAGGTGTCAGGTTCCAAGTAACAGTCCAGATGAAATAAAAACTCCGAGGCCAGAAGGTTCTTCAAAGTATAGATTTATTAGGCATGTCATATTGGCACGGCAGGTGAAAACCTGACTCTGAAGCTTCCCGGGTTTTCCCTACCCAATTCAAAATCCAAAGTTCTTCCCCCCACTACACACAACCATCACATGCCCCAATCAGGTCACAGTCCCAGACCCGGATGATTCCCATACACACCCCACCCACCCCACTCACTCAAGGTGAGTGTCCTTGGCTCCCAGGAAAAAGAATGTTATTTTGGCTACATGTTTCCCTAGCTATCCCTACTGCCCCCCCTCCTGTTCCCACAGCTCTATCCAGCCTTGCTGTGGCAACCCTGAAGACATTCCAAGATCGCTCCAGGACTGACAGCAGGACTGAAACATCAATCATTGAGCGAAATGGTAATTAAACAAGACATCTTGTTGAGTTGTTGAGTGATTTCTTCACTCAACAACTGCAATCCTGGCACTTCCAGCTGCCATTGTTTAGTCATCATGCAAGTTGTTAAATGAACAGAGTTCCAGATAACAAGAATAGGGGTGCAGGCAGGGAGAGAAGGATTTTAGCTCTTTCCATGCCTGCGGAGCTCATGCAGAGAACATTGCAAATGACAATTGCATGATTGTGGGTCACTTGGCAACTGGTTATAATTTATTTTTATTATTTTATTTTATTATTCATATTTCTATGTTGCCCACTCTCCGAGGACTCTGGGTGGCTTACACCAAAGAGAGTATACTAAATAGCATATTGCCCCCAACAATCTAGATCCTCATTTTACCCACCTTGGAAGGATGGAAGGCTGAGTCAACCTTGAGCCGGTGAGATTTGATCCACTGATCTGCTGAACTAGCAGTCAGCTGAAGTAGCTGCAGTACTGCACTCTAACCACTGTGCCATTCCGGCTCCCTTATATATTGATATATAAGGGATCAATATATAATGATCCCTTTTCATTATATATTTTCATATATAATGAAAATATATGCTAAGCACTTAAGGGAGGGGAACAGTATGACATTTTACGATGGCCAGAAGTGCTTGATGGGTCATAAAATACTCTTTCTTAGGCCATTGTAACTTTGAACAGTTAACAACTGGTCCTAAGTCAAGAACTACCTGAACCTGAATTGTAGTTGATTTAAGAACATTTTTATATACTCTTGCCAGGGTGGGAGATGAAAGGCATAGTAGCATTGATATCAGTGTTCTTTTATTTTTATTTTTTAAATAAAATCATTTAGATGCAGGCTCCGGGTTACATCTTGAATGTCAGCAGTGTTAGGGGAAATTGTATGATGTACTACACATATCTATTTCTTCAGTGGTATTGAGATTAACCATCTAATTTTTAAAAGAATATATCAATTCAGTATACAGCTTTTTATGCTTCTTCAATCATTTTGCTGTAAGCAGCAACATACAAAAACATAACAATGCAACAATCTAAATTTCTATGGAGATTCTCAGTTATCCAGGTCATGGTTGTCCCAAAGGTGCTTTTTTCAAGAGGCAACTGGACTTTCTGCTTTTTCTTTGAAGACATTTCACTTCTCATCCAAGAAGCTTCTTCAGAAACAGCTTCTTCAGAGTTGAAGAAGCTTCTTGGATGAGAAGCAAAACATCTTCAAAGAAAAAGCAGAAATTCCAGTTGCCTCTTGAAAAAAGCACCTTTGGGACAACAATCTAAATTGTAAACATATAAGCAGTAAAATGCAATGACACTGTAAATCACAAAAAAAGGAACTCATCTCACTTCTAGTCTCACCTAAATTCCCTAACTGCAGATTGAAAAACCTGTATTTTTAAAAGTTTCCTAAATATTAAAAGTGAAAGGGTGTTTCTTGGATTGGTAAGATGGTATTCTACAGGAAGGGAACCCCTGTAAGGTCTGTTTGCCTCTGAGTCATCTATCATTGTGTCTCTCAAGGGTTGCAGACTCTCCACATCTGTCCTCTCTTGGGTGGGCAGATTTTATTTGGAATAAGAGGACTCAGAGATAACCAGCCCCCCAAACCACGTGATCCGTGGTATGTTGGTAAATAAATAAATAAATTTATTTATTTATTTATTTATTTATTTATTTATTTATTTATTTATTTATTTATTTATTTGAATTTATATACCACCCTTCTCCCGAAGGACTCAGGGCAGTGTACAGCCAGAATAAGAACACACAAATAGAAAATTTAATAACAATTTAAAATATATATTAAACAATATGGCCCGTAACTAATTAAAAACCCATTTTTAAACCTCAAGAATTAAAAATTAAAAAAATTAAAGATTAAAAGTTGAAAAGAATTGGATTTAGGCCAGCCCGGCTTGTTGGAACAAAAGAGTCTTGAGGGCACAGAGGAAGGTGCGTAGGTCTGGGATCCTCCGAATCTCCAGGGGCAATTTGTTCCAGAGGGCAGGTGCCCCCACAGAGAAGGCTCTTCTCCTGGGGGTCTCCAGTCAATATTGCCTGACCGACAATGTTTAACAACCCTCTCCGCTGACTCCATTGGTGGCCACTGCACACTGGCCACCAAACAGCTGATCATCATGCTAGGTGGGGTGGCTCAGTTCACAGTTCACCAGTTTGCAAAAATTCACAAATTTTAACAATGGGCTGTCTGGTAAAAGCAGCTTCAGCAGTCCACAGCATGACGGGTTTTAGAGGTAATTATCAGCACCTCAAGTTGCACTTAAGTAAAAAAAAAAAAACCAACAGCCAATGCACACTATTAGCATTATATAACAATACTGAATGGTTCCAATTAAGTTGTAGGTCTATGTGTCTAGCACAATTTGGAGTTTCTTGGTGGAATTCAAAGGCAGCCTCATCTGGAGTGCAGTACAGCTGCCACTCCCGAGGAGTTGGAAGCCTGCATGACTGACAGTGCCAGGAACATATAATTGGTGCAACAACCAAACCTGGATAAACACCCTCCTGGTCATAGCTTCCATTCAGTAGAAACTGAGTATCCTCAAGGAGCCCCAAGATACTCATCAAAAATTGAATGAAAAACAATTGTCTTCTTGAGAGAGGGTTGGAAAATGCCTGTGGGAACATGGGAATAATGAAAGGGAAACAATTCTTCTCATTGGGGTTGAGTGTGGTCTTCTGCCAAATTCCAAGTCACTGCATCACTAAGTGTGAGGCCTCTGAAGAGAATGGTGCTCTATTAAGTTTCCTGAATGCAATTTTCTCTACTGCTGTGAAGACTGTTTATTCTTCTAATGCAGGTATTCAAAACTTGGCACCTATGTTTATCCTGTAATAAAACTCACAGTCATCTATCCAGATTTAAAGAATACACCGACTCCATATGGTAACCATCTCCCATGTTTATATGGAAGCAAGCTGAGAACTGTAAGGGAAATCAGCACCCTGCCGTAGGAGGAGTGGCAGAACCTGAGGGCAGAGTTAAAAGAGGGATCAGCCTAGAATCCCTACATAGCCACAATTAAAATAAATCCAATCCTGCTTGAATTCCATTGATCATTATCTAATACTGACCAGGTGCTGACCGTTAGTTGAGAAGATTCCTGTGTATATATATATATATGTAGCCATAAATCAGTTTAATTGGACCTTCACATGTGGACTTGATCTTTCCCACCTGACATTTGCATAGCACAACACACTGAAGGACTCTCCTTCAATATGTGCCCTCATGATTTCTTCAGAAGGCTAAGTGGGCCCTAATAGACATCCCACCCAGGGGTGAAATGCTCCCAATTTGAACCGGATTGGGCGATCTGGTAGCAATTGTGACAGGTGGTTCAGAGAACCGGTAGCGATGGCGGCACGAGGCTCCACCCACCCGCCCGGGGTCATTACTTCCTGCTTTTAAAAGGTAAAAAAATAGGTTCTGACGATCGTGCACCACAGCTGTGATCATCAGAACCTTTTTTTTTATCTTTTAAAAGCATTTTTAACCACCTATTTGCCCGAATAGGTTGTAAAAAAATGCTTTTAAAAGTAAAAAAAAAAAATCTCTGACGATCGCGTGCCACAGCTGTTCATGGATAAGCTGACCCTTGAATTTTTTTTACCAAAATATCATCAAAAATGTGCCATTTGCAGACAAGCCAATTATGGAAATTAAAACATACAAAATTTTTGAGAGTCAGCGTATTTGTGTGGTACATTTTTCATGGCATTTTGGTTAAAAATTCAAGGGTTGGCTTATCTGTGAATGTGGGCTTCTACAAAATTTTACCTTTTATCTATTTTATCTTTCCAGAGAATATTTTACTTAGTCCCTGGAAAGTTTTTATACAGCATGATTGACTCAATTTCTGGTTCCAGTTTAGAAAAATATGTTGAAGAACCTGCAAAACAATTGGGAAACAGGTTAAAAATCAATATTGACAAAATGCCAATTTATGAGGGCAAATAGGTTTTTTTTTTTTCCACAGCCCCAAATAGCTGTGAAAAAACAGATGTCTCTCTTGTTGCTTGACATGCCTTGACATCTCCTTGGGGGCTGGTGTCTCGAATGTGTGCTTGTTCTAATCCAATTGGAAAAGCTCAAGGAAGCAAGGAGTCTCTTTCCCGGGGCTGCCTTAGGATGTGTCAGAGATCATCAAAAGAATATTGCCATTTCAAATATTCAAATTGTATTACACATCACAGGAACTTTCTTATGACACTCATGAATTATTATTCCAGGATCAAGAATGGGATGGGGGTTGCAAAGGCAACTGTCACATGCCTAGGACACTTAATGAGCCCGTTGAGCTGAAGATTTTTTTTTTATTATTTTACTTTATGGTTCATGTCCACCGTCATTATATGACACTCGTTGCATAGAGTCTCTTGGGAGATTCTAAGAAGTAGCATCCTGGAGTTAAAAGACGAGGCTAATAATTCTCTGTTGTGGGCATGCCGGTTTATATGTGGGCTTCAGGGTGCCATCTAGGGATTATGGGACTTCACCCAATATATCTAGGGAATGGAGGAAGCCACGTTGTGGAAGGCCTTGCCAAAAATCATGCACCGAGAAGTAAACTTTCTCACTTGCTTAGTTCACAAAAGTTACATCCTGGCCTATAAATCATGACTATTGTCAAGGGAGGCTTTCTGTCACTACATCTCTGATAGAGGTTGATAATGACATAAAGATATTTCCTTTTCAGTAGCTGTCATCCACACTGCTTATGAGTAGATATTTAAAAGCTGTCCAGGTGGTTTCATTAAAGAAATGAAACCCACATTTATTAGGCTCCCATTTCATCCTCTTTCATGTAGTCTTTCATTTTTTGGCCTCTTCAGCATTTTGGCCATTTAAAAGTTAAAGATTTCATAGTGGTAGGTAGGTAGGTAGGTAGGTAGATAGATAGATAGATAGATAGATAGATGAGAGAGGGGGAGGGGGAGAAACCAAGAATGACACATGCAATTACATAAGAGTAAAGGTAAAGGTTCCCCTCACACATATAAATTAGTCATCCCCAATTCTAGGGGGCAGTGCTCATCTCTGTTTCAAAGCCGAAGAGCCAGCGCTGTTTGAAGACTTCTCCGTGGTCATGTGGTCAGCATGACTAAATGCCAAAGGCGCACGGAACACTGTTACCTTCCCATCAAAGGTGGTCCCTATTTTTCTACTTGCATTTTTACATGTATTCAAACTGCTAGGTTGGCAGAAGCTGAGAAAAGTAACAGGAGCTCACCGCATTACGCGGCACTAGGGATTTGAACCCCTGAACTGGCAACCTTTTGATCGACAAGTGTCTTA
This sequence comes from Pituophis catenifer annectens, assembly GCF_029215685.1. Lineage (NCBI taxonomy): Eukaryota > Metazoa > Chordata > Lepidosauria > Squamata > Colubridae > Pituophis > Pituophis catenifer. Next base: position 131,026,611 of record NW_027256883.1, read on the forward strand.
GTTACTGAGCCACCGCGGCCCTTTACTTAAGAGTACTTTCCTTTATTGTTCTTCACCTATGGACAGACTAAAGAAACTATTTGCATAACTACAAATATACTCTGGAGAAAGTTAGGAAGGAGCCATTTTGATCAGGGGTGAAATCTAAAAATTTTTGCTACCGGTTCTGTGGGTGTGGCTTAATTAGTGGGCGTGGCTTGATGGTAAGGTGACTGGGAGGGCGTGGCTTGTTGGTCAGGTGGGCGTGGCCAAGTCAATGTCACTTCTTTGCCCTTTTTTAACCTACAAAACACAACACAACACAACTGGCTCACCCACAATATAAAAGCAGCTGTGCTAGACCCAAAATGGCCCCTGCAACAAGCAGGAACCTCACACAGCCACAAAAAGCCCAAAAAACCAACTTTCACACTTTATACACACACAACACAACACAACACAACTGGCTCACCCACAATGTAAAAGTAGCTGTGCTAGACCCAAAATGGCCCCTGCAACAAGCAGGAACCTCACACAGCCACAAAAAGCCCAAAAACCCAACTTTCACACTTTACACACACAAAATTCCACATACAGCTTTGTGAGATTTTGTGTGATTGTGTAGTTAGAGTGAAACACTACAGAAACACCTAAATCTCAGAAAGCTGCACAAATATTATTTTAATTTATTTTTATTTTTATATGAAAACTAAATTTAAAACTTCCTAAACTTTAAATGGCTAGGTCTAAAAAAAGAACAACTAAAAAACCCCCAATTAACTATTTTTTTAAAGCTCCCAAAGGGGGAAAAAACTTACCCAATAGAACAGGGGTCTCCAACTTTGGCAACTTTAAGACTTGTAGACTTCAACTCCCAGAATTCCTCAGCCCTGAGGAATTCTGGGAGTTGAAGTCCACAACTCCCTGCCTGTTTGATTGCAGGCAGGGAGATTCAGTTACTTGCTGATGCAATCGATTGCAGGGATTACAGCAAGGCGTTGCGACCAGCAGCTAAGGTAAGCAAGCTGAGGGGGGGAGGGGGAGGGATTTTTGCTACCGATTAGCAGGCAGTCATTTAAAAGGAAAAAAGTTTTTTTCTTTTACATGGCTCTGGCGATCCAAGCTGAGTTGCCTGATTAACAGGCAACTCAGCTGGGATTGTCAGAGCTTGGCTGGTCAGAGCCATTTAAAAGAAAAAAAAAGGCTCTGATGATCGCGCAGCTCAGCTGGGCATGGGGGGCGGGGGCAGGGATTTTTGCTACCGGTTCTCTGAACTGCCCGCCACCATCGCTACCTACTCGCCCGAGCCGGTCCGAACTGGGAGCATTTCACCCCTGATTTTAACCCTCTTTCTGCCAGCCAAACTTTCCAAGCTCCATTGCTTCTTTGTCTTCTGGTGAATAGCGCCTCCCTTCTGGGAATCCAGACTACATCTACCGGTACTACACTTCTCTCTTCTGTACACTTATCCTAGGTACATACAAACAGATATACTTCCCAATTTTATTCTTCCCTAAATCAGTCAGCAGCCCTTTCTCTTTTATTTATCTTTTCTGTAATCTTTAAAAGAAAGGACATGCTACATTTGGGAATCAACACATGGCAGTACCTAAGTGAGCTTTTGTGGGCTCATAAACTAAGTTGGGTTGGGTCTGGAAGCCATTTGGATGGGAGACCCCAGACAATAGCACGGCTGCAGACTAGAGTAGGAAACCAATTGTATCCAGGAAAAAGGCAAGAGCAAAGTATTTCTACACTGTTGCCAAGGAAATGCCAAGGTTATGTCTGTGTAATCCCCAGAACATCTTTACCTATAATGTGGCTTTATGCCCAGAACCCAAATTTCTCCAGAGTCTTTAGAGGTGAGAGAGAGGAAAAGGTGAAAAAAGATCCAAGGAAGGATATGTCTGTATTTTTTTTAAAAAAAAAAATTATTATATTTTTATTGTTAAAGAATAACAAAAAGGAAAAAAAATCAATACAAAAATCAATAGTAAGGAAAGAAAAATTTTTTTTCCCCCAACGTGCTATACAAACGGAAAGGAAATTTTAGGAAATTGAAGTCTTCAATTCTTCCAGAAATCTCTTTGATAAGGTACTGGTGCCGATTCATCCAATCTCCCAAGTGCAAAATCCACAAATGGTTGCCAAGTGTTCCAAAAAACATTTTCTTTATATATACCACTTCTAATTTTAATATCACAAGTCAATTTATCATTTAATGCAAATTTCCATGTTTCATTGTACCATTCTTCTAATTTTAAGTCAACATTTAATTTCCAATATCTAGCAATTATAATTCTCTCCATTATAACCAAAATCCTCACCAATTCTCTTTCTCCAGTTGTTAATGTTGTTTCATTCAATATTAATAATAATATGGTTTCCAATTTCAATTTGACCCTCTTCTTAATCATTTCAAATATTTCATTTTCTATCCTAGACCAAAAAAGTTCAACCCCATTATATTTACACCACATATGAGCATATGTCCCGAGTTCCACTTTACATCTCCAACACATTTTATCCACTTTATTATCCATTTGAAAAAGTCTTATTGGGGTCAAATACCACTTCCAAATAACTTTATAGTTATGTTCTTTAATCCTTATTGATAATGTCCTCATTATTCTACTAACCCAGTTCATATTCCAATTTTGATCAGAAATTTCAATACCCAGTTCTTTTACCCAATTCTCTTTCATTACCCTTTGTGAATTATTATCAAAGTTAATAATTTTATAAATTTTACTAACTAATCCCTTTGGCCCAATTTCATCTTTTATTATTCGAGATGTCAAATTTTCAAATTCCGTTTCCTTTCTACTCTCATCATTCCTTTCTTTGCATTTCCTATTCCATTTATTCATTTGAATTCTTTCAAACCAATTAATATTTAATTTTCCATAAATTTCCTCTTTCCTCATTTCATTTTCTATAAATTTCAACCATTCACTAATTGTTTCCACTTTCTCTTCTATTATAATCCTCTCTCTGTTACTATTTAATTTCATTGGGCAATTCTCTTTCAGTTTACCTAAATACAATGCGTCTGGTATTAATTTTTTTGCTACTCTGTCCCAATTTTTAGTCAAACTATTTAACCAATAATTACAAATTTTAACCTTACCTTTAAGATTTTCCAAAAACCATTTGTGACCAAACTTCTTTATTTCCTTCATTTCCAAGTTACCCCAAAGTTTAACATCTCCTTTTAAAATTTTTACTACTGTTTTTATATTAAATGCTCTATAATAGTTTAATAATTTTGGAATTCCTAAACCACCTTGTTTTTGGTTCTGATACCACATTTTCTTAATCAATCTTGGTTTTTTATCTCCATTACAAAATTTATCTAAATTTTTTTTGATATACTTCAATATCCTTCTCGGTTAAAAAAATCGGAAGCATCTCGAATAAAAAGTTAAATTTAGGAAGTTTTTTATATTTCCCAATTTTCTCTTCAATTTCTTTTATTACTATGTCATAATTTAGTTTCTTTAAATTTTTAATTTTAAGTGAAAGTATAATACCTAAATATCTTAAATTATCCTTTATCCTAATTCCAAATTGATTTTGTAATTTTTCTAATTTGTTTTCCCTATCAATTTCCATTAATAATTCTGATTTTGCCCAATTTACTTTCAAACCAGTCATATTTTCAAATTCTTCCAAATGTATTTGAACTCTTTTTATATCATTTGTAATATTATTTAAAATGACAAGAATGTCATCTGCATATAAATTAACTTTGACGCCTTTATAACCTATTAATTCTGAATCCTCTTCAATCAAAGTTGTTAAAATTTCCATTGCTAAAAAAAATAGGGTCGGAGACAGGGGACAACCCTGCTTCCAAATTTATATCTTGCGTAAATATACCATTTACCTTCACTCTTGCCGTACCCCTCTGGTACAATTTGGAAATAATATGAATAAATTTATTACCAAATCCTAATGCAGAAATCATTTCTTTTATAGTATCCCATTGTATAGAATCAAAGGCTTTAAAAATATCCAAGGCAAGAATACCTATCTTATCACCATTATTCTCAGCAATATCAATAACATTTAATACTCTTCTAACTAAATCACACATATAACGCCCTTTAACAAAACCTACTTGATTATAGTTTATATATTTATCTATAAAATTATTCAATCTATTTGCTAGAATTGCAGTAAATATCTTAGCATCTTGGTTAATCAAGGAAATGGGCCGATAGGATTCAATCTTTTCTAAATCTTTACCTGGTTTCAGGATTAAGGATATAATTGTTCTATTCCAGGACATGGGAATAGCATCTCCATGTAATATCTTATTATACAATTTCTATAGTTTTGGGATCAAAGTTTCTTTAAACTCTTTATAAAATTCTGCTGGTAACTCATCCTCGCCTGGAGATTTTCCAAGTTTTAGCTTCTGAATCACATCTTTAATTTCCTCAGAGGTAATATCCTTTTCCATTTTTTCTTTATATTTATTATCAATTTTCTTCTGACCATATTTTTCTAAGAAATTTTTTAATTTACAATTATCAATTTCTTTTTTAAGATATAATTCTTGAAAAAACTTTTTAACAACTTCACATTTCTCTAATTTTTTATAACATCTCTTACCTTTTTCATCTATTAGGACACCTATTTCTCTTTTTTCTTTTTTATCTTTCGCCATTCTTGCTAATAATTTTGAATTCAAAATATGTCTGTATTTTTTAAAATACAGATGTATGTAGCACTGATTTGGGAGGACATTCAGGTTGACAGATCTTGAGCAGAATGACCCCCCCCTGCCAAAAAAAGCCCCATCACTGATGCCTTAGTTCAGGGGTGTCAAACTTGATTTCATTGAGGACCACATCAGGGTTGTGTTTGACCTCAGGGGGGCCAGGAAGGGCGTTGCCAGCATGACATCACTCATGTCGGGGGGGGGGGGGGCTGCCTGTGGTGGTCTGAGTGCTCTGTCAGCAAAAACAGGCTCCTGAGCTCCATTTTCGGCTGCAATGGCATCCTGCAACCCTCTGCCAGCAAAAACAGAACTTGGGAGGGCCGCGCACGACCCTTGCCAGCTCCGTTTTCACTGACAGAAGTACCGCAGACCGGTCCTTTGCTGTTTCCAGGGTGGCCCTGCAGGCCAGATCTAATCACCTCACAGGCCAGATCCGGGCCTTGAGTTTGACACCCCTGCCTTAGTTCAATCTCAGCACCAAAACCTGCAAAAGAGAAAGATCTGAAAACCACATTGCTCTCTGAGTAAGAGACAGGGGTCTCACAAAGTGGGTCAAAGATCAGGAAAGGGTCCTCTTCCCTCCAGCTCTCCAAGGTTGAGAGAGAGCCAAGTGATATATTGGAAGGAGGGATGGGGTGTGGTAGAAGGAAGGAAGTTTTTTGGAATTAAGCAATTACACCAACTTTGGCTCTTGACAGGGTTATGCTTTCCTTTGAAGAGCATGCTAGCAATTTGTTTGCAGTAACGAATATGTTTATAAGTTAGCCTTCTTGGTGCCATGTAACCTTTCTGCTATGGGAGCTACATGGAATTACTAGTTTAATTTGGACCCTAATTCAAGGACCTGATTATCACCTATAAAACTCTGTATGGCTCAGGACCTTGTTAGAGTCCACTTTTTTCCAAACAAACTGCCCATTCAGAGCTAACTTAGATTACGTGTTAAAAGTCTCCACTTACTGAGAACAAGGCGGAAGGGGCCATCTCCGGGGGAGCTTTTTCCTCCTAAATAGCCGGTTTCTGAAGGTGAGGATGGTTTCTGATTTCATGACTTTCCAGAAATGTACAAAAGCTGCTGGGTCCTTGGTCCTCTCTGAGCTTCTCGAAAACATTTCCTTACCCAACTAGGTTACATCATCAGCGCTAGAAGGGAGTGGAGTTTTCAAACCCCCTCAGAGAGTAGCAGGAACCCCAAAGTTCAATCTTGAGGTACAAATATTCTATTAGTGTATAAAGCTTTCTTGTTTCAGAAGTCCTCGAGGTTTTTGACTGGTGGGGTGACCAGTATCAGATGAATAATTGTCAGATGCAATACAATACAATGATGTAAATTTATGTTTAGTTTATTTCTAAATCTTTATTGTTTGCACTGGCTTGTGATTGTTGCTCCCTGTCCATCTATAGCAGTCTTTGGAGATTTAAATGGCTATAATTTATTATAAATAAATAAGTAAATAAGTAAATTCAATACCATTGCTTAGAATCAACAATAAATCTTGAATTTGTGGAACAAAGATAATTTAGTTTCTCTTTGGTCCATCAGCAAAAAAAACCCCCTAAAACTGTTTTTTCCTCCTTTTTTTTGCTCAATGCTGGATAACACATACATATTCATCAGCCATTGATTATTTGTATGTGCAAATGGGTCATCAAGGATGTAACACAACAGATAAAATTTGCTCAGCCCCTCCGACACAATGCTTTTTAATGCAGCCCATTCCAACTTTCAGTCGCCAAGTGGAATTGAGTGTGGAGAATTGCAATGAAGAATAAATCAGTCTGCATTGATTTTCTTATCTGTGTAACATTACCTTTGCAAAAATGTCTTCTTTTTAACTGGGAAAGATTATTTCCCTAATATTCAGGCTTCCTTTTTTGTATAGCTAAAAAGAAAGCATGCACTTTTGTATTTTTCTCTCTCTCTCTCTCAATAGTAACATATAAGTCTGCTAAAAGATCTGATACAATTTTGCTTCCTATTCCAATTTCATGATTTAAATTCAAGTAATTCATGTTGAAGAAAGTTAGCACCTACCCCTCCTAGAAGAATGAAATATTTTAAGAAATATTAAAAAGGCAGAATATTATATTTCCCTGGATGAGAAAAGGAGAAACAGGTTTTTAAAGACAAAGAGCAGCTCCCTGCCCCCAGCAGATATTTGGTGCATATTAAGACTGGGCCAGCCTATCTACAAAACAAAAGACCTCAGCTCCAGGCTGATGGGATTAAGACATGACCCTCAAGTCATAATAGGAGCAACAGAACTCACCACATGGCACAACCAAGCCCCTTCATTACATCACCCAGCACAGTTAAACCAGACTTATCTCAGACAAACTCCTAACTCCTAGGATTTGCACATGACCCCTACAGCAACCAATAGAATACCTGCCCTTGCCACAGTAACAGGAAGCTCAAGTTCAAAGCCCAAGAGAGGGTATAAATAACACCCACTATTCACTCCATGTGTTCAACTGCACCAGGACCATGTGCTTAATGGTTCTGCTGCATTAAACCAGTTTTCCAAGCAGCCATGTTTCCAGTGTCTTTCTCCCCACTTGGAACTGAACCCAGATGGACATTTCTTTCAACAATGTTATGTGACAAAAGTTCCCACACAAATGTTCATTGCTATACTGGTATCTTCCATTATTTTATTATAAGGATAGTTTCAAATATAACAAGGATCTTATCCAAGAAGCATATCCACACTGGAAATAGTGAAAATGAGTGTACACTGGCCAGTTCTTATTCTGCATCTATTTATTTATTTATTTTTATATGCCGCCCTTCTCCAGAGACTCAGGGCGGCTTACAATGCGTTAAGCAATAGCCTTCATACTTTTGTATGTTTTATACAAAGTCAGCTTATTGCCCCCACAAACCGGGTCCTCATTTTACCCACCTTAGAAAGGATGGAAGGCTGAGTCGACCTTGAGCCTGGTGAGAATTGAACTCACAATAATTGCAGGCAGCTGGATGTTAAATGCTGCCTTATTAGGAGGCATTAGCCTCCTACGCCACTCAGGCTATTGATTGTATATTATTATTAATTGTTATTGATTATTGTTGTATATACATACTTTAAAATAAAATGAATGTTTATGTATAGTACATACACATATTACAGGGTACATGGTTTATTTGTCTTATATAAAAATTTATATATTGTTCACATCTTTCTCTTTGCGGGAGGTTCCATCCAATATTTGATGATATCTACCTAAGAAATTCCTCCTTCCTTTCTTTTTCTTCCCCCTTGGATTGTGAATTGTTATAAATGTGTCATCCTCGCCTCACCCATTACATTTGTGATTTGTTTGATTTATGGACCTGTGAGGAGGAGGAATAACAGAGTGGGAAGAGACCGTGGAGGTCTTCTAGTTCAAGCCACTGCTCAGCTAGGAACCCTATATCATTTCAGACAAATGATTGTCCAATCTCTTCTTTAAAACCTCCAAGATTGGAGCACCCATAACTTCTGGAGGCAAGTTGTTCCACTGATTAATTGCTCTGTCAGAAAATTTCTCCTTAGTTCTAGGTTGGTTCTTTCCTTGATTAGTTTCCATCCATTGCTTCTTGTCTGGAGGAGGAGAAGGAATAATCAGTATGATAGCTGCATCATTCTGGACCTATAAGGAGGATGGAGAGGAGGAGGAAAATGAATCAGTATAGTAACCACATTATTCTGGACCAATGAGTCTCCATTCACTTTTTCAAAACTCCACCTCCCAATGATGCTGTTGGGCTACCTGATCTATACTTGGAGAATGAATTGGAGATTCAATTCATGGTGAATATCAATAGCATGACTCACCAAACAAACTGGATAATGCATCTACCTCCTGAATGAAAGGCATGCTTTGTGTTACCAAAACTGGGCTGCAATAAAATCCTGTTTCTCTATAGGATAGCAAAGGGTTAGAGTTGTCTCTTTGCTGCCATCTAGTGGTCAACAGAACTGTTTGCAGATAAGATCTGGTGAGTTGTTTGCCATTAGATATTGCAACAAAGCAAAGCAAAGCTCTTGAAATGTACCTCTCACTTGCTATTTCTATTCCAAATCCAATAGAAATTTGGATTTTTAAGAATGGATACCTTTTTTTTCTTTTTACAGTTACACATTATAATGTCTTTTAATGCTGTTAATGCCAAGGAAATATTTCTACCTTAAATCCTCTTGTGGTATTGCTGTAAGTCTATTTTGCAATTCCAAACAAGTGCATGTATGTGCAATACCCCCCCACAAACACAAATAAATTATAGTTTGTTCTATTATCATTTCCTGAATTTCCATTCAAACAAAACCAATATTATCATGTAATGTTTTTCTTTTGAATAGTGCAGATGGTATGAATATGCAGATGGGTGATTTTCTAATCAATACCGTGGCACTTGGGAGTCTGTGTAAGTACTGCAATAATGCATTAGTCAGGAGAGATGTTGTAACATACTGAGATCACACAATAAATCTGAGATGCCACATCTAGACCCTCCAGGGAAGATGGCAAGCCATGGGTTACAGCTTAAGTTTAAGGCAGTGAAGACTTTCAAATATGATGGGGAAATAATGCAATTTTAAAACTTTAATAAAACCACTGGGGAATTAATTTCACCAGAGCGATATTCCTTCTGAAGACATTCATGATCTTATGTTAGCTTTGCAGCTAATCAGAGCAAGAGACATTTTACCTGTTATCTCTGGAATAAGCACAGTATGGTATCTGTGAATAGCACTAGATCTTTAATGTGCTGAATATGAAAATAATCCCTTTATAGGTGATGGTTTAGCACTATAAAACTGCATTATGCAAACAGCACACAGACAGCATAAACCTCAGAGATTCAGAATCTGAAGAGCTTACAAATTAATCTCATAAATGCCGGCTGAAGCATGTTCTCACAGAATGCACTCAGCCATGAAACTTGACCAACTGAACCTGCAAAGTTTTAATTAGTAGCTTTTTATAATACGGTATTAAATGACAATGCACGGTTCTTGTCATTTTGTTTATTTTTGCACACGCGTATGGGACATACAGTTGGCACCCTTGGGTTCCCTTTCAAAAGTCTTACTTAAAGATTTCCCTTTTCCTCCTCTTTTGTGCCACCTTGGTAATTATACCAATCGGTGCGGTTGTTGGCATCTGATTTTTAATCAAAAAGCTGCCAGCTGATCATGAGACATATGCAAGTCATATCATGCCAACAATCCTGTGATAAGAATGCCAATTTAAACCTGGCCAAGGATGACAAGGCAACAACATTCTCCAAGCACAGACTTCTAATTTTACCAGAACTGTACATCTGGTAATACAGAACTGTATCTTTACACCATCCCCTACAAAATTCTTCTGGGAAAGCCAATCAGAGAGACAAATGCAACTTTCAGGAGCTCTTTGCCTATCAACAGTGGCATCTGAAATACTCTGGTATGATCTGGAAGTGGTGCACTGATCACGTTACCTAGTTGGGTAATGAAACATCTGAAAGAGAGCCACCAAGCACAGAGAGCACCAAGGACCCCACAGTTCAACCCGGAGCCACAAATATCCTCTTTTCTCAGTGCTAAATATTATTTGTCCTAGATTGATGGTAGGAGGCTTTCATGTTGATTTTGGGGGATGAAAGACAATCATGTTTTATTTCATGATTGGTGTACACTCTGAGTAGTTCAGGTCAGGTACCCATTTTGTAAAAGTCCGAAAAGGAAGAAAGGTTGTTCCAATCCAAGGACGGTTCACACAATCAAATTCTTCGTCTATTTAATGCAGCAAGATTGACTCGACCATTCAACTCTGTTTCTGTGCTATCAGCAAAAAAACACACTGAATAGTCAATTATTTACTTCAATTAATAATTTATTAGGGTCCCTGACCAGCATATAAGAAAGATAACTTGCCATCAGTCTTAAAAACGTAGCATTGAATTTGTTGAAAATCTTATGCTTAGCTATATTTCTTGATGTGTTTTCATGCTATCTGCATTCTCTTCTGCCTACAAAATATCCTCCTCCATTGATCCTACACTGAATGCATGGCAAAATTGGAAAATCATTTGTTTCTTTGTAAAAAGGTGACTATAGTATCCAGAGTCAGTTTACAATCTGCAGCTCAGATAGAGGATAAATTGTAGTCCACTGTCATACAGGTTGGCAGTAGCTAGTTGATGTTGGCTGATCTCAAAAAAGCTAAAAAGGATTGGGTTACAACTGGAATGGGATCCTCTCCAAAGTTGCTGGTGTTGATAGACTAGTTTGGGGAGTTAAAAAGAAATGTTTTGGAAGAAGGCAATGGCAAACTATTTCCATTTATTTGTTTGTTTGTTTGTTTGTTTGTTTGTTTGTTTGTTTCAATTTGTATACCGCCCTTCTCCAGCAGGACTCAGGGCGGTGAACAGCCAGAATAAAACAGAACATACAAAATTTAAAAACAGTTTAAAAATAATTAAATATTTTTGGCTGCAATTTAAAACAAACCCAATTAAAATCAATTAAAATTAACCAAAACTATGGGATCAAGCCAGCCCGGCTAGGTGAAATAAATAAGTTTTCAGGGCCCGATGAAAAGTCCGGAGGTCTGATATTGTACGTATCTCTGGGGGGAGGTTGTTCCAGAGGGCGGGCGCCGCCACAGAGAAGGCTCTCCCCCTGGGGGTTGCCAGCCGACACTGTTTGGCGGACGGCACCCTGAGGAGGCCCCCTCTGTGCGAGTGTACTGGCCGGTGGAGGCTATTGGTGGCAGAAGGCGGTCTCATAAATACCCCGGCCCTAAGCCATGGAGCGCTTTAAAGGTGGTCACCAACACCTTGAAGCGCACGCGGAAGACCACTGGAGCCAGTGCAGCTCGGGCAGGAGAGGTGTCACATGGGAGCTCCCCGTCGCTCCCATAATCCCCCGTGTGGCCGCATTCTGGACCAGCTGGAGCCTCCGGGTGCACCCCAGGGGGAGCCCCATGTAGAGAGCATTGCAGTAGTCCAGGCGGGAGGTGACGAGAGCCCGAGTGACCGTGCGTAGGGAGTCCCGATCTAGAAAGGGACGCAACTGGCGTGTCAGGCGAACCTGGCCACGGCCGTCATATGCTCTTCTAAAGACAGCCGTGCATCCAGGAGGACGCCCAAGTTGCGAGCCCTCTCTGTGGGGGCCAGTGATTCGCCCCCAATAGCCAGCGATGGCACCAGCTGGCTATATCGGGACGCCGGAAGCCACAGCCACTCGGTCTTGGAAGGGTTGAGTCGGAGCCTGTTTCTCCCCATCCAGGCCCGCACGGCCTCCAGGCACTGGGACATATTAAGAATATTCCATTTGGAATATTTCCATATTCCAAAACCTTGTAAGAAGTTTCCAGGAGTCAACCCGAGGATGTCTTCACATTTACTGTACAAAACAGAGGCTGGATTGACGAACTGAGATTAGCTTGCTTTGGCTTGGTGTATTGTATGAATGCCGCCATTGGTATAAGTCAGTATGACATGACTAAACAAACTACAGTAACAATTAACCTGATACTTAAGAATTACTCTGCTGCAGAATTGTTGTCCTTGAATTGAAAAAAAACCAACAGTTTGATATGTATTTCTGTGACCCCAGTGGAAGAAAGGCAGACGTGAATTTGGTTACATAAATTGCATTACTGATCTAAGTATAGAAATGTTCAACATGTTATTTGTGGATGGCATTGCTGTATGCATGTTCTTATTTGTTTATGTTGTTTGATAATGCAGGTTATTGTACCAGATTTATACATTGGAGTGGCATATTTACATCACTTCCCACTCTATTGTAGTAGACAGTAACCGGAGGTTGGCAACTTCAAAGCATGACCGCAATGAAAAATGTCAAGGAGTAGCAAACAATATGTGAATTATTGGGTGAAGTAGTTTTAGTCTAGGATAAAAAATATGAGTTTGTTGGCAGTCAGAGACACTTCTTTTCTTTTTTTATTCCCATAGCACAAAAAGCTGCATTGGCTAGAATTCCCTTCTTAATTTAACGCGTAGAATCGTGTCTTCTTTGTTGCATACTTCTGTCCAACCTGAGCCTCATAATTTGTTCTCAGCACACTCATATAGCATAGCTGCCAACTCTTGTTGTTTTCCATTAAATTATACAGATGACCTATGAAAAGGGAATTAGACAAATTTATCCCATCTGGCTCCACTCAAGTTTGTCATTCAAGAATGAGATGTTGCCTAGGTTTGGGAAAAAAGGTTCTGCATATTTTAATTGCTATTGATATAATTTATGACCCAAATAGATGTTACAGTCAGGTGGAGATAGATTTGCTACCACCAAATTTGAGAAATTGCATTTGAACATCTTCCCCCACCAACCCTCCCAATGATTCATACCATGCCACTAAACTCTTCCAAAAAAACTTGAAAACATTTATTATTGTTTGCAGGTTAAATGTCTTTAGTTGCAGACTGTCTCTTCCGTTTAACAGGTGTAGAACATCTGTTACATTTTATGGAGACAAGGATATTGAATTATAAACGAGGCTGAGTTAGTTTGGTTTCTTAATGAAACTTGGAGAAAATCAAAGCCTCTCTTTAGGATGACTAATTAGAATTTTTCACATCTTGCTTTTCTTTTCCAATAAGTTTCAAGTTAAAGCTTTGGCCCACCGGCTGACTGATGTAGAGGAAAGAAACATGGCTGTTGTTGCATATGAAGAGCCAAAGAAAAAAGGAAGAAATTTATTTTTTGTTTCTCGGATGAGGTGGGGGAATGGGGGAGAACGCTCAGAAGAATTTGAGGCAGCTGGCTTAACACGGAGGTAAGTATTAAATAGATATTGTCTTCCGTTGGAATCAATATTGAGGTTTGGTGACCCAAAGAGGTGAAATTTGACTCAAATTAGGGCAGTCAATCTTGCTATTGATCGAGGAGCAGAAATCAATGTAATATATACATTATAAACATTTTTCTTTCAGTCAGGATGCTAAAGGCAAGGCTGGTTTTTAAGAGGTTTCTGTTGAACACAAGCTTGCGATGGCTGAGTTTTTTTACACCATTTAACCAAATAGAGCAGGGGTGTCAAACTCGATTTCACTGAGGGCCGCATCAGGATTGTATTTGACCTCAGGGGACCGGGATGGGTGTGGCCTGCTCAATGACATTCATGTCAGGGGCGCCTATGGCGGCCCGACTGCTCTGCCAGTGAAAACAGGCTCCCGAGCTCCATTTCTGGCTGTGACGGCCTCCAGCAACCCACCGCAGCCTCGTCGCCGTCGCAGCCTCCTGAGCTCCATTTTTGCTGGCAGAGGGTCGCAGGAGGCCGTTGCAGCCTCCTGAGGCCCGTTTTCACTGGCAGAGGCACCGCAGGCCAGATCTAAGCACCTTGTGGGCTGGATCCAGCCTGCGGGCCTTGAGTTTGACATCCCTGAAATAGAGATAGTGCTTACTTGGACTTCCTTCTCCCAATCCTTCCTTCCACAGGTATATCAGAAACATTTTTTTTCAGTCCTATGTCCTTATTTCCTAGTAGGAAATTGCAAAATAGACCTTGATAACAATTTAATACAATATCCCAAAGCTGCTTTTTCAGGAGGCAACTGGACTTATTTTTTTTTTCCTTTGAAGACGTTTCGCTTCTCATCCAAGAAGCTTCTTCAGCTCTGACTGGATGGTAGGGAATGGAAGGATTTATATTCCATGCAGACAGCTGATTATTTGCATTCTTTTAGAGAGTCCTTGAGGCCACTGGGAGGTTTATCTGTGTACTCAGGGTCACCTGAGTAGAGCAAATGGGTGTGGAGCCTTCTTGGGACAACCAATTTCTCCATAGAAATTTAATACAAAACTTTTTTTAAAAAAATAAATTAAAATTAGAAATATGGGTAGGGAAGAAGTAAGCCTGCCTATCCCAACAATTACAATAATGAGCTAGCCACTCTATGTGGTTAGATTCAGAAAAGAACTATTTGGAAATTCTCTCAACAAGGAAGGTTTCTTTCCTGTATTGTAACATTGCTTTACCTATGCATTGCTACCCTATGGGAACAGTTTGGAAAATCAACAAAAAGATTCTAGGTGAAGGTTAATCACCACAAGAAAACAATTAAGGGAGAGGAAAGACATTAGGCATAGTTGCTCATAAAGAAAAGGCCATTTGGTCTGTTCACAAGCTTTACCAAATGTAATGGGGATTTAAGTGATGTCTTATTCCCATAAGCAAAATTCTGCTTAATGTGGCTTTGTTATCAAGCAACGATGGATGCGAGCAAAAAGCTGAATTCGAATCTCACAGAAAAAGTTTTGGATTTGGTTAGGTTCCTTCTGAGTACATGATGTTATTAATGAGCCATATATTTACACTGCCTGTATAATCAGCCTTGCTATTCAATGGGGAGTCTTATCTTTTGGTTTCTTATCACTAGGTTGTCTTACACCACGTATTAAGTATGGTTTCTTTTTTCTTTTTTATTTTTTTAAAAGAACACTTATTTATAAAACATATTTTTTTAAAAATGAAGAAGTTACCCTCATGACATTTTTAGAACTATAAAAGCTACACTGGGGGAGCAAGATGATATGCCTGCTGCTCTCTACGGGAAATCTTTTTAACCAGTTTTCTTTTCACTCTCCTATGTTCTCCCACTGCAGTTGGAAACACTGCACAACCCTCTCTACTCTATTTTTTGTTATTGTTGTTGTTCTCTCTCTCTCTCTCTCTCCCTCTCTCTCTCTCTCTCTCTCTCTCTCTCTCTCACACACACACACACACACACACACACACACACTGCTATGAGTTCTTGAATGAAAGATGAAATGTAATCCTAATTAAATAGACATAAATGAAAATACATCTAGTAATAAATAAATGTATTTTAAAGTTCTCTTCTTATACACTGTCCCTGGCTTAGAAACATCAATTTTAGGTGAATGGGACAGTTGAATAGTCTCTCTCTCTCTCCCTCTCTCCATCCATCCATCCATTTATTTATTTATTTGGAAAATGTATTTGGCTGTCTATCTTAAGCAAAGAATTCTGGCTAGATGACTATATCAAACAATAAAACAATAAGAACAGCATAAATATAAATGTCAATATAAAAAAAGATACAAAATAAAACAAGCTATATGCCCTTTGAAATGTGGGTTATCAAGTTGTACAAGATATATCTGGAAAAAAAGAAACTTAAAGCATCTCATCAATGAAACTACTCTGTCTGGGAGTAAAAAAAAAAATCTAGATTCTGCTAGCTTCTAGCCACGATTTACCAATCTAGGTTTTTGCATGACCCATCCAATTTCCTCTCTGAAACACACCTAAAAATAAATTTAACAAGTCTAGCCTTACTTTCAGTGCTGCTGATGTAACTGACAATTCTGAGGGTTTTCTTTAAAAAAAAAAAATCAGAAACTACATAATCTTCCATTTTTATTTTAGTTCTTCTGCCCAGCTCGGTTCTATCTCTCCCTTTATGGTCAAATTCCATAGCAACAGTTAGAGAGATTGCTAATGAAAGAAGAGTTACTTCACAAGCTTCACTTATGTATTCTCCTCACATCCGAGTGTCTCTTTTATCAAACAGAATTTGCACACTCTGATGAGAAAATAAGAGGGTACCTTGGAAAACAGCTCAGCTCAAATCCTGAACTTGGACTTAGCATCTCATAAACTGTGAACTATCGATGGAGAGTGGCTTGTCAATCCTACAAATGATTAAATGGAAGAATAAATAATAATTTAAGACTAGGTCAACAATGGGTGGAAGAGATACCTTTAGTAGGCTTGGCATTAGTAATCACTGCTTGGATGCTAAGGATGCAGATATTGTTGAAAGAACCAAATAAGACATTTTAAAGGCATTCCTTTATGTAATCTTATTTACAAAATACTCAAGGGCAAATACAAGCAAAATACCCATAATCTTATATACTGTAATTCAATTATCTAGGCACCTAGAACTGGATAGAAAACAATTATTGAGCCTTTGTTGTATATAATTAACAAGGCTTAATCAGGTGAGATAAAAATAGCCTGCCTTGTCATCATACTGACCTTCTCTTGGTCATCTTTTCATTACAGCAATCTTCCAACATATTTACTACCACATGAAAATACCCACATCCATTCTAAGTTCTTGCCACTATTTGTCTACTTGTCAAAAAACAACAACACATCAATTCTTTGTGTTCCAAGGCTATCAAAGAAACTTAATAAAGCCAGCTTAGAGTTCAGTGTAATACGCTGAATTATGATTTACCCTATTTTAATTTTAAAATGAGTCTAAAATAAGGGGACACTTTTATAAAAATACCACACATGATAGACAATATGTATAAAAATAGGTACAGTATTATATTCAAATGCAGCTTCAAATTTTTATTGTTTCAGAAGTATTGCTAGAAAACTTGTTTAAAAGAACCATTTCTTCCAGTTAAGATGAACCTCAGTGCAAGTAGGTAAGTCTACACTTGGGCCCATTCAAGCAAGAAATATATTGTCCAGAGATAGATATAGTCCATAGCAAGTGTATTCTAACCCCAAAACTCCAGAATATCTGATTCAGCACTGACTTGGTAGCACATCATCAATCAGTCAAGTTCAATTGAAATTGATATTGATATTAATCTTGGTAGATATTTAAAACATGCGATTTGATTTTCCCTTTTCAAAGTGGTACATTTCCAGGAAGCATTGTTCTTAAAAACCAGTGGAGTTTGGTAGAGCTTTGGTATATCTTTTTTTTTTTTTTACAGTATGGGAGAAATAATGCATTCATTCCTTTATTAGATATATAATAGATAAGGTAAAATAATAAAGTTTCACTGCCACTATGATCAAATGACATACACAAATTTGATGTACGTAATTTATAAATAATTTGGATGTGTTTCAGCTTCTCATTCATGGTGTTGAATAGTGCATAATGAGGAAAAAAGAAGTGATAGGAGGTGGAAAACCAAATGTAGAAATTGGAATTGCCATACTACTTCTACAAACCAGAAAGATAATAATCAAAGAATTATCTGAGGTAAATTTTTGGTACATACAGGGAACATATGCAAGAGAATAACCCCTTGAATAATAACTCAAGTATTTCAATGCACTTTGTACTAGAAAATTTCCCGGTAGGATGTGCCTTTAAGTTTTATATTCTATTGGCCTTTCTTGCTTTGTTGAAATGCTACAATCAGAACCCGAAACTCTTCCTGAAAACTTCTTATCTGAGATGCTCTTTTCATTGTTATTTCTCTGCTTATCGCCTCACCTAAATGCACCCCATAGATGAGGTCAGGTTCACTTCAATTAGGAAGGGAAAAGTAGAATATGCCATAATGTGACTAGTTTCCTGACACTTCAGCTGCTTCGATGAGAGATGAATGATTCCTCTGTCCAGACATTTGCAATTAAAGTGAAGATGCTGCCGAAAACAGTTGGCTCATTATATGATGAACCTGGGCAAATACGAACGGTGTAGAAGGTGCGTACATATAATAAGGAGATATTGACTTTTGCTGAAGGTCAGGATCACAATTTATTAACCCAGGAGGTAAATATTGACTGAAACTTAAGACAGCTCTTTTTTTCTTCCCTGAGTTTTTCTCATTTTTAGCCTAGAGAACTTAGTGCAGGACTTGCTAAATAATTCTGTCTGCTGCTTGGTAAGCTGTAGAAGTCATTGTTTTGCTTGCAGAGAGCCTATATTGGTCTCCTGGGGAGCGGAGAAATTTACAATGTATTTTAAGAGGATATTTAAAATCATGCTAATTATTTTTCATCAGTTCTGCTCTACTCAAGCAGAATCCTATTACTGAACTGGGGTTTTTAAATATCCAAAGAGCTTTGGCCATCATTTCTAGCTTTGTTCAAACTGACCGCCATTGTCCATCCCCTCCTGCAACCCTGGATATTTAGTTTCTGTTTGTGGAAATATTTAAATATCAAGTAATGCTGTACAAAATCTCACATCGTTATAATTGGGTATGCTTTTTCTTTGTTCTTTTTTAAAGTCAAAGTATTAAATTATCAGCAAATTATGTTTATTGTCGTTTGTCACTTCTCCACTAATGAAATGCCACTAGAAGTGACTTCACTCTGATACACAGAGTTAAGACTTGGGGCAAGATTTACTGCCCACTGCCCAGTACAATAAAGTTGCAAAAAAATAAAACTAGTATGAATTCTGTTTTGTTTTTTAAGAAGAGGCATGATAAAGACAGAGCTAAAAGGATGCATTTCTTTCTGTCCTTTTAACAGGAGCAAGTATAGTATCCAGGAGGTGATTATAAAAACATTAAGATACCATATTTGTGGCATAATGTTGCTTTCAGTATGTCAATGTTTCTATCAAAATATAAATTGATATATAAAACTCCAATAGGTTAAGAACTTGGAATCATTTTGGCTCTTGACTGCGAAGCTGTGATTCCATGGTAGAGACAAAGGATGTTAGTGTGCTTGTGTGTATGTAAATGTACCCCTACATGGCATTTAACCTTTCTGGAATTTAGCTGGTTTATATTAAATCTTCCTAAAGATTAGGACTTTATTAACTGTAAATTGGATGCCACATTACAGGAACTGTACAAGCTTTGAGCTTGGGTGATATGCATAGATATAACACACTATGATTTTACTGTGACAGAACCCATTTCATTGTATTAATTTATGTATCCATCCATTGAATATGGTTAGAAATGTATGGCAATGGGTTTAGGGATATGTGAAGCCAACATGTTTTTTTACTGGGCAGCTTCCAGTTGAGGTGTTACGACTGATTAGATGATTCTGTGTGTGCGGTGGAATTGCTAGCTAGGACATGGATCTCACTGACAGAAATTTCTCAGGAGAAATAGAAATCAGCCACTTTTGTTCTGAAAGACCTACTCCTCATGAGGGGCTGACAAGGGGCCCACAGTGATTTAATTTGTTGTGGTCAGTTGTGGGTTGAACAGCTCAGGTGCTAATGTGCTATTAACATCTGTGCAGCCTTCATGGACATTTGATTGACAAAAACTTCACTGTCTTAAAAACTTATGGTTTACTTACTTTACAGCCTAAGAAGGATATTCCAAACAACTGTGAAGATCAAAGGCTCTCAGTGAATGCCTTCTTTTGGAAATTAAGAAGTGGAACATCACCCCTACTACTCCACCATTTTAAAGAATTTCAATTTAAAAGCAAAAGGTTTAACAAGACTGTGATCTAAAAAAAGAGAGCTTTAAACAGACAAAGGGGACATTGCTTTAATTTTTTTTTTTTCCTGATGAAAATGCCTTTGAATGTAATCCAATTAAATACACTAACATACTGGACATTTGTGGGAATGATGATTGTTGATTTTAAGATCAGTAATAATTGGTGGATTTTACAAGTCAAGAAGATAAGAACAATATGAACTGAATTATGACACTAATTATGGAGAACTAATTGGGAGTAAAGTTTCAAAGATCGAGTGAAGCAAAACAGGAAAACAAGGAGAACTCGCTCTTTTATTTTCACCATAATAATTGACATATTTTCACTTTCTCACCATCACAAGGAAGCTGCCAAATTGGGAGAAGGATGCAGGGGTTGAGAAATAGATGAAGACTTTTCCCCAGATTTATTGCAGAACATATTTGAAGAATTTGGCAAAAAGGTATCTGGAACAGATAAAAAGGAAAAGGAAGAAGGATTTTCAGGGATTTAAAAAGAATCTAAAAAAGAAGAAGTTAAGAAAATAGAAGAATCTATAAAGCAACTGATTGCAGACTTAAAACAAATTACTGACAAAATAAACTTCTGATTTTGATGATTAATCAGGATAGACTATAGAAAGAAGAGTAATGTGACATAACTTTCAAAAGAGAGGTTAAAATATATTTGTATTTATAATTGCTTTGAAGAATATCAGGAGCCACTTCTTTCCATATTTTCTTTTCTACTATTTTCTTTTTTCTTTTCTTGCATGTTTTTCTTCCTTAGTTTATATTAATTTGTATTAGTTTTTATTTTCATTTTTAAAAGTTTTAATAAAAATTATATTTATAAAACTTATATACACACATTTCTTTTGTTGGATCCTGGCAAAAATCTGTATATTGTCATGAATCTTAGGTTTTGGTCTGGAAACTTCTAACATTTTATTACTATTATACACAATAATTCCTTTCTCATTACTGCTTTGAAAGCTGAGTTTAGTTTCATGTTACACAAACTTATAAACATGCTGTAGCCAATTTAGTATAATCTGAATTTAGGCTTTGCCCTAAACAAAGAGTTATGTGGCCTGACTTTTTTTTTTTTTTTTACATTGCCAGAACATGATTTACTAACTCCATTTTGGGGGTTAAAAGGAGCGTGACCTTGCTCTGTATTAATATTTAAAGATTACCCTGTGCATGAAATCAGATGCTGACACAAGTCTCACAGGACTGGTGAGGCTTCTAATCTTTTGAAAGAAGTGGTGCCACATTGCAAATATGTACTGCAAAATATTCAAGCAACAGGATCGAACAAAATGTGAAGCCAGCGGGAAGCATTGTCGTGAAAATTTCAATCTGTACAAGCAGTTTTAGCAATAATCTATTTTTAAGTGAATTGCAATACCATGAAGGACATTGCTTAACATCTTAGCAAAGGCCAACAGCTTAATCTGGGAGACTGAAGCAAGAAGAATAATTCCCCCTAGTCAATTGTAAATGCATTTAGTGCCCTTTTCAAGATAATAAACAGAATCGACTTTTAGAAAAGGAAGGAAGGAAGGGAGGAAGGAAGGAAGGAAGGAAGGAAGGATTTTCTTGCTCAAAAGATAAATTTGGGTACTTCTGTAAAAGTATAAAAAGAAAAGAAACATAATTGCAAAAGAAAAATCTCTAGTTCCCATCTATCAGTTCAAGTGTCGGCTTCAAAATTCTGCCAAAACAGCATTCTCATCAGTGGTGATATTCAGCCGGTTCTATCCACTCTGGGAGAACCGGTAGAGGCAGCTGTGGGAGACTCCGCCGACCCGCCCGCATGTCAATACATCTCATTTTTGGCGCTCTGTGCATCCGCGGAAGGCTCTGCAGATGTGCAGAGATGGTGCATGCACTCACATTTGCGAACCAATAGCAAAGATAAGTGACTACCAATCCTGATTCTCATGTCCTGCTTATTATGTTAGAGGACAATTTTTATATCATGCAGTAAATGAAAGGGAGTTGCCTAATTTCAAAAGAAGAGTGTTTCAGACTGCCGCTTCCTCAGCTAGTTCTACAGTATATAATTACCATCACACCCACTTGTTTAGTTTTGGAAAAATGGGAAATTAGGAAAGAAGTGAGAGCGTTCCCAGGAGGTTCAGTGATTTCCTTACTAGAAGGATCCTCTAAATTATTTGTTTGTAAATATATATATATAATGCTTATAAATCACTGTATTTAATTTTAAAAGGCAGGATGTACACAATTATAATAAATAATAAATGCAACAAATATTTCAGGTCACCCAAGAGAAAAAGCTTAAAAAAGAAAAAGCATAAAAGCAGAGAAGGGGCTAATTTTGAAAATATCAGCATCCTATGTGTGCATGTGTGTATGTAGGAGTGGGTACTTTGTTTCTGTGATAATTCTGTTCATCACCATATATCAACAGGTTTCCAAAAGAGCACTATAATGGCCTGCCAATGGGATGAAGTCCTGCAGTATTGCAGGCTACTTCAGCTGACTGCTAACTGCAGTTTGGCAGTTCAAATCTCACCAGGCTCAAGGTTGAATCAGCCTTCCATCCTTCCGAGGTGGGTAAAATGAGGACCCAGATTGTTGGGGGCAATAAGCTGACTCTGTAAACCGCTTAGAAAGGGCTGTAAAAGCACTATGAAGCGGTATATAAGTCTAAGTGCTATTGCTATAGTACTATTGCTATGTAGTGCATTGCAGCCCCATTGTAAGGGAAATATGGTTGTCCCGTAGTGGGGAAAAAGAGTACTTTGGCCCAATTGTCTGAAGCTATAAATACAAGCCATCTTGCCATTTTTAAATCAATAGATGCTCCTCTCAATCATCCAGGCCATGGTTGTCCCAAAGGTGCTTTTCCAAAAGGCAACTGGACTTTCTTGGGTTTTTTCTGGAAAATATTTCGCTTCTCATCCAAGAAGAACTGAAGAAGCTTCTTAGATGAGAAGTGAAACGTTTTCAAGGAAAAAAACAAGAAAGTCCAGTTGCTTTTTGGAAAAGCACCTTTGGGATTTGTTGTTGTTGTTAGTTGCGAAGTCATGTCTGACCCATCGCAATCCCATGGACAACGTTCTTCCAGGCCTTTCTGTCCTCTACCATCTTCTGGAGTCCACTTAAGCTCACACCTACTGCTCAAGTGACTCCATCCAGCCACCTCATTCTCTGCCATCCCCTTCTTCCTTTGCCCTCAATTTTTCCCAGCATTAGGTTCTTCTCCAGTGACTCCTTCCTTCTCATTAGGTGGCCAAAGTATTTGAGTTTCATCTTCAGGATCTGGCCTTCTAAAGAGCAGTTAGGGTTGATTTCCTCTAGGACTGACCAGTTTGATCGCCTTGCAGTCCAAGGGACACACACCTTTGGGATATGCTCCTCTAAAATGTTTAGGAAACATTTTAGGAATTTAGGAAGCATTTTCAAAACATCTTTATATCAAGTAGATATGGAACTTTAAACTTCCTTCCTTCCTTCCTTCCTTCCTTCCTTCCTTCCTTCCTTCCTTCCTTCCTTCCTTCCTTCCTTCTTCACTTTAATTGGATCCATTTCCATCTTGGGAATGAGCACAGTTCAGAAGCAGAAATAAAAAAAGGAATCAGGAAACAATTGATGGAAAATAGAGACTCTGGAAAATCAGCTCAAAAAACTGAAAGTACAGAACTAATTGAAAAAACAAAAACCTATTCTTCAAAAATCAGATTCCTGTGCCAGCTAGCTGACAACATATGGTCTGATTAGCATTGGGTGCTGAAACTCACTATTCTAGTGTCTTTCATCTCAAACATCTGAGAAACTAAGCATCCAGTTGAGTCTGATTGAGCCACTTAAGGTGAGTCCATTATTATCTTAACACTGATTGCTGATGCTGTTTTATTTCCTGTTGAAATTCCACTTTTGGAAATCTTCATTGTGTCTTTTAGCTGAAAGAACCACGATTGGGAAAGGACATTTTCAAAATGATAGACAATTTGAAAGTCCTGTAAAATAATTTACTGCTCTCAATGGACACTGGATTCAGTCACTTCAAGCACTGATGCCAATTGAGAAAAACATGACAATGGCAGATTGCATGCAGGTTGTTGTGGATATAGATGATGATATTCTAAAATTCCTAAGGACAAAGACAAGGCTTTGACATGAATTAACCCTAAACAGAAGATCCAATTTTGTTGGCTGTTTTCATAGAAACTTTAACCAGGTTACTGAACTAATCTATTTTGTGAGTTTATGCAATATGCTGAACTCTAAGCAAACTAATTTATATATACTTACACAGCATGCTGTGTAAAAAAAAAATCTAACCAGAGTTAAAAATAACCGAGGTCAGTTTGTAGTGCTAATGCCACCATTAGGCTTCCAACTGACCTATTGTAAAGAAATACCAACCAGAGGAGGCTAAATTTTAATGGTAATCATCTTGAGGGTTTCATGATGCCTTTTCAAATCTCTTTTGTTCTCTTGCCTTGTTCCTTGTGTTACACCTTGTTCATAAATTCCCTTTTAAACAGAGGTTTGGCTTGTTGAATTTCTCCCAGCAAAACCATTAAGGTCCTGTTCAGTGGTGGGTTCTAACCGGCTTTACTACCGGTTCTCTTTGTGCACATGCTTCGTGCGCGATTGCCACGCGCATGCGAGCGAAGCTGGGCATATTCGCGTTAGGAATATGCCCAGCTGAGGTGCGGCAATCCACTCTGCCGCACCTATCAGCTGGGCTAAAAAAGAAGAAATAAAAGGTAGGAATAGCATGGGGG
The DNA here is from genome assembly GCF_029215685.1 of Pituophis catenifer annectens. Lineage (NCBI taxonomy): Eukaryota > Metazoa > Chordata > Lepidosauria > Squamata > Colubridae > Pituophis > Pituophis catenifer. Next base: position 131,051,216 of record NW_027256883.1, read on the forward strand.
CGGGCGGGAGGGCCCAGCTCCCGGACAAAGAGAACCAGTTCGGTGACATCATATCGTCACTGCTACCGGCTCGTCCAAACCAGGCCGAGCCGGGAGGAATCCACCACTGGTCCTGTTCCTTCTTCCCCATCAAACTGCACTAAAACAAAAACCAAACTTTGAATTAAAAAGAGTGAGGGGGAAGGAAGGTCAGTGCTTGAGACCACACTTTTGAAATAAATGTTTGAGGGGTCCTTGGTGCTCTCTGAGCTTGGTTGTTTTCTTGCAGACATTTCATTACCCAAACTAGGTAACCTCTATCGGTTACCTAGTCTGGGTAATGAAATATCTGTAAGAAAACAACCAAGCTCAGAGAGCACCAAGGACCCCTCATATTTGTTTGTTTGTTTGTTTAATTTAGTTTGTTAAACATGTACGAGATAATCGGTATAAGTATAAACATGGACATGAGTATAGGTAATGAGCACAAATAAATGGGACAGTGGGACAGGGATGGTAGGCACGCTGGTGCGCTTATGCACACTCCCTTATGGACCTCTTAGTAATCGGGCAAGGTCCACGGTAGACAGTTTAAGGTTGAAGCTTTGGGGGTTTGAGGTTGTAATAACGGAGTCAGGTAGAGCATTCCAGGCATTGACTATTCTGTTGCTGAAGTCGTATTTTCTACAATCGAGTTTAGAGCGCTTTACCTTGAGTTTGTATCTATTGTTTGCCCGTGTATATTCTCCTTTATTGGTAACAAAAATGTTTGTGTGCAAAACTGAGCCCTGGAAACCATTTGCTTTTGACACATTGAGCATATTTTCTTTATTTTGCCATCACATTTGCTTTATGAGATAGTTTGCTTAATATCTTCTTATTTACTACAATTTACTACATTTAATATCTGATATGGGTAGAAGACACATTTTTATTTTTTTTTACCAAGTGCATTAATAAAGAATCTTCTGCTAATTCTGCTGGTCCTGTATGTCCACCCACATATCAGGAAAATCCATATGGAATAAAATCTGAATTTCTGGCATGGTTAGACTTTTAGGAGAGGGAAAAAATGCTAGACAGACTTCACTTCTGTTTAGTGTTATTTCACCCTGAATCCTCCAAGAACAAATTATTCCCACTCATTTACAGAAGGATCTATGATGAGATTCTGCTTCATTCTTACTTCATACCATATCCATTTACAAAGTCACAGTCCTTTTTATCTCAAAAGGCCAAAAGTACGATGAATTAATGCAGTTTCCCATGTTTCAAATCACATAGCTAAACGTCATGTAGGAATGTCAAGTCAAAGTAGATCCTATGCTACCCCAACCTGCTACTAATCCTAGTTTAATCAGAGATGCCATGATCTGCACATTGATATCACGGTTCTTAAGCAAAGTCCTGCATGTTTATAGTTGCTGCCACACCGGTTCACAACACTGGGGAAACATGTAGTTATGGTCTCTGGTATCATAGGGCTACTTAACAGAAGGAACTCAAGTTATTGAAACACGTTGCAAAATCATACAATATTCATATTTTGGGTAGTTCTCCTGATAACCTAAATGGAATTGAAGTAAGTGATAAGATTTCTGGTCTGCCAAATTCACTTACTAACACTATTCATATTTTGAAATATTTTTAAAATTTCCATTAAGTTCTCTTTAAATGCTTTAGCTACTGGTTCAGTGCTCTCAGCCAAGAATGATCACAGTTTTTAAAGATAAAGGTATATTAAATTATGAATGATTCATGAATGGGGTTAGAAAATAAAGGATAACATCTTTTTTTATATAAATGAAGAGAAAGTGAAGCCTTTTTTTTAAAAAAAAAAATTATTTAGTTGGAAAGGAATGTGAATGCTAGTTTTGGATGTTTAAGATGCCTGATAACTTTATAGTTGAATTTAGAATATTTAGGAAATCCCACTTAGGTACCTTAGCTCATGACTTTCACCCATTTACACATACTGAAAGCAGTAAATATAAGGTGGAAGAATTTTGATAAAAGTAGTTTTCTCTCCCAGATTAAAAAACTGTAGAATGACAAGTAGAAATTATTTTACCGTGCTTCTTTCATAAACTGAATAATTATGAGAGAATGCACTAGGTGGCAGTCTTGGGCCCAGTCTTCCAAACAATCGTTTTTATTTCTTTTCTTGTAGCAAATATTCATATTATGCATAGGTAAGCCTGCTTTAAATACACCAGTTTCCTGATAAAATACTAGCCATTGAATCAGCCCCTTCCTTCCTTCTGCTTAGAAGAACAAATGGAACAACAGAGAACAAATGGAAAAACAGACCCATTTAGTTATAAGATGTCCAGTTTAAAAGAGAATAATGTAGGTCTCCTGAACTCTTAATACTTTTATAGAAAGATAATTCCAGAGATATATTATATTAGCATCTTCCACTTAGCCTCCCCATTGCTGCACAATTATTAAAAATGGACGGGCTCCAGGTTCCTCTGTTATGAATACTAATTGGAAATAAACTCTGTAAGGCAGCTCTTCAATTTTTTAAATTTAGGATGGATCTGCAGCTGGAGGTCTTGTGGCCAGATCTATTATGAAAGCCATAGATGGAAGCTAAGGTGGCATGCATGCTGGCTGGGGAATTCTGTGAGTTGAGGTCCACATTTCTTCAAGTTGCCACGGCTGAGGAACACTGGTGTAAGGAAATTAAATGCCTCCCTGTGAATTAATGCTCCCCATGTGTGTGAAGTTCATTAGCACAAGCCAAACCGAAATTTAAGAGGTGTACACCCGATCATTGCCCACTGGTATGGTCATGTTCATCTTCTAAATTTGCCATTTTGTATATGACATATCCCTCCAATGAGACTACTCAGAATCACAGTCGGTAATAAAGCATACCGCATATCATTTTAAACAACACAATACAAAGCAGAAAATATGGTTAAATGCTCATTAAGTCAGTCCCTGGAGTCAAAACAGAATAAATCAGTTTCAATTATCTGCCTAAAGGAGGGGACAGGTAAAATGGCATCTCCCACAGTTAAGAGCAAATCAAAAGGACCAGTTTTTCATTCCCATCCATTGTAGATCTATTCATGAGACCTTAGAGAGAATGGACTCAAGAGTTGACAAACATTCTTGGCGGATTAAGAGTAGCAGCGAAAACCCACCATGGGAGACAGATATTTCAAGTTTGGGTCATCCGTAGTCATAATCCTTGGCCACAATTTGTTTCTAAGGCTAGCAGCAGAGGTGGTCTTGCCACCATCGGCCCCACATATTTTTGTTGAATGCTGCCCATGGTGTGTGTGTGTGTGTGTGTGTGTGTGTGTGTGTGTGTGTAGGGGGCATAGGCGAGGATTTTATGATTCCTTTTTCCAAGTGAGTTTATTTCTTCAGAATGAAGAGAGGACATGAACAGCAATCTCCCCAAATAACACTTTAAAATGATTGCTATGTATCACACAGTGGGAGAAATAGCTATGAATCTCAATATGGCATTAAGAGTAATGGAGACATAGAGTTCAGAAGTGATATCAAGTAGGGGGAACGAAGGAGAAACCAGAAGATGCATATTGCGTACAGAGGAGGAGGAGGAGGAGAGCAAAACTGCATGGTAGAAGCCAAGATTCTGCTTTGAATCATGTTGGCAATTATGTCTATTCTGCTTGACGCGGATTACAAAATCAGCAATTATCGGAGGAAATTGAATGCTTGTGCTGTAAATGTAGTGAAAATAAAACTTTAATTCTCAAAGTGATGTGAGGTGTTTTTATGATGGTGGTGAAAACCAACTACAAAGTCCCCAGATGTTCTGAGGTGCTTTAAGACTAGGATATAGTCACATAGGGTAGGCTCCCTCAGATTACTGAGCAGTGTGTATTAGATAATTAGCTGACTCTTAAAAGCTTCAAGCAATCAGTCCACTAACTAATCAGTTACAAGGACAAAAATCACAGCAAGTGTGATAGCACCTTTTCCAACTAAATCACCAATCTGAGATAGGTGGCGAAATAAATTGAACTAATAAATAATATAAACTAACAAATTGTATTAAATGTCATAAGGTTTTTGTGAGCTGCGGCTCACTTCATCAGACAGCTGCATCTATAGATTGAGCTGCAGCTCATAAAAAACTTATGCCTTTTAATAAAATGTATTAGATGGAAAATATGCTATGAGATTCCTTCTGAATTTTTGCTGCTATAGACTAACATGGTTCACTTCCTCCAACATCTAACTTGCAGGAGTAATCAGAAATAGAGACAGTACTAAGATGCAAAATGAAAAACAAAATGAAACCCTGTGCTTTAAAAGGACTCTTAAGAGTATTGGATTTGACAGCTTAAGGGCAAGCATTATGATTCCAAGAAAATAAATGTGCAGAAATTAGAATGACTGGAAAAAGATTTTCCAAACTGGTGCCTTTAGATGCATTGAACTTCAAAAGCACTGGCCATGCTGCTTAAAGATTATGGAAGTTAAAATTTAATACACTTGATGGGCACCATTTCAAGAAGACTGGCCTGTCAATTGCACAGTTTTATGAAAGAATGATCTAGTGTTGGGTTGGCTATCTATATTAACTTGAAATTATTCTCATTTATTGGGGACATAACTGATACCTTTATTTTCTACCTGCAGATAAAATTAGGAAGGGATACATTTGATTGATAGTCTAAGCATCTAGAACAAAGCACCCTTAGTTGAAACACCTGAACAAAATCAATTAAATGGGACTATAATGAGAATTTCATTTGCCTAATGTTACTTGACTCCCTGTATAATATCTCAAAGAAACCTCTAGTATCCTGTTCAATGGTTCTTATTCCAACCATAAAACTGGGATTCCTGAATCTGTGGTGTTTTGTGTGATCTCTGAGTTTCATTGTTTGCTTGCTGAGGTTTCATTGCACAGTTAAATAACATCATCATGATTTTACCTAGTTGGATAACGAATCATCTTCAAGCAAAGAACACAAATAACACTGCAGTTCATCCCTGAGCTATGGACATACTCTTCGATTGATTCCAAAATTTGTTTGCATTAGTACTCTATAGAATGGTATGTGAGAGATATTCTTCTTAATCTAGGTCTTCCTGACAGACTAGACTACAACTTCTGTCCTCTCCAAATAACATAGAATCATAAGACTGAAAGGGACCTGGGAGGTCTTCTAGTCCATCCCTTCCCAAGGGCATGCTAAGCCATGCTAACTGGGTTAATAAAAGTTCTAGTCCAACGTATTTGACAGGCACCAGGATACGAAAGTTGCTGTAAACTAGGGGTGGGGAATGATGACCCCTTTATGACTGTGGACTTCAACTCCCAGAATTCCTGAGCATGCTGGTTTAGGAAATCTGGGAGTTGAAGTCCACAATTTGATCCATTCAGACCAGATGTTTAAATGACAACCAGTACATTCACTTCAAGTTACATGTGTTTAAACCTTGAGCATTTTCTTCCCTTTCAGAGCCAGGAAAAGCCTTGATTTCATGGTTAAAGTATAAGAACTATAAGAACTACTCTATATTTTCCAATAAGATGTAGCAGAGGGTCTCCTAAGATGTACACTATGTTTTAAGATAAAGTTGCATCAGTTATAGGCTGTTTGTTGGACCAGATCCTTTCATCTCACTTTCTGACTCCTTGTTTTATTCTTCAGAGAGAATGAGGGAAAAACATCACAAATACATCATAGACTTTCCTTGGTTCTTCAGCAACACATACATGCTAACTTAAATAGTACAATCAAAGCAGTAGATCCCCCCCCCCCAGTTCTAGGAAATGGTGTTTCCGTAAGCATTTTTGCAAATGAAACATGGCAGAGAATGAGAGTGAATTAATAGATACACAGGAAGGAGGAATTCCATAATTTACAAGGAAAGGAAAGCTGCCACTGACAACCAGCACTGAAGACCATCTACTCCAGGGACTATGAGCCTTGCTATTTAATTGTTACAGTAATTAGAGAAGTGTAGAGGTGAATATTTCATGAAACAAGTTAAATATATTTCCTTCTTTTCATGTTTGGGTATGATCAAATACATAGCAACTTCTTGGTGTAATGTTTTAGTACTCTAATCACCATAGAACACAACCCCCCCATTTGAGATACTCTGTAAGATTCTTAAATGTTTATGTCTTCCGCACTGATGATGTTACCTAGTTTGGTAATGCAAGAAAATGACCAAGCTCAGAGAACATCAAGGATTCTACTGTTTATAACTTTATATTTTACCATATTTACATAAGGTTGCTTAATAACCACTTAATACTTTAGCAGAGGGGTGTCAAACTCAAGGCACGCGGGCCAGATCCGGCCGACAAGGTGGTTAGATCTGGCCCATGGGGCCTCGGCCTGGCTCAGGCTGACCGGGTGCTGATCTCCAACCTGGTGGCATCCATCTGGACTGGACAATGGCCAGCCTTAGATCTGTGGCACCGCCTCGGTCCTGCCTCTTGGGTGTGGGCACAGGAGGCGGCGAGCACATGGGGGTCGACAGCTTCCGGCTGCAGCCATCCTCCCCCTGCCTTGCCTCATCTCATCCCAAGGGACAAGCCTCCCTCCCACCACCCCACCTGCTGGAAACCCCTGGATTCCTTCCCTAACCCCACCCAGCCCCCACAAGTGCTGTCCCCCCACACAAGCAATGTTGAGCTGGCCATGCCCCCGGGCCACACCCAGTTGGCCATGACCATCCTGGCCACACACACACACAATCGGCCCCTGGAGGACAACCACAATGCTGATCTGGTCCTCAATGAAATCGAGTTTGTCACCCCTGCTTTAGCACTTATAAAATCAACATTTTAATAACGTACTAGCCAATTCTATACAAATATAGGATTGCATTACAGGTAGTTCTTGACCTACAACCATTCATTTAACAACTGTTTGAAGTTACAGTGGCACTGAAAAAAGTTATTACAATCAGTCCTCACACTTACAACTGTCACAGCACCTGCAAAATCATGTGATCAAAATTTGGGCACTGAAGTATTTACGACGGTTGCAGTATCCCAAGGTTTTGTGATTGCTCGTGTAATCTTCCCAGCCAGCTTCCGAGAAGCAAACTCAATGGGGGAAGCTGGATTTGTTTAACAACTGTATGATTTACTTAAGAATACTTAACAACCATGGCAAAAAGAGGCATAAGATTAGGCATGGCTTATGTTAAAACCACCAATGGAAATTATCGTCTCAATTGTGGCCATAAGTCAAGGACTACCTGTATTATGATTGGTAAAAGTCAAGAAGAGGTACACTTCATTTCTAAGCCCCTGGAAGGAGATTTAAACCAGCAAACAGAATCTTCTTTTAGTTTGCCTTTTCCCCCTGTTCAATTTCATTACACTATAAAATTAGAATCGCACAAATAGCCAAAAAAAAGAAAAGAAAAGGATAAAATGCATTGATATTGTTTGGCCAAGCAGAATCGAATATCACATGGGTGACATGACATGACTTATCATAAGCTGGGAGCACACAATGGGAGATCTTTGCATTATTATTTGTTTAAGCCCCTGCTGCCCTTTTGCACTTTTGATCATAATCTGTGTTTTTCAAAACATCAATTCAAAATGACATTTTTGAATGTTGCTTTTATGAATAGCTTTTGATGAATAGATGGTTGCTTTAAAAGGTTACGTGTGGACAGCAGAGCTAAGGCATAGTTGAGCTGGATTCTACCCAACCCCCTTTCTTCTGTGACCTTATAAAGGCGACGTCCTTTTCTATTTGTTCTTCAGTCTGCAGGCAAGAACTAAAGAATCTGCATGCAGGTTTTTTTAAAGGTTCCAATGAGTTAGATTCTAACAATGAACTAAATTGTTGTTATTATTATTTTTGCAAAAAAGGAAGCTTATTATGACTGGAGTCACTTAATGATAGAGCCATGTATGGCATGCCTTTCTGTGTGAGAATGTGCAAAGCTGCCATAAATCCCACAATCTGGTCCAGGGAATAGTCCAAGTTTTGATTATTTGAACTGGCAATCATTGTAGGATCTTATATCAGGGGTGAAATCCAGCAGGTTCTGAAAGGTTCTGGAGAACCGGTAGCGGAAGTTTTGAGTAGTTCGGAGAACCGGCAGCAGAAATTTTGAGTAGTTCGGAGAATCGACAAATACCACCTCTGGCTGGCCCCAGAGTGGGTAGGAATGGAGATTTTGCAGTATCCTTCCCCTGCTATGCCTACCAAGCCACACCATGCCCACCAAGCCATGCCCACAGAACTGGTATTAAAAAAATTTGAATTTCACCACTGCCTTATATATGTGACCACTGCAATCAGACAATTAAAAGAGTATTCAATAACCATAATATTGAACTTCCTGTTCAGTTGATAGTTATCAGATCATGTCTCTCGCTCTTTCTCTGTCTTTCTCTAAAAGATATTCCATTTTTAAGTTGACTGGGAAGAAATGCTCTAGCGTAGAAGAGTGTATTTGTAGCTCAGGGTTGAACTGTGAGGTTCTTGAGGTTCTCTGAACTTGGTTGTTTTCTTGGAGGACAACAATGGTGCCGTTAATGTAGGGTTACCAAATCTTAACTTTCTAAAGAAGGTTCTAAATAAATTGAAGAGGTTAGCAATATTATGTTGTGATCCGCCAGCAACCTGCAGAGCTGACAGCAGAGTCGGACAGTGAGGAGGTTGGGGAGGAACATGGGCCAGTTCTGGAATCTGGGGAAGGTTCAGATGAGGGCTCTGCGTCGGAGGCAGAGATGGGGCCAGAGCCATCTGGGAGTTATGTACAGACTCTGGAGCCTCCAGAGTTGGACATCAGAGAGGCAGGGGAACAGGGGGAGCCTGTTCCTAGTGCGTGCATGTGCAGAGCTGCCGGAAGGCAAGAACAGAAACAAAAGAAACAAAAGGGACAACTCGGGAGTAAGGCTTGGAGATGATTGGCCCCTCCCATAAGACATAAAGGAAGAGAAAAGGCACGTGGGCCTTTGCAGGAAGCAACGTTGTAGATGGTATTGGTTTGTACTTTGAAGCTCCATTGGTGATTCAGCACGTGCTATGAATGAAAGGAATTCACAGCTATTAAAACAAAAAGAAAGGGTTTTGGGGACTAATTGTGTGCTTTTTACTATATCAGGAAGCCTAGGTCAGAACATATTATAAATCCTTTCTTCTAAACCAGAAAAGCTCTGGGCTAGTGTAATAAACTAAGTTGCATTTTAAAAAGCTCACTTATTATAGAGAATGAAGAAGATGAACTTGATGGAAATATATAAACTCCATTACTAAATAATGAAGAAAAAAAACATATCTTAAATTCACAAGCAGAAGGTCACAGAAAAGGCTCAGGCAGACACTTCCTTAATTCATATGAGTATAAGAAGGAGAAGGAAGCATAGGACTTGCAAAATTCTTATTATTATAGCTACCCTCAATAAAAGCCGTCTTAGCTTTCCTGTGGGGTTGATTCTCAATCTGATCTACCTGACACTAATCTAGAGGTGGGTTTCAGCAGATTCTGACCAGTTCTGGAGAACCGGTAGCGGAAATTTTGAGTAATTTGGAGACTGGTAGTAAAAATTCTGACTGGCCCCGCCCCTATTCTCTGCCTCCCAAGTCCCAGCTGATCGGGAGGAAATAGGGATTTTTCAGTATCCTTCCCCTGGAGCGGGGTGGGAATGGAGATTTTACAGTATCCTTCCCCTGCCATGCCCACCAAGCCACGCCCACCAAGCAATGCCACGCCCACCAAGCCAAACCCACAGAACCGGTAGTAAAAAAATTTGAAACCCACCACAGCACTAATCCTGTTCCAGATTAAAGTAATGAACTATTTAATGTTCATGATTTCAAAATTATCTCTACCAATCCTTAGACCAAACCATTATCCCCTGGTACAGTTTGGGATCAGCCCCTCCACATACTGATTGCCAGTGGTGTGTTGCTACCGGTTTGCCCCGGTTCAGGTAAACCAGTAGCAGTGGCAGCGGCAGGCTCCGCCCACCAACCCGGACGTCATCAAATATGCTCTGCGCATGCCCAGAAGCTTCTGAGCGAACCGGTAGCAAAGGTAAGTGAAACCCACCACTGCTACTAGCCAATCCCATTCTCATTCTATTCTGGCACTGATGATACTACCTAGTTAGGTAATGAAATGTTTGCAAGAAAACAATCAAACTCAGAAAGTATCAGTGACCCCACAAGAGATGCTCTGTTTTTAGTTAGATTTGCAGTGCATTTTTATCCTGCTTCCTTTTATCACTTATTATCTTGCTTTTGAGCTTCTTGATCTGATTATGGAAAATCTTGGCTAATAAGCCACAAAGTGGTATGTTTGTTTAGGTTTAGTATGTTTTGTGATGCTCTGTACGCAACCATTGTGGCTTATATAACAAGCTATAGTTAAACAAACTTTCGTTTAACAGAATCTAACATGAAAACTTACTGAGTACCAGAGTGCCCAAACTGGCCTACAAAAAAAGGACCAAACGAAGAATAGAAGAGACATGGCAAGACAAAATATTACATGGTCACCACATAAAAAAAAGTTAACAGGCAAAGCTGGTAACAAGGCCTGGCAATGGCTGAGAATAAGAAAGTTGAAGGAAGAGACAAAGGGGCTAATTCTGTCTGCACAAGACCCAGCCTTAAAAACAAATGCATATAAAGCCAGAATTGAGAAGACAGCAACAGACAGCAAATGCAGCCTCTGCAAAGAAGCTGAAGATTACAGATTAACAGAGTTGGAAGGGACCTGGTAGGTCATCTAGTCCAACCCCTCGCCCAAACAGACCCTACATCACTTTTGACAGATGGCAGTCCAGTCTCTTCTTGAAAGCTTCCAGTGATGAAGTTCCCACAACTTCTGAAGGCAAGCTGTTCCATGGATTGATTGTTCTCACTATCAGAATTTTTCTTTTTATTTCTAGGTTGAATCTCTCCTTGTTCAGTTTCCATCCATTATTCCTTATCTGGCCTTCAGGTGCTTTGGGAAATAGCTTGACGTCCTCCTCTCTGTGGCAGCCCCTCAAATATTGGAACACTGCTATCATGTCTCCCCTGATCCTTCTCTTCACTGGACTAGCACTGCCCAGTTCCTGCAACTGTTCATCGCATGTTTTAGCCTCCAGTCCCCTAATCATCTTGGTTGCTCTTCTCTGCATATTTCTAGTCTCAAAACTGGATGCAGTACTCTAGGTGTGGTGTTACTAAGGCTTTATAGAGTGATATTAGTACCTCACTTGATCTTGATTGTTTCCCTCTATTAAGAAACATTGGATTACTTGGTTAGCAGCTATAAGAAGATCACACAGACTGACTACAAACAACAACACGGCAAAGTAGCAACAATGGTGTATTGGAATATCTGCAAGAAATAGCACTTGCAAAAGGCAGTTTACATTACCCTTAATATAATCAAACATTAGCAATCTGTCTACTCCAGGTCCCTGAGAAGGACTGGATAGGTGAATACAAATGCCAAATCCAGACTAAACATCTGGCTGACTATGTGACCAAATGTAATATTTATTAAATACAAATACTTAACCAAGACCACAATCTTTGGAATAGAGTACAGAGGAACAGGCTACACTGAAAGCGATTTTCTTAACATACAAGTGGTTGTGTTAATAGTTATGCACACCTGATAAACCTCTACAGAACAAAAACTACATTCAGTCATCATTCCAATGTGATCCTATATGTCTTGTAAATCAACCACTGGTCTCAATTACATCCACCCTGGTCATAGTCGGGGTATTTCAGTCAGTCATCCTGCAGTGGGAGTGTAATAACTAAAAACCTTTCAAATTTCATTCTGCGTTTCTGATCTTCAAAAATGTAATCCCTTCATCATTTTGAAATTGACAAACAGAGTGTGCAACAATAGAAAGATGAAAGGCTAAAGGCTCGTTCTATTCTTTCTACATACTAAGGTATTATTTTCACCAGGCTTGCAAAAGTCATCTCCATAGAAATGTGAGTTTTCTGGTTTAACATTTTTTTTATTTTAAAAAAAAAACCTCTTACAAGAAAAGAAAAAAGCCCACAGAGCTGTCCAGTTAGGTTACAGTGAACTCTGTATCACACAGCTTCATTATTTCAACCTCTGAAGAGCCTAATTAAGTATTTTTTGGAATAAATTTAAGAAGCAGTCACAGTCCATTTATGCAAGAATATCCATTATCTCTGATGTAAAAATGTTTTGTCAAGGTTAGAATAATAGCTATCTGACGGCTAGTCTTATTGCAAAAATGCCCAGTGATTCTCCCCACCTCCTTAACTTGTTTAGAAATCATATGCGGCTGGAGAAAAGCCAACATTAAAGTTCCTTTAACAAGAAAGCAAACATGTTTAATCCTGCCAAGCCCTGCACTCTGAACCTAACTTTTCTTATTTTCCTGACTGAATGGCAGATTAAGATATTTGTTAAATATCTACCTACCTACCTACCTACCTACCTACCTACCTACTTATCTACCTACCTTCTATCTATCTATCTATCATCCATCCATCCATCCATCCATCCATCCATCTATCTATCTATCTATCTATCTATCTATCTATCTATCTATCTGATTGACTGATTGATGCCCACAACTAAGCCCCGAATTACAGTTGCAAGTGATGTCAGTCATTATGCAGGTCACAACATGCTTTATTTTACAACCTTTTTGTAGTGATCATTAAGATCTTTATGGTAGTAAATCATAAATTGAGGACTACTCCTCCCTCCCTCCTTTTCTTCCAATGCTCAAGATAGTATACTTAGTGCCCTGTCTTCCTAGTTTTTCCACAACAAAAATCCTGCACGGCCAGTCCAGCACTATAACCATTACTGACTCTCAAAGTATATACTTTTTATAAAGTTTTACATTTTTGTTATGTTTAAAACAATTACAAATCTTTATTAAGGATTAGGATTGATTGGAATGATGCATGGATGATGTGATGAGCTCCATCATAGTTTTCACAACATTGTAAGAATGGATGAGTTCTGTTTTCCATTTTGAAAGTGTTTGAGATTTTTTAAAAAATAAACTTTGTTTCATTTTTATAATTAAGAGTCTAATTTAGATCGTTGCAAAATACTCAGGTACTGAAACACTAAATTACAGGTATACATATATCATTTAACTGTATTCGCATGTGGCTGAAAGTTCTTTCTGAAGAAATTTGCCATCTGTTTTGCATCTCTTCAATCAATCCAGTTTGGCTTTCCCTCACTCCCTTACCTATCTAATTTATTTATCCTTTTCTGTTTCCTTTTTGGGCATCTACTCTGGTTGTCATGAATAACATTCATTTTTCCCCCCTTGCTGCTTGGCAGACAGGACACCTGCTTTCTGTACAGTTTTACAGCGATGATTGTCAGCATAAATAAACATTCTAAATACTATAATGCTGTGCATAAAAATCCTCTTGCATTTTTTTTCCACGATCATTTCCCATTCAAGGATATGAAAGAAAATTTGCTTTCAAATTTTCTTGAACGCGGGAAGAGAATGTTGGTGAGATGCATTTGTTTTGAATTTGCTTAGCTGCAAGGAAGCCAGCTTGGTGCATTGGGTGTTCTTCCTTTTATTGTACAATTATTTTGTCTGTGATCTTCAGCTTCCCTGGCTTCTTATGCATCAATTAAATTCCAAGAAAGATATTGTGGGAAGTTTCTTCCTGTTGGACTTTTTCGAATGGAGATGTGTAAACAGCCAGGAAAGTTTCTGATGTGATTCATAAAATCATATCAGCAATAACACTCCACACCTTCCCCAGCAACAGAATAAGCTCAAAAACACAATTTTCAAGTATCCTGAAGATGAAATCAGAAAAAAGCATACCTTCATTTGGAGATGCAAAAAAAAAAAAAAAAAAAAGCTTGAGAGAAATGGCAAGGCAGATTTTAGCATATAGGTAAAGGTAAAGGTTGCCCTCGCACATATGTGCTAGTCGTTCCTGACTCTAGGGGGCAGTGCTCATCTCCATTTCAAAGCCAAAGAGCCAGCACTGTCCGAAGACATCTTCGTGGTAATGTGGCTGACATGACTAAACACCAAAGGCACACGGAACGTTGTTACCTTCCCCCCAAAGTGGTTCCTATTTTTCTCCTTGTATTTTTTACTTGCTTTCGAACTGCTAGGTTGGCAGAAGCTGGGACAAGTTACATGGCACTAGGGATTCGAATCGCTGAACTGCCGACCTTTTGATCGATGAGCTCAGCATCTTAGCCACTGAGCCACCTCATATAGTATTAAATAAATAATTTATGTTAAATAACATTTCTTTCTACATCTGCAAACACATACAATTTCAGATAGATATTTTATGTTGTAGATTCTCAAGCATAGCTAGCAGTTAAAGTTAGGAGAATAAGAAACCTTGGTTTCCCCTTGTTGGATGGATCTCACCTCCATATAGAATTTAGAACCACTGCACACTCAGGATTCTAAGTCATGCAAGAAGCAATATATCAACCACGCTTCTTTTGAATATGTGGGAAGTACAAGCGCTGGGTGCGAGGGCTGCTGAACCCACCAACAACACAAGAAAGCTTCATAAAGTCCTTCCCATCAGATAATAAAGACCCAGCTTTGGTTGAAAATCTAAGTGCCCCACACCATGTTCATAAACTATACTGTATAGTAATGTTCTCTGGCCAAAATTTCTATAAGCATATCTCTTGGAGAGTAAAGAATATAGAAAACAATAAATAATGACATTCAAAGCTGTCTATTTACTGCAGCTTAAGTGACTCTCTGTAAGGAGAGACCAGTCCTGTCAATTCCTTGTTCCTTAAGAAAATCAAATCTCCTCCTAGTACTTCACAAGGAAATCCCCATCAGAAAGGAATGAGAGAGAATGCACACGTGTGTGTTTGCATATCCGTGTGCATGTGGCATAACATAGTTTGTTTTAGGCTAGGTATGTTTTGTGATTAGTTGACCATGATGACTTGGTATAATGTGTGAACTCAAGCAATTGTGACTTAGTCAATGATCTATGTTTAATTTCTGAATTGTAACCAAAGTTCACATAATATATTGAAGCACAAAGTCATCAGCTAGTCATGTTTTTAGCATGTGAAATGAGCATTTTTTAAAAAGGGCAAGGCTTCAATTGTGCAGGCATGGTTGTCACCCTGACCTTTTTTGACCTATTCCTGGGCAAGTATCTTGTGCAAACATCGTAAGTAAATGGCAAAGTACACTTTGTCCCTAGCAGGCCTAGCTTTCCTCTCCTCAGCAATTCACAATTTTTGTGCAGGATGGACAACATTATGGACAGAGACAGCTCCTTCCCTTTCATTCCAAACACAATTCAAAAAGATGGCAAGGGTTATTTTCACACCTGCATTTAATAACAGAAATTAGTTTGTTTTGAGATTAAAATAAGCCACTGTTAAATGTATTGGCAACTCTTCATGGATTTTTTTGCTGGCAACAGGATTGAAAAGTTGACGTTTTATGGATTCGCTTATAGAAAAGGGTTGGGATATGGATGAAAAAAAATATCTGTTTAACCTTATAGGAGTTATTAAATTTGTTTATACTTGTATTTGTGTTGAAGGCTGGAAGTCATTTATATATAAATATATTCTATTATATTCTTTAATTTCTTTTTCTTTGAACTTTTTCTTTTTTTTTTCTCCTTCTAAGCTTAGTTTATATTAGCTTTTACTATTATAATTAAAATTCTTAATACAATTATATATATTTTTTTAAAAAAATATCAGCTTGTTTTGCCTCAGTTCTTTGACCCAGCTCATTATTTGCAGAGTTAAGTCAAAGCCAAGTGTGTTGAAACACAGTATGGAGCTGAAAGCTCCGTATTTTGGAAAACATCTCATTTGCTTTAATGATTTCAAATGATGGGTACTACCTGTGGGCCTTCATGGTTTCAGGATAAATACTAGCTAGGCAAATGAGCAATCATTGATATATATGCAGTGCTTGTTTTCATCTCGGAGTAGTGTCTGCTAAATTGATTCCTCAAGGCTTTGTTAATCTTGGCTGAATATTACTCATTGCTACAACATTTTTACCATTAACAGAGCCCATCTACCAAATCTTCCTTGCCAATGGAGTAAGCCTTGGTTACATTTTCAAGTTTCACCACAGCAGAAAAAATGCTTTTATTTATTTACAAGTAATAACAAACTGTATGCAAATAATAAGAGTGGATTCAGACACATATTATGTAAATATCTTACAGCATTCTAGGTTCTTGAGAAGAACGTGATGTGAATGTAGGCCAACACCACTTTAAGAACTAACAGTTGTGATTTCATGCTGTTGTAATAATATCTGCCTATCCCAAGTCCTTGGGAAACACTTGATAGGTGAACAAAAATGCCATATCCAGTCTAAATATCTGGTTGATTGTGCACCAATCATAATAGTCAAAATAACAACCCTTCCATTCAACCAATCTACAGTATTATTTTTTCCTCTCTCTCCCAGATTCATAGCTGTTTTTCAAATCATTGCTCCCTGCAGCACTGGAGAAGCTGTAACATTTTTCGGGAACAGCCTTTACGATCTAATGTTGCTTCCCATTTTACTGTCAGTAGCATTTTATTTCCATGTTAGTATCGCTCCTGCCTCAGTTTCTAGGCACACAGAATTTCCAAAATCAGATCTGACTTTTTTTTTAAAAAAAAATCTGGTATTTGTGATCTGGTGAGCATGTATTCTACCCTTGGTGTTTAGGGCCTATATTAAATTTGTATTTACTGGGGGAAAGGCACCTCTCTTCTAAAATAGCAGATATTGGATAACCATTAAAGGCACTTTTAGCAATATGAAAAAAACCATCTTTTGGTTTCATTCTTTATGAACGACATTTGGGGAAATCTTTTAAACAATACTTTATTGAGGGAGCTGATGAGTGAGTCTCCCCTTATAAAACAATGAAGATGAGTCTAGGTTAATGTATACACATGGCTTGTTGTTCCCTCATCTGCCACATAGTTTGAAAGATGGGTTTATGTGGATACATTATTTATATCATCCAGGACTTTCTAATTCTGAGAAAACCATCATGTCCATAACAATAGCACTTTGACTTATATACCACTTCATAGTGTTTTACAGCACTCTCTAAGCCAGGGGTGTCAAACTTGCGGCCCGTGGGCCGGATATATCATGTGTTGTTGGCCCCACCCCCACCCGGTTTAGCGAAGGGGAAGTCACATGATGCTGCACGACACACGACAGGAGTTTGATACCCCTGCTCTAAGCGGTTTACAGAGTCAGCACATTGCCTCCAACAATCTGAGTCCTCATTTTACCAACCTGGAAAGACTGGAAGGCTGAGTCGACCTTGAGCTGGTCAGGATCAAAGGAATCGAACTCTTGGCAATGTGAGCAGAGTTAGCCTGCAATACTGCATTCTAACCACTGCGCCACCATGGCTCTTAATGTATGGGAGAAGACTACAGAAGACATCCTATATTCCAGAAGAGCCATGCCAAGTCATCCTAGTTGTCAAATGAAACGTCTGCAAGAGAGTAACCAAGCTCAGAGAGCACCAAGGATATTGCATGTCATCTTTCTTTAAAATGGGTTCATTGGGGTTTCTTTAATCTATATCTATTGTAGTGGGTGTTCGGCTAAAGTAATTCTTCACCAGCTGAAGGCAAATAAAAGAGTTGCCATTCTAAGAATGCTGATACCTCAGTTATGAATGCAGTTGGAGTCACCGGTTGACAGTAAGGAAAAGTCCAATCATTCTGTAAGGATTTTCTAACTTTTCCCATAGGGATTCCAGCTTCAAGTAGGAATCACTAACACAACCAATCTTGTGTTTTACACTTCTACTCCGTTAGCACTTAAATCAATGTGCTGCAGCAGCTAGTAACCTGCTGGTATTGTAAGTGTCCTTAAATCCTGTTTCTGTGGCTACAGAATGTAGCTTTTTTTCCTGTCTCTAAATATGTTGAATCAGAAAGTCTTCCCCTTTCTCCTTTCCCTGATGCTTTCCTGTATGGCTTTTGGCTTTTGGTTTTTGCTTCTCAGGAAGGGAGCTAAAACAGTTTGAATTCTTAACTTGCTAGTCCCTGGCTCAAAAGGGCCCCTATAAAAGCCTAGGAAAAGATTTTCTAAATCTGTTATCTGTTTGAATTTTACATAGAGGCAGTAATCTCACCAATGTTTTCTGGTTACTTGCAATATATAGATTTGTACTCCAAAAGGCCTCCGGATATATTTTTTCTTACTATTTTTTTTTTTTTTTGGGCTAAGCACGTTGAATCATAACCCATTGTTAGGGAAGCAGAGGTTCATCTAACATCCTAAACCAAACAAAGCAATCATATTGTAACTTATCATGATAGCCTGGTGTTCACTTCATGTTAAAATGCTGGGCTTTGGCCAGTATGGTTTTTAAAGTGTGGTTTATGGTTTAATGAGTTGTGTGAACATAGCAATTTCAATCTGGATGTTTTATCTATAGCAGACCACCTATGCTCCTTCATGTTTACTTTGCCAGTTCTAAACATCAAAGCAGCAAACCATCTTACGGTTAATTTGTTTAAATCTATTGATTAGGGAACTCCAAAACATTTCTGCTAATTATTATTTGTCTAAGAATATAAGCACTACTTGCTTTAATATTTAATCTCGCTATAGGAATCCTCATGGAGTCAGCATGCTGTAGATGGATCTGCAATTCAAAGATTTTCTAGGCAGCACAGCAAAGGCCGTGGATTTCTGCTCAACTGCTGGTTAAGGAAGGCTACTTTAGGGTTTTAATTGTATGACTAAATCAATATCTGATCTAAGAGTACAACCATATAGCTAGGCTTATCCAACACATTAAGGAAGGGACACCAATAGGATAGCAATAGCAATAGCACTTAGACTTATATACTACTTCATAGTATTTTACAGCCCTCTCTAAGCAGTTTACAGAGTAAGCATATTGCCCCCAACAATCTGGGGCCTCATTTTACTGACCTCAGAAGTATGGAAGGCTGAGTCAACCTTGAGCCAGTGAGATTCAAACTGCTGAACTGATGGTAGCCAGAAGTCAGCAGGAGTAGCCTGCAGTACTGCATTCTAACCACTGTGTCATGTTAGAGTTGTCTCTTTGCTGCCATCTAGTGATCAACAGAACTGTTTGCAGATAAGATCTGGCAATCTACACTCTGAGTTGTTTTCCATTAGACACCAATGCTGCAACAAAGCAAAACAAATACTATACTATGGAAGGCTGAGTCAACCTTGAACCAGTCAGAATCGAATTCCTGGCAGGGAACAGTGAGTTAGCCTGCAGTACTAACTCTAACTTAGGAGCCACCATGGCTCCTAAGACAGGACAGTGTCTGACAGGACAATGGGGCTCTACCACCTATGCACTTTTTCAAAAATGCTCTGAGGCTTGCAGCAATGGGATTTAATGAAGAGCTTCAAAAAATCAAAGTTAGGAAATTGAAAAATAACCACCAAACATTTAATCAAAAGAAATGTCATATAAAAGTTACTTGAAACTTCCTGGTCTGGATCATATGTGTAGACAATAGGGCTAATGCCATTATTAGAGGGAGATTCGTAAGATGAGTATTTAGGTATTTATTATGAGAATTGTTTGCATAGAATAAAAATGTCCACAATGTGTATTGAATTAAGAGAGGGGGGGGAAATGACCAAAAATCACCAGAGAGTTTGGTTGAGTAGAAATTTTAATCTTGACTTGTTCATATGTCTCTGATTTTTAATCACTATGCAGCCCCACTGCCTATCAATCGTTTCTTTAGCTTTCTGAATTGGTCCAAACTTGCATACTATAAGGTTGTGTTACTAAAATTCAGGGTATTTTATATATGGTAGGCATGCGTGAATCCAACTGCAGTATTTGAATTTCCAAATCGATTTGAAAAATTGAATTTATTTGAGGCAGACCTTTGAATCAGTTCAGATAATCGATCCAGTCTGGTTATAAACTTTGTATTGATTCAGTAAATTGAAAACAATTTGATTTGAACTTTTAAAGTAATTCAAAAGAATGGGCTTTTGCATGTGCCAAAGTCTTTAAAATCTCCTAATCTTTCTAATGTCATTAAGAAGTACTCAGTTGGGTACACCTGAAGCAATACTTCAGATTGCTTCAAGCACCTTGTTTTGAAAGTATAATCAAACTATGGAGTCTTTGCTGTTCTCCAAGTTTAGTTGTTTGCTTGCAGACATTTCATTACCTAATTAGAAGATATTATTATTATTATTATTATTATTATTATTATTATTATTATTATTATTATTAATTTAATTTGTATACCGCCCTTCTCCAACAGGACTCAGGGCGGTGAACAGCCACGGTAAAAACACAACATATAAAATCATCAGTGCTAGTGAGTGTGGGATTTGCTCCTTTTTTATATCCAATGTTGTGGGTGGGGTTTAGAAGTATCTTGAAAGGCATTGCTCTCTGCTTAATTGATTGTCTAATGTTTTCTTCCTCGTTGCTATTATTTGTAACTAAGATATCCTTTATTTTCTTTTTGAGAAGTCCCAAACGGCTACAATATCTTGGCCTTTAAAGTTTTCTTCCCAAGGAACTTCTGTACTATTTCCTTTAGTTTATTGATGTTGGCCTTTCTAAAACCCATGGATGGTAACTAACATTTTTTTTAACCATGTTTTTTTCATTGAATTGATTGAATCACCTTCAAGTCAAACTTCTGAGTTGAAATAACATGATCTTAATGTGTATTCCTCAAGATTGCATTTATTTTCCGGAACAAGAGCAGCCTATATGTGGCTTCTTCAGAGATGCATATAGCTACTTGAGTAAAGCTTTCATGGTTTTAAGAGATAGCTAGAGAGACTCAGGAGTGTTTTTATTGGAGGAAAACATCATAAATGAACAGGTCTTCCTTTTCTATTTACCCTCTTCCCACAAGCATGCTTCAGCCAGTGTTTTTTTTTAAATATTTCAAGGCTATGTTTTATGGCTTTTAATAAGGATTTAGCCTTTGACATTAATCTGATGCCCTTTGCCCATTACATGTTAAACTGTAAATTAAAAAAGACCCACTGGTTGAGAAAAATAGATGTATAACACAACAGGATAAAACATTGGTTGGGTATCTATGCACATCCTGAAATTAAACAAGGATTGAATAATAGTCTCCACAATTATTGTATTACATATGGACTTGTGGATTGAGAATATCTCAAGACCATGATGTTTGGTATCAATACTTATTTATCTGTGATTTGTCAATAATATTGCAGATAATATATTGGAGGAGGGGAAGATCATATAATAACATAATTCCATTTCCTTCTTGTGTTACCATAGCAGGCAGTAGCACTCAGCCATCTTTTTGATTATCTGTCATCAATTGTCTGTTGATTCTTAGTAACCACATAGATAGATTCTTTCCAGGACAATCTGTTCTGGAAAATCCAGGTCCTTCAAATCTTCCAGTGTTGTATCCATTGCCTCTATAGCTTAATCCATTCACTTTGCTTCTGGAAATCCACTCCTCTTTCCTTCCACCTTCCCAGCATTAGAGCCTTCTTCAAAGAGCTTGGTCTTCATATAATATGCCCAATGTAGGGTGATTTGAACCTGGTCAATTGCACTTCAAATAAGAGTTCTGGGTTGATGATCTATTTGTTTTCTTGGCTACCCTGGTATTCTCAGGAGTCTTTTCCAAGATCAAAGTTCAAAAGTGCCATTGTTCTTGGTATCCTGCTTCTTCAAAGTACAGTTTTAGGCACTTCAGAAAAGCTAAATGTTGATTAAAGACCACTGGAAAATACTAGTGCTTTAGAATAGATGAGGAAGTAAATAAACAAATAAACAAAAATAAGAGCAAACCACTTCTGTAATGTTGACAACAAAACAAACTGGATATGTCCATATAATCCACCAGGAGCTACTTTTAAATTCTGAAGTGATATATTCAGTGTTATATTACTGTTATTATTCATGCTGTAATTTGCTTCAAAATACTCTTGAGTAATATTACATTTCCTGAATTGAAATAGTGCTGTTTTTGCATGATGAGGGTGTAAATGCTGCTCTTTGTCCATCTGACAAATCTAAGAAAGAATAGGTGATTTTAACTTAGCTTCTGCAAAAGAAAGCAAGTTTTAATTTGCTTTCAAACACCATGTATTACAAAAGCTATGGGCAAGGATAGAGTGGAAAAACCTGAAAACTATCATTCCACATGAAAATTAATATGTGGATTGGCTGATTGTACAGCTCCATAATGGAAGAGGCAGAATTTATATTTATATAGAAATAGAATTTCCCCAGTGGTGGGATTCAAGTAATTTAACAACCGGTTCTCTGCCCTAATGATTTCTTTCAACAACCAGTTTGCCAAACTGCTCAGAAAATTAATAACTGGTTCTCCCGAAGTGGTGCGAACTGGCTAAATCCCACCACTGGATTTCCCTATTTTCAAAGATACGTTGTTGGAAACAGTTGATAATTGTTTTCCAACCTTTTCCCAGATACTGAAGATGGAATGATCAAAGCATTGTTCCTGGTGGTGCCCTGGACAGACTTATCCTACATAAATATTGTAGTCATAGACCAGAGTACATAACAGGAAAATGAAAGAAAATATCCATAAAATATAATAACTGAGAAAAGTTCAATATACTATATCTTTTATGTGCTCTTAACAGAGTGAAACAGAACATATCCAGGAAGTGTAATGATAGTCCTGTGAAGTCATCTTCAGCCCAATTAAAGGGACAGTCTTTAACCTATTGCGGATGTTCAAATTCGTGCACTCTTTTCTAACTGTAAGAAAAGGGGAGAATGACAAGATAATTACACAAAACAACTGGCATTTTGATGAAACAAGTATGCAATTGTATTATAATAATTGCAGTTTATTGTAATTATATAAATTAGCTGTACCCACATAACCTATAATATATTTTTGATTTGGCATCATAGTATATAACGAGCTGACCATGATAATTGTTCATTCTCAGATTAGGTTCAAACATCTCCTCTTTCTTTCATGGACAATTATAGGTGGGCCTGGTCCATAATTTAGGATGGCTGTCAATTTTATAAGCACTTAAAAAGTTGTGCATTTTCCCCCCATAAATTTATGAAGGTGACTTTTAAAACATTTAGCAGAGAAAAAACAAAAGTAATGCATTTACCCATCCAGATGGAAGCTTCAAAACCCAAGATTTGAATCCATGCATGTTCAGCCATTTTGTGGAACTCTTTTCAGGGTTACTATTTATTTGTTTGTTTGTTTGTTTGTTTAAATTCCTCTGCCAATCTGTTGCAACATAGTCTGCACTGTCTTCAAAATATTTAACTTAAACACATGGATATGTGTTTTATCATTAATGTTTATAATATCCATATTTTGTAAAATAAAACATGAAGAAAATAACTTGTTCTCTTTTTTTAAAAAAATCAAATATGGTTAGAAGTAAAATTAACAAATATGTTTACTCTAAAACAATAAACCACAATTTAAAAAATTGATTTGTTGTAAGTTAAAACAGACCTTTTCCCATTTCTGTTTTTATTATGTTATTAATCTGTATTACAGAGGCTTAGTCAGTATTCATGGTTAAGTGAATTGCAGAAACATTACGATCTTTTGAAAAAAATGACAACTTAGCCTGGAAACACTAATTTTTGTACTGGAACCACAAAATCTTTCCCTTAGCGTTTGGAGATATTTTAATATGCTGCATTTCAGAGGTAAGCCCTTTCTTCTTTCTTTGCCCTTAAAATGAGGGAAGGAGTAGGGTCCAGGAAAATGAAATAGAGCCTTGTGAAGAAACTTAGCAGTGTAAGTGGAACAGTGGTGGGTTTCAAATATTTTTACTACCGGTTCTGTGGGTGTGGCTTGGTGGGCGTGGCATGGCTTGATGGGCGTGGCTTGATGGGCGTGGCAGGGGAAGGATACTGTGAAATCTCCATTCCCTCCCCAATCCAGGGGAAGGTTACTGCAAAATCCCCATTTCCTCCTGATCAACTGGGAGGCAGAGAATAGATGGGGGCAGGGCCAGTCAGAATTTTTACTACCGGTTCTCCGAACTACTCAAAATTTCTGCTACCAGTTCTCCAGAACTGATCAGAACCTGCTGAAACCCACCTTTGGAGTGGAAGCTATTCAGACCTAACATTGGGCAAGGATAGGCAGTCACTTCAGATCTTTGGTGTGTCGGGTTACTTGTTCTGGGTGATTATTTATTTATTATTAGATTTTTAACCCTCCTATAGTTCAAGGTGGTGAACAGACATAATATTCCTTCTTCCTCCTATTTTTTTCACAATAATGATCCTTGTGAGGTGGGCCTAAAATCACCCCATTGGCTTTCATGCCTAGTATAATTCACAATCTCCTAGGTTTTATGCCAGCACCTTAATCACTACACCGAACTGGCTCTCCTATTATTTTTAAAGTTTTGAGGAAGAGGCTGCTGAAGTGATTTAAGGAGCAATTGGATATGAACTGAGACAAATGGTGAGAGACCATCTTGTTAGATATAGCCATCTGGTCTAGTCATTGAGAAGTGGCTTACTGAATATAATTTCATATACCACCTTTGCATAAAATTGTAATGGGCAGAAGGAATGACCCTGAGGAACAGGAGGAAGACCTGCTACAAAAACAAAGGTCAGATAAAAGAAGTTTGGGGCAGATCTATAATCTGAGAAAATGCTTCAGAGAAGCCCCTGATTCTTCCCCCTTCTCCAAAGGGACTTTGGTGTCTCGGTCTGGTCTACTTTTTTTTTTATTTGATTTATATGCCACCCTTCTCTGGAGACTCAGGGCGGCTTACAATGCATTAAGCAATAGCCTTCATACTTTTGTATATTTTATACAAAGTCAGTTTATTGCCCCCACAATCTGGGTCCTCATTTTATCTACCTTAGAAAGGATGGAAGGCTGAGTCAACCTTGAAGGCCTGACCAAATTAAAAAGCCTGGACTAAAAGGGAGGCATTTCTGTACAAATAGTCATCAACTTGCAACTATTTGCACTGGAAAAAGTGACTTATGATCATCCTCACATCAGGGGTGAAATGCTCCCGGTTCAGTGGTTGGTGGTTCGGAGAACCAGTAGCGATGGCGGCGTGAGGCTCTGCCCACCCGCCCAGTCATCATTACTTCCTGGTTTTAACCAGGAAGTAACCTGTTTTTTACCCTCTGTGCATGCGCAGAGGATTCGCACAAGCACATGATGCGCGTGGGGGGCATGCATTTCTGAACCGGTTGGGAAGGTAAGTAGATTTCACCCCTGCCTCACACTTATGACCATCTCAATATCTCCAAAGTCATGTAATCAACATTCGGGTGTTTGACAAGTGGCATGTATTTATAGCAGCTGCAGCATCCTGGAGTCTTGTGATCACCATTTGTGACATTCCCAGCCGGCTTCCAGCAAGCCATGGGGCCAGACTCACTTAATGACCATGTAATTCACCTAACAACTGCAGTAATTCGCTTAACAATCATAGCAAAAAAGGTCATAAAATCAGACGTGGCTCGCTTAATAACCGCCTTGTTGAGGAAGGGAAATTCTTTTCCCAATTCTGGTTATAAATTGAGGATTTCCATGTATTGTGGAGGGTGCTGGCCTGGTTCCTCCTCTTCTGGCATTACAGAAGATACTAAAAAGAGACATTTAGCCTGAGCTGAGTATTCCAAGCAGCCCTTTAGTTTTCTTTTATGCCTTGACTTTATCTGTTTCTTATTTCTTTATGCACTGCCCAGAGTCCGAATGATTGGGATGGTTTATAATACCTTCAAAGAAACTAATCAATTAAACCACCTGAAGTAACGTGTTTTAAAAATTACTAAATAATTCAAAATACTGAAAAGTTGTGTGCTCATTTTTTTTTTAAACTTTTAATTTATTTCTACTAATTCTAGATCAGTGTGGGGATGAGATGGAGTGGGCTTATGAATTAACAGTGGAAAATGTTACATAAATCAGGCATTCAGAGATCTATGACTTTGCTAGTGTTGAAACAAAATGCAAATGGAAGGATGCATTGAAAAATTGGATTAATGGGAATAATGCGGCAGGAAAAGTGGAAATTTTTGCCTTTCACTTCAGGCAGCAAAATATACTGCTTAGGCTGGATGGGAACATTCAGTAGTCATTTAGTGTTCAGGGAAATTCACTTTGCAGATGTTTGAAATACACCCAGGTCACTTTATCTTTCAGGGTTGAGCTTTGACGTTTGAAACAGATGCCAGCACTGGTAAGCCTTGCTACAAATAGTATTCATTATATATTTGGTTGCCTGTTATTCTCCATCAATTCCCAACAAAATGGATGATATGAATATTTTAGTCTTGCCTTATATAAATCATACTTTGGAAATTCTGTTTGAGGACAGAACCTTTCATCTTTAGGGCTTGACTTTTTCTTCAAAAAATTCAAAAGGTGTGCATAGTTTGGCTTCAGTAAGAAATGGATCAGCAATAAAAAAAGGTACAGAATATATTGTACTAACATCAGAATATAAAAAGACTGGTTTCCATGCTTTAACATTTTTCTAAAAATTTGTAACATTATACTTGAGATCCAAAGCAAAGATGATCCCTGACAATTTGTGTCAGCTCCAATCAAAATATTTCTTGAATCATTTTAGCAGCACCTTCCTCAAAACTTTAAAAATAATATAAGAGCCAGTTTGGTGTAGTGGTTTAAGGTGCTGAGCTAGAAACCAGAAGACTGTGAGTTCTAGTTCCATCTGTAATAGATTTTTATGTTTGTCCTTTCAAGGGCTTTATCAGAGCCATGGTGGCACAGTGGTTAGAATGCAGTTTTGCCACCGACTGCCAGCAGTTCAATTCTCTCCGGCTCGTTTTTTGGGCAGTTGTCTGTGCTGCGGTTCCTTCTTTGTTTCCTGACTCACTGCTGTTCCCTGGGCCTCTGGTACTCACTTTGGCTGGGATTAAGTCGGTCAGGAAGGCTTTGCGGCAACTAAGGCATTTAAAGTTACTAGGAAGGCCCCTGTGGAACAAGAAGTAGCAATTCACCGAATCAGAATTTCTTTGACAAGTCGCAATGTGAAGTCTCTTGAAAAGGTTTGTGCAGATCTCATCAGAGGTGCTAAAGAAAAAAATCTAAAAGTGAAAGGGTCTGTTTGCATGCCTACTAAGACTCTGCAAATCACTACGAGAAAAACACCATGTGGTAAAGGTTCCAAAACTTGGGATCGTTTCCAAATGCGTATACATAAGCGCCTCATTGATTTACACAGCCCTTCAGAGATTGTCAAACAGATAACTTCTATCAGCATTGAGCCTGGGATGGAAGTTGAAGTTACTATTGCTGATGCTTAAATGATTGTTACATGTATCAATAAAAGCTGTTAAGTTTTTATCATTTAAAAAAAAAATTCTCTCTGGCTCAAGGTTGACTCAGCCTTCTAGCCTTCCGAGGTTGGTAAAATGAGGACCCAGATTGTTGGGGGCAATATGCTGACTCTGTAAACTGCTTGGAGAGGGCTTTTAAGCACTGTGCTATTGCTATCATCTTCATTGTTCTTCTCCAGTGATGCTCAGGTTTGGCTTTGTCCAGAACAGAATGCAATATTTTATATGCAGTTTGGCCATGCAGAATAAAGAGAAATGATTACTTCTTTTCTTTTTGACATTATGATGTCATTAGGGACTGTCTTTGCTTATTTGGCAGTAGCATCACACTGTTGGCTAACGTTCAGCTTGATATCCACATAGATCTTTTTCACATGTACTGCTGCCTATTGTGATTTCCCCATTCTATATTGATTTTCCTACCCAAATGTAAGACTTCCCTTTTTTGTGCTTCTTGCCTAATGTTCCAGCTTCTCAAGACCTTACTTCATCTTGATACTGTTCTCTAATTATTTGTTGTACTGGACCTGCAGCATTGCTAAGAGAATTATTTTGAGAAATTGGAAAAGTAATAACATTATTGCTAGTAAGGACTGAATTCAAGAGACATGTGAGATTTGTTTTTTTGGAACGACAATTTTATCTGGTAATCAAAAATGACTCAATGTGTTTTTCTGTGGCATAGATTTTATGATATTTTGCAATATTAGACAATGATTAAAATTACTTTTTTAATAAGTTAATTATGGGGCTTCATGATTATAAGCCTCTTTTTTGCTGTTGTTCCTTGAAATTGTATCATTTTTTTTAAAGTTTCCCATTCTTCTGTGCTTCAAAGGAGGAACTCTGATCACCCTGTAATAGGTGCCATATTGACATTGTTACCATTCCTTGTGGATATTCATGATTCATTTCTAAGAAAGATCCCAACAGCAGCAACCACCTTTTTTGAGTGAAGGCATCTGCTGCTGCTTCTTTTTTAACTTTCAGGGTGAACTCTGTGCATTCATCCACAGTGCAAACAGCTTCTTCTTCCTCTTCCTGATAATTCATTTACTGTAATAATTCACAAAAGAACAAGAGGAATTTGCTTATAAAAGACAAAGATAAGATAATCTTTATTATCAGTTTTTCTGTGAATGCGTGCACGCATACACACACACACATGAGAAGGGGTGGGGGACAGAGAGAGCTCTCCATTCTTATTCCCAAGTCAAAAAAAGTAAACCAACTCTTTTATACCTCCTCTACCAATATCATCCTTTTTTAAAAAACCCTGGTTCACTTGAGATATTACCCTCACTGACCCAGATGCTCTGTGGATTATAACTTGACAAACTCTCAAGCAAAATATGAGCATTCCAACATTCAAATCTTCTCACTCATTTTCCTAGTAACTGATATTCAGGGATATATTTTGCCTGATCCACAGTTTCTATGACTGGGTAGTTATCATGGCCATCCTCCATAAATTTATCTAGGCCTCTTTTAACATAATCTAATTGGTGGTCATGTCTGCGCATTCTGATAGCCAATTTCATAATTTAATCTACTATAAATTATTAAGAAAAAGTATTTGATGTTCTTTGTCCCAAATATGACTTACCATTTATTCACTGCATTAAATCAGTGGGAGATCTCTGTGTTGCTATTCTATATTGCATCCAAGTCTCAGAGCAGAAAATATCCTTTAATGTCAGACAATGGCAATGTGTTCTTATAAATATTGAAAAAGGGCAGCTTGAATTCTTTATAGGCGTAGTTAAAACACAGTGGAAAAAATGCAGTTCACTGTATTCACAGACTCAAACGTGTTTGTTTCTTGCCTGAAATTATCCTGCTAATTTGCTTTTATTTAACTATGCTTTTGCCACACATTGTTTTTTTCCAGAAATCTGAGCACATACTTCACCATTAAAAATTCCCTCTGAAATATTGAACCCCCACTGAGAAAATTATCTCAAAAGGTTAACACACTAAGGCTTAAATGTAAAATGTCAATGGACAACTCATGTTCTCCCTTCCTCTTCTCCCTTTTATTTTTTATTTTTTAAATCACCTGCAGACTAGTAATCAGAGTTTTAAGTACCAGGGACACTCCCAAACATCAGGAATATTTTGTAGAGTGGATGATTTTTGCTCCCCTCATGTCTTATCTCTACAGAGATAATGCTTTTACCTGGAGAAGCACTGTTTTCCTTTCCAAATTTTCCTCCATGAACTGTTCAAGGCAACAAGACAATTTAAATCAATGAACAATTGTCTAGGTGAAAAACGGAGGGCAGCAAGAATTAATGAAATGCTAGCTCTCGGTTTAAGCATTGCCACTGGGGTCTGATGTCAGTCATTGCCGTTCTGGAGGATGCAATGATAGCAGCCAGGAGTGAAAAGGAAGAAAATGGGAATGCCCATCTGCTTGCCTGCGTTGCAATGTAATAACAGGGACTGAGGTGGCCTCTCACGCGTTGGGTCAGTGGCTGCTTGATATTACTGCTACTAGCACGACTATTTAACGTTTATTGCTTCTTCACATCAGGGGGTAATATTTCAGCAGGGCTATAGAAAAATATAATTTTAAATCATTGTTATGCCTCTGTCCCTGATGGCAGGGCACAGGTGAAAATCATTAAGTGATAAACTATGGCCAGTCAAGGCAGGTGGATGGTGATATGCGGAGGGCGGCTGCTGAGGAACCACTCAAGGAGTAGCTTTACTATAGACTTAACAGTCTCTTGTGTTGTGGAAGGCAGATGTGTTAAATGGACAGAAGAAGATTTGGCTAGAAAGTTGGGGTAGATTCCTTCTCCTGATGCCCATACGTACATAAATGTTTGTGTGTGTGTGTGTGTGTGTGTGTGTGTGTATACACAACCTCCTGTCCATACACACCCATATCCATATCCATATCTATATCCATATCCTCTTTCTACTCTTCTACATTCATCATCTGAGCTGGTAGAAGTTGAAGGGATTTGGGGAGGGGTTTCCCAGATGCCCAACTTCTCCTATCTGGTTCAGGTGAATTTTTTATCCTTTGTTTCCTTAACAACTTGGTTTCGTCTTATCTATCTCCTGAAGAGGTATTCTAGACAAGATTCCTGACTTTTTGTCTGCCCTGCTAATATGCCTACTTTATCTTTCGGTACGGCAGCTTCAGCCTAGTCTCACAGTGGATTGGATTTTTTTTTTTTTTTATGATTTCAAGTCATTGTTGACTCTAGGCAACTGCCTGATTGGTAAAGGTTTTTTTTTTTTTTAAGGTGGCTTGCCCTTGGTTGCTTCCTTGGGTTGAAAGAGAGGGACTTCCACAAAGTCACCCAGCTGAATTTGTGCTTAAGGCAGGATTAGAACTCACAGCCGCCCTGGTTTCTGGCAGGATACTGTAAAATCTCCATTCCCACCCCACTCCAGGGGAAGGTTACTGCAAAATCCCCATTTCCTCCCGATCAGCTGGGACTTGGGAGGCAGAGAATAGATGGGGGCCGGGCCAGTCAGAGGTGGTATTTACCGGTTCTCCGAACTACTCAAAATTTCTGCTACTGATTCTCCAGAACTGGTCAGAACCTGCTGTATACAACCTCTGCTCCATAGACATAATTTTTAAGACAAATATACAACTTATGTACATGAAGTATGCGGATATTGAACTTGTTATCATTATATCTTCATGTTATATTCATCATGCAGAAGTCAGGAGTTAGAGCCCATCACTGTGAAGTACTTCCAAAGGATGTGTAGATTGTCAGCATGAATCTAACCTGCATCTTTTTGGAGCATTATTCCAGTCCATTTGTAGTGATAGGTGCAACAGATTCTTTTTTAAAGTTAAAAAAAACCCCTGTGTTTGCGTTTTCTAAAGTTACGATAAATACCATAAAACATCATATTTATTCAAATTTTCCTGATGTAGACCTTTTAGGTACATTTATATTATTTCGGTATAATACATTTCACTGGGATAAACTCATGTTTATAATTTAGTTTTATTATCCACTGTTGGAAACTACTGCTGTGCAATAACCTAGAATTCACTTAGAATTGTCTGCAGTTCATCAAAGAAACTACATTGTTTTCCAGCAACACAGGGGCTACTGTGAGGAGGCTTTCCTTCTAGCCACAGTAGCTTGGAAATGATGCAGCTGCTTTCATGAGTTACAGACAGATGTTGCGTTCCTCTGTATTCTGAAGTACAGTAACTTTTCTAAATCAAATCCAAAGCATTGCACAGCTATTTTGGAAAGGTGTTGTTGTTTTAGATATCTTTTTCACAAACCATTGAGGGAATATGTGTACTTTTCATGAGAAAGAATGATATACTAGTGAGACTACTAGGCCCAAAGTTGGAAAACTACTAAAATACCCACAATGGAGAAGTGAACTGTGAAGATGATAAAAATGGCTAAGTTGACCTCTTTGAGGAAGGAACAACTGCTACGTTTATAAAAGGCTGGTAACTCTTTATGGACTTTTAAAAAAATAAGCAAAAATGAATTGGTGATTTCAGCATTTATTGATTAAAAGTGGTTGTTTATGAGAAGAAGGAAACCATGTTATGTAATCTGAGAGGGCAGAAATTGTATTAATCATGTTTGCAATTGCTGCAGAGAAACTTGGAAGTTGCTTTTTAAAACCTTTTTTTTTTTTGCTTTAACTTTTACTGTTTCTCATACTTTTCTTATACTTTTTCATATCTTTTTCTGTTTTCTATCTTTCTCTTTACAATTCTGTAGTTTTTAATCATGTACAACATTCTTGGCTCTTGGATTAGATTCTATGGCAGACTAGTCATATCCAAAGGAGTGGAGATGGCATTATCAGTGGCCAGGAGTGAATTCTGGCTGGCTGAGTCTCTCTGGATAAAGGAGAGACAAAGAGATCACCCACTTTCACCCCAGATATCTGCTCCTCATGAGGAGACTATGGCAATCAAAGGATCTTGCCATCTTCTTGTGAGTACAGCAGTGGGGGATGAAGGCGAGATAGTGTGCTCATAATCGCAGCACAGTCTTTTTAAGGACATTAGCTTTGCTCAAAGCCTCATTTTCTTAATCACTGTTAGATGTAATTAATATACAAGTTAAAGAGAGGCCTTCGAACCAGCAGTAGAAAGAAAATAACCACCCAGTGAGTCAGCCTTTCCTCTAGATTACAACAAAAAAAAAAAAAAAAGAGAGAGAGAGAGAGAGAGAAGAAAATGACATCTTTAAAGACCTTAAATTAATAGCAAAAGGCTTACAAAAATTTTGACATAAGGAAGTTATAAATGGGTGGGAGGGAGGGAATAAATTTGAAAGGTTAATATTTTGTCAAAAGTGCTTTTGATATTATTTAGAACTAACTTGATAAAAAGATCAGGCATTTCTGTGAATGTTGATCATTTAACTTCAAAAGGAAAAGACAATTAGTGGGATTTACAAAACAAAGAGATAAATGTAATATGAGGTAGACTGTGTAGTAAGATTACAAAGAATTTAGCTTTCAATAGTTTTCATATCCACGGTTAAGAAAAAAGATTTAAGGTAGATAACAAGACATTTGTAACTGAACTTCAGAAGACAGAATTTGGAGTTGAGTATGTACAAAAGATGAACATGGAAATGCTAAAATATTTAAACCTTTACTGAAATTTGAAGAGGAAAAAGAATAAGTAAAAGGGCATATGATAAAATGGGCTAAGAACTTTGGATTTAATGTTGGTAGGACGGTAGGAAAACGTGGCTGAAAGGACTGAAATATATATATGATGTTACGACTTAAAAAGACAATTTTTATAAAGCGATGTACCATTGGTCCATGATTACAGAAAAATTATATACCCTGTTTCCCCCAAAATAAGACATCCCTTGATAATAAGCCCAATCGGGCTTTTGAGCGCATGGCAATAAGGCCAAGCACTTATTTCAGGGTTCAAAAAAAATAAATAAGACAGAGTCATATTTTCAAGGAAACACGATAGAATGAGGGGAAAATGCCTTCTTTTTCCATCTGGTGTATTTAATTAAAAATTAATCTTATTTAATTAAAAATTAGATTAATTTAATTTATTTATTCTCTTCTGACACGAGTCTTATAATTGTCTCACCTCAGGTAATGACCTGATTCGGAAGTGACTCACATTGAAGCATGAGACCAGTCCATTCACTGCTAATCAGAATATCATCAGTATTTAAAATGTTTATCCTGTATTTTCTCCTAGCTGCGGAAAATCTCTCCAGTCCCAGCAACATTAGCACATGGGAACAGTACAGAACAATAACAGGACTTTCATATGACCTCAGAATTTTAAATTGTTTAGCATAGCATATTTGTGATGTTTTAATAAAAGGTATAGCATGAATGATTTTCCCACCTCAGACAAGGTGAGGTAGGCAAGGCCCCTTGAATGGTGATGAGGAAAAAAAGAAATAAGGTGGAAAGACTTGGGGACTGAAATGTGACACTCATCTATTCTTTAATCTTTCATAAGGCTTTGACTCTTCTGTAACCTTTGTTGAGATGGCACACAAAGTCACAGTACTGTACACGTCTCCTGTCACTCTCCAAGACACATATTGCAATGTTTATCTTTTTATCCATATGCCCTGTGTGTTTTCATGTGAGTACTTTTATAGCTGGCTTTTCCTCACAGCTGGCTTTATTCCCTTTGACACTGTGTTGTACTGGCACAGCTTTGTGACAGCTGCAAAATATGTTTCAGATGACATGTTTGACTTTGGTGACATGACAAGGAAAATAATTTAAAGTTTCTCCTGCTTGAACAGAATACTTAGCAGGTCATCAGTAACTATCAGATGATAGAAACTGCTATTTGGGATCCAGATGAGTTCTGGAAGGCATCTTGTGGGGTTCTGTATTAATGAAATAATCCAAGAATTTGATGTCTACTTATATTATGGATATGTTGTATTTCCTAACTCATGTGCTGAGAGCAATTTTCTTCCTCTTTTACACTAGAGCAAACTACACATGTAATATTATAATAGGTTAATTCTTCTGACAGGGGGGAAAAGTTACTTCCATTTACAGCAGATGGCAATGAGTAAAAGTCAGTTTCCATGTTATTTTTTCCTGATGGTGCCAGCATTCCCAGAATAATTTAATCACTCCGTAACTGGAAAAAAAAAATCTGTATACATGCAGTTTTTAAAACAAAACTATATCCATTCTTATGCATGAGGGAAAAAAGGCACTTTTGCAATATTTTCAATATGCTACATTGTGCATTTTACAGAACTTGGATAAATTTTATTTTTAATTTATTTCATTTGTATTAACAATGTTCATACGTGATATAATGGCTCTCAAATACATCTTTTAGCAGCATGTGTGGAACTGGATTATACAGTGCTTCCCTTAACAATAAAAATACTTGTCCACCTAGTAGTATTGTTCCTATAGGGAAACTACTAGATGACCGATACTGAGTGGTGTACAATGAAAACATAAAAGTCATATAAATATTGCATTCCAATTGGAGGCCCTTAAAATAGGAATAAAATAATTAAAATTGAAAAGTTGGGGGTGGGCCTTCAGGGTGCTAGCCAGACTCATATCTGTGTGCTCCTCTGCAAGGTAGGTCTTCAAACACTTCTGAAAGGCCAGGAGAGTGGGCGCTACTCAAGTCTGGGGGGAAGAATATTCCAAAGGGCAAGGGTGATCTCAGAGAAAGCTCTCTTTCTGAACCCTACCATTCAAAATTCTTTTAACTGATGGAGTCCATAATATACCCTCCCTGCCTGACTGGATAGGAAGTGCTGATGTAACAGGGAGAAGACTGTACCACAGCTAAGGTTGTTGCCAGTGGTGGGATTCAAAATCTTTAATTACCGGTTCTGTGGGCATGGCTTGATGGGCGTGGCAGGGGAAGGATACTGTAAAATCTCCATTCCCTCCCCACTCCAGGGGAAGGTTACTGGATATTTCCTCCCAATCAACTGGGACTCTGGAGGCAGAGAATAGATGGGGGCGGGGCCAGTCAGAGGTGGTATTTACCGGTTCTCCAAACTACTCAAAATTTCTGCTACCAGTTCTCCAGAACTGGTCAGAACCTGCTAAATGCCACCTCTGGTTGTTGCCACTTAACAGGTATTCAGATTTTTGCAGGCTAAGATCTGTTAGCCCTGTTTATAGTAATCTATGACTTGGATATTTCTAAGTGTAATGTATAATGACTATAAATGTCGTACTGAGGACCTGATGGTCTAAGGCTGGGAGTATGAGAAAGACATAGTTTTTATATTCATCAGGTGTCAAATGACCTATTAATGATAAGACAAGATATGGCAACTAGAATGATATGTGGCCTGTTGAACAATAGAGATCGGGATCCTTCCTATGCCAGGCAAGGATTTGTTTAAATTTCATAGTATTTTTGTAAATGTGCGTATATATTTCTATATATTTGTTGCAAAAGTGACGTTATGGAAATGGCTATAAATGGGACATATTGAAGATTAGAAGTCTATGCTTATGGTGGGTTGTGTACTCTGCAAGTCAGAAAGGCTGTCAAAGTCCAGTAAAGTCAACATTTTTGGGGGGTTTTAGGATGCATTTGAATAATCTCCTGATCCAGGGTGGAGACCAAACTTTACAGACTTTTGGAAGGAATCTTTACTCCAGAAATGACTTCTTGTTCTGGCAATTTATTTCACAATTTTATAATGTTTTTAGTTATAAAATTGGGAAGGAGGGAGGGAGGGAGGGAGGGAGGGAGGAAGGAAGGAAGGAAGGAAGGAAGGAAGGAAGGAAGGAAGGAAGGAAGGAAGGAAGGATTATTTTTCTAATAATCAAAATCACAAATTGTAAGTGCATACTTTTTTCTCTTTCATTCAAAATATCTACTGGTACAAGTGGTTTCCATCGACTATAAATGTAGATACTGTTTTTTATCGAATCAAAACAGTTAGTTTAACCATTTCTGCAAGTTCCATCATATTCACCAACCATTCCTCCACCGTGCGTAGTGTCAAATCTTTCAGATTTTGAGCATACTATATAACAGTCCCAATGCAACCATCATATTCAGTATAAAAACCAAGCTCCATTACTTTTTTCTAATTGCCTGTCCATTAGTCCTAAAAGAAAAGTTTTTGGATTCAGTTGTACTTTAACCTTTAAAATCTTCTGAATTTATACATGTATTTGTATCAAAATTATTGTGGCTTTTTACATACACACCAAACAGGATAAAATGTCCCTTCGTGTTATTCACATTTCTAGCAAAGATTTGAAATGCCTTTATATAGATTCTAGACACTTTTTCTGGTGACAAATAATCATACACAACATTTTGTAAAAAATTTCTTTGAGGCTACAATATAAAGGAAAGTTTAGTTCTTTCAACCACATATTTTCCTGTTGCTCCTTTTGTATATTATAGCCAAAATGTTGAGTCATACATTGCTTTACTTAACTCTTGCTTTGACTCATATTACAGCAAAAGTTTATATATTTTAGCAATGACGTATTCATCATTAATACATCATTCTATTTCAAATTCCATTTTAAATTTGTTGAAAACTATAAAATTTTCTCTAAATAAATAACATAATTTAAAATAAATTTATTAATATATAAATAAATAACATAATTTTACAATCTCTTTGGAAAAAATTCTAATATATCTTGGTAGATTAGCCATTTATGTTTGTTTATCATTTCTCATCTATAAAATGCTTCTTGTGCTGAAAGCCATAAGCATGTTTTCAGACAAATACTCCATACTCTAAGAATAGCCCATGTAACATAATGAGCTTTAATGTCTTCATGTACCTTAATTTTGTCATAGCATAGATATCTGTGTCACCCAAATCTCAAATCATGATCTTCTAAATCTAGTAACCTTCTGTTTCTTAACAACACCCACTCTTTCATCCAATCTAAACAACAAGCAGCAAAATATAGTTTCAAATATAGTTTCAAATATGGTAAACCCAATGCTCCTCTTTCTTTTGCATATTGTAATGCCTTATATTTAACTTGTGAGTTTTTTTCTCTAGCCATACAAATTTAGATGTATCCTCCTGCCATATTACAATGATGCATAACATTTTTGTTTTGACAACTGATGTACAACTTTAATCTTAAATACAGAAATTCTGCCCAAAAATGACAATTGTACCTTGCCCCATCTTGACATATCTTTTTAAACTTCATACTATGTCTTGACATAATAGTTTTGAAATAACTTGCAATTCATATTTGTTTAAGTTATAGCCCATTATTTTACCTTTTTCTCAATCTTGAAATCTGTTTTATTCATTAGCTGTGCTTGGTTTTATAACTTCATATGTTTTATTAAGATTTCTTCTTTTTGTCTTCTGGTTATTAATCTTGAAACATGCTAATAATCTAATTTTTTAAATTTACTCATTATAGGTTCAATACCCTTTAAAGGGTCTGTCAAAATTAAAACCAAGTCCTCTGCAAAAGCTCTTAACTTGTATGATTCTTAATATTTACATGGGCAGTCCTCTCATCCTGTCTTATAATATTTCAAGAACTAAAATAAACAAGAGAAAAGACAGTGGACAACCTTGTTTTGTTCCCCTTTGTGCCTTACATGGCTTAGTTATGTTTCCATTAATGATTATTTGTGTTATCTGTGAAACATAAATCAATTTCACCAATTTTATAAAATTCGCTCCAAAATATATATCTTCCAAAACCTTAAACAAAAAAGTCCAATTCAAATTGTCAAAGGCCTTCTCTGCATCTAAAGAGATCAACATGGCTTGTTTTTTTTACTGTTGTTCCAAATATTCCAAAATATTCAACACAGTTCTAACATTATCTTTCAGTTAAAGCCCCACATTGATCCTCATGAATAAATTCTTGCAAAATTGTTTTCAGCCTTTCAGCTAAAATCATTATAACAACAGCTTGATTAATAGTATTGGTCTGTTATTGAAGTCAATAACAGTTATTGGTCATTAATAATATTGGTCTGTTATTGAAGTCTCTCTTTAGATATCAACATTAAGTTGGCCTCTTTCCAAGACTCTGGTATGCTTTCCCCTATAGAATATAATTCATCATACTTTGTAAAGGTTGTAAAAGTTCATTCTCAAAACCTTATAATCTAGATTTGATAGTTCTTCTGGTCCAGGCATCTTTCCTGGTCTGCTTTTTCTAATTGCTTTTTGGTACTTCCCATATCATTATAGGCCCATTCATAAATTATCTTTGTTCATCTGTAATCCTCAATAGATTTTGTTTTCAAAGATCTTCATCTTTGACTTAGACTTACAATAACTTTGTCACTTTGAAT
This sequence comes from Pituophis catenifer annectens, assembly GCF_029215685.1. Lineage (NCBI taxonomy): Eukaryota > Metazoa > Chordata > Lepidosauria > Squamata > Colubridae > Pituophis > Pituophis catenifer. The sequence goes on from NW_027256883.1 coordinate 131,089,751, forward strand.
GTACACTAATTGGCATACATTAAAATGAAATTGCATTGCATACAGCTCTCTATTTTATACAACGAGAAGAAATATCCTTTATACAGGTTAAAATAATTTTGATAAAAGCTTTTGTATGGCCATATCCCTGATTTATAATTTCAATATCATTTTCTTTTCTTTCTTTTCACAATTTAGAAATAAGCCGTTTTCCAAGTTTATTCACAAATTGCTTTATTTTGCATACTGTAACTCAGTTTTATTTCCATTTATCTTATTGTTAACATAGATAACTGTTCCTGTAAAATCTTAATTTGATGGGAGATAGTTTTATTCCCTCCCTCATTCCTTAACTCTTCTTTTTATTTAATTCAAAATATTTTATATTTTCTCTTGCCTCTTCCTCTAAACTTTAAAGTTATATCATATCAGGTATCCTCTAATAAAAAGTTTACTTGTGACCATCTAATCTGTAGAAAAAACTTTTTAATTTCTTTTTACAATCCTCAACAACATTTTTGTGTAGCAACTCTTTAAGCATCCACCTGAAATAAATAATTTTATTTTCTAAATCAAATTCACAGTATTATAATTTGACAAAAATATTTGATAAAATCCCTACTTGAAAAATTTTAGTTGCCAAGTCTCTTGAAGTACAAATCATATCTATTCTTTTTTTTAAAAAAAAAATCTATGTCTTCCTGGAAAATAGGTATATGCCCTTGAATTACCAATCTTCTTCAATCTGTTTCACAATTTTAAGACCTATTATGCCAATGTACATTTTAAGTGACTTTTCTTTTTACAGGTGATTGCGTATATCCCTGCGTGTGTATGTTTAATTCAAAGGGCAGGTTACACATTTGTGCATTAAATAATAGACTAGAATAACAGAATTAAAAAGTTGGAAAGGACCTTGAAAGTCTTCTAGTCCTTGCTGAATGCAATGTCTCTCTGATCTGTGGATCATTCTCTTCTGTCTACTTCAAGAAATAATTAGAAAGAACATTCACCTCTGAATCCTGAAAAACTTATGTTTCTGCTCTGTGCTTTACAGCAATCTCAGTAAGGACATTCAAATGAAAGAAATGATGAGTAGGAAATTTATTAATATATAAATAAATAACATAATTTTACAATCTCTTTGGGAAAGTTCTAATATATCTTGGTAGATTAGCCATTTATGTTTGTTTATCATTTCTCATCTATAAAATGCTTCTTGTGATGAAAGCCATAAACATGTTTTCAGACAAATACTCCATACTCTAAGAATAGCCCCATGTGATATAATGAGTTTTAATGTCTTCATGTACCTTAACTTTGTCATAGCATAGATATCTATGTCACCCAAATCTCAAATCATGATCTTTTTGAATCCTGAAAAACTTATGTTTCTGCTCTGTGCTTTACAGCAATCTCAGTAAGGACATTCAGATGAAAGAAATGATGAGTAGGAAATGATCTGAGAAGGGGCCAGAGACAGCAAGATATGTAACTACTTGTAGCCAAAAACAAGCAGCTGCGTCCCAAAGGAGATGACTCTACGGAGTTCTTTGGTTGTTAGCTGTACTAGAAATAGTTATGATATCATCATGTAAGTGACAAGTAGCACAAGTTATTAAAATAACAGTTGCACGGCATTACATGAAATCAGTGCAAAGTGAGGGTTAAATTATTCCTATCATCTTAACAGAAGTCACAGTGGAGGTCAATCAAAGTGCAGAGCAGATTAGTTTTGACAATAAAAGAAAGACTGTTTTTGTCAATCTACTTGATACAAAGATTCTGTCATATTTTGCTGTAGTTCTCTCACTGCCTTAGAAGCCTGGCCTGATTTTTCTTTTAACGTGCACAAACTAGTTTATAGCAGTCATATGCCTATTGCCTTGTTCAATATTATTTATAACTCAGTACAGTGAGTTTATGGAACTCTTTTTCTTGTGGGATGCATTCCGCTTTCTTCAGGTATTTTGTTAATGGAGTTGAGTAGATGTTATAGAGGTATTCCTTAGGATGTTGTGTAAATTAGGGCTGCAAAAACTCATACGGTCACCAGATACAAGCAAAGTGATACAGAAAACTAACTCTTCAGACATTTAGGAGGGGTTTTTTTGTCTGTGTGTTTGGTGTGTGGGTGTGGGTGTGTTCCAATCAGTTGCCCATATTTTTGCAGCATAGATTTGGTAGTCCTAGTAAGTCTCTATAATTGTAATCCCACTTTTGTATTTGCTAAATAATAGATGCATTAACTATTCTGAAGGATGGCTATTATTCATGTGGAAGCATCATCAAATATGTGCTCTATATCCATGTGGTTTAGGTCAGTGTAACAGAGGATATGATATCATATTTAGAATCATCAAATCATAGGGCTGGATAAGAACTTGGAAGTCTTCTAATCCAATCCCCTACCCAAGGCAGGAATCCAGTTTGAGACTCATCAGAGCCAGACCAGAGGGAAAGAGAACACTCCAGAATCCCTTCAGCAACAGTGTTTGAGCTGATGTAGATAGTCCTTTTTTACAGTCATTTGGTGGGGATTTTATGCTATGTTTTGCTGTGAGGGTCTGGTCACAGTAATAGAATCATACAGCGGACCTTGGAGTCTTCTAGTTCACCCCCACCCACTCCACTCAGGAGAGACTTGTTCCAAAGTGTTTGCTACTCAATCTTAAACACCAGTTGCTTCAGTGGATTATATGATTGGATTGTTAATATATTTTCTTGATGTCTACAGAGGGAACAGGATTGTATTATTTCAAATTGCTACATAGATTATACTGAAAGTCTCTAAAGATTATCTGCTGTGTGCCAATTTTAATGAATGACATTTGTCTTTCCTGATTAGGTCCATTATCGTCCCCTTTAGTCTTTTTACCAACCTATTAGTTCGATTTTTCACATCCCAGTATAAAAGAATTTGCCAACGAGGTGGTCACTTATCAATTGGTTTGCAATACAATTTGCAATTTAGAAATTTGAAAACTGTAGTTTCATGCATGAAAATTAATGGTGTTAAATCTAAGAAGAGCATTCTAAACAAAGCTAGACTATTAAAAAGTTTTGTTTGTTCTTTCCACAGCTGCATTGAGGAGTACTCCAATGTGTACTGGAGAAAACTGAAACACAATGGCGATTTTGTCAATGCATTTTTATGCACCAATTGGACATTCCTTATTATTTAAAAATTATCACATGTCTGTGCAATAATTATTACATTCAAATTAAAATGTGTAGAAATAATACCAGTATAAACAATTTGGCTCTGGGGATGATTAGAACTGTACTCTCAAAAATATGAAAAAAAAAAAATCGTACCAAAGAAAGATGTTGTAGGCTGAGTAAAGTTTGTCATATACTTGTATAGGCTTGCCACATTTATTGTGCCTGCTGTAAATATAATTTGCATTATTAAAATTATGTACGTGCTTGCATGGGCGAATAGCTCCCTCAAGGCAGTTTACAAAATTAAAAGCATAAAGAATTACAAAAACACCACTAATATAGAATGCAAAACATTCAAAACCAGCAATAAAAAAGCAAATTTATTAATTCTTTGATGTACAGACCAGTATCAGTCAATTAATAACAGTTTCACATAATCAGGCTTTAAGACAGTTTTTAAAACATGTAGTGAGAGATCCCAAGAGCAATGAAGTTCAACAGCAAGAAGCTTCAGTTGAAAGGATTTCATTTCGCGTCTACTAATTTGATGAATATTATCAGTAGGCATCCAAGCAATATCTCTATGCAATATGCAAGATCTGGGCAAGTCCATTTGGGAAAAAGTAGTAAAAATAACAATGCCAGAAACCATTTAGGATTTTAAAGACTGGATTTGTACAATATGTTGAACCCCAAAGGTAGCTAATTATACTTTGAGATAGTAAGTTCTACAAAGCTCAGCTCAAAGTGTCTTTAATGGCAGCCCAACACAAAGCACGCTGCAACAATTCAACTTTAAATACAGGATAGTGTTGCTAAGGTCTCTTAGTTACTGTCATTGCTAAGAATGACTATAGCCAATATAAATCGAGCAAATTTGACCATGGTTTCTACCTGCTCTTCTAGAAATAGCTATGACCTCCAAGTTGCAGATCTATTCCTTCAGGGAGAATGTAACTCCACTCAGAATTAATATAAATGTTCTCAAAGATCACAAGTTTCTGGACAAAGACCCCTGTGTATTGCTAGGATTCAATTTTACTTGTTTTGGCTCATCCATATCCTTATGGATTCCAGATATAATATATTGATTTATTATCTGCCATCAAGTCAATGTCAATTGTTAGTGGTAGCATCTTACCATCTGAATATCTTTTTCAAAGCTTTCTTTGCTACCCAAGCAAGGCTACTATCCAGCATATTTCTTGTATGGCAGTACCTTTACTACTAACACATTGCAAAGAGGCTATTCAAGGAACATACCCTGGTTCTTTGTTTGTTGCCAAGTTAGTCCATTGGTTCATCCAGGTTAGTGTTGTCTAGAATGATTGGATTTGCATGTCATGTTAAACTAAAACATATTTGGTTTGACAAACAATATGTAGTAGGAATCCAGCAACTGTGTTCTTAAAAAAGAAAAAAGTGTAGAATGTCTAAACCCAGCCAGTTGGGTTTATTGAAGAAATCATAGGTTAACAAACTGTATTGGCATATTGTATGAATGTGTATATTGAATGATGGTGCCTTCAGGCATGAGAAAGACATTTCAGTCCTATCTGGGAAGTTTTGCGTACTCCATCACTGCTTCCTCACCATACTCAAAGCAACTTACAGTGCTATAATATAAACCATATTTTTTCAATCAGGAATCATGATAATTAAACAGATTTTAAGATGGTTTGATTTTCTTTTGCAGACAAGCTGCGTTTCTTCTAAACTGTGTTTCAGCAATTGCCTTAAAATATGGGGTTTTTTTCCCCCTACTTTTGCTTAGCCTTCAGACTGGGTGATTGATGACTTCTTTGTTTTATTTGGATATTTTAGCCTTCTGTCTCAAAAGGGAAAAATGCTTTAAGCATTAAACAAAAAAAAAGACAAGAATCAAACCTTCCTCTCTCAAAGGATTTTTGTGCTGTTGAGGCTAAACTTGAAAACCCTAGGTGAGTGGCAATCAGTGTAACAGCTCAGGAGAGTCTTTCCAGTACCAAAAACAAAACAAAAAAACAAACAAAAAAAACCCCTTTCAAATTAATCAAGAAGAGATAGATAGATAGATAGATAGATAGATAGATAGATAGATAGATAGATCCTCATGCGATGATCCTTCTGTATTATTCACCATGAGCATAAACATTCAGCAATACAACTGTTATATATCATTTATTTCTTCTTTCTTTCTGGTAACAAATACTTTTTATTTTCTTCAAGAGGATCTCTTTAGAAACAGACTTTAAAGATGTCCACTGAAGAAAGATCTTGAATGGTTATTCTTCTCTTTTTGAAAAAGAAGTAATTTGGGGGAGGAAGAAGAGGCAGAAGCATATATACGTATAGGGATTAAATTTAGTTACTAAGGTTTGAACTCAATTCCAAGCCTTATTCCCAGTTTGGTATCATATGGATGCTTTGGGGGTAGATACTTTCTGGGTGCTCACACTTTTTATTGAAGAGAGATAGCCATGAAGGGCCATTCCATGCAACATATTAGGACCAGCAAATTAGCGCCATCTTTTCAATAGCTTATCTTTCTCCCCAACATATATTGTCATATTCACCCCATTATCTTGAGCCATAAAAAATTATAGTACAGGCTGAATGTCTATGGAGATTCTCAGTCACAAACTGAGCAACATGATATATGCAGTACAATGCAGTGAGCCATGTGCAAATCTCTACATTGGGGAAACAAAGCAACCACTTCATAAATGCATGGCACAATACAGGAAAACAAACCCCTCAGGACAAGATTCAGCAGTCCATCTGCATTTAAAAGACAAAGGTTACTCTTTTGAAGACAGCAAAGCTCACATTTTGGACAGAGAGGACCATTGCTTTGAAAGAGGGGTCAAATAGGCCATTAGTATCAAAATTGAACAGCCCTCCCTCAACAGAGGGGGAGGGATACAACACCATCTATCTCCAGTCTATAACACAGTCCTTTCAGCAGTTCCAAGAAGGCTCCACACCCATTTGTACTACTCAGGTGACCTTGACAACACAGATAAGTCTCCAGGTGGCCTCAACGACTCTCTAAAAGAATGAAAATGACCAGCTGTCTGCAAGGAGTATAAATCCTTCCATTTTCCACCATCCAGTCAGAACTGAAGAAGGTTCTTGGATGACAAGTGAAATGTCTTCAAAGAAAGTCCAGTTGCCTCTTGAAAAAGCACCTTTGGGATGTCTAGTACAGGCTTTTAACACTGGTTTTAAATGTTAATTGATATTTTTATTATTTGTTTTGCTTCTTAGCTATCTTTAAATATTCCATTTAGAATTGGCTTTTTGATGTAAAGTATAAAGTAACCAAGATACAAGGAAGGAAGGAAGGAAGGAAGGAAGGAAGGAAGGAAGGAAGGAAGGAAGGAAGGAAGGAAGGAAGGGTCACCATAACAAGTCCTTAAGCATACTTTTTAGTACTCCATTGTTTTAAATCATTAAGTGGATCATTTATTTCATTGGAGTTCTTTTATAATCCATAATGAAAGGAAATTACCCAAGACATTTCCTGTTATTTGTTTTAAATTCACCTTTCTTTTTCAAAGACATTTGTTGGGAAAATGTTTTGTCCTGTCATCTTGTATTCAGTTCCTTTGACAATCAATAACAACCTAGGTTTTTTAGACTAACTCATAACCTGAAACACAAATCCTTTTGAAAAGAATGTTGTTTCCCTGTTATTGTATCCACTTGTGATTAAAAACATGTACTTTGTGACTTACGTTGCTTCTACCAGATACTCAAAATCATGATCAAGGTTAAGGACAACCAATAGTTATTAAAATAGATGATCAAGTACCATTGAAAACTAGCATACATGCATCCTTGAACTTGACTATTTTCTACCTTCAATCTACTCATGAAAAAAATCCATCAAGGACAGAATAGTTATTATATCACTGTTTCCCTATCAAGAGTCATCTATGTTGTATACATATGTACATATATACACATAGAATGCTAAGAGCAGCTGAAAATTCTGAGTTACACCCCAACCCATTTGGGAGGCCCCAATGTGGAAAATGTTGCATTATATGAAGACCTGGTGGCCGCCTGGGATAGTGCGGCTGCCGGGGCCTTGGACCGAGTCGTGCTTTTGCGGCCTCTGACCCGGCACCGAACTCACCTAGCTCCTTGGTTCTCCGAGGAGCTTAGGGAGATGAAGCGCCGGAAAAGACACCTGGAGAGTAGTTGGAGGACCAGCCGCTCCGAATCTGACCGAACACTGGTGAGGTCTCATATTAAGACCTACCTAGTGGCGATAAAAACGGCGAAAACTAGCTATTTTGCCGCTCTTATCGCGTCATCAGATAATCGCCCGGCCGCCCTGTTTAGGGTGACCCGCTCCCTCCTCCATCTGGAAGTGCGGGATGACCCCTTGCAGGGCCGAGCTGAGGATTTTGTGCAGTATCTGTATGACAAAATCGCTCAGATTCGGGAAGGGCTGGCCTCTGACTGGGTATGTCCGGACGGGATGACTGAGGCAGGTCTTGAGAGTGTTATCTGGGGGGAGTTCGATCCTGTGGCTCCCGAGGACATGGACAGGGTCCTGGGACGGCTGAACGCAACCACATGTTTATTGGACCCGTGTCCCTCCTGGTTGGTACTGGCTTCCCGGGAGGTGACACGAGGCTGGCTCCAGAAGATTGTTAACGCTTCTTTGAGTGAGGGGGTCCTGCCGGCCGCTTTGAAAGAAGCGGTTGTGAGGCCCCTCCTCAAGAAGCCCTCTCTGGATCCGGCTGTTTTGGCTAACTATCGTCCAGTCTCCAACCTTGGCTTCGTTGCGAAGGTTGTTGAGAGTGTGGTGGCGCAACAGCTTCCCCGGTACCTGGATGAAGCTGTCTATCTAGACCCGCTCCAGTCCGGCTTCCGGCCTGGGCACAGCACGGAAACGGCATTGGTCGCATTGGTGGATGATCTCTGGAGGGCCCGGGATAGGGGTTGCTCCTCTATCCTGGTCCTGTTAGACCTCTCAGCGGCTTTTGATACCATCGACCATGGTATCATGTTGCACCGGTTGGCGGGGTTGGGGGTGGGAGGCACCGTTCTGCGGTGGTTCTCCTCCTACCTCTCTGACCGGTCGCAATCTGTGTTGACAGGGGGCAGCGGTCGACCCCGAGGCACCTGGCTTGTGGGGTGCCACAAGGGTCGGTCCTCTCGCCCCTTCTGTTCAACATTTATGTAAAGCCGCTGGGTGAGATCATCCGTGGCTTCGGGGTGGAGTTCCACCAGTACGCTGATGACACCCAGCTGTACATCTCCACCCCAGGCCACCCCAATGATGCCCTTGAAGTGATGTCCCAGTGCCTGGAGGCCGTGCGGGCCTGGATGGGGAGAAACAGGCTCCGACTCAACCCCTCCAAGACCGAGTGGCTGTGGCTTCCGGCGTCCCGATATAGCCAGCTGATGCCATCACTGGCTATTGGGGGTGAATCACTCGCCCTCACGGAGAGGGCTCGTAACTTGGGCGTCCTCCTGGACGCACGGCTGTCTTTAGAAGATCATTTGACGGCCGTGGCCAGGGGGGCTTTTTATCAGGTTCGCCTGATACGCCAGTTGCGCCCCTTTCTAGATCGGGACTCCCTACGCACAGTCACTCAGGCACTCGTCACTTCCCGCCTGGACTACTGCAATGCTGTCTACATGGGGCTCCCCCTGGGGTGCACCCGGAGGCTCCAGCTGGTCCAGAACGCGGCCGCGCTGGGGATTATGGGGGCGACGAGGCGCTCCCATGTGACACCTCTCCTGCGCGAGCTGCACTGGCTCCCGGTGGTCTTCCGGGTGTGCTTCAAGGTGTTGGTGACCACCTTTAAAGCGCTCCATGGCTCAGGGCCAGGGTATTTACGAGACCGCCTTCTGCCACCAATAGCCTCCCACCGGCCAGTATGCTCACACAGAGTGGGCCTCCTCAGGGTGCCGTCCGCCAGACAATGTCGGCTGGCGACCCCCAGGAGGAGAGCCTTCTCTGTGGCGGCGCCCACCCTCTGGAACAACCTCCCCCCAGAGATACGTACAATAACAGACCTCAGGATTTTTCGTCGGGCCCTGAAAACCCATTTATTTCAGCAAGCTGGGCTGGCTTGAGTTAAATTTTAAACTGATTTTAAATTGGAATTTTTTAATTACGGCCAAAATATTTAATTATTTTAAACAGTTTTTAGATTTTGTATGTCTTGTTTTTACTTTGGCTGTTCACCGCCCTGAGTCCTATATTGGAGACGGCCGGTATAGAAATTTAAACAAATAAATAAAATAAATAAATATATATATTCTACAAGCCAAACAGGCATTTTATTGTTTCTGTTATTCACAGCAGTGCAAACAGACTGATCTTCAACTGGTATAGTGAATCAAACCAGTTGCTTTATATGGAAAATTGTTGGGAGGGAGATGCTTCCATTGTAATTGCCTTGTCAATTGTATTTTCTATTGTTTTGTATGCTTAATTGGCCTCCTTTTAAATAACAGCAATTAGTTTACAATGTCTTTTTTTCTTACAGATGGGTGTGGCCTTTTAGTCCCCAATGATAAATGTGTGAATAGGGTTTCTGGGTAAAAGACCCTCGCTATAAATTTGCAGAAGATAGTAGCACACCTTAAGAAATATTAGAAGTATATGTATAAAAGATATAGTAGAAATAAGGGAGGAAAAAATATATAAGTATGAAGTTTTTGACTGAGGCGAAACTGTTGAAACAGAAAAAGTGTTAAAGCTTTCTTTTTGTTTTTTTAAAAAAATGTTTAATAATTTTTTTTAAAAAAAAGTGAGCTAGAAGGTTATTTATTTTCATTTGCATTTTCAGATGTGCATAACATAAAAGAAAGTACCAATAAAGGAGAATATTTGTAGCTAGGTAACATCATCATGCTACCTAGTTAGGATAATGAAATATCTGCAAGAAAGCTCAAAGAGCACCAAGGACCCTTCATAAAAGAAAGTAAAATTAGTTCTGTTATATAGAGTTAGGAATGCAGCCTATACAGTTGTCCTCAGCTTAATCCAGTGGTGGGTTTCAAAATTTTTTACTACCGGTTCTGTGGATGTGGCTTGGTGTGTGTGGCTTGGTGGGCGTGGCAGGGGAAGGATACTGTAAAATCTCCATTCCGTCCCCACTCCAGGGGAAGGATACTGCAAAATCCCCATTTCCTCCCAATTAGCTGGGACTTGGGAGGCAGAGAATAGATGGGGACAGGGCCAGTCATAATTTTTACTACCGGTTCTCTGAACTACTAAAAATTTCTGCTACCGGTTCTCCAGAACAGGTCAGAACCTGCTGAAACCCACCTCTGGTTTAGTCCTATTTGTTTTTAATGATCTGAGCTATGTGCATCTTCTGCTTCTTGACATTGCTACTCATTAGCAAACTCAAAATTGTTTCAGAGCTGCATTGCATTGCTAGAACAAGTTTAAACTCGATACAGTCTCTTTTTCTTTTTTTATATATATTTTTATTATTAAAATATAAACAAAAATACAAAGACAAAATACAATACAAAACAAACAAAACTCCCACCACCCACAGCACCCACACAACATTCTACATATATACTTTTTGTCATCAACCGATACAGTCTCTTTTTCTACCTACCTTCCTATATTGTAGTAGATATGTTCATGCAGTAAACAAATTTCCTTCAATAAATATACAATGTCTTATTATCAAATTTTCTTTATTTGGAGCTAGCAAAAGGCATGTTTATTAGATTCTAGTCTGCACAACTCTGCCAAAAAAGTTACAAGCCAGTCTTCCTTCTCATATTTTCTTTGTAACTTGGAATCAAATTCCCTTCCTGATAACTTCATGGACACATCTGTGCAGCTTTCTTGGCAACATTATAAAAGTGTCCATAAGAATGGATAATCTTGAGACATAGATGATTATTAACTTTGGAGGGTTACAATTTGCAGCTGGGGTGGCACACTTTTCTATGGTATGGGAAAAATAAAATACTTATTTCCAACGACATTACATTAGAAATTGTCTGTTTTCAGAATGGGAAAAAATTAACGAAAAACACTATTTGAAAATACCAGTCTGGCTCTCTACAACCAACATTTGATACATCCAAATGTGGTTGATACGGAAAAAATAATAAGATATTTGATATGAGAAAGAAGAACTGAAAAGTAAACAGGAACTGAATAATCAAGGGATAAATTTAGCATGGTGGCCGCAGGTACAAATACAATTAAGATATGAAAAAGATGTTAAATTATATGGTATTTATAAAAAAACACAGAATTGGACCAGATTCTAACAGGAACTGATGAGAAATTAATTTTAAAAATTTACACTTACCTATTGAGTATTAGAATGAAAGAAGAGCAAGTAAAAGAAACAATGATAGTGCAGGTTAAAAACTTTGGTTATTTTGTAGAATTGGATAAATGGCAAAAGTTGTGGGATCGAAATTATAAATTAACAATGTCTACTGCATATAAATAAAATTTATATAAATGTTCTACAGATGGCACTTTCCACTAGCAAGATTAGCCAAGATGTATAAAGATATGTCAGCAAAATGTTGGCGGTGTAATCAGATTCTGGGCTTGTACTACCACATGTTGGACATACAGTACTTGGATAGAAAAAATGATAAAGGAGCATGTAGATTTAAAACCAGAAATATTTCTGTTGGGTATCATACCAGAAAAATATAATAAAGGGACTATGTATTTAATATTACATGTGTTAACAGCGGCCATTGTAAAGATGTGGAGATCCCCACAAATGAAAAGATAGTAAAAAAAAAAAAATACTAAAATCTGCAGAAATGGATAGATTAACACTTGAAATCAAAGAGAAGGAAGATACGGAATATTTTGAAACATGGGATTCGTTTTATCTATGATTAAATAACAGAAACAGAAGTTAGAACATTTAAAATTATAAGCGAAGGATTAATTTTACCATGAGGGTTTATTATATGTTTATTATCAATATGATTTAGTATTAACAATTAAGCATTAATAGGTTGAGAAAATACTGTTATTATATGATCACTGCTAATGAACATTATTATTATTATTAGACTATTGCTCAAACTAACTGTAATCAGACAACACACTGTTTATATAGACATTGAAATTATTGCTCTTTATATAAAAATTTCTTTTTATAAAAATAAAAAATGTATTTGGGAAAAAAAAGAAAGCGTCCATAAGATAGGGTTTTACCCCCCTAATATCTCAATTTAGCTTACAAGGACCTTTGGCCTATAAATTGCCCTTCCACATTGCTAACCATACCTGACCCTGCTTAGCTTCCAAGTCAGAAAAGGCCAACCACCTACCTGCTGCCACCTGCTGTCTTTTTCTAACCAAGATCTGTTATATAGGGCAGCAGTACATGATAGAAATATTTTGCTTTTAATATATGCAAATGAAATTTTATCTGTGTGCATTTAGAATTGAATACTGTAATGACAATAAAATGGAAGTAACTGCACTCACATCCATTAGAGACAAAAGACTCTAAGAGATAACAAAGGAATTCATTAATTTACAGAAACGAATAAATACAGTGCCTGCTGAATAACATTGCATAAGAAATTAATTGATAGCAAAATAGTTGTCTTTTAAGACATTCTGTAAAAGCAACAGCAAATAAAATGTTCTTAAATGAGTCATGGAAGATACTAAATACAGTATTAGTATCTAATATTTTTCTTTATTATTTTAATTGGCTTGGAAGTGAGCTAGAAATGTAATGATTGTTGCTAATGGATGTTAGAGGATTTAATTTTTGGTTAATGGTTTGTATTTTTAGATACTTTTATTCCAGTAGTTCATATGAACTGAATTCTTATGTCTGGAGAAGATGAGCAAAAATATATACTTTAAACTGTTAAACCAACTTTATAAATTAAGCAGAAATTTATTTCTGTCGCAACTGTGTTTAATCATTATTTATTGTTACTAAAGCTTTGCTATAAGCAGAACTCCCTGAAGCTGATTTTAGAAACTCCCCTTAATTAACCAGTTAATTAATTTAGTTAACTAACTGTAGCTAAAAACAAATCTCTCCACCTGTAGTCATCAGTATATGTCTCTTGTGGTTGACACTATAAATATAACAAATAAAATGGAGGGTGCACTCTTTCTCCCTGCCTTTCAGACTTTGCCAGATTTAAACCCAGTTCAGCCTAATTCTATCAGACTCCAATTAACCCTCCCTGCCCGCAGACAAAGCTCCACCATCCCATCTTCCTGAAGAATGGAAGCCTCTTCCCCAGCTCACAGCACTGGCCAAGAGTCAGTTCTAGCAAAGGAATTGCAACATAGAGAAGCCTTAATGTTCCATCCTCATCAGTCAGTTGATCACCTCAAATCCCTCCTACTTAACAATGGACTTCGTCAACTCTGAAGTCTTCCTCAAAGGGCCACTTTACTCAACAGTGGAAATAGTATCAGGTACCCAGACAAGGACCTGCCTAGCTTTCCCAAAACTGGGCAGCAAATGATTTCCCTGGGGTTTCTGAGTTTGTAGCCCTCAATTTCTCTAACTTTTTCTTTTTTGTTGTTTGGAGTACCTCTTTTTTGTACATCAGGCATCCACTGGTTTCTTCTCTTCAGTACTCTGTTGTGTAATTTTGAATTTTCCACAATATTTGAAATGTTACGGGAAAGCCTGTACCTCACCACCCTGTGGGACAACTTTTCTGGATTAAGACAGTTATCTACCAAAAAGATATTAACTTAATGATTTTGAAATGAAAATAATCAAAACAACAACCACATTTAAACAGAAAAATTATAATAATTTAAGAATAGAAAAATGTCAATGGCTTCTGTTATTGGAGGTGCTTAAGAGGCTCTTCTATAATCTCAATTAGTTTATTAGCTGCAGTCCAAGAATGGTACAACGTATTGTAAGTGGCCAAAAATATCCAGCTGCTCAGCTGCCACCAAAGGCAAACTATTTTCTTTCTTTCTTGTCCTTGTCCTCAAACTAGCAAGAATGCATGTATGAGCTCATGATCACAGAACTTCAACTGGGATTAGGGATTGACTCCTCAGCCTACCAGCCAGCAGCTAAAAGCAGTCTGCAAATGACAGTTGGTGCAGTTGGTGTGGGAAGGAGAAACACAAGTTGGGTTTACTCTCTGTGGAGATAAATTTACAAAACCCATGTATTGTTGTTATGCTGTGGCAGTGTGGCAGGAACCATAGAATTTCCCTTAGAATAGATTTCCTCAAGTTTCATCCTAGCCAAAACCCATCCAAGAGGAACAGATGGAGTTATTCTTGCTAATCCACACTTCCTACTGCCTCTGGCTACCAGGTTAATATAGATTTGTCAGGGTTTGTTTGTTTGTGTGTGTGTGTGTGTTTAGAAGCTGGCTTTCTTTCCTTCAGTGGGGATTCTGAGGTTTTTTTTTAGCACTTCCCTCCTCAGATCCCAACTCCAGTCTCTAAACTTTAAATTAAGGAACTCTCAAAGCTGTTTTGTAACAGGAACTTGGTCCCTTATTCCTAACAGTTAAGTGAAACAATCAAGTTATTTTACTTTGATGTGCTTCAGAGTTCCTCTTAGTCTACCACTTCAGGGCCTGGATTGGGGGAGAAGACAAGGAGAAGCTTCTTAAGACAGAGCTGTGGAGCTTTTCTCCTGCAGAACCAACAATGGATCTCACACTATGGCCCTGTATATGCCCAATGAATGTTTTCCATGTAGAGTGACAAGGATCGGGAAAGGAGCATTGGTACTTGACAGAACTGCCTGGGCCAATGTTCTTGGTTAGGTCCCAAGCCAGTCAAGCATCTTTGTGTCCTAAAGGACACAAAGTACGGGGCAGTTAATGGGCTGGATCCCTCAGACCCCTTACTAGCTGGTAAATGGTTAGGAGACCAGTATGAAATGAACTTATGTTCATCTTTTCTACCCTTGCCTAGGGCCAGGAGATGGCAAACAGTGGAAAGCAATTGGATACCACTCATGCTACAAATACACACTGCCCACTCTCAGAATCCTCTTAAGTATTTGCTAGGCAATGAGGTAGGAATATCCACACATTCTGGGAGTAGCCTTCTCTCCCAGTTCTGATATTAGCTAAAGCAATCTAGCCTGGTCCAACCTTAAATCAACACTAGGCAGTGCTAGAGGACAAGGGTCCATCAAGTTTTATCCCTAAGGGATGGTTGAATGTCTTAAACTCTGAGCTGCTTCAAGAGGATTCGCTGAAACAATCAAAATTATCTCTCCAATGTGCCAAAGGGAAAGGCAGAGAGGAACCTTCTCCCTTATGTGTGCCCAGTGAATGTTTTCATTGTTGGGTACCAGAGTGTCAAAATATGTGTGTGGTGTGATGGTGGTGGGGAATGTCAACAATATCAAGATGGCAGCAATAACTATGGAATTGAGTCTCTTTGTTGAAGTGAATTTATATCACTTTAGTCTAGTTTTTCATCAAAGATTCCGATTAAAATGTTTGCTACTTTCCCAATGCTGTTTCCACTAGTATAGACCAATTATTTGTTTTTCAAACTGAACTTTCTTATTTTAAAATCCTCACTAGGGTTGTTATTTTTTCAGGGCCTCCTACACACCCATTCCAATTTGCTGATATCGTAATGTGTCCAAATAGGCATTTTTAAAGCCTTAATGAAAAACAACAATAATCAATGAAGCCACAATTTGTCATGCCTCCCCAGAATAAGTCAACTAGATCTTTCACTGAACCAGGCTAACTCATAGGTCAAATTTTCTTCTTCACTTGACTTGAGGTTTGCAGGATGTATCAGAATACCAAGATTCTTGAAACAGAGTTTGGATTCAGTGAAGTCAGAATTAAAGAAGCAATTTATTTTAAATATATTGTGTTAGTTACACCTGCTAGGTTAGCTAAAATGTTTAAAACTATGCCTAGCAAATGTTGGAAATGTAACCAAAAAGCGGGCACTTATTATCATATGTGGTGGACTTGTGTAAAAGCAAAAAAAAAAAAAAAAAAGGGCAAAAATACATAAGTGGTTAGAAAAGATGATAGGAAAACATGTAGATTTTAAATCCGAACTGTTTTTATTAGATATAAAAACTTGATAAGCAAACTATATATTTAATATTGCTCGTCTTAATAGCAGCGAGGATTATATTTGCACAATATTGGAAAAATGAAGAAACACCGCAAGACGAAGAGATAATTTGGAAGATACTAGATTGTGCAGAAATGGACAGACTTACACTGAAGATTAAACAGGAAGACGACCCAGAATATTATGAAACATTGACTTTATTTTACCAATGGTTGGAAAAAAAGATGTGGAGATTAAGAATGTAATCTGTATTGTTAAGCAAATTGAATGACCCAGACAACACAATGTTTATTAAACACTAACAAAATGTGAATAGAATAGAATAGAATAGAATAGAATAGAATAGAATAGAATAGAATAGAATAGAATAGAATTCTTTATTGGCCAAGTGTGATTGGACACACAAGGAATTTGTCTTTGGTGTATATGCTCTCAGTATACATAAGGAGAATAATAGAAAATCAATAAAATCTTAAATAAATAAATTGTGTTAGGAACTGCTTGGCATTCTTCCAATCCTTTCAGGACCTACTTAACCTAAGCTTCTGCTTAACCTCTGTTTTTTGTTATTTCAGCAGTGAGAAGAGAGATTTTGCATCCATTATTATTAAAGGCAGAAATCTTTGCTGTTTCATTGCAAATCATTCAATCATCTGCAGGTATCCAAATAAGTCCATCCCTATTCCATAATATACTAAAGAAACTGATTTTTATTTCCAACATTCCCAGTTACCTGGAAAGTCTCTAGAAATGTTGCACGTTCTGCATATTTTTCTTCTACGTCTAACAACGTCCCATGCAATTATTCTCCTTCAGTGGCAGATAATTTAGTTATAAATTCAGTTAATTTGTGAACAGAATATCAATAATTTATTTAGATATTAATGATGCTGATTGTACAGGATAGAAACATGATGCTTGGCTTCTTTTCTCAATCCATTAAAAATAGGTTATTTATTTTGTTTCTTTCCCTTCCAATCAGAAGAAAACATATTAGACTTTGGTATATATTTAGCAAATATTTGCCTTTTTGAAGTGGAAGTAAGATTTACTGGAATGGAAATAAATAGTTTTGAAAGGGTTTTGTTTTGTTTTTTGACAGTGTCAGATTCTTGTTTTCATCATTATCTGTATTTAAAGGACTCTGCTCACTTCTTCTTTCAAGGACCTTTTTAAAAATGCATTTCTTCTGATGTTAACTTTGGCTTTCTTTTCCTATCTTGTTTCTGAATCACTCCACCATGTAATTGTATCTCACTGAGATAAGTTGGGTTTGTTCTGACTTTAAAACATTTACATTTCAATTTAATTAAATGGCTGGTTAGCAGAATGCTGAAAGTTAAGCCCAGTTGTATAAAATAATGCTAGGTAGAAGTTTTATTCTATCTTCATTTACTTAAATCATCCTCCTATTGCATCACAGCCATATAAATAAGTTATGTGATACTCAGATCAAGTTCACTCCTGACTTTAGATTGGAAAGTCTTCAGGTCAGGAAGGCAGAAGTATAATATGAATCAAGGTGACAGGAATGGCTTTTGAATAATTTTCTTAATCAGACACCTTCAGCAGCTCCAGTCTCGTTGCTTGTTTACCAGACAAGCTTCCACTAGATCTATGCTTTTTTTTCTTAA
Organism: Pituophis catenifer annectens; assembly: GCF_029215685.1. NCBI lineage: Eukaryota > Metazoa > Chordata > Lepidosauria > Squamata > Colubridae > Pituophis > Pituophis catenifer. The sequence goes on from NW_027256883.1 coordinate 131,107,562, forward strand.
TTGCTAGGCAAGTTTTATTGAACTGAGCCTTAATTAGGGCAGCTGTGATTGTGTTGGATAATTAACTGGGCTTCATTTATAATTATTTTCTGAGAATTGAAATTGTTTTCCACATGTAGTGACACACAGCACTAATGGTTAAGCTACAACCCTTTGATTTCTGTAATATTAATAAGTGATGATAGTGTGACTGGATGTATACAAAGCCCTTGCTGAAAATTGCCATTTGCTACCTGCTTCTAGAAAAGTCTTTATAGATATATTAACCATAGCAAAAAAAAAAAAAAAGAATCTCTCTTTCACACACACACATGAGAGAGACTTTTATCTATGTTTGCTGAAATTCCCATTCTTTGCAGCTGTTAAAAGTGTAGGAGTGGTGTTTTATTTTGCTTTTAGTTCTTTAAAATAAAAACCAGCATTCTTTAAAATAGTCCTTTGAAATAAAAATCAGCACTGTGTGAGTAGGATTTAGGATTAAAACAGACCATCTAAGAAATAGTTATTTGACAATGGAGGACTAGGAGCGAGGCTGGCCCAACCATAAGAAATAGTGAGGGCGTCAGCCAGCAGATGCCATAGTAAAGAGTCATAAACCTAGATAGAGAATTTTAGTCTTGGTCCACTAAATTGGCTTTTGATGGGAAGGAAGAATGATATTCCATGGTGCTGAAGTACTACTAGTCCAATCAGCTTTGGAACATGTAATGAGGCAATAGGATATATTTTCTTAACTACGGTAATGAAATGTCTTGGCCGACCCTCCAGCAGAATGTTCAAACTATTGTATCATCCTGATCATTGTCCTCGTCATCATCACTACTACCACCACATTTCTTAAATATCCATTAATTTATTATTCTAGACTGAAATATCTGAAACAAATCATGATGCGTTTTGTTTCTTTTTTAAAAAAGAATCCTTTCAAAGTGATTCAGAGTCCAATATTGCTACACATCTCTTTATGCTTTGGGGTTGACCACTTTGCAACCCTGGGAGGAGGTGTTAATATCTAGCATGTTGCTAAGCAACCGCACAGAAGGTCTTCCTTATCTAATTGTGGATGACTGCTGGGTAGAAGGAACTGTTGATTATAAGAATGGAAGAAGACACAGAAAAAGTAGAGCAAGGAACAAGAAGGTTGTGGACATTGAGTCATACAAAGGAAATTCTCCGCTAAGATTTTTTTGTTAAATTATAACCCATTGTTCATCCCTGCAGTTTATTGAACAGCATACAATAACATGCAATGTATTAAAATAATATAACACAGTCATCCTCAATAACAATACAACTGAAAGCAGTCAGGGAGAACAAACAAAATGAAAATCAATTTAATACGGTGAAGTAGATAATATCTTGAAGTGATGATGAAATTCTATTAAGTTGTAGACAGTTGAACTAAAACAGTGTGTTAATATAGAAAAATGATCTTTGAGCATAAATAATATTCAACAATATAAGGTACTTGGGGAAGCAAGTTGCCTGAAGATCTTTTTGAATGGATAAAATGTTACAAAGAGAAATTCAGCAAACTACATTGAGTCCTAGATATTTTTACCTCCCTAATCTATGTGAAAAACCTAGCTCAACTGACCAGGCAGGAAAGGGAGAGAAACCCTGTTTAAGTGTTACAAAAAGGATTAAAATTTAGTAGGCACTTCCAGAAGAAACATGGTGACTTGTAACTTCACTGTATAAGTAAAGTTGACAAACATGTCAGTGACGAAGGAACCAGTGAGTAGGCTGGTTCTTTGAAACCTCTCCAGATAAGAAGATCATGGGAGATGATTCACATGTGCTCTGGACATCTGCTTCTCACAAGGAGTTTTCCATGAGTTTGATGCACAGGGAGATGAAGGAACTACCCATCTTGCTTGCAACCACAGCAGAGCCTTTTAAAGGACACTATTCACAACTGTCATTTTCTAGTCACTTTTAGAAATTGCCTATTAACCATCCTAAAACTATTAGACACTTTCAGAATGAAAAGCTTGAAAGTTGCCAGGTGAGTTTACCTTCAACTCTGGAAATTAATTAAATGCTTAATAATTTTTTTTAAAAAATGAAATAAACAGCAAAAATCTAAATAAAAGTTAAATAAAATGGATTAAGATTTCAGTTAAATTTGAAATACCAACTTTTGCTCTAAGATTTTGAAATTACAATATATGATACTTTGCAACAAGGTTATTGCATGTATAAAGGTGACAAGATTCAACAGAATAGAATAGAACAGAATTTTTTATTGGCCAAGTATGATTGGACACACAAGGAATTTGTTTTTGGTGCATATGCTCTCAGTGTACATAAAAGGAAAAAAATACATTCATCAAGAATTATAAGATACAACACTTAGTGATAGTCATAGGTTACTAATAAGCAATCAAATCATACTAGGAAACAAATAAAACAATATAAATCGTAAAGATACAAGCAACATGGTTATAGTCACAAGTGGGAGGAGATAGGTAATAGGAAGGATGAGAAGAATAAAATAGTAATACAGTCTTAGTAAATAATTTGACAGTGTTGCAGGAATTAGTTGTTTAGCAGAGTGATGGCATTTGGGGAAAAACTGTCCTTGTGTCTAGTTGTTCTGGTGTGCAGGGCCCTATAGCATCGTTATGAGGGTAGAAGTTGAAACAATTTATGTCCAGGATGTGAGGGGTCTGTAGATATTTACACAGCCCTCTTTTTGTCTCCTGCAGTATACAGGTCCTCAATGGAAGGCAGGTTGGTAGCAATGGTTTTTTCTGCAGTTCTAATGATCCTCTGAAGTCTGTGTCTGTCTTGTTGGGTTGCAGAGCCAAACCAGATAGTTTATAGAGGTGCAGATGACAGACTCAATAATTCCTCTGTAGAACTGAATCAGCAGCTCCTTGGGCAGTTTGAGCTTTCTGATTTGGAATAAGCAAAGAATGTTGAAAGTTGTATATCCAGAGTATATTTTCCCAGCAAAGTCACCCGAGACCACTCTAAACAAGCCAGCACTTATATTGGCCAACAGTGTTATAGGAAAATGCTGGAGGCAGATAACCATTTTAGTAACCGTGAAAAACCATCAATTCGTATTGTGCAGGAAAAGGCAACGGTAAACCAGTCCTGTGTTTTTAACCAAGAAAACATGAATAGGTAATAGAAAATGATGGCACGATATCGTGCCAGATGATGGGTCCCTCAGATCAGGTGGCACTCAGCATGTCATAGAGGAAGAGCTGAGGATCTATCAGAATGCAAATGGTGTTTACAAAGTGGCGAGAGTAAAACTTTCAGGATGTCTAGGGAGGAATGGTTGGTGAAGATGATGGAACTTGCTGAGATGGTCAAACTACTTCCTTGATTAGAGAAAAAAGAAAATAAATACCTATTATTGCTGACTGGATATCCTATGGACTTCTTCATAAAACAGAAAAAAAGAATTTATGATTTATACTTTTGATGATTAGGATAGATTATAGAAAGAAGAGAGGCATAACTTTAGAAAAAGAGGTAAACATATGATTGTAAATGCCGTAAAGAAAGTCGAAAGCTATTTGTTTGCATCTCTTTTTTACTTTCCCTTCTATTTTTCTTTTACATTTTTTCCTTTCTTGCGCTTGCAGCTTTCTCTTTCACTTCTGCATTTTTCTTTTTTCTTCCTTCCTTTATGTTTTTTAAGTTTGTATTAGTTTTTATCTTCCTTTTTAAAACTTTCAAAACATTCAATAAAAATATTAAAAAAACATTTTGGAATTAACTCTTAAAAACAAATAGGTTCTCATGGGAAGCAAATTTATTTTGGCTGCATGATCATTGCAAGTCATAACAAAGATAAGCAATTTTATGATTTAAGAAATTTGATACCAGAGGGGGACTAAAGATTTTTTAATAGAAAGGGAAAAAAAATACAAGCCTGCTCTTGGTGTTAGTACTGGGACTTAGAAAATGACAACAAATGATACAACTTTGGTAATATTAAAGGAGATAGTTGAATAACAGAGCTAAAAATTAGTGGCTACCATTTCAACAGTGTCAGTAATGATGTCTGACTTTATGGATAGGCTATGTCCTAAAGATATCAGTGAGGAAATTACAGACATGGGGCAAATTTTGCCTGACAAGACAGAGAAAGTACTGAAAGTAGAATTACAAATAACCGTTCGGGGGAATTATTTGAAAAAGAATGCTTTGTCAGATACTAAAGAAACTGGCTGAAGTTTTAAAATTAAAGGGGAAATACAAACAAAATTTTGTGGAGCATTTGGAAAATCAACAAAAGAGGTTTATTAAATCTGTGAAGAAGTCTATGCAATGGGATGAAGAAGTAAAGAGAAATCAAATCCTATGACGAGATTTAAATGTACTAAATATCAGTACTGTTAAAAATAAAAAGGAATGAATATAAAGTTTGTTTATCTGACAAAACGTAAAATAAGATTTTTGTTTTTGTACAGTTCTGGCAATTATTTGCAAACTTTTTGTTGACACCAGGATTGAAAAATTGATGTTTTATGGATTTGCTTACAATTAAGGGATGGGATATAGGATGAAGACATTTCTATAACTTTATAGGGAGTGAAGAGATATTAGCTTTGTACTCGCAATGACGTTAGAAGTAATTTCTTTATATATTTCTTTCTTTGTCTTTCTTGTACTTTTTCATTCTTATTTACTTTTCTCTTTTCTTTAAGTTTCTTTTAGTTTGTATTAGTTTTTACTATTGTAGTAAAAATCCTTAATCAAATTATACACACATATAGTATGAATGTATGTATGTATGTACGTAGTTACTTACATACATACATACACACATACATACATACATACATACACTGTATAGGCAAGACAACCATTTTAATAATGGATTCATTAACCAAGCAGCAGGAATCACTGTATATCTCTGTAGTGATTTGTGTTTCTTGCTCATTCATTTCTTTTCTACAGTATCTTCAATTCTCTGTGAATATAGGTGACACTTTCTCCCCCAACCTCTCTACAATTCACAGGTAATTATAGAACTCATCTTCCTATTAGCATAAGTAGGATATATCATTGTCACAATTCCAGCTACTAAAGGAGACAGGTGAAGAAGAGTGAATTGTGCAGTGGAGTGGACTGGCCACCGAAAAATAAAATCAGTGCTGCTCTAAATATTCTTCTCATTTGAAAAATGTATATTTTGCCTCACAGCATAAAGGTATTGTAGAGAAGATGGAGGAAGAAATTAGGAAATGCTTTGTATAATATTGCTTTACAAATATTATACCCTTAATTAAACAATTACTGCAAGTGTTTATTCGTAGTTGTTATGAGTATATTTCTAGTTTTGTCTGCTTCCCCCCCCCCCAGTTTGGTTAACTTTACTCATTTCTGATTCTTCAGAATAATGAATGGAACTTTGGATTTTATAAATAATAAGTTCAATTTCTTCTAGGAAAAATGTTAACCCTGTAATAAGAGTTTCAGAAAATAAACACTTGCCACAAATGAATTTATTCTGCTTCTTCTATAAGGTAATTCTGGACTAAAATGTTCACCTCTCCCTGTTTTGAGAGTATCAAAGGATTTAATTTATTTAATCACTGTTTAAGTAACTTGAATTTTCCTTAAATGCTAGTCAATAAGAAGATTAAAGCATAAATGCCAGTAAATGTGCTCTAAATATCAGGCTCACAACATACTTCCCAGGTCCTGGATCCTCTTAACCATAATCTCCTATTGAACGCAGAATAGAAATGTCATCCTTATGAACATTTCATGAATTTATGATTAAACAAGTAATTATGTACAGTACCTTTAGAAATCTGATAATTAAAAAAGAGAAAACAAGATTCTTGGAAGTTTTGCTATTTAAGAATCTAATTCTAGACAAAGATTTATCAGTTTTTCAGGACTTCATTTTGAGAGCTATACAGTAGTTGTTAACTTTATTTGAATTATTGGTCTCTTTAACACCAATTTATATTCAATATATCGGCTGCTTGTAAGCTGTAATGATGACTAGTTTGGTATTACTTGAATTTAAGGCCTTCCTTAAAGTTAGATTGTCTTACAATCTATCCCCTTGTGAGAGAATAAATAAAGATGATTAACATCCCCAACCAGCATTTTTAATGTTCTTTTCAAAGTTAAAAAATAAGAGTAATTTGATTTAAGTTCACAGCACATCCAGAGAAAAGTGTTAACATATTCATTTTATGGATGGGAAGGTGCCGAAAAGGAGGAAATGATTAAGTTCAGTTCTGTTCCTTAGAGGATCCTAGAGAATTGTCAGGCATGAAACACCAGGTTCACACGTGAAGGTTCAATTAAGCTAATTTATCACCTAAAAGCCTATGAATGAGAAACTTTTCAACTAATGGTTAGCATCTGTTTAGAGATAGATAAAGGTCAATGTCTACGAAGATTCTCAGTCATCCAGGTTGTCCCAAAGGTGCTTTTTCAAGAGGCAACTGGACTTTCTGGTTTTTCTTTGAAGATGTTTTGCTTCTCATCCAAGAAATTTCCTCAGCTGAAGAAGCTTCTTGGAGAAGCGAAATGTCTTCAAAGAAAAAACAGAAAGTGCAGTTGCCTCTTGAAAAATCACCTTTGGGATAAGGGTCAACGGTACTCAAGGGGGTTGGATTTAGTTCCCTTGTGGCTACGTAGGGATTCTAGGCTGGTCTCTGTTTTCACTTCACCCCCAGGTTCTGCCATTCCTTCTCCTACAAGATCATAGCCTATTCTTGGCCTGTAGCTCTGAGGGAGGTGGGAGAAGCTTATCTTCAGAATGCTGTTTGACTCAGCAAACACTTGACAGCAGATCTCAGGTAAGACCAAAAAAATATCTCCTGTGTTTATCAAAGGATGTTGTCTAGCAGTGATTTGACATTGCCGAAATGCTTCTATTATTTAACCTACAGTTTCTTCAACCTTAACTGCCCTTCTTTCTACCAAAGAGGAGCTTTTTTCCCCCTTCTGAAATGTACCGTGTTACCAATATGATTCATTCCTCACAAATCTCAGCAGTACTTCTGCAGCTCCTGGCGGCATTTGGCTTCCCTTGAGAGGAATTTCTTTGCATATTTTCTGTCTTCCAGCTTCTATGCTCAGGTTTAGCATTTTACTTCTATTTGAAATCAGGGCAGATATAAAGCATTAACAATCTCTCTCCTCTCTACTTCCATCCTCCCCAATAAAATTATATCATCAACTCCATGAAGTTCCTTTTTAAAGTAGATCTTCCTTCACTCCTCTCTTCCCTCACTCCTCCACTTAGAAAGGTTTTTGAATGTAGATTCACTACCAGATCCTCTGGAAACTGTCATACACTGAGGCATTCATTTGCATTGCTTACTGTAGCTCTTTCCTTTCCTCCATTTCTCAGTCCCCTCTGTGGGTTTTCTTTTGGCCGCCTTTATGCAAATCTAGACAAATATTTGTAGAAAAATTGTGGATTGAGGCTTGGAAAGAAGGAATTTTAGCATGTGGTATTGTTTTTGTAGAAGGGGAGATAAAAGTATCCTTGGCTATACAGTCTGTAGATTATATGGGGTTCATTTGACATTCAAACAATGACTTAATAAATATGGCAATTTAAATTTCATGCTCCGTTGTCAGAGACAGATGCTAGCAGGTCATAATATCTGTCTTCTAAATGTTGATTTAGATTCAAGCACCTCTGGGGAGGATTTCTCTTACATATACAAAGGCCAATTACCACGCCATGTCATTTCCCTCAACAATTATTTATATCAATGGATGTTGAAACATTTTGCCTTAAAGAGCATCTTTCCTCATCTCCTTCTTTATCTTGGTGTGTCAATTTGTCTGTCTAGTATGGTTACTTACAAACCTCTCTTTACCATAGAATGTAACGGGATGCATTCAAGGGTGCGTATTGAGAGTCAGCAAGGATACCTTTGATGTTGTTTAGTCTCACCAATGCCCAAAATGAACTAGATTGTGCATTGGAATGTACTGAATGCACCCTATTTTCAACACATTTCAGATAACATCAATATCTGTAGGTGCTTTAGCTTTCTGGAAATATTTCTGACATTATTAACCGACGAAGAAACCCTAGATAAACTTGCAAATAAGCCTAAGGTTATTTTATATTATATCCAGACTATGGACATGCAGTTTAAATCACAGGGAAGCCAAGACAAGCCATCTTATTCAACATCAATATTTTTGTCATCTCCCTTTTCTGTCTCAGTCTGATTCTTCTCCAGTAGTGACAAGTAATTGCTTAGTACAAGTGGATCCTCATAAATATTGATTGTGAAATCTCCTGTAAATGTTCAATGAAACTAGTAAGAGAACATTACAACAAACATGTTTACCAAAGAATCTTTAAAGGCAGAAAGGGGTGGGGTGGGAGGAATCTAATTTCAGAAGGAAGTCACACGTGTCAATTCTTTTCTTCAGTCGGCTAAATAACAGCAAGGCTGTTTTCTAACTAAACAGTCTCATTAACATAAGCATAACTACAGGGTAAATATTCAATCTCATTTCAATGAATTCATGGAAAAGGAAGGAATATTCTTTTAATATGCACAAGTCATGCAGACAATGATATGAAGTTAATTCTTTTCATCGTATTATCACTGTATTGCATTAACTTAAAAGAAATAATAATGCAATGCATAAAATGTTTGCGTATTAGTGGAAACTTTCATTGTACCCTATTAGCACCATATCATATTAGTATTGCATTAGGCGATTATGCTTCAGCACTAAAAATGATGAAATCCCCACTGTGAAAACCGATATTGAATTCTTGTAACGTTTCAAGACCATTTTTAGCTCTACATATAAATAATTCATGGGAACAGATCTAATGAATTGAAGGGGAAAAAAACCCATCCCTTGACACTGTAGGAATATTTATGAATGTAAAGTCATGAAAAAGATATTTAAAAAAATATGGAGATCAAAATATCTAGAGTATTGCCACAGTCTGCTCACACAGCTTGAACAGAACCCAGAGGCAGGCATTCTTATTTTCATGTTAATTCTAAAAATAAAATAGATTGCAAATTCATTCATTTTTGGCTGTCATTGTGTCTATCATATCAGGGCTGTAAAAATAACAAGGACAATTAGATGGCAGCAAAGAGATAAAGAAAACTAACTCTTTGTTGCCCTCTAGGGGCTGGTTGAATTTTCATAGGCCAGGAGGGATATCTTACCTGAAAATTCATAGGATCATCATTGGTATCAAGTGTTATTTAGCTAACAGCATGCCATAATACTGAAAACGATTGTCCAGAAATGTTTGTTTTTGAAATGAATCTGTATTCCTTTAGTTTTCACAATTAACAATTTTGTCTAGAACTATTTAGAAGTAACTTTTATTGAGTTAAAAAAACCTCATTCCATGGTAAATCTGTATAAGATCCTGAGTGTGAAAATATTTCAACAAAAGGAGCACATATGCAATGGACTTATTTCTTACATGCTGTTAAATATAAGAATAAAAGTATTCAGCAGCTGATAAGGGTCAGCAGAAATGATTTCCTGAAAGGGCTGAAAATGGTGAAGTAAGAACCATTGATAAATCAGTTGAAACAGAATTGTTGTGTAAACATACAACAGACTCAGCTGTCTCACAGGAACTTCAAGTGATTGGCAAAATATCCATTAACTCAGTATGGTATATATTCTGCATATCTAGGACTTATTTCTGGTCAGCAGTAAAACAACTTATCAAGTTATGTTGACTCAGTGAAGCTACTATTATTACTGAATAGAGAAGTTAGTTTCTGGGGAGCCAAAATTTATTTCCATGTCTGAAATGAAATAAATGTCCTCATCCATACCTTAATATATTCTCACCATTATCTCACATATATGTTTGCCAAATAATACTGGCAAAGCAAGAGACTTTTTGTTTGTTTGGGGGAGAGTCAGATTCCAGTGTCCTAGAATCTTTGAAAATCAGACTTTTAAAATGACGTAGAAGGAATGCTTTGGAACTTGCAGAAACACAGATCAGTGCTTATCTGCAACTTATTCAATCATTCAGAATAGAGCTGTAAAGGACCTTGGAGGTTTTCTAGTCTAACCCTCTGCTCAAGCAGGAGACCCTATACCCAGTGGTGGGATTCAATTTTTTTAACAACCGGTTCTGTGGGCATGGCTTAGTTGGGGGTGTGGCTTGGTGGTCATGTGACTGGGTGGGCGTGGCTAGCTGGTCATGTGACTGGGTGGGCGTGGCTATGTGCATAGGGACTACTCAGAGGGCTGAAAAAAGTCATTTCTGACTGGTCCTCGCACTTATGACCATCCTCACATTTATGCCCGTTGCGGCATTCTTAACAACCGTGTCAGTCATTTCACCACTACTTCTCTTCACCACAGTGACAAGATAGGGCGCAAAACGTAAAATGTGAGGACAGTCGTAAGTTCAAGGACTGGTCAAAAGTGCGAGGAACGGTCAAAAATAACTTTTAATTACAAAAAAAAACCACCGAACCGTTGTTAAATTGCTGGCTTGCCCGCCCCTCGCCCACCACTATTTATTGGCAGTAAATAGTGGTGCGAAGGGGTGGGGCAAGGGGCGGGGTGAGCCAGCAATTTAACAAACGGTTCGGCCGAACCGCCTAGAACCAGCAGAATCCCACCACTGCCTATACCACTTCTGACAAGTGACTGTCCAGTCTCTTCTTAAAAACCTCCAGTGATGAAGCACCCACAAATTCTGAAGGCAGGAAGTTCCACTGTTTATTGTCCTCACTGATAGAAAGTTTATTCTTGATTCCCAGTTGCTTCTCTCCTTGATTAGTTTCCATCTGTTGTTTCTTGTCCTGCCCTCTGATGCTTTGGAAAATAAATTGACCTCCTCCTCTTTGTAGCAACCTCTCAAATACTGGAATACTGCTATCATGTCACCCTAGTCCTTCTTTTCTCTAGGGGTCATTCCATGTCAAGTGGTTTGGGGCAGGGGTGAAATCTAAATTTTTTTGCTACTGGTTCTGTGGGCGTGGCTTAATTAGTGGGTGGGGCTTGGTGGTAAGGTGACTGGGTGGGCGTGGCCAAGTCAGTGTCACTTCTTTGCCCTTTTTTAACCTACAAAACACAACACAACACAACTGGCTCACTCACAATGCAAAAGCAGCTGTGCTAGACTCAAAATGGCCCCGCAACAAGCAGGAACCTCACACAGCCACAAAAAGCCCAAAAAACCAACTTTCACACTTTACACACACACAACACAACTGGCTCACCCACAATGTAAAAGCAGCTGTGCTAGACCCAAAATGGCCCCTGCAACAAGCAGGAACCTCACACAGCCACAAAAAGCCCAAAAAGCAGCTTTCACACTATACACACACAAAATTCCACATACAGCTTTGTGAGATTTTGTGTGTTTGTGTAGTTAGAGTGAAACACTACAGAAACACACTAAATCTCAGAAAGCTGCACAAATATTATTTTATTTTGATTTATTTTTATTTTTATATAAAAGCAGCTAAATTTAAAACTTCCTAAACTTTAAATGGCTAGGTCTAAAAAAAGAACAACTAAAAAAAACCAATTAACTATTTTTTTAAAGCTCCCAAAGGGGGAAAAAACTTACCCAATAGAACAGGGGTCTCCAACCTTGGCAACTTTAAGACTTGTGGACTTCAAGTCCCAGAATTCCTCAGCCAGCTTTGCTGGGAGTTGAAGCCCACAAATCTAGGCAGGAAGGCAGGCAGGCAGAAAGAGCTGCTCACCGATGAGCTTGATTGCAGGCAGGGAGATTCAGTTGCTTGCTGATGCATGAATTGCGATCATCATGCGATCAGCAGCTAAGGTAAGCAAGCTGGAAGCTGGGAGGTGGGGGAGAAAAAAAGAAACTGTTTTTCTTTTACATGGCTCTGGCAATCCAAGCTGAGTTGCCTGACTAGCAGGCAACTCAGCTGGGATGTCAGAGCTTGGCTGGTCAGAGCCATTTAAAAGGAAAAAAAGGCTATGATGATCGCGGGGCATAGCTGGGCATGGGGGGTGGGGGCAGGGATTTTTGCTACCGGTTCTCTGAACTGCCTGCCGCCATCGCTACCTACTCGCCCGAGCTGGTCCGAACCGGTTTGGGACTCCCAGGTCGACCATCATGGATTTTGATGAAATTTGGTGTGAACATGCACACACATCCCCAATGAACATTGGTAAAGTGTTATGTTGCTGATGCAATACTTGAGGAGATATAGTCCAGGGGTGAAATGCTCCCGGTTCGGACCGGATCACCCGATCCAGTAGCGATGGAGGCGGGTGGTTCGGAGAACCAGTAGCAAAAATCCCTCCCCCCGCCATTGCCCAGCTGAGCCATGCAATCATCAGAGGCTTTTTTTTAATTTTTAAAAGCATTTTTTTCTACAACCTCTTTGGCCAAAAAAATGCTTTTAAAAGTAAAAAAAAAAGAGCCTCTGATGATCACGCGGCTCAGCTGGGATCGTCAGAGGCTTTAAAAAAAAAAGAAAGAAAGCCTCTGCCGATCAGGTAAGTCAGCTGAGATCATCAGAGGCTTTAAAAGCATTTTTTTTACAACCTCTTCAGCTGAAGAGGTTGTAGAAAAAATGGTTTTAAAAGTAAAAAAAAGAAAAGTTGGCCACACCCACTCAGTCATATTACCCACCACCACCAAGCCACGCCCACAGAACCGGTAGTAACAAATTTTACATTTCACCACTGATATAATCATTTGTATGACCCCATACCGCAGCCTTCAACAGTATGACTCTGAGATTTCAGCAACTCAGAATTACAGATGCAGCATTCCAGGTGTCACCTCACGAAGGCTTTATAAAGCAGTACTAATACTTCATGTGATTTTGAATCTATGCCTTTGTTTATACAACCAAGGATTGTATTCGCTTTTGAAGTGGTTCGGGAATAACGAGAGGCACAACCAAGCAAGTGACAACAGCTCTTTAATATACAGTGAGACTTCAGCAAAAACTCAGAGGCTGCAGCCCTCCTTATATACAATCCAGGAGGGACTGTCAGCCAATCAGAAACGATAGCAGGTTTGAAACTCCCGCTCAAAAAGTATCAATACATAACACCCCTCCCTTCCCAGAAAGCACTGACATTCAAAAATTTACATATGTACACACAAAATCTCGCAGGTGCCTAGGACGAGTTCTCGCTCTAGTTGACCTGCGCAGTTCAGTGTTTGGTGGGGCGTCGAGCTGGTCGGAGGGACTTTCTGTCTCTCCCGGCTCCGCCAATGGAACCTCCTGGATTTTGTCCGGGGCGTGGTTATCCCCGGCTGGGAGTGGTGACTCGCTGGGGCAGCGCTGGAACCAGGGCTTGTCAGCTAAGTATTCTCGCGAACCCGGGCTTGAGTTAGCTGTTTTGGGAAAGTTGTTATAGTTAGGCTCGGAGATGTCTAAATTAATGTTTGCTTCGCCGACTACCCTTTTTCTCAGTTGGTCTATGTGGCGCTTCCAGAGTCTGTCTACCCCTACGTCTACCGTATAAGATTTCGGGCCTGTTATGCCCACTATGGTCCCTGCAACCCATAGTGGTCCGCTGGCATAATTGCGAGCGAACACCGGGGACCCAACCTGAAACTGTCTTAGTCCGGAGGTTTCTCCCTTGAAATTTTCGTGCGAGTAGTTAGGGTGAAGCCTGTCTAGCACGCACCGAAGCTTCCTGCCCATGAGGAGCTCTGCTGGGCTTCTCCCTGTGGCTGTGCATGGTGTGGCATGCTGGACAGCTAAGAATTGGTCTATCCTGGCCTGCCAGTCCCCGTTATCTAGTCTGGATAGTGCCTCTTTGGACGTTCTTACAAAACGTTCGGCCAATCCGTTAGAAGCCGGGTGGAACGGGGCCGATAGGGCATGGCGGATACCTAGTCCGGCCAAGTAGCCCTCGAACAGGGTCGCTGTGAACTGAGGGCCGTTGTCAGATACTAAGGTATCTGGTAGGCCATGAGTGGCAAAAAGTTTGCGAAGGGCTTTAATGACTGCCTCAGCTGTGGTAGAGGGCATTAAGATTATTTCGAGCCATTTCGAAAAGGCATCGACTACGATTAAAAATGTTTGCCCATGGAAGGGGCCAGCGAAATCAATATGGATCCTCCCCCATGGCCCTTTTGGTTTCTCCCACTCTCGGATGGGCGCTACTGGGGGATCGGGGCGACACTCCTGGCAGGGTCTGCACTTCCCCACCCACTCGGAGATGACTTGGTCCATGTTGGGTCACCAAACATAACTGCGGGCTAAACTTTTCATTCTGACAATGCCCGGATGCCCTTCATGCAGCAACTCTAAAACCCTTGATCGTAGTTTTGTTGGTACTACCATCCTGTCACCCCACAACAAACAACCCCCTTGCATAAACAGTTCGTTACGTTTGTTAACATAACCTTGGTATTCCCCCCCTTCCACTTTGACCGGCCACCCCTTCAGCACCCAACCCATTACAGTGCGAATGGTTGGGTCTCTAGCCGAGGCTTTTGCCACCTCACAAGAGGAAATAGGCCCCAAAGTCAAAGTGTCCAGCAAAAGAACGGAGGCTTCTGGCGTTGGGTTGGCAAGGAGGTCAGGTAGGGGGCAGCGGCTGAGGGCATCCGCGTGGCCCAAAGTCCGTCCGGCTCGATGGACAAGGTGATACGAATAGGCCGACAGAAAAATGGCCCATCTGGTCAAACGTGGGGAAAGGGCAGCGGGGGTTAGCTTATCGCCCGCCAAAAGTCCTAGCAAGGGCCGGTGGTCAGTCACAAGTTCGAATTGCCGGCCATAGAGGTACTCGTGGAACTTTTTAACCCCCGCAATTGCAGCCAGAGCCTCTCTGTCCAACTGACTATAGTTCCGCTCTGCGCTTGACAGGGTGCGAGAGTAAAACACAATGGGCGTCTCTAGGCCGTTCGGCAGTCTATGGCCCAGGACGGCACCAACTCCTACGGGGGAGGCGTCACAAACCAATACAAGCGGTAGCGCTGCGTTGTATTGGATTAGGAAACTGTCTTCCGATAGAAGTCTCTTTACTGCCTCAAAAGCGGCTGCTTGTGGTTTCCCCCAGACCCATGGTACATTCTTCCCTAATAGTTTGTGTAGGGGATCTGCGACGGTAGCTTTGTCTTTCAGGAACATTGAGTAAAAATTGAGCAGTCCAAGGAAGGCTTGGAGCTCTGCTTTGGTCTTGGGGGCAGGTGCGCTCCTGATAGCTCTCACCTTGCTTTCGGTAGGGTGGATGCCTGTGCCGTCCACCCTGTACCCCAAGAATTCAATGGAGGGGACAGCGATCATGCATTTATTTTTCTTTAATTTTAGTCCCGCTTCCCTAAACCTAGAAAGGACGTTCCTTACTCTGTCCCCTAGCTGACGTTCGTCCTGAGCGCTGACTAGAACGTCATCGAAATAGGGCACCACTCCGGGGAGCCCTTGCAGAAGGCGCTCCATGGTGCTTTGAAATAGGCCGGGTGCGACGCTTACCCCAAACTGGAGCCTGGTGCATTTAAATGCACCCCTATGAGTTACAATCGTTTGCGCCTCTGCTGTGGCATCATCAACTGGTAATTGTTGATAGGCCTGAGCCAGGTCTAATTTGGCAAAAATTTTTCCGGGCCCCAGGGAGTGTAGTAGATGATGCACGATCGGCACCGGATAGGCGCTCGGCTGCAAAGCCTTGTTGATCATGCACTTGTAGTCGGTGCAGATCCTAATTGAGCCATCAGACTTTACTGGGGTCACTATAGGGGTTTCCCACTTTGCATGGTCAACGGGAACCAACACCCCTTGTTTAATTAATTTGTCCAGTTCCGCATCGATCTTCGGTTTCAATGCGAAAGGCACCCGTCTGGCCTTGAGTCTTATTTGGGCTACGTTGGGGTCTAAATTAAGGGAGATAGGGGTCCCCACATACTTGCCCAACGTGTCCCCGAAAACGTCCTGGAATTCGGTCAGGAGACTGTCTTTTAACGATGACTTGAGCATCTGGTGGACGCCGGTGAAGCCCATGCCGAGGGCTCGGAACCACCCCATGCCGAGAAGGCTGGGAAGCTGCTTCGTGATGATGGTCAGTGGCAGGTCTCTTTCGTAGTCTCCGTAGGTGACTCGGAACGTGCCCACGCCTTCGAGGGGGACTCGGTTCCCCTGGTAGTCTAGGATGCGCAGTCTCTGTTTGGAGAGCTGGTCCTTCCGGAACGACGGCAGGAGGGTCTTTAGGGTCGCCCATGACATTATGGAGAGAGCTGATCCGGTGTCGATCTCCATCGAGCATGGCTTGCCGTTGATTTCGACCACCGTGCTGACTTTGTCCTCGATTTCCACGCTGGCCTGGTCTATGTGAATGCTGCGGCCATCTCGAGGTTCAAATTCGCGCCATTTTTTCGCGCCGCCTTCTCTCGTTGGCTGTTTCTGGCGCGTTGATTCTGGTTGGCTGCGGCGCTCACGTGGTTGGTGTTTTCTGGGCAGAATGGCTCTACAGACTCGCGCCAAGTGCCCTTTTTTCTCGCAACGCCTGCAAATAGCCTCCCTGTATTTGCAGGACAGTCTATCATGGTGCCCTCCACAGCTGGGGCAGCTTCGCCGAGGGCTGCCTGTGTCTTTTCTCTGGTGCTCCGTTCGGAAAACATCCTCATCCGACTCGGACTCCGAGCTGGATCTGGCGTCTTCTCTGTGCACTGGAGCAGACTTAGGATTGTCTTTGCTGGTCAGCGGACGCTGCAGCGTTTCTGCGGCTTTTGTGGAGGCTTCATGAGCCCTGGCCTCGTCTAGGGCTCCAGCAAGCGTCAAATCAGGCTTGGCAAGCAGGCGCCATTGCAGCCTAATGTCCCGAACGCCACAGATAAGTTGCTCAAGCAACACATCGTCCAAGTCTCTATAGTCGCAATGGGTTGCAGCTTTTCTCAGGCTGGCCATGTATGTGCTGACCGGTTCTCCCTCTCGCTGAACGCGCTGTCTGAGTTGGTATCGTTGCACGAACTTGGAGGGCACGGGAGCATAGTGAGCCCGGAGCGTGGCCATCAGGGTGTCCCAGGAGACGGTCTGGACCGGAGTTGGCTCACACAGTGACTCTGCCATCTCGAACACGTCGGGTCCGCAGTGGCTTAGGAAGAGGGCTCTCTTCCGATTAGCGGAGAGTCCTTGCATGTTGCTGGCTTCGAGCGAGCATTCGAACCTCGTTAGGTACGAGACCCATTTTTCGCGGGTCGGATCAAAAGGCTTGGGCGGAACGTAGGCAGACATGTTCGGTATGCCTCCTGTAGTTCGCCTCGTCGCCTAGCTGAAGCTCGTGGTCTCACTGATTCGCTTCTTGTGACCTCTATCCCACCTTCGTCACCAATGAAGTGGTTCGGGAATAACGAGAGGCACAACCAAGCAAGTGACAACAGCTCTTTAATATACAGTGAGACTTCAGCAAAAACTCAGAGGCTGCAGCCCTCCTTATATACAATCCAGGAGGGACTGTCAGCCAATCAGAAACGATAGCAGGTTTGAAACTCCCGCTCAAAAAGTATCAATACATAACAGCTTTATTGGCTGCTGCCGCACACTGCTGGCTCATATTTAAGTAATCGTTCACTAGTACTCCAAGATCCCTCTTACAGTTTTTGAGCCTTATCTTATTATTGTTACACTTTGCATTAAGGCATGGCAATTAATCTCTAAATCTTCAGGAATTTGAATATACCAGATTTGCATAGAAGAATGAAGTGAAGTCACACATATACAGAAGATCTTCCTATACCAAAATGTAGAAATCACACTCTCTCTCTGTATGCTCCAGGATTTAAATTCTAGGCCTTTTCTTCACATCTTGAATCAATAGAAATTTGGCTGTTCTCTTCACAGCCTTGATAATAGAAGACACCTGCTCTATATTTATATGTCTTCTCTGGCCTAATAATTGCTGGTCCCTATGTTGCCAACATTTTCCCTCAGCCATGAGCCTTAAAAATGATAAGGCTATATTAAGAAATAATTAGAGTAGTACCATATTACTTGGCAGGTTGGTTTGTTATAATAGAGATGGGAAGTAAAGAAAGATGCACGCCTGAAGTAGAATTAATTTGAAAAGGAGAAAAATAGGAAATGCGAAAATAAATCGAGAGGCAAGACTACAAGAGATAATATTTTGCAAAACTTGGAACGTATGTGATTCATAGGATGGCTAGATTGGGAAATCCCGTTGGTATACCTACCTTCTATTAGAACAGTTTCTTAATTTTTTTTTCTTCTCTCAGGACTTCTTCCCACTTTTAAAAATAACGGAGGGCCCAAAATAGCTTTTGTCTGTATGGGTTTATTTATATTTACTGTATTAAAATTTTTTAAATGACACATTCAGTGCCACTACTGCTTGTCATGGTTGTTTGATGGGATTTTTAATATTGTATTGTATTTTGATTTCACAGATCCCTGAGAGAGTCCCAGGAACCTCTAGGGACCATCAGATCACACTTTGAAAAACACTGTAGTAGAGCTAGAAAGTATTCTGATTTACAATTACTAGGGTTTTTCCCCCTTTTTTTGCAAGCTTCTTACTTATGTGTTTTCTCTAGCACAGACGACGTTAGAAAGAACAATATTAGCTACATGTAGATAGAACATGGCTCAGCTTCATGGTAGCAGCTGGAAGACGTTTATCTATGAAATGTTGTTGACAGGCCTGAAGAACTTTTCATCGCAAACAACCTGTCAGTGCCCTTGTGTTGTGAAGCAAAATGCTTAGAATTTCATGAAACAAGAGATCATTATTTTATCAGAGCTCGCTATTCTTAATGTAGAACAGAGTACCAGAGGAAGGACTGGACTGAGTTCTCTCAGATGACTAAATAAATGGAGAGCACCTTTGGATACAGTGGCAATAGTCTAAACGCTACTAAATATAGTGGATGGACTGCATTGTGATCAGATTCACTGAGCTTTGCTCTTCTTCATTACAAGCCTGACTGCACCCTCTGAGTTTACCCTGCAGAGCAGAGAAGCCTGCAGAAAACATTTGCCCTTATACCTTCTACACAGCATGCCGGAATTCAGTAACAAACCTCCATAAAAGCTAATGGCTTTTATAGAGGCTAATGACCATGCACAACAGTGCATATTCAAGGTTAAACAGAGGTACTTTTAGAAGGAGAGGGTACCTTTCCCCCCATGTGATAATACTACTACATTCTCATTTGACCATAAAGATATATGTATTTCCAGGAGTTGAAATGTTGTTTTACTATTCAAAATGTAGTCAGATATTCTGAACAAAGATAATAAATACATTGCTAAAAATGGAGGTCCTTCAACAGTCCTTAGTCATTGGGCTTCTTGCATATTTGATAAACCTAGGCAATAATATTTAGCACTGAACCCATTTTTTTTTTAAAAAAACCTCTTCATGGCATCCCCAAGATTAAGATAGTTGTTTCAGAATCTGAAATGTTTGTTCTGAAATATGGCAGGAGAGGATGCTTTCATTAAAGACTTTGCAAATTATATGGATTTTTTTTTGTAGCAGCAAAAAAACAACAACAACAACACAAAAACAAACCACAGTCACTTTGCTATTAGCACTTAGTATTTAACATGCAATATTTCAGTGGTAAAACTGCAGGGTCTCAATGATAATAGGGCAGAATTAAAATGGAAGATGGATACTAGCAGATATATTTATCAGGAAAGGGCCCTCAATACTATCTATCTATCTATCTATCTATCTATCTATCTATCTATCTATCTATCTATCTATCTATCTATCTATCTATTAGTTTGTCAAACTTGTACAAGATAGCAGGTATAAATATGAACATGGACATGAATGAAGGAAATGAATATATGTAAATGGGGACAGTAGGACAGGGACGGTAGGCATGCTGGTGCGCTTATGCACGTCCCCTTTACGGACCTCTTAGGAATGGGGTGAGGTCCACAGTAGACAGTTTAAGGTTGAAGCTGTGAGGGTTTGAGGCGGTAACAACAGAGTCAGGTAGAGCATTCCAGGCATTGACCACTCTGTTGCTGAAGTCGTATTTTCTGCAATCGAGTTTGGAGTGGTTTACCTTGAGTTAACTTCTGCATTTACTCTCTCTATAAGTAAGTATAGGGGGTCTTGGCAAGGTAAAAGTGCTTGAAGACATTTAATATTGAACTTAACCCCAATAAACCCCAATAAGGTCTGTAAATTTTTAGCTGTATTGCTAAAGTACAGTAATATAGTAAAGCTATATTGCTAAGTACAGATTTATGATTGTCACTCCTTAATGTTCTCATTCAGGTGGGGGTAAAAAGCATCCATACACATGTTGTGTAACGTTCCAAATTATTTTTCTGCAGAGTCAGGCAAAGCACAATGACATTTATTTCAACTCTAGCACACTTTAGACCAGGCTTCCCAACATGGTTTGGAGTATAATTACCGACCTAGGTAATATATACTGTCTGAAATTATAACAGCTACAGTATAACATTTCCAAAACAAATAATCTTGGTGATAACTTGTCTAGCTCTTAAGCCTCTACAAGCTATGAAATATATTAAACCATAATTTTTTTAACTGTGGTTTGTTGATAAGACTTTACTTGGCTGGATAAACTCAAGTTAGAACCAAAGTTACAATCACTTAGTGTAATTTGTAAATACCACTATAAATTACATTCATATGGCTTGGTTAACCACCTCTTGCTGAATAAACCACAATTAGCTTACTTCACACAGCAACAGTATGATTTACAAACTATAATGATTGGGCTCGCACAATAAAGTGTAAGACAAAAAATATTAAGAATTACCTTAAAAATGGCCGTGTGTGTGTGTGTGTGTGTGTGTGTGTGTGTGTGTGTGTGTGTGTATACAGTCGAGGGCAGGGGTGCTATTCAGCAGATTCTGACAGGTTCTGGAGAACCGGTAGCAGAAATTTTGAGTAGTTCGGAGAACCAGCAAATACCACCTCTGGCTGGCCCCAAAGTGGGGTGGGAATGGGGATTTTGCAGTATCCTTCCCCTGGAGCGGGGTGGCAATGGAGATTTTGCAGTATCCTTCCCCTGGAGCGGGGTGGCAATGGAGATTTTGCAGTATCCTTCCCCTGCCACGCCCACCAAGCCATGCCCACCAAGCTACACCTACCAAACCACGCCTACAGAACCGGTAGTAAAAAAAATTGAATTCCACCACTGGTCAAGGGTCTGAAGGTGTGCTGTACTCACGTTGCATGAACTATTCAAATGTGCTTTCAGCTGTCCTGCAGACCTCTCCTCTGAAAATATGGAGACTGGGGAGACAAGGAGATAAAGCTGCAGATACATTCCCTGTTTTATACTCTGCCTCAAGCTTCCCACATTTAGGCAGATGGCTTAATGCAGTGAATGAACTCCACTATAGATTTCAAGACAGAAGAAGTGGACTGTTCCTTGTAGGAATGCTGTCACATGTTTTTACATGCAATGCCACCAAACATTTTAATTATGATTTAAGATTGTTTTTCGTATCTATCCATTTCATAGTAACACCAAGGAAGGCAATATTTTTCCTCTGGTTACAGTTTTCTCCTCTTCTTTAAAAATTCTTTCTCCATCCCCCACTGCTGCTTGCTATATGGAGGATATTATGACATCTGTTCTACCAGATGCTGTTCTGCTTCTACATAGCTTTCATATAGAATCTGGCTTTTCTAACAGACACACACATACACAGACAGAACCTCTTGCAAATGTGTATGAAAGTAAAAATTCAGCCCTCTAGTTGTTGGGAAAGTAATTTTGTATGAAGATTGAGAGGTGCAATAATCCTCATGAATTAAAGCTCTTCTCATATTTTTAGCACTTACTGCGTAGATGTGAGTTGGAATGGTTTCTGAAGACAAAGAGTGAAAAGTGTCAAATAGTTGACTTTCTTCATACCATTTTGTAGATAGTAACGGTCCTTGTTTCCTGCCTTGCCAGTTTTGCCCTCACACTGTATCTTTAGATATTTAGAGAAAAGCTCAGTAGCGCTGTCTCTTGAATTTTAATTATTAATATAGGGCCACTCTAAGGGAATTGAATGTGCCACAGCATTCTGGGAATTGCCTGCTCCACAGCATTCTACCCCACAGTAACTACAAGGGTAGCCCCATGTAGAGTGCATTGCAGTAGTCCAAACGTGATATGAATAAGACTTGAGTGACTAACCATAGAGACTACTAATCCAGGAAAGGCTGCAACTGGCACACAAGATGAAGTTGTGCAAAGGCTCTCGTATTCGCAGGTGGAGCAGGAGTCCCGAGTTCAGAAGAACCTCTGAGTTGCAGAGAGGATCTGTCTGGGGTAGTGCCACCTCATGCAGAATTAAAGATGTTAAAAGTCCCAGATCTTGAAGCCAGGGGTGAAATTCAGCTGGTTCTATCTGGTTTGGGTGAACTGGTAGCGGCAGCTATGGGAGGCTCCACCCACCTGCGCAGACGTCATGATGTTGCTTTTTGGCAACATTTTAAGCCTCTGCGCATACCCAGAAGGCTTTGTGCATGTGCAGACAATGACACATGTGAGCAGAGCAAGCACAAGTGCGGCGATCAAACATTTGCAAACCAATGGTGGGTTCCTCCCTGTTCGGTCTGGTTCGGCTGAGCCAGTAGCGGTGACGATATGATGTCACCGAACCGGTTCTCCCTCTCCCCGCCCTCCCACCCCCCCCCACCCCACCCCACGTTATTCTTATCTTTTATTTGGTCCCACCTCCAATCTATTGCTGCCTCCTGAGTCCCAGCTGATGACTAGAGGGAAAAAAACTGTTTAAACTCTTGCCGCGGGGCTTCAAAGGGCCGTCCTACAGCTAATCAGTGTTAAAAGCAAACAAATGAGTCGGGTCGTAAGTGCAAGGACTGGTCATAAGTGCAAGGACCTTCCAGAAATGACTCTGACCAGCTAGCCACGCCCACCTAGTCACATGACCTCCAAGCCACATCCACAAAATAAGCCACGCCCACAGAACCGGTAGTAAAAAAAATTTAGAACCCACCCCTGTTGCAAACCAATAGAGAAGGTAAGTGAATTTCATCCTGCTTGAAGTTCCATGTACTCAAAGCTAGTAGCTCTTGCCAGGGTTCAGCCAAAGCCTGTTGTACCTCATTGAGGCCCCCACAGCCTCCAGAGGCACCTTGAAAGGGCAGCCATGGCATAACTTGGAACATCAGGAGTAGAGATATAAACCCGAATATCATTAGCACACTGATGATACCTCAACCCATGGTGTCCGATGATCTCACCCAGTGGCTTCATTAATATTAATCTTAAAGCAGGTAGTCTTTTTTTTTCAGGCTTGAGAAAAAAATGGATGTTTTAATGAGTAGCAAAGATGTGGTGTGGTTCCAAAATCCTTGCTCTGAATCAGTTTAAACCAAAATCCCAAAGGTTTAAATATTACTTTTAGGCAAGTAAATTTCCGTTTTGAGTAGTTTGATGGGACTTTAACTTTTTAAAATATTTCTTGTTCACGTTTTGTCCTGTACTCTGATACAATAGTGTTCACAAGAAGAATGTCCTACTGGTTTAAAAAAACAAATCTTGTACTTTGGTAAAATAATTTAAATGCATTCATTTCTGGTATTTTTGCTAAGTGTTTGCTAATTTTATCATTAGTATGCAGTTATTTCCTGACATTTATCAGTAAATATGAACTACCCATTTCAGCCTCAGTTAGCAAGATAAACTAGGAAAGCAGTGGAAATTTGATAAAAGGAATTGCTTTACAGTTATAGTCTTACAATATAACTGTGTAGTGATTTTACTTGCTCTAAGAAAATATTTTAAAATAACCTAGTTCCTAATTAATTACAAATTCAACATGATTTATAGGAATGTATCCTACTTACTGAACAGGAACTTTGAATTGACTTTAAGTATTGCTAATAAAGCTTTCCCATTTGGCTGAAAAGTATATAAAAGCTTTTAAAGGCAATAACAATATAACGATAAAATACTCCGCAAAACTGAATTATGTTTGCTGGCACAATGTAGACAATGGAGATGCAGGCATTCAGAAGCAAAGTTCTTTATTCATCTATTTTGACAGAATTTTCTCCTTTTCCTTTTTGAAAGATTATTCTTTGCAGTTTAGATTGATGTGTACAAAATACATGTCTATTCATAATTCTTTGTCTACAACTTTCAGCTTTCAAATCTTTGCTGGAATAGAGGGGAAAGAGTGCCATTTTTATTTATTTTATTTATTTTTTTTTAAAAAAAATCTCCAAAATGTGCTGATTGGCAAGGTTCCCTGTAGTCTCCCAACTAGATAGCACAGCAGGCCTTTGGCAAACTCTGTCTGCCAAAGAGTCAGTGACAAATGAAACTTCAATACATTTTATGGAGACATGGTTTGCATCAAATCTCATTTGGCCTAATTTCAGCCTTAGGCGAACTTTTTTTTTCCAAAATAGTAAAGCTTGAGACCAGCTTGCTTCTTTTCTGAGGAAATGAAAAGCAAGCAGATGTAGCATATATATATGTGTGTGTGTGTGTGTGTGTGTGTGTGTGTGTGTGTGTGTCTTTGGTTATTCGGGTCTTCTCCCACGTAAAATTGGAAGTGTCTTGGCGAGGTTTCGACGAAGTCTCATTCGTCATCTTCAGGCTGGTGTTCTCGGCTTCGTGCTTCCAGGAGCAATGTACAAACACCCGCGAAAACCTGAGAAAACATATATATATGTATATATATATATATATATATATATATATATATATATATATATATATATATATATCAATTTTCTTACTTCTTCGTAGGGTTTACAGGTAAAACTCGAAAAATTAGAATATCGTGCAAAAGTTCATTTATTTCAGTAATGCAACTCAAAAGGTGAAACTAATATATGAGATAGACTCATTACATGCAAAGCAAGATAATTCAAGCCTTGATTTGTCATAATTGTGATGATTATGGGTTACAGCTCATGAAAACCCCAAATTCACAATCTCAGAAAATTAGAATATTACATGAAATCAATAAAACAAGGATTGTACATAGAACAATATAGGACCTCTGAAAAGTATAAGCATGCATATGTAGTCAGTACTTGGTTTGGGCCCCTTTTGTATCAATTACTGCCTCAATGCGGCGTGGCATGGATGCTATCAGCCTGTGGCACTGCTGAGGTGTTATGGAAGACCAGGATGCTTTAATAGCGGCCTTCAGCTCTTCTGCATTGTTCAGTCTCATGTCTCTCATCTTTCTCTTGGCAATGCCCCATAGATTCTCTATGGGGCTCAGGTCAGGCGAGTTTGCTGGCCAATCAAGCACAGTAATCCCATGGTCATTGAACCAGGTTTTGGTACTTTTGGCAGTGTGGGCAGGTGCCAAGTCCTGCTGGAAAATGAAGTCAGCATCCCCATAAAGCTTGTCTGAGGAAGGAAGCATGAAGTGTTCCAAAATCTCCTGGTAG
This sequence comes from Pituophis catenifer annectens, assembly GCF_029215685.1. NCBI lineage: Eukaryota > Metazoa > Chordata > Lepidosauria > Squamata > Colubridae > Pituophis > Pituophis catenifer. The sequence continues at coordinate 131,132,864 of NW_027256883.1, forward strand.
ACGGCTGCGTTGACCCTGGACTTAATGAAGCACAGTGGACCAATACCAGCAGATGACATGGCTCCGCAAATCAACACAGACTGTGGAAACTTCACACTGGACTTCAAGCATCTTGCAGTGTGTACCTCTCCATTCTTCCTCCAGACTCTGGGTCCTTGGTTTCCAAATGAGATGCAAAAGTTGCTCTCATCAGAAAAGAGGACTTTGGACCACTGAGCAACAGACCAGTTCTTTTTTTCTTTAGACCAGATAAGACGCTTCTGACGTTGTTTGTTGTTCAGGAGCAGCTTGACAAGAGGAATACGACATTTGAAGCCCATGTCCAGGATCCGTCCGTGTTTGGTGGCTCTTGATGCACTGACTCCAGCCTCAGTCCACTCCTTGTGAAAGTCCCCAAAACTTTTGAATGGCTTTTTCCTGACAATCCTCTCCAGGCTGTGGTCATCCCTGCTGCTTGTGTATCTTTTTCTTCCACACTTTTCCTTTCCACATAACTTTCTATTAATGTGCTTTGATACAGCACTTTGGGAACATCCAACTTCTTTTGCAATTACCTTTTGAGGCTTTCCCTCCTTATGGAGGGTGTCAATGATGGTTTTCTGCACAACTGTCAGGTCAGCAGTCTTTCCCATGATTGTGATTCCTACTGAACCGGACTGAAAGACCATTTAAAGGCTCTGGAACCCTATGCAGGTATTATGGCTTAATTAGCTGATTAGAGTGGGACACTTTGAGCCTAGAATATTGAACCTTTTCACAATATTCTAATTTTCTGAGATTGTGAATTTGGGGTTTTCATGAGCTGTAAGCCATAATCATCAAAAGTATGACAAATCAAGGCTTGAACTATCTCGCTTTGCATGTAATGAGTCTATCTCATATATTAGTTTCACCTTTTAAGTTGCATTACTGAAATAAATGAACTTTTGCATGATATTCTAATTTTTCGAGTTTCACCTGTATGTGTGTTTTTCTTCTAGCCGGGTTTTCCCTACGTAGCCAAGGTTTTTTTGTAGCTCCAGCTCAGTAGAATCACATCTACTCGGTTCTGGGCTTTTTTCCTTTCTAACACCTAGCAAGTTAGAGCTGATGATAAATGATAATTGACAGTTATCCAAAACAAATATAACCCCCCCAAGCACATCTTAGATCTGACCAACCACTGCCTATCCAACACATACTTCATCTATAATGGACAGAAATACAAACAAACAGAAGGAGCACCCATGGGATCACCCCTCTCACCTGTCATTGCCAACCTCTATATGGAATACTTTGAAACCCAAGCTCTAGAAAAATCCGATCACAAACCCAAACTCTGGCTCAGATATGTGGACGACACCTTCATAATCTGGCCACATGGGAAAGAAAAACTGGACAACTTCCTCACACACCTCAACAGCCTACACCCCAAAATACAGTTCACCATGGAAACAGAAGTGAACAACCAACTTCCCTTCCTGGATGTCTTAGTCTACAGAAAATCCAATGGCTCCCTAGGACACATTATATACCAGAAGAAAACACACACAAACCGCTATCTGCACGCACTCTCACACCACCACCCTGCCCAGATCAACTCTGTAGCCAAGACACTCATTTCCAGAACAAAACGCTTAGCTGACGAACAACACCTAAAAACCGAACTACACACCCTCACTAACGTACTCACATCCAATGGATTCCAAAGAAATAAGATCACCAACCTAATCCAAAAAGAAACCCCCACTAAAATCCAAGACAGAGAACAAGAAAACGGCAAGGCCCTCCTCCCATACATAAAAGGCACCACAGACAGAATAAGCAAAATCCTCCACAAACATAACATCAAGACAGCATTCTGCACAAACCGAAAAATATCCACCATCCTAAGGAACCCCAAAGACAAAATTGAGTTAGAAAATCAAGGAGTATATGAAATCCCATGCACTGCCTGCCCCACCACATACATCGGACAAACCAACAGACGAATAAGTGCACGCATAGAAGAACACAAGAACTCAGTCAGAAAAGAGGAACCAACTTCTTCCCTGGTCCAACACCTTAAAGCCACAGGACATGATATTGACTTTAAAAAGACCAGAACTATCGCCAAAACTGAACACTTTAACAACAGAATAATCAGAGAAGCCATTGAGATAGAAAAACGCCCACACAGCATGAACAAACGAGATGATACCTCCCGCCTACCAGCCATTTGGAAACCCGCCCTTATTGACAAACGAGTCCCTAACACGACGAATGACACCAGACCCACACTCACGAGTGCCACACCTGATGTCACCACCACACATCCACGCAGAAAGCAGACTCAAACCCACACTGATAATGAGCCACGACCAAGGACCAGAAGCCAGACCGCAGCTGCATCATTAGCCACTTTAAACCCCTCCAATCCATACATGAAGCAGACTGACACCCACCATGAAGAGCTCGCACGGCCACAAACACGAAGCCAAACAACAACAACGCAGCTCACCAGCTCAAATCCCCCTGCAACTCAGACTAAGCTGAGCACAACCAAGCCCCCACCCAAACAGAACACAACCCCAGCCAATCAGAGCACAGCCAAACCCCTAACCAATCAGAACACACCTCCACCCAATCAGAACACAGCCAAGTTCCCACCCAATCAGCTCACACCTCCACTAGCAGTTAAAAGGAAGAGACAGCTGCGATCTCACATTGCTCCTGGAAGCACGAAGCCGAGAACACCAGCCTGAAGATGACGAATGAGACTTCGTCGAAACGTCGCCAAGACACTTCCAATTTTACGTGGGAGAAGACCCGAATAACCAAAGACCTACATACAAACACCCGCGAAAACCTGAGAAAACAAATATATATATATATATATATATATATATATATATATATATATATATATATATATATATATATATATATATATATATATATCAGGAGGCCTTTTTTTTTTTTAAGGAAAAATGTTTAGATATAATTTTTTGATATGTAATTTTAAAGTCTTGTCCTTTGGCATCCCTACAAAGAGCAACACTGAAGGCATACTACTTTTCAATAAAGCTGAATTACTGTATTTTTCCGACTATAAGACGCACCTAAATTTACGGGAGGAAAACAAGAAAAAAATAGTTTTTAGCCTCCGCATGTCGGGTTTTCGCCCTCCCAGGCCCCCAGGAGCACTCTGCATTGCCCATTTTCACCAAAAATGGACCCGTTTTCACCAAAAGCGCACCTGTTTTTGGCCTGCAGAGTGCTTTTTGGACCAGGGAGGGCAAAAACGTGAGGCACAGAGGGTTCGGGAGGCCAAAATTGCTCGTATTTGATCAATAAGATGCACCTAAATTTTCACCCACTTTTAGGAAGGGGCGGAAAGATGTGTCTTATACTCTGAAAAATACGGTATACTACATCTGTTTGCTTCTAAGATAGGGGTGTCCAACTTTGACAACTTTAAAACTTGTGGACTTCAACTCCCAGAATTCCCTAGCAGCCATGTACAATAGGCTAAGGTGCCAGCAGCGAGCAGAAGATTGTTTGCTCATGAAGGGAGCAATGAAGACTTCAACCTAAGTCCTTCCCCAAAATCTGGATCCGTAGTGTTGGCCTTGTCTTATATTTTATCCAACAGCTATTCTCTTACCTAGTGCTCAGGCTGGGAAATACTAATACAGGTATTCCTCACTTAAGAACCGATCATTTTATGACCATTATGATGGCCACGTACCCTCAACCATCATAAATGATGGTGCCACCTTCCTATGATCACATGGCTGCATGTCGGACAGGTCAGGTTTACAACCATTGTTTTAAATGTTTGCAAATGACCACAATTCATGATATGTCTTGCCACCTTCCAGCAAAAACACCCATCTGAAATGAATGGGGTTGCTTAACTATTGTGATATTTGCTTAATAACCATCACATTTGCTTAACAATCGCAGCAAACAATTCATGACCCCTGCAAAAAAAAAAAAAAAAGTCAGAAAATTACTTCCAGCCAAATAGGAGTCTCGACTTACAACCTTGGCTTAAATCCGTCTCAATTACAGTCTCAAATTAAGTTGAGAAATACCTGTATAGCAGGTGCACTATATTAAAAACTATACAAATGGATTTTATGGGCGATGTGTGATGGCCATGTGTCTAATTACAACTTTGTCATAGAGGACGGATTACATGCATTTGCTTTAAAAAAAAAATGAGCATCTGTAACTAAACAGCTCAAGCTGACTATACATTTATTTTAGAAACCAAGAACAAAATAATGGATGCTGCAATGAATCAGCTGGGAAATATTTCTGTTCTCCTCCTGCCTCATGGATCTACATTTCTCATCACCAGCTGTCCTCTGCTTGCAAGTTTGGTTAACCTTCCCATGTTATAGCTATGGCTGATATACAGGTAGTCTTCAACTTACAACCACAACTGAGCCTAACCCTAACCCTAACCACAACTGAGCCCAGAATGTATATTGGTAAGTGCAAAATTGATTAAGTGAGTTATGTCCCATTTTGCAACTTTTCTTGCCACTTTTTGTTAACCGAATCACTGCAGTTGTTAAATTAGTAACACAGGCTGTTAAGTAAATCTGGCTTCTGTTGGTCACCACCTTTAAAGCGCTCCATAGCATAGGACCCGGGTACTTTCGAGATCAACTTCTGCCACCAATAGCCTCCCACCGGCCAGTTCACTCCCACAGAGAGGGTCTCCTCAGGGTGCCATCGGCCAAGTTATGTCGGCTGGCGACACCCAGGGGGAGGGCCTTCTCTGTGGGAGCTCCAGCCCTGTGGAATGAACTGCCCCCGGAAATACGTAAGATCTCCAACCTCTGGGTATTTTGCTGTGCACTGAAGACACTGTTGTTCCGCAAGGCCAGGCTATCAACATAATAATTTTAAATTGGGGTATTTAAAATTTCTGGGGTTTTAAATTGAGCCGAATTTATTTAATAATTTTTAATTTTTAATTGATGTTTGTCTTGTGTTTTTAAATAGGCTGTACACCGCCCTGAGTCCTTCGGGAGAAGGGCGGTATAGAAATAAAATTATACTTATACTTATACTTACTTATACTTCCCCATTGACTTTGCTTGTCAGAAGCGTGCAAAATATGATCACATGACCCCGGGACATTGCAACCGTCATAAATATGAATCCGTTGTCAAGCATCAGATGACTATGGGGAGGTTGCAATGGTCATAAGTGTGAAAAATGGTCATAAATCACTGTGCTGTTGTAACTTCGAACGGTCACTGAACAAACTGGACTACCTAGGCTTTCTTATCCATAATGTAATCCAGATAAGAATTCTGTTCCTCAATCATCCAGATAAGATTCTTTTTCTCCTCTATATCCGTGCTCTCCTTTCTGTTGCTAAATATGAATGGAAATGTTAATGTACAGAGTACTGATCTTTCTGAGCAGGGCTAGCCTGGAAATCTATAATTCATTACCATCATTAAAACAGATGGAGGAAATAACTGGAACCTTTTTAAGGGACATAACTGTCAATATGGCAAGACCCAGCCATATAGATTCTACCATAATTGTCATTGCAGATGGGGCATTAGCAAGAGTATGATTTTGTCAATTAATCTTTTGTTTTTTTTAAATTCGTAGTTTATTATAGCTTGGAAGAATCCATTTGTAATGACCTTATTTTACATGATGCTCTTCACTTTAAACAAATTTACTACCTGCTCTCTTTACCCTTTGAACATGTTTGGTTACACTTTCTCAGCGTAATGCATAACCTTATGGCATACAGTTAAAGCAACCCTCCTTAATTAGTAGTGTTTCCTTTTAGCTAAATATTGTGTTGATCGTAAGCTCCTTCTAATTGCTTCATCTAACTATCTAGGCATGGAAAAATGTTGAAGGAACTGTTTTAAGTCCATAATCCTTTGAGACGTTGTCTCCGTAATTTAACATTCTTTTTTTCCTGCTTAAATAATAACTAAAGGCATAATGTGTGGTTTATTTTTAACTACTGGTAAGGATTATAGCATATAAACCCAGTGAAGGAAGCAGTCCTGTACTAACAGCAGAGTCTCTCTTCTTTTAAAATCTGTAAATTAAATAATGTCAAAGCAGAAATGCTCCAGACCGTTTCTAACTGTCTTTACTTGCATTTTATTTTTACTTTTAAGGAAAATAGCCAAACCTAAAACCAAAAGAGCAGCCATTCAAACTATATTACTCCTAGTTTGTATACTATAAAGGAAAACTTCAGAAATACTTTCACAGGCAGAAAAGGTGGTTTGTCTTGGCAAAACTCTGCCTGAAGATCCCACTGTCACTGTTGCTTCTCTTTGACCAAAAATGGGCCCAGTGATAAGGGAAGAAACTATACATTCTCAGGGTTTTAACTTTTCTCCTTCTCCAGGAAGTGTGCCTCAAGCTATGCCGGCCCTGCAGTTGGAATAGGATTCTCTTTTCTCTATCCATTGTATCTATGGTTGTTTTTAATGCTTTAATGGGTTGAGTTTTATAGTTTGATTTGATATGTCTTTTAATTTTTGATTGGGATTCATACAGAATTTGTTGAAAGATGGAAAAGTTGGCCAGCTATGTTTTAAAAGAGAGAGAGAAAGAGAGAGAGAGAGAGAGAGAGAGAGAAAGAAAGAAAGAAAGAAAGAAAGAAAGAAAGAAAGAAAGAAAGAAAGAAAGAAAGAAAGCCCTGTGTTATATCTCCAGCAAGCAATCACATCCTGAATGCACTAGAGCATCCCAAAATTTCTCCCTCTCCACACCTCACGGTGTTAGAACTGCCCAACTTATTACAACAATCCAGCACACAATTACTTGTTTCTTTCTAACTGAATTTGGTTAGTAAATAATTTAAAACTCAAAGCATGATCAAGTTACAAATTAAGGACTTCTGCATGCCATTGTAACTTTCTCATTAAAGACAATGTAATTTAAAAATTAGTTTCTTCGGTTAGATAATGTTTCATTGCTTTATTTAAAGGATTCTTTACTAGGGTCGAAGTGATTGTTTGCGTGTATGTGCGTGTCTGAGTGAATGTTCCTGAGAGTGATCTGAGAATGATTAGTGAAACAGGTTTTACAACAGAAAGGAGACTGATTTACAAGAGATACATTGTAGAGATAGGCAAAGCCTAGTATCTATATCCTAACTATACCAGGAAAGTCTCAGTGGGACTGTGAAGAAAAGCAGAAGGAGTTGACCTCATCTTAGCAATTTATTAAAGAGCAGTCAGCATAGTAGACTAAGTGAGGATGTTGTATGTATGTAAGCATATACGTATGTACCGTATGTGTTAAATTTATATGCCGCCTATCACACTGTCAATCAAGGACACATAATCAATCTTCTCTATATACATCCTTTGCCCCTTTGTGGTCAGTTGGTCAAGAGTTTATGCCACTGGATATGTATCTCCACTGTTCCTTTAGAAAGCCACTACAATTTCCATCTACAAAGACAAAAGAGTATTTTTGTCTTCTTCTATTTGGGGAGCACTTACTAACTTACATAAACGACTTATCCATGAAGGCTCTGACCATAAATCCTGATTGCAAGGACGGATACAAGCAGTAGTTGTGTTTAAAAAAGAAGAAAGAAGAAACAGAGAAAGAAAAGATATTTTAATTTCAAGGTTCACTGGAAAAATAACATTAAAAAAAAATCAATGTTTGCCAAACAGAAGGACAAATTCATATGGGAAATAAAAATGTATTTATAAGATTCAAAGACAGTCTGATAAGTCACGTTATGTTGGAAAGAAAATATTAGCAAAGCACTTTTCAGGTTTGCCATCCAGATTTGTCGGGAAAACTCTTTATTATTCAAGGATAATACAATAGTTCCACAAAGCCTAAGAATTCCTATTGTTGCCCGATAAAGATTTACTCTGGGGGCAGGTTTCTAATGTTTGAATGAAAAAAAAATCAAATGAAATGGAAGGATTTCGTGTTGCCACACGGACAGCATCTGCTGCTACTCTGTGGATCAGTTCTCCAAGCCTTATTCGCCCTCTTCATTCTCATTTCTTTCTTTATCTTGCAGTTCAGCTAAACAAGCTTAGAAAAAATGGACTCATTTGGCTGATTCCCATGACCCAGGCACCCAAATGCCATTAGGACATTCTGTAGAGTTGGATTCCTCAGGCCGCCCTTTTTGCCATACACCGTCATCCACCTTGGACATTGAACATTTCAAAAATGACTTTTATATGATTAAGTGTGCAAGCCTGTGCATTGTAGCGCCGGCTGCCAGGTCTTCTAGCCTTACTCTGAGTGTCTCAGACACCAGCTCCATCCCTGATTGATTGCCCCATGTGGCTGGGGCATTTCAGGGACAAGATTTTTCTTCCTGCTTATGTTGTGGTCTTTGTTTTCAGATTTCCATCTTGCCTGGCTTTTTGAAGAAAGTAAGAAGGTGGTTCTTACTGTTTTTTTAAAAAAAATCTGCCCATGAGGGCTTTCATTCTTTTCCCAAGTGGTGGTTGTTATTTTTAAGTAATTTTGTTTATTCTTTTGTGTAGCATTCCACTGCAGTTCAAACATGTGCCAGATGAGGGCAGGGACAGAACTGAACAATGCAGATCAGCCATATACTGCACAATTCCAGTCAGGGTTTCATCTTCCATCCTGGTGATTCCAGAGAGTTTTAGCAAGCCAGGCCCAGCTTTCCTGATTTATTTCCACTGCTGTTCTTCCCCTTGAAACCTACTCCCCATACTCCATTTGTTCATTGAGTTGTTAACCACAGAGAGGGAACGATGAAAAACCCAACAGTTCCGATAATAAGATGAAAATATCTCTCAATGCCAGGGCTTTTACTCTACCACATCGATAACAGTTTAAAGCTTTTCCTCTTTGGACAGAGAAAATCACAGCCATTGGGGAGCCCAACCAATGAACTTTCTGGGAGATATTTTCTCTTTTATAGCATTCTCCTTCCTGTTCAGCTGCTCCTGGTAAGTTGAGCCCGTAGTAGAAAAAAAGCAAGCTTCAATCTCGCCATGAGAATTGGCAGGCAGAGACTCTTTTTTTATTTTGTTTTGGCTTGGCTATATCAGTGGATGCTAGTTAAATATTTTTAAATGTGTGTTTTATTCTTTCTGTATTTTGGCTTAGTGGAATAGTTGGCTAGGAAAGTTGGATAGGTATGGCTGAACGCTCTTATCCATTTTAGCCTCAAAACAAGCAGCGAGGAGCCATAGCAATTGGGAAGGTAATGATTCACTGACAGGCACTTGTGTGGGTAGGTTCAAATGTATGCCTTTTCTGTGGCTTGGGTGCTTAGGATGCCAAAGTACCAAGTCATCTCATTCTGACGCAGATTCTTTCACCCTAGAATAGACCTAATCCTTTATTAAGCCTAAGTGTGATTTTCAACACCTAGGGATATTCTCTGTCCGGCAGATAAAAATCTAAAATATGCACATCCCATAAGAATCATACCTCAGTAAAAGCAGTGATGTCTGTCATGTGCTTAAAAGCTGAACTAAAGCTTCTCTGTCTTTTTTTTTTTTTTTTTTACATTTTCACCAGTGACTTCGCTGCTGTCCATTGATGGCCTACAATACCTCAACAGAAGGACTTCATGCTATTTCAGAATGGATTCCAGACCTAGGTATTTGCCTGATATTGGCAAGTTCAAAAAAGTGGGTTAAAAAAAAATATATAGTTCCTGTAACAGGAACAAAGCTAGTGTTTTTCTTTGCAATGCTGGTGTGCCACTGAGTTTATTTTCCTACTTGCATGAAAACCTTACTTCTCAATCTCTCTCTCTCTTTCTCTCTCTCTTTCTTCCTTTCTCCTTTAGAGCTTCAGCATAGGTTTCTGATGCCTGGCTGCAAGCAGTGTCTTCCCTCTCCCTTACACAAACACCTGCAGTTATATGCAACTATGAGATAAAGCACCTAATTGCAGAATTGTCAACATGCTATCATTTCATCTTCACACCTTGCCAGAAGCTTTGAAACGCAAGGAAAAAAGGTGGCATGAGAGGAACATTTCCCTCATAACAATTGCTAAAATAATCAAACGCATGTACTACACAACTAAAAATGTGTTTGTATGTTATTATTTATTTCCCCTTTTGAGGAATAGGAATAGAAATTATAGTTACTCCAGAACTGGTGGTAGTTTGGGGCAGAGTCCTGATCGAATGTGATTCTTGGTGTAGTTTTCCGTTGTTCAATTCAAGAATACAAAGCTTAGGGGGGGAGGGGGATTGCCTTTTATTGGGTCATGGTTCTGGGGTCAGCAGAAAGGAGGATGATTATAGGTCAACTGTTTTGGAGGACTGAAGAATAGAAGTGAGGGTAGTATAGAAGTATTTTTATACTAATTATTCATTTCAAGGATTTCTAGCATTATTCTCCTTTGTCCAGACAGATGTCATTGTTATTCATATCTAATGAGAATGTAACATAGCATTTGCTTTTGACTGACTTTTGAATAATGTGTGTAATTAAAGCCAAGGAAGAAAAAGCAGGGTCAGAGACACAAAAAAATGACAGAAAAAGTAATAGACGTACAAAAAAGGCAAGCTGTAACACTGCTAAACAATTGAAGGAATCTAATAAAAAGAAACTTTATATTGAAAACATCTATCTGTTTATGCATTAATATGGCTCCCAAACTCAAACCAAATCTTCCCTATTTCCCTAGATTGTTTCCCGCTTTTCTTCGGGCAGACTTTAGGCATCTTTGTTGCTTCAGTTTTTGTAGATCCTCTGTAAATCCGAGATGTCATCAGAGTTCGTACTTAGGGAGAGTCCACATGGGAACAACCCACTCTAATGTCCCTGTGTCATTCTAAGAGTGAACAAGGCCTCAGCCAAATCATGTGTCAAAGCCTCAGACAAAAGCCCAAGTTCCTTCCGAAATCCAATTGGGTCTATTAGGCTCCTGGTATAGGCAGATCAAATAGACCCAGCCTCTCTGTGTTGGAAGGGTATAAAAGTAAATTATGAGGTGGGATGACTCAGTGATTAAAGATGCTGAGCTTGTCAGCTGGAAAGCTGATGGCCCAGGTTCGGGTCCAAAGCACCGCACAATGGAATGAACTCCCATTATTTGCCCCAGATCCTGCTCACCTAGCAGTTTGAAAGCCTGCAAATGTGAGTAGGTAAATAAATAGGTACCACTTTGGTGGGAAGGTAACAGCATTCCATGTGTCTTGGCATATAATCATGCTGGCCACATGACCACGAAAAATTTATTTGGACAACTCTGGTTCCCTAAGCTAAAAATCAGAGATAAGTACTTTGGACACGATTGGACAAGATAAACCTTTACCTTCACCTTTAAAGGTAAATTCTTGAGTCACCAGAGAGTGATCTGCCCATGACAAGGCACTGATGGTAATAGCCCAACTCCAGATGATGTAACCACTTTGAAAAGTAGGTCTATCATGCAACCGACACCCCATTTAGTTCCATGGTTGGAATACTGAAGCTTTTGTCATATTACCAATAATATTCTATTTAATTATTTAGTTTTCTACAGGTTCAGGTTGTAATTTGCCTTTCTTTTCCTTTTGCATTGGGTGCTGCCTTTTGTTTCTTTTATTCTCTTTTTAAACACAGGCAGAAGCCAAGATTTGGCAATGTTTATGAAGATGATAAGGGACAAAATGACTATACACATAAACATAGATTATTGACACTTTATCAGAGCTATTTCTAAGCAACAACATTGTGAATCCTTGTTACATAATAAGAGAAACATAATAAAAACAAAACAAAAAAAGGAAAAGGAAAACAGAGAGAGCTCATTTATTCATAGAGTGAACTCAATCTATATGGCTGCCCACTTACAAAACATAAAGAAAAATATATTTTAAGATTTCATTTTAAAGATTGTTATCCAGCAAAATGTTGCTGCATACGAAGGTAATCTATTATGGAAAAAGTATTATTACTATAGCTAAGACATAGTGACCAGATTTAAACAGCTTTTGTTTTGATTGTTATTTTTCAAAGCTCTTGCTGAATTAATTTTCAAGTAGAGTAATTTCTCACATATTCATATAACATTGAGCCATTGAAAGAGATATCTTATTTTTCCAGCTTTTTCCTATAACAAATCTGGCAGTTTACAACTGGACTTGAATCAATTTTTTACGTTCAATTTATGTACCCTACAAAATGTTGAAGAAGAAATCAACAGCAGGATTCCGTGAAATTTTGGAGATTTTTCTCTAGTTTCTCCAAAATGTTTAGTGAAAAGCAGTAACAAACTGAACACTATCATCGCAAATGGGAGTATGTACTAGTTCACTTACAGTCCTACCAAGGAAAAAAATTAAGATGTTGTGAAACATATGGATTCTGACTGAAATTCAGAACTGGAGAATATTCTGCTGCATATTATAGATAAACATCAGCTTAGACCATTCAGACACTGTTAAATTCACTGGTCTTTCATAAGTTGTGGAGCCTATAATAATGAAAACAAACAACACATATTTTCATGTCCATAAATTACCAGTAAATCATTTGGGTACGACATAAAATGCTGCTTAGTGAAATGTGCTATATATGTTCTATCAAGCTGCCATTTTGATATTACAACCTCTGAAAAATAATGGAAGTCCAGTTTATATAGAGATGTTAAGGGTTAACATCTCTGTACAGCATCTCATTTAAATGGTTTAATATATAACAATGTGATAACAGTCTAAACCTTCATTTTACACAGTGATGCCAACGATTATTCTCCCACTTGTCTAACCTAAAAATAGTAGGCCACCCTAAATTGTAAGTCTTTAAAGGTCTGCATGGACCAGCCATGCCAAATGAGGAAATATTGATGGGTTGGTTTCCTTGGCAACAGAATATGTCAGGTTACATTCCTTTGATTAGTGGACTTTCAAAGCTGATGTGAATGGAGGAGGAGGAGGAGGAGGAAGAGGAGGGGGAATATAATCCATCTTTGAATTCTTAGCTTCTGATCATGCCCCTACCCAAAGATAGCAAATAAAATCAATCCATGGCAGATCACCCTGACCTGTAAATGTATGGTCAGCTTTAATGGAGTTAATAGTCAACAAATTCCCATTTTGTGAAAAAAGCTCAAGTTTATGTCTAATTAATGTAATAATAATTTGAACAATCTTTTTTCACATTCAGAAGCCATCCATCTTTATCTTTAATAAGCATCATTGCATACCCATAACTCCTCATGTTCATGGACATGATATAAGTTACACTCAAATTAGCCAAACAGGGTTATACTGCAAAGCTGTCTTCAAACACTTGCCCTGAATTGAAACTGGGTGGAAGTTGGGATCATGCCTGCAACCCCACTTTTATTCTTTGCAATAAGTACATATTCATCAAGAAGATATCAAGATCTGTTTCAGTGCTTATGTGAGTATAAGGACAGTTCTTGGCACAACCAGGACTCTAAAAATGCTGTACCTTGGATTATTTGAAAAACTCTACTCGCATTCAGCCAAGGTGAGTGTAGCTTCTCTTCATACCTCCTCCTTAAGAAAGGAGAGAGCAGAGCATGCTTCATTATATGTTGTGTGTTATAACTTGCCAGCAGAGGACTGTTATCTGATGCCTACTTTCAGCAAGAAGTCAATAGAATAAAATGGGACTTATTTCCAAGCAAAGTTACGGAATGGCGATAACAAGGAACCAATGTTTCTCAGGGTAGGCAAAAGCATTATGTAAGCACTAAGTAGGTGAACCCCAATCTCAAACCCTGATGAAAAACTGGTAGTCAAATATCTATTGACTTGGAAAAGTGCGGGTGGGGGAAAGGCCTAGGATTTGATTTGAAGTGTGCTTTCTTTCTCTTTCTTCATTATCCATCTATCAGCTTTGAGTTCTGTGTTCTGCAATAGGTAGAGCTTCTGTGTATGTCTGATTTGTTTCTGCTTTTGATAAAGCAACTTATTTAGCTGTGTCATATTTGTGAGCTAGTGCTATCAGTATGGTCCAAAATGGAGTTGGCCAATATCAAGGTTGCAGTTCAATCTAGATAGTTAGTACAATCTATGAACCAGGTAATCCAACCAGTAGGGCTAAATCTGACTGAATTAATAGCAAATTAATTCAGTTAATTAAACTCCTGAGAGAGGGATTCAGTGTCGGGGAGGGGATGATGTACTTGGAGTCTCAAGAGAAGGAGGAAAGAGAAGCAGAAAATGGAGAAAAAGGGAGTGTAAAAGATGAAGTTGTCCAGTAGTTCACAGGCTAGATAGAACTGTTATGCAAATATTGAGTGGATGCCTCCCAATTGCAAGACTGGGTTGAGACTCCCAAATGAGGGAAGAAACAACCTAAAATTTCAACCTGAAACATGGCTGTGGTGTGTGTGTGTGTGTGTGTGTGTGTGTGTTGTGTGTGTGTATGCACTCTGATTTTTGTGTTCTACAGTAGGCAAAACTTTTGCATATATATAACTTCTTTCTTGTCTGCAATAAACTAAGTTATCTAGCTATGCCCTGTCTGTGTGTTTTCGCTGTAAGCAAGTTCTAGAGAGTTGAGATTTATTGTCATCCCTGGCATTGAATGCATACTGAGTTGTAAAACTATTATTCCTGAATTCTTGGGAATTAGCCTAATTGAAGTCAATGAATTAACATAGAAAGCATTCTCAAATGGTTATTTCAGTTATTTCATTCTATGGTACCCAAAATGTTCTACACCTATCAGTGAAAGAATTTTTACCAGAATATGTAGAGACTTAAGTAGAGGACCACATACTGATTTTAACATTTGCATTCAGATGTGATGGCATATCCTTGATTATGTAAGGAACAGACTATTCTACTCCCTGTGGGGCAAAACAAACAAAAAGCAAAACCGCCCCCTCAGTTTTTCTAGAAATGAAGATGAACTGAATTCCCATTTCACACTATGGAATCCGGATTAGGTTATATTCAGGCATGGTGTGGAGAATAAACTGAGGGTTTTTTTTTTTACTGTTCAGTTTTTTAAAGGCTGAGAAAATATGGCTGTCACCAAATAGTTTTTATTATTTGCAAAACTCATATGCTGCTTCAGTCATGGTCTCTTATGGCTAGTAAGTAGCTAGTACAATAATACTACCATCATAGGATAATAGCCAACTATGATAAAATCAGATGAGTTATCAATATCAAAAGATAAACATTTAACACAAATCTCTCAATAAAAACTTACCAGATAGCCAACATTTGATTCAAATGTCATTTATTCCCTGTAACATCTTTAGAAGAACAATATTTTAACTGTTTATATAAATATTAATAGAGAGGAAGCCACACTAATTTGTGAGGCATTTTCTGGCCCCATATAATCTATTTTCCAAAGATGGAGGCTCACAACATGCCTTCTCTGCTGGCTTAAATCAAATGCCAAGATTCTATAGGGAGCAAGTAGTCTCATGATTCTCAGGACTAAGCCATGTAGGGCTTTTTAGGTAATAACGTTGAATTTCAGTTGGAAGCAAATTAGCAGCTCCCATAATAAAACTGGCTAAAAGGGCTCTTACACATTAGTAATCAGATACCTGCATTTTGTGCCAACTGTAGTTTCCAAGCAGTCTTCAGATGGACAACAGATTGCAGTAATCCAATTATGGGGCAAGAAAAGTATGAATAATCATTGCTCCCAAATTCCATTTAAAAAGCATCTGTGGAAAAGAAATTGGAAGATGGTGAAGAAACACTTATCATATTTTCTTTCTCCAAGTCCTGCTGTAGATCATCTACAAGGGTGATCAGTGAGGTTTTAATTCCCTATACAGGCTGTATAAGCTGAATCTTAAAAGAGTGTGATGGCTCAGAAGATTAGAATGCTGGGCTGACAATTGACTGCCTGTATTTGAGACCTATAGCTGCTATGGAGCAGGGCGAGCTCCCATCATGCACTCCAGCTCTCTCCGACCCAGCTGTTTGAAGGCAGGTGACCGCAAGCAGATAAATAGGTACCACTTCAATAGGCTACTTCACAGGGACACAAAAGAAGCCCTTAACTGGGCATCCTCCGGGCAATGGTGATAGCAAATCCTTTCCCCACACAAGCCCTTCAATGCTTCCGACATGGAAGTATTTGTATTAGCTGAATCTTGTCTGAAAAGAGATCTAGATAATCTGTTTCATCTATAGCATTCTGTAATGATTGTCTTCCCACGACTTGGTCCATTTCTTTCCTTAAAAGGAAAGTTGTCCATGTTAGCTGGTTCAAGGGATAATCTTGGTTGAAAAAAAGTCTTAAAAGCAGTTTCATGCTTTTGAAAATCCATAAATAATTTACTTGGGTAAGAAATAAAGTGCTTCCAAATAATTAAGGCAGTAGTTATCAAGTTAAAGTAAGTGTTATATTTATTTCTTGCCAAATTCTATCCCAATGAATTTGTTAGTTAGGTTCATGTGGGGATTGGCACAAAGCCATTGAGCACTTTAGGAGGTCATAGTACCGCAAAATTTGAAATTTCCTGAATTAATATAAATTTAGAAAGCTTAATCATAGCATAAACCAGCTGTTTCCGAACATCTGAGTAGAATTTGGGGTTGAAATATTTAATTAAGATAAAAATATCAAGAACATAAACCAATTTATAGAGAGGGTTCATTTCATTATTTTTATATTATCTTATCGCAGTAAGATATGATCACCGATCCATTCATAATATAAAAAGCAAAGCCCTAAAAGATGATGGCATGAATTGGCTGTTAGTAAATAAAAATATTATTTTAAAGGGAGTGGAGAGGATTCTTCTGAAAAAGTAACTGAAATAGTAGAGTTGGCTAGAATATGCTATTCAAAGGGCACCATGCAGTAAGGAAAGGAGATCTTGTAAGCCTCTGACAAAATACAGAATGAAGTTATCAGCTTTTGATGGGTAAAGATAAAGTCAATAACTTCACTTGGGATCCACACAGCTGCATTCACCTTTGACATTCTCACTCACTCTCTTTGAATGACATGCTACTGATATCAACAGGAGTTCTTGGCTCTGATATACTTTTGTCCCAATAACCACTGTGAAAAATCTCCCTAGTTTTGTAAAGAAAAAAAATATTGGGCCTATAGTATATATTTTTTTTAAATTTCTCCATAACCCTCTTAAAAATTAATACACTGAGTTTGTTTACATTCTTTAAAACTGTGGTGAATATAGGCAAATAGATAAATTGTCATTCTTTTACCTTAGTAGCATTTTATCTCATGAAACATTTACTCTTATTAAGTTGTTACCATAAGCATCTGACAGAAGCCTCAATGACTGCAATCATGTAATGATAATATCATGGACCCAAGGGTCCTGTCTCACTACTTGTAGAAGTTCATGCTAGTCATTATAGTAATGTTATTGATGGAAGAGAATATTTGCAGCTCAGGGTTGAACTGTGCACTGATAGTTCGGTAATAAAAATTTGCAAGAAAACTACCAAGTTTGGGAGCACCAAGGACCAAACAGAGTAATGTTTATTAACATCATGTCTCAATCCCACCTACCACCAACAGTTTCATACAGAAAATGACATAGAATAAGGTGAATCATATAGGAGATAATGTACTCTATACTAAAGGAAAACTACACATTCTCGAAGACCCTATATTATTTGTTTCATATATCTAAGAGTCAAGGTGTTCATATAATTTTCAGTGGTGCTAATACTTACTTGCGGATAAATTGAGAATTTTAGGTGCCAAAATACAGCCCCAAATCAGGTTCGGTTTACCCATGAATGGGCGTATTCCCAAGTATATGGTAATTTTTTAATATATCTGTATCTTCCAAATATACTTGTGGATAAGCCTATCCACAGATAAGCCAACCCTCAATTTATTAATCAAAATACCATGAAAAATGTGGTTGGCTTATCTGTGGATAACCATTTTTCATGGTATTTTTGTTAATAATTCAAGATTTGATTTAATCTGCCAATAGGCTTATTTATAAGAATATAAGGTATTTCAGTTACCATATCTGTCCAATTTTCCCTATGCTCAAAGAATGTAAAGTGCAATATGCTAAACCTAAATTATAGCTCGCTACTATTGAACAATTTCTTTTGCAGTCTTGCTTTTGTTCTATCTCTTTCTTTGAGTATAAGGTAATCTGAGAGTTATGATTGAAAAATAATTCACAATCCCATTCCAGAAATGTTCTGAGAAAAAAAATCCTTACGCAGAAAAAAATGGGATATTGTATTTGTAATAAATTTATCACATTTTTGATGTAAATATAAAATGTAATAAATATTAATACATTATAATACACAATCTCAATGCCTTATAATAAAATTTCCTTCTGCATTTTCTTAATTTGCCATGGTTGGTTGGGAGTGATGGATACTATAGTCCCACATATTAGAAGGACTAAGATTAGGAAAAATATTAAGTTATTAAATGACTAATCTAAGGTTATCAATCAATAAAATGAGATATGTTTTGGATATAACAAGGTAAATAGGTATACACTATTACATATTTTACAAGCATAAATAAGCTTATAATAATGATACGCTTATAACAAGCCTAGTTCAAATGTTATATAAAATCAAGAATCTGTTTTGAGTTTACTTTTGAATGACTTCCTATTTGGTGAGGGAATAAACCCATGTCAGTAAAAGAAGAAAAAGTAGATATATTTGAAACATTGTTTATATATAGCTTCTGAAAAATGGTAATAAGGAATTCCTGATTTTAGTATGCAGGATTCTCCCCCACATGAAAAGTTTGATTAATGTATGCCTAATCTTTCTTTCATGCTAATAGGCTATAAATTGTTCCCTTAAAAAAAAAAAGACCAGTAATGCAAGCGGTTTTAGAGAAATCCATTTATAACATTGCATCTTCAGCAAGTAATTCTTGACCTGGAAAATTATTTTTGCTAAAAATGACTAATTTTGCCAATTTGATATTTTTGCTTTGAATGTGTTTTTACACCAGCAGGCTAATCTGTTCTAAAGCATGTGTACCAGATGGAGAACAGAAGCGTCAAATGTATAACAGTCTTGAAATCCTTCTGCAAAACATGTTTCATCATTAGATTTTGCTGAAAATCATATTAACAATCTTGTGTTTAGAACTCAGAAACAAATCTCACCAAAGGTACCTCTATGTATTCAGTAACATAAATTGACTCTTTTTCTTCCTTTTTCTTTCCTCTCAGTGCTTTTATACAGAGTTTTGCAAACGTTTTTTAGTTTGCAACCTGTATGGATTAGAACATAATTTATCTTTTGGATTTGGCACTTCAAATTTTGCAGTGTAGATCGGGTTAAAAAGGAAATGTAAATTTAACATAAAATGCAGGTAGAGATTTATACTTTGAGACAAAACATATTTATAATTAATTATGAGTACCCAAGGAGAATGAATTCGCAGATTGATGTGCAAATAGGAGAAAATAAATTTCTAAATGTATGAATACAAAATTGGCCCAGACTAATATCTACTGATTCATCTGAACTTCCCCAATAACGCCTAAGACAATATTCAGCAAAATTAAAGCAAATTACTGAATTTACTCAGAAAGAAAGAAAGAAAGAAAGAAAGAGAGAGAGAGAGAGAGAGAGAGAGAGAGAGAGAGAGAGAGAGAAAGAAAGAAAGAAAGAAAGAAAGAAAGAAAGAAAGAAAGAAAGAAAGAAAGAAAGAAAGAAAGCTTAGTCCAGGTGCTGGAGATTTTCTCTCCCCTCTCTACAACAAATATGTTCATGATACATGTATGTGTATCTCTGCATATACATACTGTTTCAGTAAACGGTAGGCCAGCGCAAAACTTTCAGTTCTTTGAATTAATAACTGTTAATTCAATGGGAAAAAATAAACACCACCCCATTTCTATAATTAGCTATTTCTATATACCTCCAGCCACAACAATCTCTTTCATGCATATAGGAACACATATTCTTTTCCATTGATAGGCAGTCCCCGTATTAAACATAAGTTTGGTTCATAACTGTGCTTAGCCAAAATTTGTATGTAAGTTGGAACTTGTACTTACTGTAGAAACAGATTGCCTATTACTAAAAATGGCAGATGGCGTTGTCCTTCCTCGAGCCAACAAACTGCTCAAGCCACGCGATGCTTTCAGGAAGCATTGAAAACTGCTGCAAACAGTTTTCATAGTTATATTAAGAACCACTTGTTCGGCAACCATTCAAAGTTACGATGGTGCTGAATGAGGATTTATGACTGATCCTCAAGGTTGGGGCCATCACAGAGTCCCTATGGTCATTTGATTGCAATTTGGGAGCTTGCCAACTGGCTCATAGTTATGACAATGGCAGACTCTCACAGTCATGTGATCAGCATTTGTGACCTTTCCTGCTCACCCACAAGCAAAGTCAACAGGGCGTTGCAAGTTGCTTCTGCTCCCAATACCTTTTCTCCTGAGGAGACTCTGGGTGACCCGGGGATCTTGGACTCTATATGCCTGTCTGGTTATACTCCATAGCATCCACCTGTGACACCTGCCTGCCCACACTCCATAGTGCCTGTCCACCCACCAGCCCCCCCACTCCATCATGCTTTCCTATGGCACCCTTTCAGTCTGCATTCCATAATACTTGCCTGTCCATTCTCCACAATGCCTGCCCACAGCACTCACTTGCCCATATTCTGTAGTGCCTGCTCATGGCACCTTCCTGGCCATATTCCATAGTGCCTGCTTATGGTAGTGGCCCACTGGCCTCCACTTTGTACTGCCCACATGACCATATTCCATAGTACCTGCCAATGGCATGTGTCCATCTGCATTCCATAGCAACTGCATCTGTCTGCCCCAGTCTATAACATCCGCCCCTGGCACCTGCCTGCCTGCCTGCCTGCCCCTACTGCATAGCTTCTGCCTGTGGCATCTACCCTGCCACACTTGTCTAGGTCCTCACTCAACAACTGTGCAGTCCTTGCCTAATGACCACAAGCAAAACTGCCAGGACTGTCATCACTAAGCAGTGTGGTCACATGATGTTTTGCTTTATTTAGCAATAAGCATTCCAGTCCCAATGCATATCATAACTCAAGGTCTATATGTACATAGAAATGCAAATAACTGAATCACAACGCAGCTTGGGGGGGTTCATTTGGGATAATTTGGATAAATGTGAGTTAATCGGGAAACTTCCTTAATCCATTCCTCACCCATCGTCTTCTGCAATATCCACCTACATTTAAGCTTAAAACATAGTTAATTGCATTTTAAATTCTCCTGGTGAGTGGAGAAAAAATTAAAAGGCAGGTCCATAGTTTCTGTTGGGCTCATTGCCAGTATGGGCCACTCACTGCTTCCTGAGTGCAGGAATGGGTGATGCTGTCACCTTCCCATTTCCATTCCACTGTAAATGAATCCCATACCATGTTTTCCAGCTTCTATTCACAATTGCTCCTTTCCAATCCAAAATGAAAGTGGTTGGTTTCCAGCACTTTGTTCCACTCTAGTTGCAGCCCCAGCTTCAATTGGCTATTATGCCCAGATCATCCTCTCCCTTGCAACACCTAATTGCTACCCTGGTCAATATTTGGGAATCAACATTTGCTGTGTTTTTATAATCTTGCAGTTGATACAGTGATGGCCCATTAAGTCAATGAATCACCATCAACTCTAGTAAACTTGTGCTCCATTCAGACATTTCTTCTCCCAGTGGGGAAATATCCAGGATAGGTGAGGCATATTCTCCTTGCTTTCCCATTCCTTGCTGAAAATATTGCAAAATATTCCGTTTTAAAAAATATTTAAATTGCAATATATTGCAACTTGGTTTCTCTGAAGCTGAACTATCAGTTCTTTCTAAAAGTTTCTACGGTCCTATGGAGGGATTAGGAGTAAATGAACAACTTGTTCCCTATTGCATTGATTATTGTATCATCAGAGCAACATTGGACCAATAAAGTGGGGGAAAGAAAATAGAAAGGGCCTGTACCAGGGCAAGACTTTATAGCAATCATAGATCAGCTTATACAGAATGAAATAATATTTTTTTTTAAAAAAAGTAAACTTAGCACCTAACAGTGTCAATAACCATTATTGGTCATTTGTGGGCAAAATCACAATGTAACAAAATAAGAGAGACAATGGCTTTTAGCTACCCGAACCTGACCAATAATAAGACTAGATTGCCCATAAATGTCCAGGGCTGCACATGGACTACAGTGCATTATTGTCAAATGAAATAAAATGGGAAGAAGAGGTGATGGCATCTATTTGTGCAAACTTCTGGGAAAGATCTGAACAAAGCAGAGGCACAGGGTGTAGAGAGAAGGGCACAATACCTAAAAGGAAAGGGCAGGCACTGCAAACTGCTTCACAAGGACTCAGTCAGTGACACTTGCCTTTTTTACCTAGATGGAAAGAGTGAGAAACAGAGGAATGATCTGTGGGAAGAAATATCCATCTGGTTCAGCTCCAAGCTGGGAGAAAGACACTGGAAACATGGAGGCTGATTGGAAAGATAGTTTATTGATGACGCAGAACCACATGTGATTCTGGGCAGCTGACAAAATGGAGTTGAGAGTGGGTGGGTTTTTATACCTTCTTTGGGCTTTGTATTTGAGCTTCCTGTTCCTGTGCAAGAACATGTCCTTTAATATTCTACTGGCTGTTGTCAGATTCCTCTGTGGTCATATAGCTGGCTCTATAGGCAAAAGAGGAAATGCAAATCCTAGGTGTTTGTCTGAGCTAATCTGGTCAACCTCTGGTTTATTGTTTATCTGAGCTCCCAGGTTTACTACTCTGGGGGTGGTGCAATGAAGGGGTCTGAAAGAGTGTTGGGCAATTCCTATTGTGGCTAATGGTTTTCATCTTGGGTGAGGGGCTGCTTTCTAATCCTATCATTTTGCCTTTGTTAGCTTTGCTGCAAGGAGTTTCAAAATATCCTGTCTTGAATGGATTACCAAATCTGCATTTCTAAAAGCTGGTCTCCTCAGTTTCTGCTTGGAGGTTATTAAGAAAGACTGAGTCTGCTTTCTGTCTTTAAGAGCATATTTCTCCATTTCTCCTTTAGGAAATACAATATTTGATATTCCCCAAATATTTATTTATGCTAACTTTCTACAGGCCAATGAGGTCTTACTCAGGGGTGGGATTTTACCGGTTCGAACCGGTTCTCGTGAACCGGTAGCTCCGACGATCAGTTGGGAGCGAACCGGTTCGCTCCGACGATCAGGTGCGCCTGCCTGCCTGCCCCTGTGCTTTACTGACCTATATCTTCTCAGCTGATTCGTGAGGCAGAGCGGATTGCCGCGCCTCAGCTGTGTTACTCCCCAGCAGTAACACGGAAGGTAAGTTTTTGTAAAACTGTGCACATGCGCGATCACCGAATCGGTTGTTAAAATGGCAGGATCCCACCACTGGTCTTACTGTAGCCTTTGAATGGACTGAGCACTCAACTCCACTGCTTACCTATTGCAATCCAGACTGAAATTTCTGAAGCTGTCTTAAGAAACAGCTAGGAGAAGCATAAAAGGCAATCAGCTTCGGCTGCAGAGCAAAACTGCCCAAAGACACCTGGGCTATTTTGAAGAAAATCAAAACAACATCTTAACACTTGCTTTTTTGGGGAGGAAATGTGTCAGGGGGAGAATTATGGAACTAGTTCCTTTGGAATATTTTTTTCCTCCTTACTTTTCTTTAAATCTAATTTCAAAGACAGCAAATCTTATGTGCAAAAGGACAAACAGCAGCCACTGTTTAAAGTCCTGTTTCTTTGTTTTTAAATGTTGTTCTCTGCCACAGAGCAAAGAAAAAGATAATAAAATAGCATTCATTAGCATATTTAACAATGACAATAAATCTATAAAATCACTTGACAACTGCTAGAAATAATAGTTTAAATAATTTAGGGATAAATTAGAAGGATAACAGACATTGTGGCTTCATATGCACGCTTTCCATAATGTTACCTCGCCTATATCTAAGAACTGGTTTAAACTGCCTTGTGGGCGTTGGCAGGTTTTTTTCCTGTTTTTGTTTTTTGTAAAATCAACTTTTTCTCCCTTGTTTTATTGTTTAAATTAGTGTTGTGAATTTGCTACAGTTTCTTCAATTCTTTTGTAGGAAAAGATAAGATATCAATTTTATTTATCTATCTATATAGAATTTTTTTTCAAAAGTATATCTCACAAGTCAAAAAAACCCCAAACAAATGCAAACTGTTAGAAAAAGTAGGAAAGTATTGATGAAGATTCAGATTTTATTGTACACTTTCAGCCACAGAAATCTATGCAGAACTCAAAGGAAAACCTTGCAGATTACAATGTGAGAAAACAGAGGAAAGAAGGACAAAGGCAATCCATGATCTAGGCATATATTGGTTATTTGTAAGACCTATTTTCACTAAATCTACTGAAGAAGTCTTTTTGTAAAAAAAAATCAATTATTTCAAAGATAGTTACCGCATTTCACATTTGTGACTTTCAAAACAATTCAAACCAGAGGAAGATGTGGGCACTGAAAAAAGTGACTTACAACCAGTCTTCACACTTACAAGTGTTGCAGTGTCCCGATGGTTAGGTGATCAAAATTTGGGCACTTGGCAACTGACATGTATTTATAACAATTGTGATGCCCTGAAGTCACATGATCTTCAAAAAAGGACACAAAATCGTGCATGACTCACGTAACAACTGCCTCACTTAGAAATGGAAGTTCTGATCCCAAGTGTGGCTGTATTTTGATGCACATCAATACATGAATGTCCCCTGGGTTCATGGGTCTTACCTCTAAGGAAGGAACTGGAGTTGCATTTTGCATTGCTCTTCTTTACCACAATATGAAGATATGTTAAATTTTAGGTGCCTTTCCACACATTGAGTGAATGATCTGCACTGAGATTTTTATATTGTTTTTTTACATGATTTCACCTTAATTGATACATCTAATGTATACGTACACATGAAACATATTTTAATTTTGTAAAGTACCCAGAAACAACCTCCTTTTAATGATAATCTATAAAATATTAAATAATGAAATAGAATTGGATGCAAACATAGTCACGTTTACAGTAGCCCCAGTGAAAGGAATGAAGTTCATCTTGATTATATGGATGCACTGATTTAAATGGTTTAATCATAAGCATTACTCAGTCTGAATACGATAAATAATAGTTTGATTTTCATATGAATAGGATAGCAACTAGAAATGGAAACTTCTTTCCTCTAGGAATAAAACCAAAATGGATGCGTGAAAGGAGATCTTAAGTGATATTCATTTTCCTGAAGCTAGATATATGACCATTCAAGATAGTCTCTTGTAAAGCTAGATGGCTAGACAGCTTTTATGTGGAAATTGCCTTTTGAATTGAAGGCAGTGGTGTTTTTCTAATCCACTGGTAAGCAAGCTTGTCTGTATGCTGATCATAGTAATTGACAGCATTCAGGGGACAAAAGGAATACTGGTTCCTGAACTTCTACTGTTATTCTCCCATCATAGCTAAAGAATGCATTTATGATATGCCAATAACGCTGGTGTTTTTTCTCAATCAAGGGTATAACTATAAAGTTACACGCTGTCAAGCAGGCTAGTAAAACTTAAGCTGCAAATGTTTACTTGGAACTAAGCTCTAAAGCATATGATACAGGAAATGTGTATCCCACTGCCCATTTCGGTGGTATTATTTTCTCTGGTATAAGCATGCAGTGACTTAATCCAGACTGGGATCACTGAGGATCAGGAGACTAATGCTTCCCACTGGTTTTTTTTTTTTTTTTAATCAACCCACTTGGCAGAGACCTGGATTTTTAAAAACTTTAGTGGCACCAAAAACAAACACATAAACACACATATATTTGGGGTGTGTGGATGTGATTGTTTTCTTTAAAAGGCAAGACTGGAGGCAAATATTTTGCCTTTCCATATATATATATATATCTTTTTTCTTTTCTAGATTGGGTCAGTGTTCATAAGACAGGAAATGCAAGCAGTAATTAGGACAACAAAGAATGAAAGTCCATATGATCACATTTAGTCCTAAATTCCAGTGATTTCAGAAGGGATTGTTCCCAATAAATGTCTATTCCATGATTCCCATATTTTCAACTACATTTTAGTTATATTTTAGACTCAGGAGATATATCTGCTAAAGTACTGTACATGCATAATGAAGTTAAAGTGTTAATCTGTCCCAGAGAAATAAGAGACTGGGGCTCTAGGAAGAATACTCTACCTAATTCTGTAATCGTTGAGGAATTTATTTATTTATTTATTAGATTTTTATCTTGCCCTTATTACTTTATAAGTAACTTAATATGGTGAACATATACTATTAGCCTTTATCCTCCTATTTTCCCCACAACAACAATCTTGTCAGATGGATTGGGCTGAGAGAGTGTCTGGCCCAAAGTCACCAACTGGCTTTCATGACTCAGACAGGACTAGAATTCACAGTCTCCTGGTTTCTAGGCCAGCATCTTAACCATGACACATAGAATTCAGCAGCTGTAAAATCGGTCTCATGTTGCTAGGTGAATATAATGTAGCCTTGCTCACACTATGAATGAATAGAGTGGATTTGCAGTAATAATCAGCAGATTATTATGTCAGAATTGAACCTATGCATATACTAATCATCAGAATTACCATAAACATTTGGTGACTTCTAATAGAAACTTACAGGTATTTCTATAGACTTCTGTTCTAGGCACTGACGTCTATGCATCTTCAAGCTACCAAAGCTGAGAAACACTGGTTTATAGGATGCAATTCTATTTTGGCCATTATGCCCCATCTATTTCTACTTTACCGCCAGTATGTATTGTGTGTTCCATATATACACATACAACTAGTTCTCGACTTACAACCATTCGTTTAGTGACTGTTCAAAGTCACAGCACTGAAAAAAGTGTCTTCCAACCTGTTATCCCTCTTATGACCATCACAGTATCCCATGGTCATGTGATCAAAATTTGGGCACTTGGCAACTGGCCTGTATTTACAATGGTAGCAGCATCCCAGGGTCATGCGATTACCATTTGTGACCTTCCCAACCAGCTTTTGACATGACAAAGTCAATGAGGGAAGCCAGATTCGCTTAACAATCACACGATTCACTTAACATCTGTGGTGAAAAAAGGTCATAAAATCAAATACAATTCACTTAACAACCATCTTGCTAACCAATGGAATTCTGTGGTCCCAACTGTGGTCGTAAGTCGAGGACTATCTGTATGCCGAACACCTAAGAGAGAGAGCGCAAAAGAGTTTAAATGAAATGCTTACAAGTTCTCATTAAGAACAATACCACATTTCTTTCTTCTTCAGCATCACCAAATACTAATTATGGAGAATCATTTTTATTTTGACTAGGGAATAAAATGGACACATTCAAGGATGTCTCTTTACGCTGAGCTTTTGACTAATGGCAGCATGTTTCCATTTGCAAAGGGACTTCCTGAGTGCAAGGAAATGAGTGCTGGGAATGGCTTTATAAAGTTGATTTGTTTTGTACGGTGGACTAAAATCCCCACGGCTGCTCATCAGTGATTCATAAACGCTGACTGATAATTGGTCTGGCAATAGTATTTAGCAAGCCGTGGCATGGCTTATGTTGTGAACTGGAAAGATGACAAATAAGTGACCTTTCGTAGGCTGTTACTGGTTGCTTTCTAGTGCGGTAACTCAAGGACAGAACACATGTTCTGCATGCACAGCCCATGAGATCTCCAGAAGGCACTGAAAGATTTCTGTTTAAAAGCCTGGAGAAGTTTTGTGAGTCAGAATCAGAAATAAAAGAGTCTTGCATTCTGGCTTGAGGTAAAACTGCGGCCTGCATTTTAATGGTAAGGCTTGGCCTAGGGACTGTATGTTGGCAAAAGAAGAGATTTCTGTCAGTCTCAGAAGGAGCGCACACACGCATGCACACACACACACACACACATCCCAAATTGCCACTTAGGTATCTCTCTTATAGTGACCAGCAGTCCTAATTAAGTTCATTGTAGCTATGAATATCGCTGCCATTCTAGCCATTTCTCCTATCTGCCTAAAACGACAAGGAAACAAAGCGTGGTAAAAGAGCTTTTCATAAACCATCAAAAGTGGTATCAATTTAAACATTCTTATTTTGAAAAACGTGAGCCTATTTCATATTCTGCTCTTTTATTTTAATAAACCACCTCTGATAGTTGTCATCTGCGCTGAACCGTGATAAGCTGCTTGACATGTTAATATTCACTCACAGCCACCCATATAGGATTCTGGGAAGATGTCCAGAACAGGGCATGTTTCTTATCTGATTTTTTTTGTGGGGAATTTGAGCTATGGGATAGGCCTGAGCAGGACGGACGGGTTCAAGGGCAGCTGCTTCAGCACATGGGGTGTTTCTATCAACCCTACGAATAGGGCAATGATGGCAAAACCTATGACATGTGTGTCAAAAGTGACGTGTCATGGCATTTTGGTGACACACCAGTGTTCATCAAGATCCAACAACAACTATTCTCAAAAGCACACCCTAATCTCGCACAATGAGTTTTTTACTTTTTCTTTTGGTAATTATCCAATGCTTCTTTATATAATACATAGAATCACAAGTGATTGGAATGTATTTTTTTTAAATAAATGAATATATAAAGAATTATTTCTCTTTTGTTTGGAGACAGGGCAGTGCCATACCAGCAGTGTCAAGTTAGGCACTTTCTGAATTTTTGACACACTGAGCCCATAAGGTTCACCATGACTGAATTAGCACTTGGGTACCCTTTAGTGTCTTAAGAGAAGAATTGTGAATCCCTCAGACATACAAAACTTTTCCTCATAACAATTTGCAATAGCTCTCCATTTCTAGCTGATGACTGGCATTGGAAGGCTTGCATTTGCTGGAAGAACATAGTTGAGGGCTTACCTCATTGCTGGTTGACTCTCCCTATTTATGAGGCGGTATGTCCCAAGCATTTGGGTCAGTGTCTATTTATTCTTGCTTGTTGGTCAAGCTAGTGGACAGTTGACTTTCTCCTGGCAGAGAAATAGGCCAATATTTTTTTAATCTGCACAGATTTAAAAAAAAAAAAAAAAGCTAACTGAAGAGCATGAGGTGAATTGTTTGAATTATAAATGGTTTCCATTATTTAGGTGGAATAGCTGTTACATCTTATCACATTATGTACATTTATTACAAGCCATTATCTTAACAAGCTTTTCTTTACTGGCAAGGTACAGTCTCCCGTCATATTTGGAGGATCCTGAGCTTGAGAAACAGGCCTAATTATGCAGACCCATTTCTGACAATTCCAAAATTCAGGAAGCAGCAAAATTGCATCTTTGCTGCAGATGGTGAGGCTGCAATCATGTACATTTATATTAAAATAACACATTGAACTCAGTCTGGCTTTCTCTCAAGGAGAGACAGAAATAGAGGCAGAGAGACAGAGACAGAGACAGAGAGAGATCAGGGCATTGTTAAGAATTAAAGGCCACGCACATTGGGTGATTTATTAATTTGGAATTTAATTCTCCAACCTCATACTTTCTCAACATACTTTCTATTGTTAAAGACATTGAGTGCCCAATTAATTATTCTGCAATGAAGACTCCTTTGATATTTCTCTTCAGCCTTACTATCCTCCTTCAGTGTGCTTCTTCCATTCATATTGCCTCAAGTCACTTTGTTTCTCAGGCTTTGGCCTTTTGCTGACATTTTGTTTTTCTGCTGTTAACAACTAATTCTTTAGATCCATTCTTTGCTCCCTGTGACATCCCCTTTTATATGTTTTGCTGGAATCTACAGCATTCCTTCTAATTTTCTTCAGCTGGATCTCTACATTTTAAAGGAATTTACATCTTTAATGTTTCATTGACTTTGTTATTTAACCATGCAAATATCCTCTTGGATTTGTTCATTTTCCCACATCCTGTAAAATTCATTTTATTCAGCCTAATTATTACATTTGTAAATAACTTCAGGACTGTGAAAGGTTTTGAACTTCACGACTCTCTCCTTACACCTATTTTAACAAATATTCTTATTTTTTCAAAAATTCCTTCCTCTTATATAAAATATTTGTTTGCACTTCAATTTCTTGGTGATTTTCCACTCAAGTTTTACTAAAAAAAATTTTTTTTTTTTTTAAAAAGTGGGTTGATATAAACCATATGCCAATGAAAATAAAAATAAATGTGACAAAAGTCAAAAATAAATAAGGAAAACTGAGGGAAGTAAATTTTGCTTGTTTGTTGCATACAATAATAAAGCTGAGCTTGCTTTTTATTCATTTTTAAGCACGATAATGGGCACTTCCACACCAGTACCACTTCTGCTCCCTAGAAGCTGTTTGGAAATGACTCACAATTATCTTCATATTTGCAAACCCATAAATGATGAAGACAGAAAGTGCTCTAAATTACTGATGATGATAATAATGGCATCGCCCTCTTCTCCATACATAGGAATAAGAAAGCAATCTGGTGCTTTGAACAGGCAAGGGGAAGGAAGAAACTGCCCAAATCTTGTTGTTAATTCTGCTTGCTTACCTGAGCAGGTAAATAGGAACTGCAAAGCTGTCAAGCCAAAATCTTCCTTCTAAAACTGGCAGGAAGGCTGAAATTCAGGAATCAGGCTAGAGGAGAGAGCCTTCCTGCCCCAGCAGGGATAATGGCCCACTCCCAAATTCCATTAAGCTCCAGCAAGCTTTATGTCCTGCTTTAAGGCTGAGCAGGCAACTGGCTCAGTTTACAAGTGGTTTATTGCCAAGTAATATTGCAGTCAATTATTAAGGCAGATAGAGATTTAGCTATGCTGTGTAGATGCGCAGACCCTCTGGAGGAATATAAGGAGTGTGCCTTGCTTGATAGCCAGAAATGGCACACAGGGTTTAGTGTTCAGTCAATCTGTAGGATATAAACAGAGCACAAGTTCAGGGAAATAAGACACATTGCAAACACAGCCACAATAATCCAAGAATCAAATGCCAAAGAACTTAGTCAGATGATCTTATCTGAAAACATGAGGATCAAGAAGCAGAGCAGGAAATAAGGAACCCAGATCTGCCAAGTGGTTTCCAATAGAAAGGTCATTGGCGGTGGTTCTTCTTAAACAGCTCAGATGCAGGTATGAATCAGTTCCAGTCTTTGGCATCTTTCCTTCTTGAGCAGCTGAGCAGATCACTTTTTCTCAACTCTTAGAAACTGCTGGGGCTTGATACCTGGCCAAGATTTGATCTCTCAACACCTGACTCCTCAGGTGCACATATTCCTGCTGAGACTTGCAAGTCTGAAAGCACAATTCTCCCCCCCCCCCACACACACACTCCATTGTCTTTACTGCCCAAAAAACTAAGGAGGGCCTCTTCTGAGCCTCTTAATTTACCACTTTGCAACTGCAATCTACAGTGTCTATTATCTGACCATTTTGGGGCAGTGGTCAGAGTGCAGTACTGCAGCCTATGTCTTCTAACTGCCGGCTGCCTGAAATTTGGCAGATTGAATCTCACCAGGCTCAAGGTTGACTTAGCCTTCCATCCTTTCAAGGTGGATAAAATGAGGACCCAAATTGTTGGAGGCAATATGCTGACTCTGTAAACCGCTTAGAGAGGGCTGTAAAGCACTGTGAAGCGATATATAAATTTAAGGCAGCGGTGAAATCTGGACGGATCTATCTAGCTTGTGCAAGCCGGTAGGGCCGGCGGCGGGAGGCTCCGCCCACCCACTGGGACATCATCACGTCCCATTTTGGACCCTCTGCACATGCGCAGAAGAGGCGCACATGCTCACATTTCCAATCCGGTAAGTGCATTTTACCCCTGGTTTAAGTGCTATTGCTATTTCCTTGGAGGCACCAAATGATCCATGTCATTAATCTAAGAACCTCCTTCCATTCATGGCAGTGAGAGACCCTGTTAGTGGGTAGTTATAAGACTGGCAGGAAAAAAAAAAGAGGAAAACAAAGCAGTTATTACAGCATTATATTTCCTGACCTGTCTTGACATTTGTTGTGACTAATTCAACAGGATATAAATGCCATTCCTTACATTGCATTACTCTAGTTGCAGTGCAGGTCAGTTTAACCCAAATTGCCTCTATAAATATCTCAAGGTGAAATAAACTCAGAGTGAATCAGGACTAGCATTAAAAAGACAGGGTGAACTCTTTAGTGGTTTTCCTCTTTTATAAGGAATCATTTTAGAGCCAAGGAAAACTTTGCCAGCTTAGTTGCTTCCCCAATTCAACCAGTCCATGATGTTTATTTTCAGGAATGCCCTACTGGAAAGTTTCATTGCATTGCAGTATTTCAGCCCATAGAATAGAGCAAATGTTGGTGTGAAATACTGTTTATGGCTTCTGCCAGTACTTCAAAGTACACCAGTCAGGAGCATAAAGTCATAAAATAAAGATGTATGCTTTAATTTCCAGCAGGGATCTTGGTAGTCTATAAAATTGAAATACTCCACCATTATTGGAGTTTGCTTTACATCATTATTGTGTCCCCCAAATCCTGCCTGTGAAGTCTGAAGGCATGCTAATTTTTAAAAATGGGGCAGGGGAGTGAAAAGTGCCACTATGAAAAATGCCAAAATGATAGATGGTAGATGTTTTATTTGTCTGGAAGTAGGCTCCTGGGTAGGAAATGGCCATGTTTTTTGTAAAGGGAGTATTAGGAGTCGAAGAATTTATCTTGCCGTGCCAAAGGACAACATTTTAAGCCCTACATAGACTTCTCCATTAGAGATGATGTAAGCAGTTAAGAGGTAGATGTAACAAGAGGCAAGTTCTAGCCCACTTTTAGTCACTGAAGCCCTCTGGATGACTTTGGGCCACTCACTTTTTGTTGCCATTCAACCTACTTCACTAGGCAGTTGTTGTAGAGAAAATAGGAGGCAGGAGTTCTATGTTTGTTGCCTTGAATTCTGAATGAAATTTTTGAAAATTATGTGCATTCATTAGGTTAAGGAGAACTTTTTACTGGGGTTATAGTTCCCCCAACCTCACCATGTAATTGCTGGCCCTCATTCATAGAATCATAGGGCTCCTTGGAGGTCTTCTAGTCCAACCCCTTCAAGGCAGGAGATCTTATACTATCTCAGACAAATGGCTGTCCTCCAATCTATTCTTGAAAACTTTCAGTTGTGGAGCACCCACAGCTCCAAGAGGGAAGCAGTTCCATTGATAGTTTGTTCTCACTGTCAGGAAATTTCTGCTTAGTTCTAGGTTGGATCTCTCTAACTAGCTTCAACCCATTGCTTCTTGTCCTGCCCTCAGATACTTTGGAGAATAATTATGATAACAATGATAACAGTGCTACATAAATGTTTATCTACTCCTAATCTGTCTATACCACCAATAATGGATGGTATGTTGTTGTGGTGCAGGCTTAAGGCAGAAGTGAAATCCGGCCTGATCTATCCGGCTCACACGAACCGGTAGGGCCAGAGGCGGGAGGCTCTGTCCACCCACCGGGATGTCATTGCGTCCCGTTTTTGGCCCTCTGTGCATGCACAGAAGAGGCACGTTCTTGCTATGCTCCCACGCGCGCTCACGTTTCTGAACCGGTAGCGAAGGTAAATGCATTTCACCGCTGGCTTAAGGTCTCAATGAAGCTAAACGATATTGGAAGATCATATATATTTAAGCAGGGTCTCTCAAACAGGTGCTGAGAATTGAACCAAGAACATCTCAATTACCCATTCTGTATGCTGAAACCCAGAAAGGAAGTTTCCATACCCAATCAGCTGTCACCAAGTCAACAAGAGCTACATTTAATGCTATAATTTTGGGATATCAAGTGACATGTGGGCTATACCACTTGATTTTCTTTGCTAGGGACTACAAGACAAGGGAGTACAAAGCTTTTGGAAGCAAAAATGTGGACTCTCAGTGAAAATTAAGAAATCACGAAATGCTATTATAAGTCATATTTCTTAATGCATGAAATTTAGAAAATAAAATTTATGGAACCAAACATCACCGAACAGCAATTTATAGACCACAGATGTTTCATGTACAGAAAAAGTCTCGGCAGGCATTGAATGAATTGCAACAACAGTTAAAGAATAATGAAAACAGATTTGAAACTAAAAAAGAAAATGTGCTACAAAAGCAGTAGAAGAACAAGTTAACATAAACAACCGTTTGGAACAAGTTAACATAAACATCTATTTGGGTGCTGCCAGGGAACATACTGAACAGTTAATTCAAAATAATGAAGTAGAACTACAATTGTCTGAATACCAAAAAGTTAGAGAAAAGGGGTTAGATTGCATTAAAGAAATTGCATGACAAAGACTACCTCCTTGGAAATTACTCAGAGAAATATGTAAATGATATTTTGCATGATGTATGTATGATTGCTCAGTCAATTATGGTAAAAACAACAAAGCAGACTAATCATCTTATATACAGCCTGATAAATGTAACAACAATAGAACCGCGTTATCACTTGAAACTAATTCACCAAACCCAAAATCAGTTTTGAAAATAAATTAGGAAACATCTATATAATTTGGATTGACCACATAATTGAATTAAAAATGTTTGGAAATTTGGGGAATTAATAGAAAATTGTAACAGAAAAAGATGAAAAACAACGCTGTCTGCAAACACATAAGAGCCTGGAAAAATCAAAATGAAAAGAATAATTTTTTTCAAGGAGACTTTTTACTCTGACCACTATTTTTTTTAATGTGGTTCTGATTCCATGGATGATAATTTTGAATAAAATGTCATTTGGCAATGAATTATCCAAACAATGGACAACAGTTTCACTTTTGCTCTACATGGGTAATTTGAAACTATAGGCAGAATCATCTAGAAAAGTACAATTGCTTTTTTGATATAATTCAAATCTTTAGTGATGCATTAAAATGGAATTTGGATTAGATAAGTGTGTAGTGCTGGCAATAAAAATGAAAAAATTGAATACTTAGGTGGAATTCAACTACACTAAAATCCAAACATTAACAATGGAGCAAAGTACTGGGGAACTGTAGAAGCAAACTCTATATTGCGTGCCTAAGTGAAAAAAGCAAACCAACTGCAAATATGTAAAAGTTTTAAAATTGAAGATGACTGGCAGTAATACAGTCGAAGCCATTAATACTTGGGCTGTCCCAATAATAAGCTACACAGCAGGTATTGTTGACTGGGCACAAGCTGAACTAGATGCTTTAGATTGCAAAAGTAAAAAAAATGTATGAAAACACATCATGAAGTACACTCCATAAAATGGCAGGGAACATTTATATTTACCATGGATGGTTTGTGGACATACTTTGTTGCTAGTGAAGCAGACATTGAGGATGAAATCAGAGGACTAAATGATTACCTAAAAGCAAGGAAAGAGATGATGTTAATAAATGTCTGTAAGGAGAACATTTTGAGTGTGACAAAATCAAGGGTGGCATACAAAACTGAACAGTTATCAGCATTGAATGAAAATTGAGAAGATTAATCTCTACATGGTCAATATCTGAAAAAAAAATAAAGGCAAGGTGATTAGTAATAGAACTTGGGAATGGCTTCAGATTGAACCCATCAAGAAAGAAATGGAAGGATTACTATTAAGAGCACAAGAGGAAAAAAGCAGAAACAAATGTGATTAAAATAAAATTTAAAAACCTGAAAACGATAGCAAATGCAAAGAGAAAGTAATGACAGCTAAACATCTAATAAGCAGCTATAGCAAAATTACCAGGCAATAAGACATGATAAGGCAAAAATTATACACTGGAATTTATGTATGGATTTGATTGGTGTGATCATAATGTTAAAAAGGTGTTTCAGAATGTACATATTATACGATTTCTAAATCCGTAAGGACTGACTTCTACAATACCACACTTATTGAAGAAAAGCAAGTTTTACTTATAGACATGGCAGTGCTTCTATATATGTTGCAGAGTAGCTCAAAAGGAACTGGGGAAGATTGTAAAATATTGGGACTTAACAAATGAAATACAGAGATTGTTAACAATTATGTAATTATTAGGAGCACTAAAAGCCCTAGCAATAAAATTGACAAAACAATTTAAAAATAATTATTACCTTACAACATTTAGTTTGCTCAGAACCATGTGAAGATTATGGTGATATTTGGACAATTTTAAAGCTTTGGGATAAAACTTGAATTTACTCTAAATTACTAGCATTTGCTGAGTATTCTTCAAAAAATAATAATTATCAGAACACTGGGTGTTACATCAAAATATCTTGGATGGCACTTAGAAAATCTGCACATTTACAAAATTTCCATCTGAGAATTACAAAAGACCACACTGCTTAGATCCACACATAAACTACAGCAATACATTATAATATCCTAGGTTTTGGGGAAGAACTGGATCGCATGAAGGCCAACACCAATAAAGAACTGGCAGCTGTGACTTCACATTTTGTGAATAGATAATAATAATAATCTGGATAGTGGACATTGCAGTACTTGGAAACAGTAGAATAGAAGAGAAAGAACTGGAGAAAATTCAAAATCCAAACACCTGCAAATAGCAAAGGAGAAGGAAATATCAATACCTTCAAATAGAGATTGAGAGAATATGAAAAAAGAAAGAAATAGTGGTTGGTGCCATTGGTTCCTTACCAAAAGATCTGGAAAAGTACACAATAGAAATTGAAAGAATCTCAATTTATAAATTACATAATTTTGTGTTATTTAAGACAACGCTTTTATCTTTACCAGCCTAGATCCTTGTGAAGAATCCATTAACTAAAAGTACCAAATTCAATCATAACTATGTGAACAACATTGATAATGATGACGTGAGATGAATTATACTTCTTTAAATACCCCAACTAGTCTACATCTAATTATGTCTAATTAATTAAAACCTCAGAAGTTTTACATACTAATGCTATAAGTTTACCCACAATGTACGCTATATAGTGCATTTAATAAGAGATACTAAACATAACATTCATCAGTACAACCAATAAATGCCTTGAGTAGGGATTCCACTAGAAAGTTTTTAGTATCTCTCTAAAACTTATAATATGTATCAAGAAGTCAATGGCCCCTGAACTAAATTGTCAAACCCTTTCAGCACACAGAATCTTCCTAAACCCACCTTGAGGATGCCAAGATGAAAGTCTTCAACCTTAGGTGACTTGAAAAATGGTAAAACTCTGGACTTATTTTAGGAAGGGAAGAAAAAAAAAAGCAGAAGAGCAAAGCTGTCTACTCCAGAAAGAGTAGTAAGTACACAAGTAAGCAGACAGGCCTGCTGGGTTTCAGATGGGCCACCTTCTCTCTGCTAAGTGAAGGTTTTAACCACTCCATTGTTTCTTTATTTTAATGTTGGTAAGGGGAAGTATAGAAATTATTAGAAGTCATGCCAGAAAGAAGGATTTTTTTTTAAAAAAATGTTTATTGTGTATTCTGATCCTTCCTTGTTACTATTGTTAGTGTTTCCCCAGATGGTTGTATGGTCCACTTGTTTTTGCACTGTTCTGTGTAGTTCTCAAGGTGAATCTATCAATGGAGAATGCCATGACGGGCTTTGTATGTTAAAAGGCTGCTGCAGTGGCTGAAGGTGATTAAGGCTAAAAGGGAGTAACTGGCTTTAAACTGTTAGCCCTTTGAAGTAGTCCAGATAAGATATGGCATCAACAAATACTACCTCTACCTTTATGGTAAGGTTCTATTAACGTAATCTTGCAAATCCCCTTCTTTCCATTTATCCTTCAAAAATTAGGAAAGCTTGCTTCTGAAACGTTTCCCATGTTCCCTTTTCTTCTATGGACTGATATCACTTTTGCATGATGATTGTCTAGTCTGCAGTTCTTCCTCCTGTCTCCCAAAGTCATTCCACATGATATTATAAAGATCACCCAACCGGCTTCCTTAGCTAAAGGACTGAAACTTGGATCTTCTGCTGGCAGTCTAGAACCTTTAACATTACATTCATCAGTGGAATGACTTGCCTCCAGAAGTTGTGGGTGCTCCATCACTGGAAATTTTTAAGAAGAAATTGGACAACCATTTGTCTGAAATGGTATAGGGCTCTCTGCTTGAGTAGGGGGTAAGACTAGAAGACTTCCAAAGTCTCTTCCAACTCTGTTATTCTGTTAAATGAAATAAGCATGAGAACTAGGGGAGAAAATAGGACCCTTACAGAAGAGATTCTTGAGTGGGGAAAAACATGCAAACAGACCTACATTAAGTACAATAAGCATAAGTCCTGTGAGATAATTATTTTGCTAGGCTTTCAGGATTCTTACTTTAATTTATTACCAATAAAGATCTTTCCAGAAATGCAGGTTGTTCTTGTTTCCCAAGCTTGCCCTCTTTACAAGGCTTGGCAACTACTTTTTAAGTGGAGCTATCTCCTACCCCAGGGGTCAGCAACCTGCGGCTCTGGAGCCACATGTGGCTCTTTCACACCTCTGCTTCAGCTCCCTGTAACTCAAAATATGTGTCACAAGCGCCAATGTGCGACACCTGCCAGCACACGATTTATTGAGCTTTTCAACCCCCGGTATGCCAACCATGTATAAACCCAAGAAAAGAAATGTTTCAGAAGAAAACAGAATCTTTAATTCAACTATATATGCTAGTTTTGTGGCCTCTCAGGAAATAGTCAGGCATGGGAAGAATTTTGTGGCTCCCAATGTTTTCTTTTCTGTGGGAAGCGGGTCCAAATGGCTCTTTGAGTGTCCTACCCCCTCATTCAAGGATAAATTCACCATTGCCTGAACACAACCACACATCACCTCCTGAAAGGAAAGATATAGATAATAAAGTAGATGTAGATGTAGATAATAAAATAGATGATTGTACTTACAGCTCCGAAGGCTCTGTCCATTTTCTTAGAACCAACAGGCTCAAATTCTTCCCAGACAATTATGCCAAATCATGCCTTAGCCAATATGCATATATGTGAAAGTTTATACATCCAAATTTGTTCACAGGAAAGAAAGCCACTGGAATTTTGTTTCTGGTACAGAAATATGGAAAGGTCAGAGAATTCTCCAATGAGAGGAGCCCAAAGTCAGACTGAATAACTTGTAACTGCTGCCAAAGCATATAGGATTTTCTTCTGATGGCTAAACGCAATTATGCACTTCAGCCTAAGATGCTGGTCTCCCATGCTACCCCAGGCTCTTTCTTAAGCCATCTTCAAAACTTCCAGTCTAAATTGCAGTTGGTTGGCAACAAAGCAGGGCTGGCATTAAGTATGGAAAAGGGCCACCACAAGATCTGACTGGTAATCCCTCTGCTCCCTGCACTTCTTACCAATGTAAGGAATACTGCTGCTCTACCAGTGCCTGTCATATATATCCCTATTTAATCTGGTAGCTCTTTTCTTTTTAAATTAAATGCTTAAAACTAAAGTTATTTTCACATGGCTACTTCTTGAAAGAAGATTAAATAGAGGCCCAGAATCTAATAGTCTCTATGAAAGAAATTCAGAGAAGATGGTAAAAATGCAAGATTAGGTCACTCTCCCCCCTCCCACAACAGCTAAAGATATGGATCTTGGAGCTCAGTAAGTCATAAAGAACTGGGGGAGAGCTAATTAGAACATGTGTCACTCATGTGTTGACTAGCTCCTCCAGAGTGTCCTTGGCTACTTACTCTATTGAAGGAAAGTGACCCTCTGTGTAAAGGAAATCAGCCACTTGGTTTATTCTTAAAAGGGAAAGAAGCTGGAGTATAACTGGAAGAAAATCCAAATAATGTTTGTAAGGTTTCATTCACCTCTGAAGGAGGATATGAGATGAAGCTCATCATTTCTTCTTAAGTGTGTTGTGGATTTTCCGTTCACAAAAATCAACTGTTTTTAGAATTCTTGAATGGTAAGACTGTTTCATTGGCCCTGCAATACCTTTCCTTGTGGATTATGGTAATTCATCCCTCATCATTGGCTGCAGCTGTGTCATTCTTGCTAGAGTCTGTTCCTGGATGTGCTTCCAGATTATGTTTTATCTACCAGGAGCCCCTCACATATGTGAAGTACAGTGCATTTCTGACGGTGACGGTCCTGACAGATTTTTAAGCCCTTGTAAAATCCAGGTAGGATATAATCAATAAGATGATAATTGTTTGAGAGTTGGCAGAATGATAATGTACCAGTAATCCATGTTCTAAATCATGTAATGCCTCATTCCAAATACATCCATAACTCTACCTGTCATTCTGAGTATCTTAAAATGCAACCAGTTCAAGTGTGTATTCATCAGCTCTTCCAGTACAGGCCTACTGGTAATGCTGAGAAAAGGTCTGGAATCAAAGCCACGGATTAGAAAAGCTACTTACTATATGCTGATGATGGATGGTGAGATTTTCCTTCACCTTTTCTGCTTCTTATTAACCAGAATATAATTTCCACAAATGCAGCCGAAATCTATGATTTCATCAAATGCATGTAAAATAATCTTCCTGGATTCCTTTTTCCTGTTGTCCAAAGCTCCTCAAGACCATTATTTTATTTGACTGTGAGTGAGATTCTGATGTAAAGGAATTAATCAAATCAACATTCCCCTTTAGAGAAAGCTTTTCACATGGTTTCCTCTGAGCATCTCATATTCAGGCTTTGCACTGCATTGCTTTGTATCCTATTATTATTATTGATTAAATAAATAGATTCAGGGATTATCCAAAGTATACAACTTTTAAAGGATCAAAACATCTGCCCTTGGAAATATTTGGATTTTAGACTTTTGTTTGGAAGGTTGTCATAAACACCAACAAATGCAAAGCAGGGCTTTTAAAATGACTTTTGTTAGAGGCATATTCGTGAACTATTCATCTGTGCTAAATGCATTTTGCTTGAATTGTATGTCATGTTGCCAGAAAAGAGTTGTTTCCATGCCAACTCATTTGCAGCATGGGAAAAACAAGGGGAGGGGAGAACGGGAGGGGGATAGAATCAAAGCTACTAACATCTGGAAGATGTCAGTACTGATAGAAGCTACTTTCCATGAAAGGCAAAAGACTGCAGGAAGCTTTGCCAAATAAATGCTGTGTATAGGCTAGCATACTGTACTGTAAACTTACCGCTCAACAGTGTATTACTGTTCCATTTTTGGCAATATATTAGCCCTAATCCTTGTGCCAAAGATAGATTTGCAATGAAAGGAATATAAATACCATCCATCATTCTAATGTTCTCTCCCTCCCTCCCTCCCTCCCTCCCTCCCTCTCTCTCTCTCTCTCTCTCTCTCTCTCTCTCTCTCTCTCTCCCTCCCTCTCCCTTTCTCTCTTTCTCTCTCTCATTTTTATCTTAACATTGTTGCCACAGCCACTGTCTGTAATGCTAAGTGATCTAGTGAAAGTATTAAAATCTCTTTCCACATTATTTCTCCCTGTTATCATTTGGTCTGTTGGACCTTCTTTTGTAAAAACCCACTTTTTCAAGTTTAAAGAGCAACAGAGCTTGAAACAATAAAACTTTGTTTCAGTCCAATATATTTTCTCCTCTTCGTTCTGCTCCTTTTCTGAGAACTCTTCCTGCATTTCTTGCCTATTTTCTTTCTTTGTTTTGTCCCAAGCAAGAAAATAATTAGAGATTATGTAGCTATACCTAAATTTTATGAAATACCGAGGACTGGAGTTCTGTTACTTGTGAAGTTCACATATTTAATTTTAAGACTATTCAGGAGCTGTTGTACTCTTATGCTAATGGAAAGAAATAGAAATGATCATTTTTTGCTTCAGGGCACTAAAAGGGTTCTACTTTTCTCCACAACAGGCTCACAACTTCATTTAATTTATATTTGTACTGGCACTGTTATTGCAAGAGAAAATGTTTTATAGTAGAATTTTCTGTTTTATACAGAATTAATGAATTCTGTGGCTGCATCTTCTCTCTTATTTTCCAATTGTAGTAAATATACCCAATAAGTTGCAAATGGTTTATATAGATTTATTTTCATATCCTAAAACTTTTATAAAACTTTCATCCTGTACCCTGAGGGGAATTTTTCTAAAAAGAAATTAGATTCCTGGCATCTTGGATAGCAGAGACACAAGCAAAAAGAAATTCTCTTTTTGTTGTTTAACATACTGGTACTAATACATTCACCCATAACCAGAGGTGGATTTCAGCAGTTTCTGACCAGTTCTGGAGAACTGGTAGTGGAAATTTTGAGTAGTTCGGACAACCGGTAGTAAAAATTTGACTGGCCCCGCCCCCATCTATTCTCTTCCTCCCAAGTCCCAGCTGATCGGGAGGAAATGGGGATATTGCAGTATCCTTCCCCTGAAGTGGGGTGGAAATGGAGATTTTACAGTATCTTTCCCCTTCCACACCCACTAAGCCATGCCCACCAAACCATGTCACGCCCACCAAGCCACGCCCACAGAACCGGTAGTAAAAAAAATTGAAATCCACCACTGCCCATAACCTACTGGAAAATGAGTCTATTATTCCATCCAATAAGCATTGAACTACACCAGTGTTAGGTAGTGTTTTACTACAGTCTGTAGTAGTTTACTTACTGTAGTCAAGGACTACAGGTAGTCCTTGACTTACAGCAGTTCATTTAGTGATTGTTCAAAGTTACAATGGCTTATGACCATTTTTCACAGTTCCAACCTTTGTAGCATCCCCATGATCATGTGATCAAAATTCAATAATGATTATGTATAAGAGGTATAAGATGTGACCTGGTCAACACTCTGTTCATAAAATAAAATATGTATGTTGAAAGAAAAATTTCAATAAAACTTGTTTGAAAAAAAATTCAGATGCTTGGCAACTGGTTCATACATATTGCTGTGTCCCAAGGCCATGTGATTTCCTTTTGTGTCCTTCTGACAAGCAAAATCAATGGGGAAACCAGATTCACTTAACAACCGGATTTCTACCTTATCAACTACAGTGATTCACTTAGGAGAACTGTGGCAAAAACGGTTGTAAAATGGGGCAAAACTCACTTAACAAATGTCTCACTTAACAACATAAATTTTGGGCTCAATTGTGGTCGTAACTTAAGGACTACCTACATTTGCTCCCATTCATTAGCCCTTCAAAGTAGTCCAGACAAGAAGCACAATTTTGAATCCTAATTTATGGTAAGGTTCCATTAACAGAATCTCGCAAGAGTGAAAGTATTTCTTCCCTGCTTTCCTTTTGCCCTCTGGAAAATTAGGAAGGGTTCTTTGTGAAATGTTTCCCATGCCCCTTTTCCTTCTATGGGCTGAGATGCCTTCCCCATGATGGTTTTCTAGACTACAGCTCTTCTTCCTGTTTACCAAGGGCTTTCCCACATACCATAACAAATGGGAAGTCATGGGGCATATTAGTTAAATTCAAACGTATTTATGATGTAAGTGATAAGGCCTAATATTACCAGATTTATATTCCATATTTATTTTGTACATATATTTCCACCTTGCATTTTTCCCATAACAACAAGCCTGTGATGGGATGGGCTGAGAAAGTATAAATGGCCCAAAGTCATCCAAGCTTCTATGCTTAAAAGAGACCTAGAACTCATGGTCTTTGGTTTCTCATCCAGCATTTTAGTTGTAAACACCAAATGGGCACAGCAAGCTCTAGATTCAGAATTCCCAGCAAAGTTATGCAGAATGACTCACATGAAGGTGTAATCTCTGACAGTTCCTGGCCTAAAATAAATGGCAACATTTGAGGATTTTCATATTAATGATTTTTGCTTTCAGCCTGCTTGACACTTTGGCAATTCAACTTCAGGCCAAGCTAATCCTCTGTTGTCCTCATGGAGACTTACATATAGTTTTCTGGCAGCAGTATAGCAGTGGCTCATGATTTTCTTTTTTTCAGGATGCTTTGTTTACTTCTCAATATAATCTACAGTGCTAGGATCTCTTGCTGGTCCAGTATTAACCAAATCTGATCCTGTTTACCATTTTGAGGTCAGCTGAAGTCAGTTGTGTGCTATTGCAATAAGGCATGGTGGCACAGTGGTAAGAGTGCAGTACTGCAGGCTACTTCTGCTGACTGCCAGCTACCTGAAATTTGGCAGTTCAAATCTCACCAGGCTCAAGGTTGACTCAGCTTTCCATTCTTCCGAGGTGGGTAAAATGAGGACCCAAATTATTGGGAGCAATATGCTGACTCTGTAAACCGCTTAGAGAGGGTTGTAAAGCACTGTGAAGTAGTATATAAATCTAAGTGCTATTGCTATTGCTATCACCTAGCTGTCAGGTAATATAAC
Organism: Pituophis catenifer annectens; assembly: GCF_029215685.1. Taxonomy (NCBI): domain Eukaryota; kingdom Metazoa; phylum Chordata; class Lepidosauria; order Squamata; family Colubridae; genus Pituophis; species Pituophis catenifer. Next base: position 131,176,862 of record NW_027256883.1, read on the forward strand.
ATATGCCCATATTATTGATAATTACCATGCTGATGACTGAGCAACCTAGCATTCCAATGTTCTGAAAGGCTTCAGCAGACCATATGTGATCTAGTGACATCACCTACCCAACATGGATGAAGTCTAGTATTTGGGAAAGGTTAAGGCATATAGTTTCTACAAGCAGAAGACATTGCAAAGCAGAGGAGAGAAATTAGTACTATTATTACACCTAAACTCCTTTCTGCAATTGCTAAAGTAGTCCAAAAATTACGATCCAACAATTGGCTCCATTTGCCATGAAATATTGGAAGTACAGACAAATTTCACCCAAATAGTATTGGGGAGTTATAAATGGCACACAAATATGAGGCTTTTATTTTCTTTCTGTTTTTACAGATCATGACAAACTCTGAATGTACAGACATAATACAATCATTTGTATTTATATATAAATGCACATAGGATTAAATTTCCTGAAAATTACTGAAGACATGGTATACTTTTATTAATCTAATGAATCTCTATCTAATATCTCAGAAAAAAAATCTATCCATCCATCCATCTGCAACCATAACAAGACATAGTGACATTAAAGCCACAACACGTCATTATATTGTGCAAATGACTTGATTATAAATTGCATCATGACATATGATCAAAATATGTGAGTCAGCTGACTAATGATGTCATGATGGATGCATATTTCACTGTCCTTGCTGGAAATGCCCATCTGCTTACCTGTCCATCCGTCTTCCCTCTTTCTGGGAAAACAAAACAAAACAACAAAACAAAACTGCACTTGCAGATCTAATTCAAAAGATGTGGGAAAAACAGTTCCAAAATTATATGTTCCTTTTTTGCAATATATATATATATATATGTATTTACAGACAATAAAAATGACTATTTGTGGAATCTTGAATAACACTTGCAAGTGCCAATTTTTCATTGCATTTGGATACACACTATTAAACATTGATGCCCAAGTCAATTTTTCTATGTTATTATATTCCTTTACACTTGTGGCAAAAATGGCATTTGCTTCTGTGAACAGGTGCATTTTATGTATATCTTTTATTGTAAAAATCAGCAGTATTTGAAAAACCATGCTGCTGTTTGGAAGTATGCATGCCTTCTTCCTCTTGTCCTAGTCAAAGATGAGTGTGTGCCAAGATAAGAGTCAATATTTCATATATTAAGATCACTTATGCTTAATCTAGATTAATGCACACTGGTAGCATTGACTTTAGAAGCGATTTTGGCTTGGGCGCCCTTCCCAATGTGTGCCACATGGGAAAAATGCAGAATGAAAATTCTCTCTCATTACAATTCTAACATGCCAACACATATAAACAGAGACTAAAATAACACAAGGCTTTAACAAATTAACTGATGGATTATGTCCTTAGAAAGTGATTGACCAAATGAGATATGTCATTTTGAAGTGTGGTGTTGCCAAGAGACAACCTTATTCAATCAGCTCAATATGCTGCTGATTCTTCTCCTACAGACACTGAGTTAGAACAGGGCACCAACCCTTTCATCTGTATTTTGGGGGCTCTAATGATGAACAATGAGATTGGGGCAAACTGTGTTTCAGCCCCAAAGATCATGAGATCCACCTTCATCCTTTTATTGAATGAGGCCAGTTAATAGTTAAAAGGTAATAATACTGGGCAGTGGTGAAATCCAATTTTTTTTACTACTGGTTCTGTGCGCGTGGCTTGATGGGCATGGTGTGGCTTGGTGAGCGTGGCTTGATGGGCGTGGCAGGGGAAGGATATTGCAAAATCTCGATTCCCACCCCACTCCAGGGGAAGGATACTGCAAAATCTCCATTCCCACCCCACTCTGGGGCCAGCCAGAGGTGGTATTTGCCAGTTCTCCAAACTACTCAAAATTTCCGCTGCCGGTTCTCGAACTGCTCAAAATTTCTGCTACCGGTTCTCCAGAATCTGTCAGAACCTGCTGGATTTCACCCCTGATACTGGGTAAATCTTAATCTTGGAAAGATATTGTTTTGCATCTGACCCAAGATATGATAAAACAAGCTCTCAAAGTGCCTTAGTTCATAGTAATGTTATGTATGGGCTGACAAATAGATTCTAAATTGGGATGTTCTTGCAGTATCCCTGGACCAGGTTTCCAATTTAAGCGAAGAAGGAAATGGCACTACATTAAGGACTGGGGGAGGGCACCATTAATGATTCTGATTCAGGACCTTGGTGGTTCCATCTTTTCTGTAGAGAACCACAGATATGCAAAACATGAGTTAAGCTGGGGAAGGGAAAACATGAGTTAAGCTGGGGAAGGGAAAAGGCACTAGGAAGAAATTTAAAGTGAGGGAGGGAAATGAAAGCATGATCAGGGGTTCAAGATTCTGTACAAGAAAAAGTAAGTAAGGTAAAGGAGTGTTGTGGCCCGCCAGCAGCCTGCACGGATCATGGCTGATCCCGACGATGAGGGGGCTGGTGTGGGGTCGCACAAGCAGCCTGCGCAGCCGGCACTCGCGTCGGACAGCAAGGAGACTGAAAAGGATGTGGTGCCAGAGGCAGAGACACAGCCAGGGCCTTCAGAACCTGCAGAGGCTCCTTCAAGTGGAGAGAGCGAAGTGGAGGAGCCTCTCCTCAATGCTTGAGCACGCAGGGCTGCCAAAAGGCAGGAGTGGCTATTTAGGAGGAGGAGGTCTCCTCGAGAGTAAGGTTTGAGGATAATTGGTCACTCCCTTAGCCTATTTAAGTCGCACACAGTTAGTAATTTCTTGCTGGAAATAACGTGTAATTATTTCAGAGCATTTTGGAGAGTGAGTGTCTTATCGTATCTTGTTTTCTGGGCTGGTTGCCAACCTTTGCCGAACTTTGTTTATTCTTGGTACGTTATAACTTTGATAAGGACCGTTGGTGTGTGTCACAATCCTTGGGAATCCGGAGCTGGGGCAGAACAAGGAGTCCCTGCAGATCTGTTAGTTGTTGCCAACTGTAGGGGGCAGTGCTCACCTCTGTTTTAAGGTCATTGAGCCAGCACTGTCCAAAGACATTTCCGTGGTCATGTGGCTAGCATGACATCCAGAGTGTTATTATCTTCCCACTGAAGTGGTACCTATTTATCTACTTGCAGTTCCTTGCTTTCGAATGGATAGCTCGGTGGGAGCTGGGGCAAGAATGGGAGCTCGCCCCATCGTGTGATGCTCAGGTCTCAAACCTGGTCTGCTGGCTTTCCAGCCGACAAGCCCAGCATCTTAACTGCTGAGTCACCACACTGCCCCCTCTGTTACAAGAACCTATATCAATTAAGTACAGCTCTGACAGTTTTTGTGGAACCCATTTCCTCACCTCGCCTCCCTCACAGGGCTGACATTTTCAATTTGAATAGATAACATCCCCACCACAGAAAATCCTTGATAATCTTTCCACTACACGGGCAAGCAAAATCAAGGGTAAGACCTAGTACCACTACTTTGGTATTGTTCTTAAAATGAGATGACGTTTTAGTTTTAAAAACTAATCTTAAAACTGTATTGACTCCGAGGAATAGGAGTGCTGCTTTGATTGGGAATTTATGGATTCTGAAATGGCCTTGGTGACAGACCTCCCCAGATTTTATGTTGCACATTGTTCCATTGTTGACACTAATTAGTTATATATTATTAATAGGTTTTATGTGGTCTGGTTTATTTACTCTTTTTTAAAATTATAAATACCTCATTGGTATCCCAGTAGATCTTTAGAGTTAGAGGTGCTAAGTTTGTAATATAAAATAATGTATTATTTTATGGTTTTGTATATTTTAATCAGTTGATACCTTATTTTAAATGTGATATTATTAATATTAATATTTTATACCTGAAAATGATAATAATGTGACATGGTACGGCAAGGCAAATTATTAAATGGCTAGTAAGTTAAAAAAAGGAGCAGGCAATGCATATAACAACTAGACCTGGCAATGGCTAACAGCAGGAAAATTGAAGAAAGTGACAGAAGGGCTAATTCTGGCTGCAGAAAATCAAAATTTAAGAACAAATGCATGCAAAGCAAGAATTCAGAAGACAGCAATGGACAGAAAATGCTGCCTCTGGGGAAAAAAAATCTGAAGAAGCAGTGGATCACCTAGTTAGCTGCTGCAAGAAGATGACATAGACTGACTAGAAATAGTGGCATAAGAAAGTAGCAACAATGGTGCATTGGAATAGCTGCAACAAATACCATTTGCCTGCAAGCAAGAACTGTTGAGACCACAAAATAAAAACAGCAATAGAAAATAAAAAAGCTAAAGTGCTGTGGGACTTTAAAATTCAAACATACAAGCATCTGCCTTATAACATCCTAGACTTAACAATTACATTGATAAGAAAGACCCCCAAAAAAGTCTGGATAGTGGATGTTGCAGGCAGCAGACAACAGAAAAAAAAGAGAAAGAACTGGAGAAAATCACAGAATGCAAAAACCTGCAGATAGAACAACTATGGCAAAGAAAGCAAAGATGGAACCAAAAGTAATAGGTGCTTTGAGTGCAATCCCACAACATCATCGGGATTGACAAAATCACCATGAGTCAATTGTTAAAGGCTGCTGTACTTGGAACAGCTTACATCCTGCATTGATACTTTTAACGCTATCAAATAACCACATCTGCTTCTCCCAGGCCCTTGCCAAGAACTTGATACGTGGATTAAAATGCCAAATCCAGTCTATACAACTGGCTGACTGTGTTACAAACCATAATAATGCTAACCAGATCGAGGACTCCATGATTTCCTTGCATTGACCGGAATCTGGACACCTATTTGTAAACGTTTGCCCCAGAACCTTTGAACTGAATTGAAGCAAAATAGTTTGTTTTACTCAGGGGTGGGTTCTAAATTTTTTTACTACCGGTTCTGTGGGCGTGGCTTATTTTGTGGGCGTGGCTTGGTGGGGTAATGTGACTGGGTGGGTGTGGCCAACTTTTTTTTTTTACTTTTAAAAGCATTTTTTCTACAACCTTAAGAGGTTGCAGAAAAAAATGCTTTGAAAAGCCTCTGCCAATCAGGCAACTCAGTTGAGATCGTCAGAGGCTTTTCAAAGCATTTTTTTATCACCTCTTTGGCTGAAGAGGTTATAGAAAAAATGCTTTGAAAAGCCTCTGGTGATCTCAGCTGAGCCATGGGATCACCAGAGGCTTTTTTTTTTTTTTTACTTTTAAAAGCATTATTTCAGCTGAAGAGGTTGTAGAAAAAATGCTTTTAAAAGTAAAAAAAAAAAGCCTCTGATGAGGTGGGCAGGGTAAGCGAGCAGCGACCGGGCCGGGCCGGATTCGGGGGCGTGGCCAGCAAATGTTATTACCGGTTCTCCGAACTACTAAAAATTTTTACTACCGGTTCTTGTGAACTGGTGCAAACTGGGAGCAACCCACCACTGGTTTTACTATTAATAAAACTAACCCCAAGAAGAATTCTGCATTTGTTGAATCACAAGATTAAGAAACAGTGTACTTTCTACATACTTCTCAGGTATTTTTTACCAGTTAAAAGGATCTTTTTAACACAGATGTTTTTAACACAGAAGTTCTTATGGTCTGCATATATGCATCATATATGATGCAGTTAATTACTGGGTTCACTAATGTTCCCAGAAATTTTAAATGGTCCACTAAAAAAAATCTGAAAAGTATAATTAGAGAAGTAATGTAAAATACTAGAATAATTATTATTCAAATGAGGAAAAGCTCTATGAGATTCTTCTCTTCTCAGGCACCATTCCTGTGCTTCTCTGGATTATTATCTGGACCTAAGATAGTTAATATAGCTATGTGACCATGGAACTCACGGTGATCTAAACCTTTGTTTCTATAGGACATATGCTTCAGGCATATGAAGTAGCATATAAGATCCAACAAATGCTAACATTTTTTTTCTATCATGCAGAGATATCTGTTTTCTGATTTCTTTGCACGATAGCTTTCTGGTTAGCTGGACGTCCATTCAAACTGTCTGGGTGAGATCAGTATCTGTCTTTTTCCATTATTTCTGTGATCGGTGCAATGGAACTGCACTAATCCCTAGTGAAGTTAAGGAAAAACCGGGCTGTTGAGTGTAATCCTATATACATCAGGGTTGTTTTTTCTCCCCTGTGAGATGGACTATGTATCTTGGTTGTTTGATGCTGGCTCTTATTCATGCACATTTTGTATCCCAGAAAAACAATCTGTTACAGTTATGTGTCCATCTACCTCTTTCTATATTTCTTACTTTCTGTGTATTGACTATGGAGGCACAGGGAGAGGCTTGGAAATAGCTCGCTTTTCGTTCACAGTATGTATTTATTTTGGAATATGAATATACTGCCTTTCCTGGGCAAGATATAGTAAACAGCTGATAAGACTTGGGGATTGGGGGGGGGGGGAGTGCAGTAAAAGTGAGATGAGAAACTTTTCTTAATCAGTACTGTTAAGGTGTTGCTAAAGCGACTTAATGGATATAGTTGGAGTGTGGAAAACTTCACACACGAGCCCCAAGTAATTTATCTTTAAACAAGTAGAATATTTGTTGATGCCAAATCATGTTCCTATTGTTATAAAGACTTGATCACAATGCCAAATAGCATTGTTCAGCAGGGATGCAAAAAAGCACCAGCTTTGCTTCTGTTATGTAAAATAGGCATTATATAATTAGGATGCCTCCTCTTCTTACAAAGTCTCTAAATCAACAGTAAATGCTGTGCGCTCTCTAGCTGTAAATAGGAACATATTGGCTCTGATTTCTCCAGAATGTTACATAATTACTTTGATCTTTATCATGAATTACTCTTCAGCTGAGTTTCATGGCCTGTGTTGTCAGTTTAAAATTTAAGGGCTGGGTAGAGGTATTAGAGACCAAAATGAGAGGAGACAAGGGTTTTGTTTTCTGCTGGAACAGCTGCTCTGAATACCAAGCTTTCATGGAAGAGATTGGAGCTCTTCAGCTCAGACAAGTGATGGGTGAGTGGAAGATATGTTAGAGGTATATAAAATCATTAATGGCTTGGAAAAGGCCCTTAGGAAACACCTGTTTACCCTTTTAAATAGCAAAAAATACAAGCACCTGATGATTTTCTCTAGCTACAATTTTTTTAAAAAATGGAATGATTTTCTATATATTCAAATTTGAAATTTTATAAATATAATTTTTTCCCCTGGGTGTTGTTGTAATGGTCAAGCATAGAATAAGAGGTATTTCAAATTATGTGTGACATATTTGTTTCCCTTGGTTGAAAATTCCGACAAGATATGGAATTGTACTGTGGAACTGATAGTTTTTGGTCTGGTAAATAGAATAGCAATAGCAATAGCACTTAGACTTATATCATGCTCCATAGTGCTTTATAACACTATCTGAGTGGTTTACAATGTCAACATATTGCCCCCAACAGTCTGGGTCCTCATTTTATTGACCTCAGAAATATGGAAGGCTGAGTCACTCTTGACCCCATCAGGATTGAACTCCAAACTGTAGGCAGAGTTAGCCTCCAATATTGCATTCCAACCACTGTGCCACCACGGCTCCAACTCTTTTCTTCTAGATGTAATTTCTGTGCATATTATTTAATCTTTCAGAAGCCTGAGGGTATGGCAGGAATGGGGAAATCAGAAAATGATCACTCATTCAATTTGCAGGAGCCTGGGCCAGTACCTTTCCCCTTTATGGAAACGGTCTTCTCATGAATGGAAGGTCAACTTTAAATCCCAGACTTCAAGGTTCTCCAAACCTTTACCTATCCCTTTCCTTCAAGACATAGTTAAATGAAATCAAAATACAGTTCCCCTTTTCTGACCTGTGATATTTATAGAATTATAATTAGCATGTATATATTCTTGGAACTCTAGATGTTGCTGACAAAAATCACCAAAATTAGTCTCTACCAAGAGGTCCCATCTCCCTGTATATTGAGAAATGAATTAATAGAACTCCATCCCTTTCTAATATGTATATAATAACTTTCTAGTAATCAACCTGTCTTCTCCATTTGCCTTCATTATTCATTTACACACATTGGGCAACAAAAGGTTGTCTAGATCTCTTGATGATTTGAAAAATAGAAATGAAGGCACGAAAAGGAAGTGGCAAAAGAAGACCAATCATGAAAGTTTATACAAAAACATTTTTCTCAACCTGGTGCTGTCAGATCTGTTAGACTTTTACCTCCCTAACCTTGAGCTGTCATTGTCACATTGAGCATTACAAGCAGGGATTGTGGGAATAGATGTTCAACGCCTATGGCAGTCTAGGGAAGACTGATCCTAGAATCCATAAGGAATTGTGAAAAATTGACTACAATCCTGCACCAGGATTCTGTAGGAAACCAGAATGTTTTCAAACGCAAATTTATTCATCATGGTAGGAGACAATCCCTCCATTGCCACAGATATATAGAGCTTTAAAAGCAGGTTAAGATAAGATGATTATATTATTAAACTTCAAATTGCTGCAAAAGGAGTGAATATTCCATACTTCCCTTACAGAAGGTTTTTTGTTTTTTTTTTTACTTGAATCAACTAATGTGCTTTGAACCTTAGAAAGCTATGGTTTTGGTGTACACCTATTTTATTATTGTTCGACCCCAATTGCATTGTTTTGTGTTTTAACTGAAATGTGAACCCTAGAACAGTAGTCCTACAATGCTACAATACAAGAGCCAGAATTCTTAATCTGGAGCCCATGGATAGATTTCAGAGGATTTGTGAACTTGGATGGGAAAAAAAAATACGACTTTATTTTCACTAATCTCTAATTGAAATTTAGCTTTTCATTGAATAATAAAAATGGGCTACATAGTAATTCATGGCCTCTAGCCTCAAAAATATTTGTTAGGTTCAATAAATCTCACTATCTAAAATTATATCTCAGAAAAAGCTATTGCTTTGATAGTGACTTAATGGATTAATAAAGAGTAAGAAGGCCAGATCCTGAAGATGAAACTCAAATACTTTGGCCGCCTAATGAGAAGGAAGGACTCACTGGAGAAGAGCCTAATGCTGGGAAAGATTGAGGGCAAAAGAAGAAGAGGATGACAGAGAATGAGGTGGCTGGATGGAGTCACTGAAGCAGTTAGAGTGAGCTTAAATGGACTCCAGAGGATGGTAGAAGACAGGAAGGCCTGGAGGCAGGGCCGGATTTTCCTATAGGCTAACTAGGCTTCAGCCTAGGGCCCCAAGATCAAGAGGGGCCTCAAGATCAAGAGGGGCCTACATTCAAATTGTTAGCAAAATTAAAATTACACTTTCACTATAGGTGAAAGGGCCTCATAAGTGGAATAGCCTAGGGCCTCTTTTCATCTAAATCCGGCCCTGCCTGGAGAAACGTTGTCCAGGGGGTTGCGATGGGTCAGACATGACTTCACAACTAACAACAGCAACAATAAACATATATTACTGTTATTTTAAAATATTTTAATAACTATATCAAACTTTATATTGTTACATATGTGGTTTCCTTTTGTAATAGAATCTATGACTACATACTTTATTTTATGACAATAGAAAAAGAAATTGTAGTTCAGGGTTGAATTGTTGGGTCCTTGGTGCTCTCTGAAGCCTGTTTTCTTGCAGACTTTTCATTACCCAACCAGATAACAATATCAGTGCTACACCTGACTAGCATTGATGATGTTACCATTGGGTAATGAAACATCTGCAAGAAAAATCAGAGAGCACCAAGGATTCCAGAATTTATTTTATTCATTTAGAAACTTTGTTTTGTGAGAAGGGGTCTTAAGATTTCACCAGATTCTTAAAGGGGTCCAAGGCATTGAAAGATTAAGAACCTCAGCTCTAGAGTAATCTAAGTTTCTACAAAAATTTGTAATGTTGATTTCACTCCAGTGAGAAGATACAAGAATTATGTTCATATAGCGCTGAAAGGATGTGTTCTCGTTTTTTGGCAGTCAGTGCTGGATGTTGGTTTCACGTTAGAGTCAAATCTTGCTACCACTCATAGACCAGCATCGAGTAAAAGTACTTGAGTCTTAAAAGACCCTATGTGCACACTTGCTTGCAAAATTTGATCTGGCCATCAAGTACTATGTATGGGGCCATTAACACTACGAAACAAAATCTACCACCAAGACACCGCAATAAAGAACTAAATGGAAAAGTAGAATGGGAGAGTCATATTGCTACACTGTGCCAATTATATTACCACATTGTTTCTTTGCTACAAGACTGATAAGAATCTACAAGAGCCTAGAGCCCAAGGGAACTGAACATGTCTGGTGAAAATTGGAAATCAATAGGAGTCTATAATCGCAAGCAAACTGCATCATTTTCATGGAGGTGAAAGATGAGAGACATCATTGCGTTACCAGAGATGCCGTTACACAAAAGTGAAATCTTCTTTATTCCTCATGAGCAATACATCAAGATGATGTAAAAGAGAAAGGATGGAGGGTTTTTTTTCCCCCTTTAAAGGACATATTTAGCTAAATGCACCAGTACTCATATTTACTATTGCAGAACAGAAAAGTGTAAAAACAAATGTGCTAGCTTTGTGATATTTTTTTTAAAAATGGATGTTTTGTATTTTAAAGAAACTAGATTCTACATGAGATGTGTTCTGGCTGACAGGACAAATGCCATCTAGCGTACCATCACAAATTCATCTGGTCATCTCCAATGAAATAACCAATGTCCACAGATAAAAACATACTTTTGGTGCACAAAGCTGACCTGAAAACTGAATGTAAATTAAACAAAAGCTCCCAGGCAGGTTTATTGGATTTAGTTTCAGTACGTTTTTAATCTGGATTTGAGGAAATGTTGTTCTTCTGAGAAGCTTATCAAAGTTTCGCCATGAGAAAATCAGTAACAGCAAAGGAAAATCACTCCCCATATGTTGCCTGTCCCTCTGAAACTACCCTTATCAACAAAAGGGGTAACAGAGAAAGGAAGGATATCCATCTTAGCAAAAAAGCAGAGATTATGTAAAACAAAAATGTGGTATTTTATAAAATGATTTCCATTATCACAGTTAACTCTCATTTCTTTTCCCCTGTGAGCCCAAATGATGTTCTGTCTTATTTTGGAAATCATTGCAGTGAACTTTGAGGAACCTTAACTGCAGAAAGCTGTGAAATGGTAAAAATACACTGTAAACAATGGAAGGGTTAGGAATAGTTCTGTCATTGCATTTTTTCAAGCTCAAAATATATGTTCTTCATAGCTGTCCTGATTAATTGCAGGGTCACCTCTCGCTCACTTTTTTAAAAAAAAATTGTAGTGTTTTCCTGCAAGTGCAGGACCTGTTTCTGTTGTTGTTGTTCAGATCAGCCAAGTGTTCACCCATTGGTTGCAATAGGAGCCTGGATAGCTCAACAGACTAAGCACTGTAATTTAACACCAGCTGTCTTCAATTAAAGTAAGATCGAATCTCGCCAGGCTCAAGGTTGACTCAGCCTTCCATCCTTTCTAAGGTAGGTAAATTGAGGACCCAGATTGTGGGGGCAATAAGATGACTTTGTATAAAAATATACAAAAGTATGAAGGCTATTGCTTAACGCACTGTAAGTCGCCCTGAGTCTCCGGAGAAGGGCAACATATAAATCAAATTAAAAAATAATAAGAAGAAGAATTGACCAACTGGCTTGTCAATTGAGCCAGACATTGAAGGCTGAGAGAGAGTGGCTGGCCCAAAGTCATCCATCTGGCTTCGTGCCTTAGCCACTAGATCAAACTGGCTCTCTCTTTTTTTTTTATACTGCCCTTGCTTAATTCTTATAATAAAGATCACCAATGCCTGAAGCACAATGGGCTTTATTTTTTAGATGGTTTGTCGCAACAAAGGAAGGTGAAAAGCTTTTGGAGACTCATCAACACAGGATGAAAAGAGACATAACAAAAATAAATAAAACAAGTATCTGATGATAATCACACTATGGCTTCCAATTCAAATTTGAAGCATTAATCCAAAATCCACATATAAAGCTGTATAAAATTGCATTATACTAGCTTGTTCAGCTACTCTAGGACTGATGGCAGCAATTCTCTAGGATTGTTCTCAGCGAAGACCTCACCTGGAAAAACAACATGATCCAGGTGGTCAGGAAGGCCCAACAGAGACTCCATTTTCTCAGGGTCTTGCGTAAAAACAGGGTGGAACAGCAACTGATGACCTCCTTTTACCAGTCCACAATAGAAAGCGTCCTCACTTATTGCATCACGGTATGGCATGCTGGTTTGACAGCCGCGGATAGACAAACATTACAGAGGGTGATGAGCACAGCACAAAACATCGTGGGCTGCCCCTTGATACCACTAGATGAGATCGCTAGGGCTCACTGCCTTAGAAGAGTGAGGAAAATTCCAGGGACAACTCTCACCCTGGTCACCACTTCTTTACCCTCCTACCATTGGGAAGAAGATATAGAAGTGATCTGTCCCCGTCTACACACACATACAAACACAGCCAGCCGAGGGTTAAGAAAGTACTTGGCACGCACACAGGTCGTTATCTCAAACTTGGCAACAATATAAGCACCGTCTGCCAAGAGCTTTTACTGCAACAGATAACATAAAATTATATACGCATTGCAAATAGTCCAGCAAAATAATATCCCTTTGGCAGCTTCAGACGTTGTTCAAGTGACTAGCCAGAGTTAGTTTTTGTTCGTCACGGAGTTTTACCAGCCACCACCCTCTCTTATATAGTCTCTGGGGTGTGGTCCAGTGACTCAGTTCTAATCCCTAGCACGCCTCCTTAACTGCTGCAACCGTTTATCACGCCTTCGTTGGCGTGCATCCAGGAACGACGGCTTTCCTTCCTCGCTCTCATCCGAGACACCTGGCTCCTGGCTAATCTCCTCTCCCTCGGCCGGCACCTGAGACAGTGCCAGAGGGGAGGGGCCTGGAGAGGGAGGCCTGGCTGACTCCTCTCCCTCATGTTCTGAGCCTTCTTCCTCCAATGAGATAGGCTCAGAGGGCAGGGCCACAACAAGAAGCACAGCCAGCCGCACATACAGGCTGAAGAACAGTTTTTATCCGTGGGCTGTCAGACTCCTGAATGCGAAATAACATCATAACTACATAGTACGATGGACTTGGAGGGCTGGCACAACATGTAACATGTTCACCCTGGTGCAATAGGACTGGGTGTTTTGTTAATATGATTTATTGAGTTAGGGATTTTCTGTCTTCACTGTGAGTTGTATTGTGTTGGGGGGGTGCACTGAGGGAGCTAAACCAATCTCATTGTACATATGTTGTGCACTAAGAATAAAGATTTGAAATTGAAATTGTTCCAATCTACAGCATGACTGCAAAATGATGGCCTGCCATTTTGTTTTGTCTCTTCCATTAATGAAGCCAAAAAGTGTTGGGAATTTCAGGGGTGGGTGTTTCTGTGTGGGTGGGTGTGAACCAGTGGTGGGTTGCCCCCGGTTCAGACTAGTTTGCACGAACCGGTAGTAAAACCGGCAGGAGGCTCCACCCACTGACCCAGACATCATCAGAAGTGATCTGCGCATGTGCAGAAGCTTCTGTGCATGCGCAGAAGAGCGCACACGTGAGCGACTTGAGCACGCGCGGGCACAATGTGAACTGGTAGTAAAGGTAAGTAGAACCCAACCCTGGTGTGAATATTTTTAAGAAACAAAACCTTAATCCTTTCAGATGTTTAAAGCTCCATTCACAACTCAAAATTCCGAAGTTCTCATCTTAGAAGGGGTCTTTGATACACCAACTTTTAGAAAGCAACACCTGACATGGCATGTAACTGCTAGTGTGGCCTTAAAACTATGAGAAGTTTCTGATTTATAAGCTGATCCCTTTAAGTGGTAATGCTGGGGTGAACATGGGACCTACTTTAGAAGTAGCATCTGTTCTAGCCCTTGGCTAGAATAAATGCTACAGCTACTGAGGAGACTTGGCCTAGGATACTTGTGATGTAACCAGATGAGATAATATAGCTTAATATTCATTTTAGTTATTTGCAGTACAGTCAAAGCACTCTCTAGGTAAACCCTTCAGAATACAGAATTCTCCAGAGGAGTGGAGAATTCCCCAGCCAGCACAGCCATGTCTTCAATTTTTATGGTGTTGAGTTTCACATGGTTAGGAAGTGCACAATTGCAGGAAGATTGCAAGGAAGGCTTATTCCAATCGGATGTTTTGATGTTATCCTTTTGTTTATTAGAAATCATGCTGAGTAGCTTCCCAAATATTCTAAACTGACAGATTCAATCAGACTTCCCCAACCTAATGTTTTGGATCATTTATTTTATTTTAATTTATTTATTTTGTCAAGCATGTAATAGGTAACAGATATAAGTATTTAATTGTAAATGGATTTTAGTCGGGAGTCCAGCAGGAGAAGGGCGGTATAAAAATTTAATAAAATAAAAAAATAAATAAGTATAAACATAATTATGAATACATGAAATGGATACATATAAAAGGGAACATTAAGACAGGGATGGTAGGCACGCTGGTGCGCTTATGCACGCCCCTTAGAGACCTCTTAGGAATGGGGTGAGGTCGACAGTAAACAGTCTAAGGTTAAAGTTTTGGGGGTTAGGGGAAGAAACCAGAGTCAGGTAGTGCATTCCAGGCATTAATGACTCTGTTACTGAAGTCGTATTTTCTGCAATCAAGTTTAGCACGGTTTACCACAAGTTTCTATCTATTGTGTGCTCGTGAATTGTTGTGGTTGAAGCTGAAGTAGTCATTGACAGGTAGGACATTGTAATGGATAATTTTATGAGCTACGCTTAGGTCTGACCGAAGACAGTGAAGTTCTAAATTGTCTAATCCAAAATTTGAAGTCTGGTGGCATAAGGTATTTTGTTGCGAGCAGAGGAGTGGAAGACTCTTCTCGTGAAATATCTCAGGACTTGTTCAATTATATTAATGTCTGATATGCAGTGCGGGTTCCAGACAGATGAGTTGTTTTCAAGAATTGGTCTTGCAATTGTCATTATCCTCTGAGTAGGTAGGATAGGAATTTTAGTTCTGCGGAACTTGTTAAATACTACCAAGTCAGGGAAGTCTGAGTTAAATTACTGTTGCATCTCCTGCATCTTGAAGATTGCCATGAGATATTTTCAATTGAAAGGTTACTTATTTATCCTTACCTTTGGACCTTCAGTCTACAGTAGCTCTCAAAAATTCTTCCTGCTTTTTCAAGAGAGCTATTTTGCAATGAGTATAATTGGTACTTCTCATACTCTAAAGTCCTGGAGTGTTTTATCTCACACCTCATAAGGACAGCTGCTCAATGGCTTTTTTTTTTTTTAATTGAATTGTTTGAGACTCATTTTTAATCACTGCATGGTAACTCTTATATATATATTATTTTATGATAGATTGAATGACTTCCATTGCTCTTCCCTGCCTGACTTTTGAGAATTTATGTTAGCGTGTGCCATATTTAACTGTTAACTTATTAAATGTCCTATACTTTAGTAGTTAAGAATTATTTTAATTATTTTAATCACATCATTTTAAGATACTATTTTTCATATGGGAAGTGCTTTAAATGTCCAATAAATAAATATAGATTTTAGAATAATTTTTATAGCCAACATAGCTTTAATCAATGTCATAAAGCAAGTTTTCTTGCTGAGTAGTCCTCTTTTAAGTCAATTTTAAACACTGCTGTACCTCATGATCAGAATATTGTCTGATACTACAATGAACATAATCGAGTAAGTGGCAAAACCTTTCTGTTGGCTGCTTGCTTCTGGCTTTTCTCTGTGCTTTGGGGAATTATTTCAATGCTATTCTTGGTGACATAATAAAATTAACAGAACTTCAATATTTGCTTATTAAAATGCAGATGAGTACAAAGTTATGTTAGTAAACCTGTTATTCATGCATCTTTCTCTATATGTCGGGGATAATTACTTATTAATGAAAACCTTGCCTTAAGGATTCTTTTGTATTTTGAAGAAAGCTAGGGAAATATAAGAACTTTCTAAGTGAAGAAGAACTATGCTCTTCGTTTTTACCCAGTTTTAACATGACCTTTAAGGGCATTTTTTCCTCCCTCCCTCCCTCCCTTCCTTCCCAAAGACATAGACAGGGTTTAGTTTTTACCTTAGAATAGTGTCTTTTTTCATTGATTAAATATCTTTTTCTGTAGCTAGTCTGCCCTATTTATACAATGATGAAGGTTATGAAAGAGAAAATTGCTGGTCCCTATTTAAAAAGAAATCAGATGTCACACTGAGCAAAACAAGCTTTGCAAGTTTTCTCCATAATGTATCAATTTGTTTTTCAATTCTTTCATTCAGGAATTTAATGCAACATATATCGTGCTCCCGTTCACTGAGTTTTTTTCCCACCATAACAATTCCCTGTTGATTGAGATGAAAAAAAATATGACTGTCCCAAAGCCAAAGAATGGGCTTAAACCTGGCTCTGTTTGTTGTCCAGCCAATCATTTCATCACCTGATGCAATAATTAGTCAATAATTTTCTGAATTTTCTTTCTTCTACTTTTAGACTTGTATTTATATAAAGCATGAAGAAATAGGACCACATGTTAAGATCCAGTTAAGCAGATTTGTTTCTCATACCTAAGAATCTAGTCAATCAACAGTCGGCACTAAATTGGCACTAGAGAAGAATCAGCCAAATTCAAGAGGAGTTGGACTTAGACCATTGTGGAAATGTAACGATTCTAGGCTGATGACTATCTTGAGCCCGCCCCCAAGTTCTGTCTGTCCTTCTACACAGTTTTTCTATCATTTAAGAAGAAAATCCACTAGGGAGTAAAATCAGTGAGTTGCTGGTCTGAAATTCTTGGAAAGCTGATATAGTTACATTCAGACATAGTTTGGTATGGGATATGAAAAAATAGATTAAGCTGGGTAACATACCCCAAAGTCTTGTCAGAAATTCAATAAGGTGTTTAAGTGATTGATTGTTATGGAAGATCTATGCGGGGGCATACAAATATAAATATAAAAAGATGAAGAATGAAATATTTCCAAATATCTCATTTTTAATGTGACAGAAGGATAAATTTGTTAAAATCACGAGGAGGGGGAAATCATTAACAGTAATTAATTTTAGTCTAATTTGAAGTTTAATATTTGTTCCATTCACACAATTGTCCTTGTTTTTAGTGTACATACTCTGGCATGTCCTTCAAAGGTCAAAGCTGGCTTTTGAACCCAAAACGTATGTGCTGCTGACTTAACAATGCACTTTATATCTAATTCAAATGAACACACCTTTTTTAATAGTTGAAATCTGCTTTATCTATAAGTCAAACAAAATTATTCATAACTTTGTCACCTATACAGAGTATATCAGGAAAGTAACTTGTAATTACTGAAGATAAATTTTGAGAAAAGGTAGGCGGGAGAATAAAGAATAGGAATTTTCTGTCAACATGTGCACAGCAGAAAAATCTATCTTTTTTGATATCCATCCATCTGGAAAATTAATAGGCTCAGTTGAATGAAAGAACATTTAGACACTCCCAACATTTATACAATCAAAGGTTCTTTGTCTGATCAGAGAAAATTGTTGTAGCATTTGTTTTATATTTAAGGTAAATCTCATAGTAATGCTTATACATGAGAGTTATAAATGAGCCAAGTGATATAAATCTAACCTGCTTGAAAAAACATATTCTTTTGATATCAATGAGCTTACATATCCTATGAAACATTAGTAATTTATGTGGTATAGTAAGATAAATGCTCTCATCTATAAGCCAAATTACATTCATCCTAGCAATTCTTGTCTTGTTTGGGCTTTAGAAATGGTATTTTTTAATATATATTTTACAATGCACCAGACCTTTAATGTTTCTTGGAAAATAGGAATATTCTGAGAGTGCTGTGCTTTCCTTAATCTTATTTTTTTATCAATCCAGCAGATTAACGAGTAGCCACAGATCTGTGAACGTGAAAATAAATCAAACCTAGAAGCAGATTTTCCAGCTGGTTGTTTTATTGTTTATTTCTTTTAGCGATATATAAGCATTTTTATGAAGTTTTTAGGCTCTAACGAGGCCGTTTGATGTGGCCTCTAATAACAATAATCCTCTTTTGGTAACTAATTAAAGTAAACATAGAAGGGTAGTTGCATGCTAGACATTCAGTGTAATGTGTAGCTTGGCCTTTAATTTAGACAAAGTAGTTATTACAATGGTGATTAGCAACAGGCCAAATTTATGAAATTATTCCCTTCCAATATATGGAATTATAACTGTTTGTCTTTTTTCAGTCAGCTGGTAATCAAATCAAGACCCATTCTAACACGAAGTAACTTCAAGAAGAAGAAATGTCTGGTTTTCTAAAAGGAAAATACTTTTTAATTTACCAAAAGATTAATTCCTTTAAAGTTTATGGTTAGATCAAATGAAATGAGAAACCATGAAGGCCACTAAAGGAAAACTAAAGATACAGCATTTGCTCACAACTAAAAGTAGAGTGTATATTACATTATAAAAATGGATGTGGTGATATTGAGTCAGTTTGCAGGTGGATTCTTTTGGAAGGGAGGATTAATGGCCTTTTTATCTGATAACCATCTAAGTAGCCCCAAGAAATATGTATTCATATGTATTTGGAGTCTCCAATATCTGCTTTAATATCTATTAAAGTCTTTATCAAAGAAACTTACTAATGTAATTCCATAACAAATTCCTTTGGAAGGGCTTTGGTGAAGCAGTCCAGGAAAGTAAGAATCATGGCAATCAACTATCTGGTAGGTGTTATGATGGCTTCTTTACTAATTGTTCAGAATGCTACAGTCATGGTTGACCTGTCCCACCATCAGTATACGAATAATTTTCGGTTATGACTCTTATGTCTGTCTGTATCTGTGTCTGTGTCTCTCTCTCTCCCTCCCTCTCTCTCTCCCTCCCTCTCTCTCTTTCATGATTTTCTATGGCTATGTGTTTGGCTGAGCAGGACTTCAATGCATTTTTGTGTGTTTTGTTTCTTTTTATCTGTTTGTACATATGCACCAGAGGTGGTATTCAACAAGTTCTGACCAGTTCTGGAGAACCGGTAGCGGATATTTTGAGTAGTTTGGAGAATCGGTAGTAAAAATTCTGACTGGCCCCGCCCCCATCTATTCTCGGCCTCCCAGGTCCCAGCTGATCGGGAGGAAATGGGGATTTTGCAGTAACCTTCCCATGGATTGGGGAGGGAATGGAGATTTTACAGTATCCTTCCCCTGGCACACCCACCGAGCCATGCCCACCAAGCCACACCCACAGAACCGGTAGTAAAAAAATTTGAAACCCACCACTGATATGCACCTGTGGCCAGAATCTGAATTTGTAGGACAGGTCAGGAACCCACCCCCACCATAAATTTTGTGTCAATACCCTTTGCTCATCATATTTAGAAGGCAGCAGGTGGTATGATTTTGGTAAACCTGGAAGAAACCAGTTGTATACAGTAGTTTAATTAATTAATCTGGAGAAATTGTTTTCTCTTTCAGCCTCTAATTCAGGAAAAGAGGCAGTGTGAACAGGTTCATCTGGGACAGTGGAAGAGGACGCAAGCCAGAAATATGATAGACAGGGTCAAATTCCACAGGGAAAATTCTGGGACACAAAAGAGCAGAAATAAAACCTGCA
Organism: Pituophis catenifer annectens; assembly: GCF_029215685.1. Taxonomy (NCBI): domain Eukaryota; kingdom Metazoa; phylum Chordata; class Lepidosauria; order Squamata; family Colubridae; genus Pituophis; species Pituophis catenifer. Next base: position 131,196,396 of record NW_027256883.1, read on the forward strand.
AATGGGCCAGAGGCTGAAGAGATAAGAGAACTGATAGTCATACCCTCTCATTCTTAGGTGAGACCTCTGAGAAATGTTTTTGAGTTCCTACATCTTGGAGGGGCCCCAAACCAAAGGATCTTGTTAGCAGCAGTTGCCATAATAGCTTCCCCCCCCCTTAAAGAGAACACATCTCCTAGAGCAGTGATGGCTAACCTTTTTGCCATCACGTGCCAGGAGAGGGGGGGTGGGGGAGGTTCGCGCGTGCACGTACCCACGCGCATGCGTACGCAACCCCCTCCTCCTTCCCCCCCACGCTCCTGGCACATGATGGCCTGGTAGGCCCGTTTTTCTTTCTTACCTGGTTCCACATCCTCTCTGTGTATCTGGGAAGGGAGAAAACAGCCTTTCCCACTCCCTTGGAGGCCCTAGGGAGGTTGAAAGGGCCCATTTCCCAACTCTCGGTGGGACAGGAAGTGACATTTTTTGCTGTCCCCAGCCTCCAGAACCTCTCTAGGAGTCTCTAGGAGCCTCTCTAGGAGTCTCTGGAGGCTGGAGACAGGGCCTCCAAGGGAGTGGGAAAGGCTGTTTTCGCCCTTCCCAGATACACAGAGAGGATCTGGAGCCAGGTAAGAAAGAAAAACGGGCCTTCCCCACCCCGCCCCCAGGCCCTCCAGAGGCAGGAAACAGCCTGTTTCCCTACTTCTGGTGGGTCCAGAAGGCCCGAAAATCAGCTGGCCGGTGCGCGCATGCGCCCCAGAGCTGAGCTGGCGTGCCCACTAATATGGCTCCGTGTACCACCTGTGGCACGCGTGCCATAGATTCGCCATCACGGTCCTAGAGAATTACAGGTAGTACTCCAGGAAATAGCAGTAGCAGCACAACACAGTTGCCTGAACCTGGAGCTTTCTCCTTGCAGGAACAAAGTATAGGGATTTTTTGGAGGGGGGGAAAGTGTTAATGAATGGAAGAAAAGAAGAGGAGAGGAGAAGAAAGAAAAAGTGCCACCTATAAATGGGTGAGATGGAGATCGACAGGGAGGACGTGGTCAATGGTATTTGGTTTTTAAAAAATAAAAATAAAGATTTTTCAGATAAGTCTTTGTCTGTCTGTCTCATTCTCTCGCCTATTTATTATCTGTCTATATCTATCATCTGTCTGTCTGTCTATCTATCTTATATAGCCACTCATCTCAACAAAAGCAACTCTGATATATAACAGGTGGTGTGCAACAAATTTAAAACAGTGAATAGATACATAAAACCACTTATCATTAATTATAAAAACTTTTTAAAAATTATTAAAAAAAAGAATAAGGATGGAAATAACAAGTGAAGGACATTAATAATGATAATGGAGCCACCTCATCAGTTCACCTATCCCTGTGATGCTAGCATAATCAGGTCTTAAGGGGCTGTAGGAAATTTACAAGTGACGAGGCCAACCTCACCTCAGGGAGAATTAAGTTATCAAGTCTGTGGCCCACAGAACTTTTGCAAACAGAAAACAGAGTGTCTATTTATCCCCATCCTCTGTATACATGTTTGTGTGCAATGTGAGCACATTGACAAAAGCCCACAAATTGGGTGAGTGGTGCAGGAGCTCTAGATTTTAGTTTGTGTAGATTCTAGTAAAAATGGCATAAACTCCAAAGGTAAAGGTAAAAGTTTCCCCTGACCGGTCGTGTCTGACTCTAGGCTGTGGTGCTTATCTCCATTCCCTAGCTGAGGGAGCCAGTGTTGTCGAAAGACGCTTCCGTGGTAATATGATTGGCATGACTATATGCCAAAGTACACGGAATGCTGTTACCTTCCCACCAAAGTGATACCTATTTATCTACTCACATTTGCATGCTTTCAAACTGCTAGGTTGACATGAACTGGAGCAAGAGACCCTCACCCCAGCGCTTGGGTCTTGAACCAAGCTGACAATCTCAGTGTCTTTAACTGCTGAGCCATTATAACCTCTCTAGGAGCTCTGATGTTGTGAAATAACCGGTAGCTCTAGCTAGCTTCTCTAGCCAGAAGATCGTTCTCTGGATGTTACATATAATACCACAAATAAATGGTAGCTTCTGCAGTAAAATAAACAGTTTTCAATTCTGACGATTGCTGAGACTTTTATATTGAGTCAGGAATCGGGAACTGCAAAACATTCACACTATAGCCCTTCATTAAAAACAGCCTTAGTTGTTTGGAGAGGCAATGATGCAAAAGGGGTGGGGTTTCTCACACATCCATCTGAATTTACTACCTTTTTCTTTATGATTTTCCTTAAAAAAAAATACTAAAACTATATTTTTGGTTATCACCTTTAGAGCGCTCCATGGCTTAGGACCTGGTTATTTACGGGACCGCCTGCTACCACCAATAGCCTCTCACTGGCCAGTACGCTCCCATAGAGAGGGGCTCCTCCGGGTGCCGTCGGTGAAACAATGTTGACTGGCGGCCCCTAGGAGGAGAGCCTTCTCTGTGGGGGCACCTACGATCTGGAACGAGCTCCCCCCGGAGATACGGAGGATCCCAGATCTGCGCACCTTCCATCGCGCGCTCAAGACTTTCTTATTTCATGAAGCTGGCCTGGCCTAAATCTTTTCCCCTTTTAAATGTAAATTTTAATTTGTTTTTAAATTATTGGGTATTTTAAAGTTGTCTTAGCCAAATTATTTAATTCGTTTTTATTCTATTTTAAATTTTGTATTTATGTGTTTTATTCTGTGGCTGTTCACCGCCCTGAGTCCTTCGGGAGTAGGGCAATATATAAATCCAATAAAATCAAAATAAAATCAAAATTAGGTCTATCTGAGGATTTCCTGATATAGGCTGAAAATATAGTTAAACAAATAGATGTTTTCTTTCCTGCCATCAATCTTCAGTCATTATGATTAGCAGAGGTATTGGGGACCTCAAAAATAGTTCTAGAACCTTAAATCCCACATCTTTCTGTAAAGAATGGCTTTATGGGATAAAATTAAGAGACACTTGGCTGAGCCTTTTTATGTTCTATTTGGCTGTTTAACAAAGGAGTCAAGTGTTGTGTCTTTTTATACAGAAATAAGCCCAGTAGGGCTTAATTTTGAATGATGGCATTTTAGACTCGATACCAGATAGAAGACTGTGAAGGTGATTTTTTTTTTTTGAAGGCATAATAGTTAAATTAGATTGCTATTGAATTCCTTGCAGATCTTTAGTTGAAAGATCAGAGGGACTACCTTTGTTTTCCATTCTTCCATTTAAAGTTGTGTACGAGTACTCTTTGTCTTTCTAGCCTTGCTTATTGATGGAAACGTATCTTTCATTCTGACTCAAACAGAGACTCTTTATTTTGCTCCCAGCCTGTTTACAAAGGCTTCTTGGAGGGAGGGTTGTATTTTCCCCATGAATCCATTTTTATCATAAAATAATTGGTAGCTTGGGAAAAAAAAAAAAAACACTCCAAGAGGAACGGCTTCACAACTGCTATCTTTGCAATTGCTAACTATTCACACTGTATAATAGAGGTAAAATTAATCCATGTTACCTGCGGCCCCATCACCACAACAAGCCATTTTTATTTTTAATTTTTTGGAGCTGAAATGGACAATATCATCCTGTGTACTTCATCTACCCTTTACCTGTATATGTGACCTCCATCTGTCTCACATTCCTCTGTCTGCTTTCAACATACCATTTTCCTGCTTATGTCGCACCCTGGTTGCTCAGTAGTTAGAATGCAGTATTGCAGGTTAACTCTGCCCACAGCCAGGAGTTTGATCCTGACTAGCTCAAGGTTGACTCAGCCTTCCATCCTTCTGAGTTCAGTAAAAGGAGGACCCAGTTTATTGGGGACAATATGCTGACATTGTAAATTGCCCACAGAATGCTGTAAAGTACTATGGAGTGGTATTTAAGCTATTGATATCATCTGGATTATGTTTCCTCATAACATTCTGTGGCTGAGGCAGGATAGTAACACGATAAAAGCCTCACTTGAAAGCACCCAGTTTCTAATATCTCTATTATATATTATATTATATAGCAGAAGCAAAGAGGCAGTCCCGGAACCAGCGAAATCTGGGGGCTGGCAGGGGGGAGAATTATCTGTCCTCAGTGTGGAAAGGATTGCCACTCTCAAATTGGCCTTTTTAGTCACACCAGATGCTGTTTTAGGACCTCTTTCCAGAGCACGATACCATAGTCTTTTGAGACTGAAGGTTGCCAAGTTTATCTATATTATAGGACTTCAATTCTGACTGGCTCAAGGTTGATTCAGCCTTCCCTCCTCCTGAGTTTGGTAAAAGGAGGAACCAGATTGTTGGGGGCAATATGTTGACATTTTAAACCGCTCAGAGAATGCTGTAAACCACTATGGAGTGGTAAATCAGTCTAAGTACTATTGTTATATCACCTTAAACCATTTTCAGTGGCGTATATCACAGTTCATATCACAGGGCTGCTGGACAGAGTCAGGGATGCTCTTCCATGGCTGCCACACTCCAGCACCATTTTGAGCCTTGAAGAACAACCTGCTATCTGTTATTGTTTGACGATAGAACCTTTTAAAAACAATAATAATAATTTTCACAGTGGAATGTGAAAATGCTCCACATAAATCAATCAGTCAGTTAATTGATTTGTTGATTGAAAGATGCACTGGGAGCTAGTGGGATGCAGCCAGACACACCTAGTTTCAGCCATCTGTCAATGATTATAAGAGGATTGAGTGAAAAGTAATGCCTCTACTTCCATTTCTTTACTTTAAACAGGGATATTTTAATAAATGTTACATTAAAATCATCCATGAAACAAGTTGTTTTATTATCCGTACTTACCTGTCAACAGAATCATCACCATTTGTTACACAGTTATGCCAATGATGGACAAGCTTCTTAAATCTGCTGTGAAAGAACACTATTCATGGCTTAATAGTACTTTTCACCACTTCATTTGAGTTAGTCAAATGCACACAAAAGTGTTCTTCAGTTCTGGAAAAACATGGAAGTGGTAGGGAGTAAATCTGGACTGTGTGGTGAATGGAAGTCAGCCCTTCAAGGTAGGGCAAGTCAAGAATCAAATTCCACAATTCTGATTGGAAATGTCCTTTATTGATTCACGTTATTGTAACAGAATCTTGAAAGCCTAATGGAGTTTGCCCATCCTTCCATCTTAAGCTCTACTGAATTATGGAGGAATAAAAATTTAGCTTCTTGCTCTTTTTCCCAGATTTAAAACATGTTTTGCAACTGTCATCTCTGTCTTGTTACTTCAAGGTCATCTCCATGACTTTCTATAAAGGGGTAAGATGATGGAACTTGGCAGTTTCCTCTTGGGTTGCTCATGAGGTGGAAGGCCTAGTGTTGTCATATTCCAGCAAAATATTCTTACTGTGCTTCTGATCTCTGCTTATTTGTTGTTTCAATGTATTTACTGAGTATTTCAATACCCTTAATTTATCGTTGTGCCATACTCGTGGATATCCATATGAATGCCATCTGCATCTCAAAAAATCATCGGTTTTCTTGCCAAAGTCTGATTTTATATATTTTTTAATTTCCCTACAGGTAACTTTTATAATGATATTTCATGGATAGGTACTTTGTTTCTGTATCAAAATGGTGAGCCCATGTTTTCTGAGCTATCACACTTCTGTAAACAAATTCCTTACTTCCATTCTTGTAATATGACAATTGCTGGCAAATTTCAACTTTTGAAGCTATTCACTTGGGCATGGAGTCTGGATGTTGGGTGAGGCTGTCATTGTGATGTTTCAATGTGATTTTCAGTTTACTGTTATTATATAAATTTGATTAAATTGTGCTATTATATAAATTTGATTAAATTTGCTATTATATAAATTTGATTAAATTGTGCACACTTTCCTATGAAATGCCAAGCTTGACCACAATTCCCTTTGACTGATTTGTGGATTGCCCTTAATCCATTTATCAATCTTTCCCATGTAAAACACATTGGTTGCTGTCACAGGTCATCCATTTGATTCTTAATGGCACAAATAAGTTCTTCCCAATTCACCATCTTTACATTTTTGGCTTACCGATATCCAATACTCGTGCTAATATAGGTGTCACCATAAACAACTTGCATTTGGTGGCAAATTTCAGTTGGAGGGATTCCTTCAGCAATCAAAAATTCAATCACAGCATGTGACTTCATATGTACTGACAAGGCCTGGAGGCTTCCATTTCACCAACAATAGCAACACAATCATTTTGAACAACAACTTCCTTGAAACTGAATTGAATGAACAGATCCTGAAAAAGAGTGTCAGAAGTTCTATTGCACCATTTGTTGACCATTTAAATGAGTGGAGGCATTATTTTTCATTCAACACACAGACACACAGATTCATATATATGAGAGAGTGTCTGTGTAATAGACCTAGGTTATAGGCCCCTAAGGCATGGAAGATGATCATGTGACTTGGGCTAGATTTAGTTGAAAAAAGCACTCGTTTTAGTTGAAAAATATCTATCTACCAATCTGCACTGAACCTCTGTGTGTGTGTGTGTGTGTGTGTGTGTGTGTGTGTGTGTGTGTGTGTAAAAAATGATTTAATTATTGTCATCAAGCATAGGCAGTCAAAAAGCTGTCCACTCAGTTTTTATTGTATGTATTAACAACTTAATTTTTAATCTAAGTTCAGTTCAAAAGTTTGTTCAAACAGAATATTTGTTTAAAAAGAAAACCTATAGCACTCTTATTATTCAATATGCATAATCTATAAATAAACATACTCTTGTATATATTCTATAAATGAAAAATTGCCTTCCGAAGATATCCTGTCTTCTGAAGCTAAATCCAAAAACTTATTTTTCTTTTTTCCTCTAAATTTAATAATAAGATTATGATGGAATACTTTCCAAGCTTCTGTCTTCTTTACCCTAGAGGAAACAGCAGTATAACTTAACATTGCCTCAAATATTCAATATTAATTTATCTAATCAAATAGATTTTCTGCTTCAAGTAAGATGGATCAGAGCCAAATTTGCTTTGAGCTTCACACTATAGCTCTACACATTTATATTTCATTCAGATGGTTGGATTGAAATATATCCAAATCTTTACTGTTTCAGAAACTTTATATTATTCCCTTAACGCTCCACTTCTTCACAAAGCCATGCAATTTGATCTTACCTACATTTGTTGTATCTGAAAACTTAATGCACTATTTTCCCTAATTTCTTAGATGACAAGAAAGTAAGGTAATAACTGAATGGACAATGTTTGGTGGTAAAAATTTGTGTGTTGCTTTGCTTGTTCCTGAAGACCTCAGTGAAATAGAAACCTCACCTTTCTAAGCAATTGGTGTCAGACACAAAGAATTGGGACCACACATTAATTTAATGTAATTTAATTTAATTTAATTTAATTAATTCAATTTATATGCCACCCCTCTCTGAAGACTCAGGGCGGCTCACAATACATTTTAAAAAATCATTATAAAAAAAACATTAAAAAATTAAAAACATTAAAAACATTAAAAACTCATTCACACCATTCATGGCCGGATCTCACCAGATCACAAGAGCGAGATCAACGGCCCCAGGCCTGCCAGAAAAGCCAGGTCTTCACCGCTTTTTGGAAGGCCAATAGGGTGGGGATGATCCAGGCCTCAGGAGGTAACTGGTTCCAGAGAGCTGGGGCACCCACAGAGAAGGCCCTCCCCCGCGGGCCCAGTAGCTGGCATTGTTTAGCTGACGGGACCCAGAGGAGACCAACTCTGTGGGATCTTACCAGTTGCTGGGAGCTATGCAGCAGAAGGCGGTTATTAAATTCCAGTTACGATGATTTATTGATCTGGCATATTCACAAAAATCTAGTCAGCTAATGAGCGGTAAATTGGCCCTTGATAAAAGTTAACAGAATTCCAGAGAGGTTGGGCTTAGACCATTTGTGGGAACGTATTGATTCTAAGCTGATTACTCACTTAACTTTGCCTGCTTTTCTCCTACATTGGCTGCATAATCAAACTCTTATTATTATGTAGATGACTATGAAAAGTTGCTTAATCAGAAATGATTCTTTTTAATTTAAGTTATTAAACATCTTCCATGTAACAATCTTTCAGATCCTTAAGATACTATTTTGTATCCCTGTTCATCTTTTTCTTCTCAAGGATACTGTGCATATACTGTACTTCTAGGATTTGTTTTCCATGCCACCATTTTCATTTTGATGTTCTGAATTTTTTTCAAAGAGACTTCAGAATACAACTACTAGTGATGGTAGTTGGGTAACTGGAATGAACTTCATGAGATAATTACTGTATTTTTCGGAGTATAAGATGCATTTTTTTCGCCCCTAAAAGAGGGTGAAAATTTGGGTGTGTCTTATACACCAAATGTAGCCCTACCCAGCCTCTGAAACAGAGATTTCAGAGGCTGGAAAAAGCCTCTGAAACCTCCATTTGAGAGGCTGAAAAAAGCCTCTGAAACCTCTGTTTGGGAGGCTGAAAAAAAAGCCTCTAAAACGGAGGTTTCAGAGGCTGAAAAAAAAAAAAAAAAACAAGGCACAGAGCTCACAACCAATGAACCTGTTGCTAAAGTTCACCTCTGGGAATAGCTGATTGGGGGTATTCCGGGAAGCTGATCCACCCCCAATCAGCTTTTTTCTTATTTTCCTCCCCAAAAACTAAGGTGTGTCTTATACTCCGGTGTGTTTTATAGTCCAAAAAATACGGGTATTTCAGGAAGCAGTCCTCTTAGGTTTCTTTTCTGTCAGGAAACTTGGATATGCAAATGACCGCTGGATCTTCTAGCCAGAGTGAAGCCAAAGTCTCCTTCTTTCTATGGCAGGAAACTCTGCCTGTTTTTTATCTGCCTCCTTTCTATCCCAGAATTTTCTAGAAGTGAAAACATGATCCATGCTTAGGTTGCAATCTTCTTCTATGCATGGGGCTCCATATGGATATCTATGTAGTACATATTTATCCTTTTGCTGGACAGTACAGTTGCATGAAATGGAAATGTATTAAATTCAGTGCTGGGCCTATTAGATGTATTGAGATTACATATATTTTGTGGTCTATTTTGAAATAGAAAATCATTCTATTGAAGAAAGCTATTACATATATTGAGAATGGTGGATCAGGGTTGTTGTTGTTGTTTTTTAACCTTTTTTAGGTTGTTCCAAGTGAGACCTTCAAGCAAGCAAGCAATAAATAACATCTTTCTTCATCCATTTATATCTGTTCTAAGATACTATCCTCATGGTTTAATTAATATTCTGATATCCTCATCGTGGTATGCAAAGTTATTCAGCTCTTATTTTCTGAATCTGTTCTTCAGCTAAGAGTTATTACAGATTTATTTAAAGTTCTGTTTTTTTCTCCAGAGAAAAGGCTGGTTACATAACAGCAAGAAGTGTTAATCTCTTGTTAAAATTCTGATGGAGGGTGATTTTGCACATCTATGGAGGCCTTGACCTAAAGCTATGAAGGGCTCAGTCAGCTGCAGTCATCCTTCTATTTTTCTTCCATGTTGAGAAGAAAGAAGGTGTCAAACAAAAAACAAAACAAAAAACCCTTGATCATTTATTAGAAATTGGTCTTGGACTATTTTTTTAATGCTAGCCTCCAGTTTCTCTTCGCAAGGTCATTTGCATAATGTGTTATTATGTCTAAATGGAAAACTAAATGTCTCCATGTGGTCTTTAAAATGACAAGTACTTGTCAGCTTCATGCAATATTCAAAAGTAATAGATCCAAATCACAACAGCTCGTACAGAGATGTTAAAACAACTTGTTGTGTATCCTTCCTTGACAAATTTACGCTTTAGTATGGAATTGTCAATTAGAGTTTTCATGTGTTAAACACTTCAGTTCAACTATGTACAAATTTAGTGTAGCTTTTATTCTGCCATGCTTTGAGAGAAATTACTATTCACACAACAGGCTTCTACTGTTCCCACTCCCTTCCCCTCAAACAATATAGCTCAGGGAATAATCTTCAGATGACCTTGGCAACACACACTGAAGAACTTCTGCCTTAATTATTCTGGGAAACACAAATTCCTCTTGACAATGGTTCCAAGCATTGTGGGGAAAAAAATGTGACCAAGTTTCCATATTAAACAGCGTCTGATCTGAGATTTCCAACACAAACATATAATTTGATGGCAAGGGTCTTTTCTGAAAAGGGAAAGAGCTTTGTCAAGCATTCCAAGGAGCCTTATCAGGCATTCCTGAAGGAGAATATGAGTCCGTGTGCATTGTATATGATTAGAGGTACATCCATTGGTTTTGTCTCTTGCCTTTGTTTACTCAGCTATCCTCTACATCCAAGTATTCGGATCGAACAAGCTCCTGTGCATACCAACCTGCCAAGTGCCTTAGGCTGACCAAGATAGTTTTGTGTTGAGGTTGTTCTGTCTCAGATTTTGCTTTTTTTACTTACAGAGAGAAAGGAAGACAACTGAGTTGGCTGACACCAAGCTGGAGCAAGCTAGCTTGAAACACTGTGCTTCCAACTCAAGGAGCTTTCTTTTTCAAAGGGGAGACAAAGTCTTCAGGAAAAGGAGAAGGACATGTCAGCAACTCTTCTTGCAGTAAGATATCCTAAGATGGCAAACTCTGAGTTTTGGTTTATTCAGGGGGCTTCCTTATCCATGTCATATGGATATCTCACTTAATGACTGCATCATTAATGACTGAGATTCCAATCCTTACTGTAGGACTACCCAGAGTTGGGTTTCAGCAGGTTCTGACCCGTTCTGGAGAGCTGGTTGTGGAAATTTTGAGTAGTTCGGGGAACCGGTAGTAAAAATTCTGACTGGCCCCGCCCCCATCTATTCTCTGCCTCCCTAGTCCCAGCTGATCGGGAGGAAATGGGGATTTCGCAGTAACCTTCCCCTGGATTGGGGTGGGAATGGAGATTTTACAGTATCCTTGCCCTGCCATGCCCACCAAGCCACGCCCACCAAGCCATGCCACGCCCACCAAGCCACACCCACAGAACCGGTAATAAAAAAATTTGAAACCCACCACTGGGACTACCTGTATAAAAACATTTCTAATGGCACAATCAAAAATTGATACAGAGATATGAAGACCTATGCTTGATTCCTAAATATGTTCTTGTGGTTTCAATAGAATTTCTAAAAAAAATCGTAAAATCTGGGAAAATTCATTAAATGGATAAAAGCAAACCTTATAAAATTCTGTATTCTATCTGTATTTTATCATAAATGGATGAAGACTTCTTTGAATTTCTAAGTCAGATCTAGCGAATAACGTTTACCAAGGCTGCCCAGTAAGTTCCAATGGAACTTTCCCATATCTGAGTCCTGAATTCTGACTATATTTTCAGGACATGTTAAACTAGAGCCTTAAGCTTCCATCCTCTCCTTCCCTGAGTGTCTTCTGTTTCAAAGACCCAGAGAAAGGGTTGTTCGGATGCTTTATTTTCAGTTAGCCATAGCATCTTGCATAGGTTGCGTGGGCACAAAACTGTCACTAACTTAACATATGGGTAGTTTTAAGAAGCTAGTGCAAGGAACTACACTTTGAAATTAGCTTTTTTTAAATGGTCTCCATGGTCATCACAGTTTGTTAGTTCAGTCAATACAACCAGTTGTTGTTGGTCAAAGTGCTGACCATGAAGATTCTTCCTGCTGTGCCAAGGAAGGGAATGATTGGGGGGAATGCATGAACTGAAAACATTCATGGTCTTATTCCATTGTTTGCATGTTGTTCTAAACTTGTTGTTTGGGGTAGTCAATACTGAGACCCAAAGGTTGATGAGGCTACTCAATGGGTTGTTATTGTTGTTATCTATATTACTATTTATTAAATAATGTTCATATAATATGGGGGTGGGGGTTGTCACTGAGTTTGGGACCACTGTTTTTTATTTTGAGGGATATAATCATGCTGGTTCAGAATTCTCACAGTGCAATTCAAATATATTTAGTAGAAAACCTTGGGTGTAAGTCTATACTCATCTATTTTGTGTGTTTTTATTTCAATATCACCACCACCACACCAAGTACCAGGCATTTGGTCACTGAATTAAGATGGCACAAAATGCAGAAGATTCTAGGGATTTCAAAATGAGGAAGGGTCCCACAGACGGGCTGTGAGCTGTGGGTTATTTGTTTGGTTCAGTGAACAAATCAGGTCAAGATATTTTCTTTTTGCTTTATTTCCTAGTTTCAGTTCTGATAAATAAGGATAAATAAGGTGTAATCACAAAAACTCACCTGAGACAAAGTGATCCTATTCACATGAATAATTGAATGATCACTTTCTAACTCATTTATAATAGGTGTCTTGTGATTTTGTCACAATTAATAAATGAGATCTAAAGAGCTCTGAGGGAGAAGGATATATTTGGAGTGAATCTGTGGCCAGCTGTAACATACTTTTTGATGAAATCGTATTAAAGATGGAAGACTTTATATATTATAGTGCCAAATAAAGTTTGTGCTACAGAGTACAAATTAAATTATTAAATAGTCTGATAGGATGCAGATATATTAAAGCAATGTACGGTATCACAACCTGCTTTTTGTTCATTTCAGGGGATGTTTATCTGTCTGTCTGTCTGTCTGTCTGTCTGTCTGTCTGTCTATCTGTCTATCTGTCTATCCATCCATTCTCAAGAAAACGTAAGCATCTATACGCACAGTGACTTTTATAGGCAGCTTCCCATATATCAGAATGAGAATAAATCCCACAGTGGGTGACTTAGTGGAAATTTAAAAAAAAATCTGATGCAATTTTTAGTAATGTATCCTTGAAAAATCCTATATTTAATTATTTAACAAGATTGCAAACCAGCTTCATGTTAAACATAAAAGTAACTGGACAATGTCATTTTTTTTTAACCACCCATCCATCTTCAAACTTGTATGCACATCCACAGAGAGAGAATACTATATACAGTATCCTTATTACTAATTTTTGGTTTAATTGGCTTGCAGCAAGTGGATTTTAAGAAAGAAATAAGAAAAGAACTTCTTATTCGGGTTACAGAAATCTTATTTAAAAAAAAAAAAGTGTACTTGTGGAATATACAGTAAATTTTGCACCCTGAGGACACCTGCTGAGTTTCATCAAGTTAGCATGTCTAGTTATATTATAAGGAAGACTGACCTTCCAGCCAACTTGGTAGGCAACAATTATGGCATATTGCTGAGTGAACTACACACTATGATTAAACTAATTGGAAGTATTCTGTATCTGTCCTTGCACTGAAAGGATTTTTGATTACCATTTGTGCATTTTAATATTGAGATATCTTTCTACAGAGTAGAACGATATAAGGGCACATTTATCCTACCCATTTGAAATGGACTTTTCTTTTCCCCCACCATGCAATATATATCTAATCATTAAGACCATGCATTGCCTCAACACAACCCCAGATCCACACTGGGTTGTTTGTTCTGAGCTCAGTTGGAACAGAACTCAGTTGGAACAGAACAGTCTCAATTTGCTGTGCCCTCCGTTCAAAGTTTTCCACTAAAGTTCACCTCCGACATGTAGTTCAGGAACAGAATATGTTTTATTGAAAGAAAGACACTTGTTGCCAATAAAATATAAAGATTTTCTTTTTTTTTTTTCTTTACAAAAATGCTACCTTTGGGCATTTCTTAGCATTATAAAACCCTTTAATGGAGAGGAGAATAAAAGGGGAATATTGAATTCAGAGACTGACAGGTCTGCTCTCAAATCTTTGTGAATAATCTCTTGTCTAATCACAGTATCTTGAGGATAAGGTGGAGAGAACGTGATAGAATACTTCCTTAATAATTTCCTCATATCATTGTTTCCAACACCTCATTTTTAGAAGTTGAAAGAGACTTTGTGGCTGTCTTGTCAACCTGACTGGTTTAAACACTATATTTTCTTTTATGGAAGAAGATGAATTAGTTAATCCCTTTACAAAAAAACACCCCTCTTCTTTAACATACCTGCTTAAAATTTGTCAACTCGTGTATGAGAATTTTTTTCACAGTTCAGCTCATTGTCACTGAAAATTTCATTCCATACTTTTGCAATTAAAAAAAAAGTTACAGTGTGTGTTGTTGTTTTTTTTTAAAAAAAAAACACAATTGAAAGACATTTAGCTCAAAGACCCTGTACCAAATTCTATGACTGTGATGTCGAACCTATGGCATGCGTGCCCGAAGTGACACACGGAGCCATGTCACCTGGCATGTGCGGAGTCGTTCATTTCCCTTCTGGGTTTCTGGCGCATGCGCATGCAATGATCAGCTGGCCTTCGTGCATGCGGCAGTCCCAGAAACTGGAAGAGCTGATCTTCAATTTTCCTGCATGATCATGCATGCCGACCAGCTGATTGTCACATGCGCATGCACGCCAAAAACCTGGAAAACTAGCTGGCCGGCACGCATGTGCATGCTGGAAACCAGAAGTTGATTTTCAGGAGCATGCATACATCCTGGGCAGCTCCTCTTCTGGATTGTGACCCAGATGAGCGCATGCGTGCGCTCCCTTTTCAGCACTCGGTGCCGAAAAAGTTCGCCATCACTGTTCTATGACATTTAGTGTGGGAGCTCTATTTACAATGTTAAAATATATGTGTCAGTCTGATCACATTTCTGGTCACAAATCTGCTCATCGCATGCTTCCCCCTGCCTCATGTTAGAAAATTGATGTGGGGGGGGGGGGTGGGAGGTTTTCTGAAAATGTTTTTTGGAATTTGGGTCTCTTTGAATGAGCTACCATCCAAGGCCACAGAATAGAGATATAGATCGTGCTATGCCCTGAAGGGCCCACTCTTCAGAGAGGTCAACATTCTGTGCACAGTCCTAAGAATGATGACTTTATCAGCATGGCATCAGTGCATAGTTAGCATTTAGTACAATGGATTTATTTTAGAAATTATAGTCTCTGCCACAGACGATTGAGGACCATTCTGAAACCTGCTATCTATATCATGGGGATACTGCTGAAAAGAATCTCCATGTTGCTCTCATACGTATAACGATTTATTGCAAGGAACGGTGTCCTCTCTTTATGGAACCTTATCCTTGCCTCCCCACGATGGTGGTAAATCTGTGTTTAAAGCACATTGTTCTACTCCATTATATGGATGATAAGAAAGTGAAACTTCCATAGTTGATGCCTCCCAACATTGACCACCTCATTAAGTCAACATAATAGACCGGATATACACTATATGTATAGAATATAGAAAGCCAACCTTTCTATATGGACCACCTCTGACAGTTGCATCTTGACCTTGATACATGGTATTAATTTACTCTCTATAATTTGACCAGTTGAGTCCAGTCTGCACCAAGGGCAAGAAAAGTAAAAGGCAGAATGGGTAGCAATGGATTTATTTCAAGAAGGATATCAAAGAATACAATATTTTTTACTTTGATTCGGCAGTAAAGATGATGACATCTTTAACACTGATGAGTGTGGACTCTTTTTCAAGGTGATGCCTGACAGGAGCCTTGATATGAGGGGTGACAAATTTAAGAGTGGAAAACTTTCTAAAGAACATTTCACGGTTCTGCTGTGCACTAGCTTAACCCTTTGTTAGGATTAGGAAGCTAAAATCTTTGTTGGTTGGTAAATCGGCAAAGCCACACTCATTCAAGAACCTGCAGCCCAAAAATTGTTTCACCTGGAAATCTAACAGATCTGTATGGATGACTGATGCCCTATTTGAGGAATGGATAAGGGACATTGACCGAGTAATGAAGAAGAAACAGTGTATGGTATTTGGAGGTAGAAGAGAATGTTTGTCACATAGAATTGAACTGTAGGGTTCAATGAACATCATCATTGCATTGATAATGTTACTTAGTTTGGTAATGAAACATCTGTAAGAAAACCACCAAGCTTAGAGAGCACCAAGAACCCCACACATCTTTGGAGCTGTTTTTTTATTGAATTATTATTTATTAAGATTATTGATCTTACATTCTTTTTCTTGACTTCCTATACATATGTACACTTCTAGCCTGCCTATAATTCTCCTCATTTTGTTTTATGGAGGACACATTTCCATTTGTATGGGAAAATCATAGGTTTATAAGGCGATGTGCTCTTCCTCTTCCTCTCGGGAATCACAAGGACCAAAGTTAGAGTAGTTGTAGTAGAGAGACACTTCTGTACTGGTAAAACCCCAGATAGTACAATTAAATTCTCACTAATTATTTTATGCCCCATAATCAAAATTCATGGGAACTTGCTTTTACTGTATATCAATAGATGCATTTCCTTAATAACTACCTCATATTGTTGTTTCCAAATAAATGCCACTTTACAAGTTGAAAGAGACTTTGTGGCTATCTTGTCAACCTGATTACTTTAAATACTGCATTTTCTTTTTTTATGGAAGTACCTATCTGAAAGCCTATGTATGTTTAAATAAAATCCTATTTACTAAGAAATGCATCCTATTCATTTCAGTGGCATTTATTTCTGGGTAATTTTACTCAAGAATCCAATGATGCAGTCCTAACTTTCACTTCTATAGTAGCAGCCAGGTATGAGCATGCATGTTGCTAGATTCATAGTTTTTCACTCAGAAAATATATGACTCCTGAGATAGAATTTCACTTTTCCAATATCTGAGGAGCAATAAAATGGCAGCTTATGATGCAGGAGAAAGGATGCTTGTCCCTTTAATAGACAGATGAGGTGGCTTATATTAGTGCTCTCCTATGTAAATGATAATATGGAATCCTTGGTTCTTTCTGAATGACTTATGAGATTGGTTGGTTTTTTTATTTTTTGTTTTGCCTTTAGTACGCATATTGTGTGCATCTTACTCAAGTTTTATTTTTTTCACATGCTTACTGTTACAGTTTAGTTTATAGTTTTATTTCTGCCCCTGTTTTCCCACACTTCTAAGAATATCAATCAATTCTGGTTCAAAAAAGCAACTCCTCTCTTAGTGAATTAAACTACTAAAGAGATAGATCCATTTCCAAGGTTCTGAATTATTTTCACTAAATTACTGTTGATCAGAATATAGAAAGACATCTTCCGGAAGAGTCATACAATTCTTCTTCATGTAAAGTTTTTTTTAAATGATGCTTTTTGACATATTTTGGCACCTGGCTGTTCAAATGATTCTCTCAAAGTATTATAATGAGTTCTTAAACAATAATATAATCATGTATTTGTCATTGCTGTTTCATTCCCCCCTCCCCATTTCGCCAAGCACACACTTATACACACACACACATGCACACACACACCGAGAAAGCCCCTATTCAGTTCTTTTTCAGGCAGAAAAACCACCATGTAATCAAAGTAGTTTCAGTGAGGTCAATGGAGCAGGAATAGTAGATACGCATCATGACCCTGAGTGGGAGAAAAAAAAGAGAAAGAAACCATGTGAAGTTCCATATAGCAGAGGACGTTTAAATTTTAAGATGCTGAAGTTGGGAAAAGAATGTGGTTATTTTGAGTATTTGCCCTCAAACTTTGTAATGGGTTAAATCATTAATAATAATAATAATAATAATAATAATAATAATAATAATAATAATAATATTTCTATGCCACCCACTTTCCAAGGACTCTGGGCGGCTTACACTAAATAGTATACTAAATAGCATATTGCCCCCAACAATCTGGGTCCTCATTTTACCCACCTCGGAAGGATGGAAGGCTGAGTCAACCTTGAGCCAGTGAGATTTGAACTGCTGAACTAGCAATCAGCTGAAGTAGCTGCAGTACTGCACTCTAACCACTGTGCCACCTCGGCTCTGTATGCGCCACCTCAGCTCTGTATGGATCTATCTATCTATCATCTATCTATCATCTATCTATCTATCTATCTATCTATCTATCTATCTATCTATCTATCATGGATCTAATCAAGTTACAGTAGATCTTTAATGCAAATTAGGAAGGTGGTACAAATGTTTAGATTTTACTGGTTTCTTTTTCTCAGACATGTTCTTCCTCAAGGAAGGAAAATGGCTCTCTACCCAGAGAGGCACTTATCATTTAAGTTGTTCCTGTCCTGTGTTCCTGCTGGCTTGACTGTAAACCAAGAAAATCCTGCCCAGACTGAGATCCTTTGGGGAAATTATGCAAAGGATTGAAGTCCAGACTGCTGGCTTGTCATATTCCTTCTGCTGCCATACCTCCCACCTACCTTTTCTACCAGAATAGTAATGGCCAGTTATGTTATCATTAGAGTCATATAGGTGAGATGGGTGGTATAGAAATGTGATAGATAGATAGATAGATAGATAGATAGATAGATAGATAGATAGACAGACAGACAGACAGACAGACAGACAGACAGACAGACAAACAGACAGGCAGACAGACAGACAAACAGACAGACAGACTTTCCTTCTTGTGGACAGATCTTCCTGGACAGATATGCTTTTATACAAGTGTGTTTGGCTTGGCTATATATATACATGTATCTCTGTGTGTGTATGGACATACATGTCTACTTTAGAGGCATTTAAAAAAAAATAAAGGTAGTGAGTGATAGTCGCCTATTACTTTGATGGAATTGTGTCCTAGAAGAAACAACCCAGCAGCGAAAGATGAATTGAGTCAGTGGTGAGGATCTTCAACTTCCTTGCCTTCTGGACAGAAGTATAATGTGAGTGGTGACATGGAACCATTGTTGGAATGCCCAGAAGATGATTTAATAATTTCAGATGCATCCTGTGGTTTAGACAAGTTGCCAGCCTTAGTCAAGATTGTACACTTAGTTAAAGTGGGGATGGAACTCAGTATCCTTTAGAAATATATACTGGCAGGGATTAGAAACCTATAATCCTGATTGACTCTCTGAATTCAGGAGACACACGCTTCCTTTTATCTGTTTGGGGGAAATATTCCTGCTTCCTCTAAGAGAGAGATAGAAAAGAGATTGGGTGGCACGTAAAATATTACTGATGGAGTCTGTAAAGCTGCTGAGTCCATCCAATTTTCTTCCTCTGGTTCTGTTTGGCTAAACTCTTGATTGACTTCATATTCTCTATTACCTAAACTTTCTGTGGAAGCATATTGTAAATGTGTGTGTGTGCATGCGTGTATGTGTGTGCAGATGCATGCATGGACAGACAATCAATAGTGAGTGAGCAATATATTTTTTGAGGTTCTTCTTGTAAGGCTCTGAGGATTCTAAGGATCCCTCCTATAAATCACCGCAATAGAATTTCTGTTGTTCTCAGGACATTTATGAGTTTCATTCAATAACATCTCTGCTAAGTCCCAGTGATGGTGGATATGCCAAGATATGAGGCATTTCTGCTGTATAGACAATCTAAAGCTAATAGTAATATTTCTATGGGAGTAGAAATGTATATAAGTGGCACAGAACAAGTGCAATTTGAAATAAATGAATTGGGCTTTATTTTTTTTAATAAGGTAAGTCATGCAATTATGTGATACCTAATTTCTGTGTATAATTAGCATGATTGTATGTGCAGATTAAGAAATAATGCATGCAAATAATTGTAATTAACTGTTTTATGGGTAAATATTCAATTATTCAATTTCTGTGCTCAATCACAGTAATTTAGTGCACAAATTAAGAATGCAATTGTGTGCACAAGTTCAGTGCACACTTCTGTGCTTAATAATCAAGCTTACGTGAGACAGGTTTTCTTATTTTTCCTGTGTGACTTGAGGCTCCTACAGCTAGATCTTGTTACCTTATGTTAGTCTTGGCACATCTACAGCTAGAAATGCTGAAGAGCTGTTATTAGTGTTTGTAATTTTTTATTCCACATTTTGTGTTGCTAATATCTGTATGACTTCTATAAAGGTGTAGGAGTCTTCGATGGAGAGAGGGTTGATTTGTACGTTGAAGGCTTGTTTTACATCCAAGGTAGCCTGAAGGAAGAAGTCATAATTTCCCCTGCTAACTTTAGTGCTTACTTGGTTTAAGTCGGGAGTGCTTCACAATTGCTCACTACAATGCAGAAACAATCCTAATTTGGCCCTCTTGGTATCCAACCAGGTGAAATGTTTTAAAAAGTCTCTGACAACTGTCACTGCTTTGTGTGCTACTCTGTGCAGACAGATCGCAATTTAGTTTTTACTGCAGTGCAAATTTTTAAAGGCTTTTTGGCTAATGTAAAGGAAGATGCTCCTCTGAAGCTGCTCTTTGAAGCAGCACATAGAGCTTCTAAAACTCGGTTACTAATGAGTGAAGCTGGACTCGGACCAAAAACCTTCTAGTTACCAAGTAAACAAAGCATTAAGGATTCCATGGGATTTAAAATCTGTAATTTCCCATAGTGTATGTTCTCGGACATGTGTTCTTTTTCTAAGACATAAATTCATCTTCAATTCGGCATTTAGTCTTCCAGGCCCCCTTGTGTTTTGTGTTTTTTTTTTAAATTCAGAGTATGTTCCCACATGCAAGCAAAACGGAAGATAAAACTTCCAAAATAGGATAATGTTTTAAATAACCATAAATAAGCATAATTGGAATGATTTTCCACCCACTAATATGGGCACTGTATTTGAAGTGGAGAGATAAATAGCTAATTAGCAACAATAAAATCTTGGATGCTCTTCTCTACCACCCCATCCCTTTTGCTGATTTCATAGAGCTTGCAGCTGCCTTAAGGGCAATTTCTTCCAGCCATTTTATTGTTCTGTAAGATTTATGTTCACTCTCCTCCCTCCCCCACCCCCACCCCCACCCCCTCCAATCTGTTTGTTTCAATATTTCTTTCCCCTGATTTTGTGTTCCTGGAGATAATTTTGATTTCTTTTCTTTCTCTGTTTGGAAGATAATCATCTCTCAAGGGCATGTCTGCGTAACTGCTTATCATGCATACAATGAACAACCGAATGCATTGACAAAGCCTGCATTTCCCTCAGGTTAAAGATGCCCTCTGCTATAATAAAAAAGGATCAACCTGGTGATCATATCTGACCCCGTGCCCCACCTCTTTCTTATTGCGACAGATTCAGTCAGACAAGTTGTTTCTCGAGACAGACAAGACATGACCTTGTGGGGACTCCAGAGAATTCCGAACAAGCTGGAATTCTAAGTAATTTATCTGGTGTTAACAATATTACTTCAGATGCCCCAGAAACCTCTTCAGAGAAGAGAGGATTTTGCCACAAGTGTTTGCTTTATTATTATCACCAAAGATCAGCAAAAATCAAGCGTGATGGATGTGTGGGATAGGCAGCAGCATCAAAGACATTTAAGAATAAAGGATACATGTATTTAAAAGGAATCCATAATGTTTGAAATAATCTTATGTACTGCAAGATTATATCTTCATCGTGAGATATTTGTATTTGAATAGAGTTAACACACATGCAACTACTATTTACTATTGCTGCTACAACTAATAGAATCATGAGATCTTTAAATTGGGACGGAGGCATTATTGGGCTCACTTTTTTGTTCTGTCTAGGAATCAAATTACAGTAATGGCATTATCATTTGTGTGTTTTTACCAGGTAGCTGCAGAGGTTAGTGGGAACGCGGGACTTGTATATAGGCCTCTGATTACATAGTAATTGCATTATATGACATATCAAGAGAGAAAAATAGGGCTTTCTCAGCACAGAATCAAGCCCATGGGATTTAGCATCAATGAAAAGGTCAGATTCTTGCTTCAAGGGATTTGAAGAGACAAAGAGAATTAGCATCATGTAGCTATCCTGTTCCTGTTTAAGCAAAAGCAGCAAATAATAATGGGGAAAGATTTTTAAGAAAGGGTATAATTCTTTGGCAGCTAACAATATCATAATTGGAAGGCTGATGGTGACAAATATGGCAAGTTTTCTTTTTTCAAACTGGACCAGAAAGAAATCCATGCTGGACTTTTGAAAATTTTATTTATCTGTATTTTTTTCCTGCCACACTTGCAAGCAACTCCCAACAGATTGCATCATAAAATAAAACAAACGGTTGCAGGAGATGACTGCAGAGATAAAATGTATGAGTCCTGCTCATGCATCATCCATGTGAAGGGACTCAACAAGGCTGAGAGTGACATTGATGTCCCACCTCCATGTTTACAAATCTGGCTTTCCTCTTTTGGCTTCAATGGGTGAGTGAAAGTTGGAACTGCTTCCTTTTCCAAAGCAGCCTCAAACTACTTATTTTCAGCAAGGGGAAAGTATATTCCACTGTGTTTTTAGTATTATGCCCATTCCTCCATCAACAATCCCTACTCATGGTCACTCATGCCCTAGTCGCTTCCTGTCTTGACTATTGCAATGCGCTCTACATGGGGATGCCCCTGAAAAGCATCTGGAAGCTCCAGTTGGTGCAAAATGCAGTGGCCTGCATGATTTTGTGCAGACCTCGGTGTGCATATGTATCACCTCTCCTGCGGGAACTGCATTGGTTGCTGATTTGCTTTTGGGTGCAATTTAAGGTGCTGCTTGTCACCTTTAAAGCCCTTCATGGCTTAGGACCACGTTATCTGAGGGATCATCTCTTGCTGGTCACTCAACCAATCAGAGTGGGGAGGCAAGGAATGTTGTTGGTCCCTTCCCTAAGGAGATACAACTAGTGGGACCAAGAAGAAGGGCCTTCTCTGTGGTGGCTCTCTCTCTTGGGAACATCATCCCCCCCAGAGATTAGACTGGCCCCCACTCTAGCACTCTTTCACTAGGCCCTGAAAATGTGGTTTAGCCAATGGGCCTGGAGAACCCAGAGCGGGATGGAGCCCATTAACGGCTAGTACGAATGTGTATTGTTGCCAGGATGGAGGATGGGAAGTTATTATTTTACTTTTTTATTATTTTTCTTTTTATTTCTTTTATATTGTGTTTTTATGTCCTTGTAAGCCGCCTTGAGTTGCCATGTGCAATATAAATTTTCTAAATAAATAACTAGCTTAAGAATTTAATTTTACATACATGCATTCGTCATCTGTTGACTAATTCAAATTTTAGTTGATAACTATATGACAATGCAGCAATTCATTCTGCAACTGGATATGCTCCATTTTCATAGGAATGGCCACTGGAGACCCTGGAAATTTAAATCTAGCATATCCAACCTAGACTGGAAAAAGAAAAGCTTCTGTTTTAATGGCTTAATTTTATGAACCTGTCACTCATTCACTTTCAGTATTTTCTTAGAAAAACAAAAACTATCATTTGAGGCTGAATCACCTTTTCAACCAATTATAAGGTTTTTTTAAAAAATCAATTACTTTTGATTTAAAAACATTTTTACTTTGTTGATTTACTTATTACTTAATAAGTACAAAAGTTGCATATCTCCCCCATGGTCTTTATCTTCATTACTGTACTGCATTTGCCCATTTATTTGCAGGTATTAGTTGCAGTACCTGATGACGTGATGCTGCTGCCTCCACAGAATTTGCTTAGGTCAGGGGTGAGTGGGATCAATGTGCAATTAAAATGAACAGCATGAATTTTAGCTTTCCCGCTGAACTGGTACCTTCCCACAGGAGCATTCACAGTATCCAAGAGAGTAGATAAAAACAGGCAAGATGGAAGAAGTAGTGGGACAGTGCAAGCCCCTCTCCTTTTCCATGATCATGAAATGTCATGACTCCACATCCACCATCTGGCCTGTTTTGACTCACTCTGCAGAATCCTGTTGCCTCTTCCTCTTTCTGCAGGGTGTTTATTCCTTGCTAAGGAGCTATATAATAATGAGAAAACATTTGGAAATTAAACAACAAGCTCAGAGAACAAACCACCACCAATTTCTACCACCCAAGCTACAAATACTGTACTTTCCACCATTTCCAGCTATATAATTGACAGCAGGCACAATCTGAATGATCCACCTAGGCATCTGAACTGGTAGCAGAAATTTTGAGTAATTCGGAGAACCAGTAGTAAAAATTCTGACTGGCCCTGCCTCCATTTATTCTCTGCCTCCCAAGTCCCAGCTGATCAGGAAGAAATGGGGATTTTGCAGTATCCTTCCTCTGGAGTGGGATGGGAATGGAGATTTTACAGTATCCTTCCCCTGCCACACCCACCAAGCCACACCCACAGAACCGGTAGTAAAATGTTTTGAAATCCATCACTGGTTCTGGATAGAATAACTCCTAAAATCTATCTGCTGATTTTATTTGTTTGTTTGTTTTCTGAGGGGGGGGAGATTTTATTTGTTTTTTTTCTGGGGAGCTTCAGAAGTCTGTAAACAGATGCTTAAGGAACCCTGAAGCAGGGGTGTCAAACTCAATTTCATTGAGGGCCACATCAGGGTTGTGTTTACCTTGGGGGGCCAGGGTGGGCATGACCAGCTCATTGTCACTTGTGTCAGGGGGCGCCTGTGGCGGCCCGAGTGCTTTGCCAGTGAAAACGGGTTCCTGAGTTCTGTTTTCACTGACAGAGGCACTGCAAGCTGGTCCTTCGCTGTTTCCAGGATGTCCCCATGTACCAGCTCTAAGTACCCTGTGGGCCAGATCTGGCCTGTGGATCTTGAGTTTGACACCTTTGTCCTGGAGGAAGACAAAGAAGAATCCAATGTGATGTGTACAAACTGAGGTTTAGGACAACACGATGGTAGTAGCCGCACTAAAGCAAATTATTTCTCTGCCCTGATTGCATTTGCCCTCTTAAAATTGAGAAAGACCCATCTAAGGAAGGACGAGCCAGAGGAATTGCTAATGGGCCACTGTGGATTAGTAGCTAAGCACATTGCAAATAGAGCACTTGCATTCATTGGAAGCTGGCTGGAGTATCTGAAGAGGTTCTGAAGGCAATATCTTGAGATATTATCTTAGAAAAATCTAAACTTGTTAATTCTGAGGAAGTTGACAGAATCCTTGTGAGATAAACTGTTGGATTGGATCCCTGCTCTTACTGGCTTCTGTGTGAAGCATTGATTAGTTAGTTTCTGTGTTCAATGCAAAGTGCTGGTAATCATTTTTAAGGTCCTGCGTGGTTTGGGACATGAGTCTCTGCACTATCTTTAACCCTAAACAGAATTTGCCGCCCAAGGTATGCTTGCAGAGAGTACTTATTGAGGGTCCCTGGTCTTTGTAAAGTATGATTGGAAAGGCAAACAATATCTATAGGAGCTCCACTTCTCTAGAACACCCTCCCATATGATAGAAGGTTGATAGTGTTATTACTGACTTTTAGGAAACTGGTTAAAACCTGGTTATTCCAGAAAAGATTCAGTACAGTTGAGTGAATTGGTATCAGCATGGTCATTACAATGATGGATAGAATATTCAAAGGTTATTATATTGCTTTATTGATATTATTTGTTGAGAATGTATTGGTTTTATTAACTTGGTTTTCATGTCCTCGGCCATTACCATATGCCGCTTATTATTCTAAGCCATTGCTTGTGAGTTTTCCGCGGGCCGCCCATGAGGTCAATATTGAGAAAAGACACGGACACGAGTTTTCTCGGGATGAGACGACCCAGATCTGACTCCGGGAGCCTCTTTTATTGTACACAAACAAAGGCAGGAGGGGTTTGTTAGCTTAAGCCAATAATATATTACAGCATGTCTCATGTAATGCATACGTAAGTACAAGTAATACATGGAAGCAATGCCCAAATTTGGGAAGATCTACAATTCTAGCTGCTAGTGAATTGTTGCAGCCCTTATCTATGAGTTGTTGCAACCTTTATCTAGTTTTTCGCATATGCAGTACAGCATGATCCTCTCATGCCTGCGCGTAGCTCCTGAGCATGTTACAACATCTCCTACTTTTTGTTTTAATTTTTTTGCAACAGGGTTAGCTGTGTTGTTATTATGATGTTCTCTTTATGTTTGGCAAATATGTTTGTCATCATAGCAAATAAAGCAGGAATACATTGGACACTACAACATACAGAAATAAGCAAAGCAACGATCATGAGTACAGTAGACAATATGTTCTTCAGCCATCCGGTTTCTGCAAATGTTTGTAGCTCACCCATCCTTTTATTACGGTGAACAAAGTTAGTGGAAAAGTGGCCAGGAGATGTCAAGCGAGGTAGGCCATCAAGTTTCTGAGTTGTATTCCAGTTATACATTTCCACAAATCGCTCGCACAAATTGTAAATCCATCCAGATCCAGGCACCCAAGAAAACCACATGTCAGGAGTTTGTAACCTCTGAGTTATTCTGGAAGCCCTATCCTGTAACCTTCTCTGACCACACCTGATTTGTTCCTCCAGTTCCAGAAAGGCTTTGGTTTCACTTATCAGGACGTCCTTCCTATTGGAGGGAATAAAACCTTTGCACATTTGCAGAAGGGAGGGGAGACATTGGATACAGCAACAAAGCAAAACAAGCAGTACGATTATAAATACAATAGTTGGCATAATTGATTTCAACCAAGAACCATCCGGGAGCCATGACCAAAGAGCAGCCCAGATGTCAATGGCGCCAGATCAATTGGATGATAAGGGATTGTTTTTGATCAAGTTTTCCATATGTTCTATGGTGTGAGTGATGTTATACTGATAATCAGATACATAGGTACAACAACGTGAATGCATGAGGGCACAATCGCCTCCTTTAACTACCAGCACAATATCTAAGGCATATCAGTTTTGTAAGACCACCTCCCTGATTTCAACCAGTTCTTTGTTCATCAGCTTCAGTACCTTGATAGTCTCGTTGAACATATGTACTGTCCAGCTATTTAATAAATGAAGATCCCGATAGTTCATTGCCACCCGAGATTGGGCAAGATGCCTCTGGATATCTGAGTTTTTAATGAGCCACCCAGTGTCAGTGGTGGGTGTGGTTTGGGAAATAGGAGTAGTGGAGTTTGTCCGATTAGCAGCTATTTGAATGTCTTTTATTACTGTCCCATCATGATTGAATGTAGAGACTGCTGACATGAAGGATCATGAGATGTAGGGGGAATAAATGCAAGATCGTGACTTAATTCCAGAATCCGTGATATATAGTCTCCTTTATGCAATTGTTGCAGAGGCCCATTGTCCTTATTCACTCCCCCCTCAGCTGGAAATGTCAATATGGGAACCTTAGGTGGTGGAGTAGACTTAGGTAGAAAGTAAGGACCTTGTGCATAGACAATGCGTTTGTGGCGGAAGCGTACTTGACTTGAAGTATATGTATGTGGGGATTTGATGTTCCTTACATGGTCACTTGAGAGTCCCAAAGCTAACAATGTCCAAGGCCATAAACAAATCATAGTCACTTATACGTGTGAAACAAAATTACTAGCAAAATTAGAAAAACAATTACCCACAAAACTCACTCCTAAACTTCTACTAACATTAGTATGTGTAAGAAAGTGTTATATTAAAGCTAATAAAATGTGTATGTACAATGTGAAGGTAATTTCCTCCTGATGAATCTTCCGCTGTGCGTTGAGAGTCTGTTGCCGGTAGGACTCAGCAAGGTGTTTTCTTCTTAAATCTCAGCACGAGGGGTTTCTCCTTCTTTTTGTTGTAAATGAAATGGTCTTACGTGTCTTCTGGGGATCCAAATGATGCGATCTTTGTACTGGACAGCAGCGTATCCACGGCCCCAGGTAATAAGGTCAGCAGGCCCTCTCCATGCAGGATCAGGTAGTTGGTGGAAAGAGACCTTCGGTTTTGGGGTAGCTGATGGAGAAGCAGAAAAATGACGGGTCGCAGCCGATATGGGAGGCTGTCCAGTCAGGTTAAGAAAGTTCAAAGTATATAAGCAAGGATTGAGTTTGTTTTGCATGGCTGGGAGGCCGAGGCATTTTTCCTCTTTCAATTTATAAGCCAAATTAGTGTGTGATGGACCACTTGTTACAAAAGTCTGCAAAGGCAGTACTGGTGTATGCAGGTCCATTGTCAGTTTTAAGTTCAATTGGGCATCCCATCGATGCAGAAGTCCGAATACAATGATTTATTACATGTTTGGTTGCTTCTCCCCTTTTTGGGAATGCCATAGTAAATCCTGAATAAGTATCCACGGAAACGTGCAAATATTTCCATGGGGCAAAGGATGGATACTGAGTTACATCCATTTGCCAAATTTCACAAGCTTTGAGTCCTCTAGGGTTTACACCCATAGGGATAGAATGAGCTTGTTGACTACAGGTAGGACATTGTTGTATGATGGCAGTCGCTTCGGCTGCCGTGAGACTAAATTGCTTCGCTAATGCTTTTTTATTTTGATGGAAATCTCTGTCTCCGCCACCCACAATATCTATAACCTTCCAATAAACAAATCTCCTTATAACACTATACATTCCAATCCTTTTCCCACTGCCATTCTGACTTCCAAGCCAGCCCAAGTCTGTGCAAACCAACTTACCTAAATGTCTTTTCTTACATGCAACCACTTTCTCTTACTTCCAAAAGTCAACTTTCTGTTTTCCTTCACTGACTCTCTTCCCTCCCCACTTCTGGGTTAAAACCCTCAAAGCCATACCCTTACATTCCCTGTAACACTGGGTTCTTTGCATACCAGTCTTCATTCAAAATAGCACAATTATCTATTCACAGCCTACAATATCCAGTCAATCCTAGAAATTTCCTCAACTCTTCAGGTGTTATCTTCTTTCATTAATTAAATGTCCTATGTATTTTATCTCTCTGTCTACATATTGTAATTTCTAACTCATCTCTGTGATAATTCCTAAAAATGGCAGCAGTTTTTGCTGCTGACAAACAAAAAAACAAATAAACAAACAACAGACAAACAAAGAACAAACATGCCATCTGTTAAGTATGCAAAATGCACGTAGACATAAAAACATAAAGGAGTAAGAAAAACAGCTTCAAAAATAAAACAAACAATCTAAATGAGGTATTTTGAGTCAATACTCTGAAACTGCAAAGGCAGGTATCAGATATCACCCTTTACCCCGTCTTTCTCAGGCTGGTTCTCTGAGAGAAAAAAAATGGTGAAGAGAACAAAAACTCATAGCCCCCCTCTTGTGCCTCTCACCTCCCAGGGAAAAAAGGGAGGGGGTGAGAGAAAGGAAAAAACTTTTTAAAATGGACAAGCCTCCCTCCTCCTGGGAGGACAGGAAGAGAAAGGAAAAAAATGCTTATACACAAAATTACATTTCATGCAATCCAATAAATGTCTACATACACACCCATTCACATCTGTACTGCAATCAGACCTTTTATATAATACGTCCTCCATGCAAATCAGTCATTCAAATTATTTCAATGAACTAGCTTATTCCCAAAACAGTGGAAAAAATTTCAGGCAGCACTTTTAATCACAATGGTGATTTTTGGGCCCATAACCATTGCCTGTTTCTCCACAGCTTCAAGTTCAAGCCTAGTCAATTTTTGCTGGCCAGCCAAGCATATCATAATTAAAATTATTTCAATCACATACTATTCCACACACTATCATTATAGCAACAAAATATTTTTAACAGAAATCACTTCAAGTTGATCAGTTCAAATTATCTGAGTCTTCCCATTTAGACAGGTTTTAATTTTATTACCTGCTAAACCCCGGGTGGGAAGAACAATAAACAGTTTACAAACATACTGAGAGTCAGAGATCAGATTAAAAGGTTGTTGAGAAAAGGTGTGGAAAGCTGAGATAGCTGCAGAAGTGAAAGTCAGATTTTGAGATAGAAAGAATAATATTTATTAAATCAGTTCCATTTCTTCGACAGGCTGGAATACGCCCCAAGGTTATAATTTCAGCAATGGCTTGAATAAAGGGTAAAACATTTTTAGATGGTAATGAGACAAATAAAGCCATTCAATACAATATACTTTTTGCTGTTCTAAAGCAGCCAATACTCCTGTGGATAGCTTACTAGTAGGAAATATTAACAAACTGACAATTTCTATGAGGGATCCAATCTACAAACTGAATACTCAAGATGTTAATTAAATCTCCTGGCTTTTAGTCAATAACTCAAATAATGGGCTAAGTAAATGCATAGGTAAAGAGAAATATGAGCGGACACAATTAATAGTACCCAGTAATTGTTGCAAATTTACTAAGGAAATAACTTTTGGTAACTTTAAACAAGGGAAAGCCAGAACAGAAAGAAATTGCACATACAGATAAGGAGTGTACAGCTGTATTTTTTCTGGGGCAATGTGCAATTCATTTACACATAAATCATTTTGTATTTCAAAAAGCCAATTAGGTTGTTTTCTTGAGGTTTGCTACCTGGTGATAAAGCAGTGCTAACAAATTGGTTTTATACAATGTTTCTATATCCTGACACACTTGAACCATATCTGCCAAATCAAGATCTTTTCCCAGCCCAACAATTGCTCCTCGGCATTCAGAAATGGCGTTCTTTGTAGCTTTTTTCCTTATGTTAGAGAAGGCTTGTTGACGCTTGCCAAAAACAGGCATTTTTCTGAAGGTTTGATAAGCACATTCAGAAGAAACTTGCAAAGTTGCAGCCGATAGGAATTTCTTCTATATTCCACCCCCCCTTTTTTTTGTCTAACTGTTTCTTTGAATTCTGCTTAGTGGGGGTGTTACCAGTTCCTTCAGAAGGAACTGATGATTCAATTAAAGATGGTTTTGAGGTGACAATTTTAACTTTATAATCAGGTGGAGGACTTGTAATTAATTGTTGCTCTTCCAAGGCATCAGAGCTATATTTTCTATTCCTTGATGACATTAATCTAAAAAGGAACCATTATCAGTGTCCTGAAGGCTCTTTTTTTTTTTATGCATAATTAAACACTCTATAGCCAATCTCCAGAGTGCCAGAATTTTTCCAGGGCTCGGGGAGGTTCGTGGAGGCATGTTCCTATATGCTTCCACACTTTCACTTTTAAAGAGCCCTTTTCCGGATAAGCCGGATAATGTTGCCAAATGTATTTTAGTACACTGATTAGATGTTTTTTTGGGGGGAATGGGAAGCGGCTTACCCGCCGCCTGGAATTACACTAGATAATTTGCAGATATCTCGAAGTTCATTGAGATGAATTGCCTGGTCCTTCGAGAAGCCCGATCCCATACTCACGATGTGGGAGGGTGCTCCGTTCACCGACGGCCGTCCCTGGATGCGAGGCTATTCCCAGCTGGGGGTGAGATGGGTGGGCGACACGGATATCACGTCGGGGTCACCAGATGTGAGTTTTCCGCGGGCCGCCCATGAGGTCAATATTGAGAAAAGACACGGACACGAGTTTTCTCGGGATGAGACGACCCAGATCTGACTCCGGGAGCCTCTTTTATTGTACACAAACAAAGGCAGGAGGGGTTTGTTAGCTTAAGCCAATAATATATTACAGCATGTCTCATGTAATGCATACGTAAGTACAAGTAATACATGGAAGCAATGCCCAAATTTGGGAAGATCTACAATTCTAGCTGCTAGTGAATTGTTGCAGCCCTTATCTATGAGTTGTTGCAACCTTTATCTAGTTTTTCGCATATGCAGTAAGCATGATCCTCTCATGCCTGCGCGTAGCTCCTGAGCATGTTACAACAATTGCTGTACGCCACAAAAAGTCATATGAACCAAGCGGCTTAAAAACATTTGGAGTGGGCAAATGAATGAATGAATGAACAAATGAACAAATGAATTGCATATATACAAACCAATCAGCCATGATTTCAGTTGCAAGAAACTTAAAGAGGAACAAAAGAACATGATATGTAAAATTTATTAAACAGTGTCACATTTGGAAAAAAAAAATAATAAAAACCAGCAAATTCAAACAATATGTTATATTTCAATAAGGATAATCAAAATTTGATTATTGGAACTAATAGAGAGCAAAGTCAGAATCAGTCTATCTGGAAAAAGAAAAAAAACCTCTAAGGTTTGGCAGATGTGACATTCTGAGGGATTACTGTATCAACCCTACAAGATAGACCAGACAGAGAAGATCTGGTCAGTAGGTTAGTAATATTTTTATTGTAATAACTGTAGTAACATTTTCGGCTACTAGAAAGAGATTAAAAAACACTAATTCTGGTTCTTAATGGCCTTTCCTAATACAGATAGAGCTCGATTTACAACAGTTTTCAACCTTCTGATCATCAAAGTCAATGAGGAAGCCAGATTTGCTTAACAACTGTGTTACTAATTTAACAACTGCAATGATTCACTTAACAATTGCTGCAAGAAAGTTAATACAATGTGGCAAAACTCACTAACAATTGTCTCACTTAGCAGCTCAAATTTTGAGCTCAATTGTGATCATAAATTGAGGATTACCTGTTAAGAGAATAACAAAGGCATTTCTGATAAAATAATGGCCTCATTGATACACTTTTAGATCTTGATTTTCCATTTTATATATGAACCATAATAGATTAGTACTGAATAGCAGCCTGTTAGGAAAGTCTGGTCAGTAGTATAATTAAATTATTGCAGGTCTCAGTTTAAGTCAGGAGGACATCAATCTACATGATAGGAGAGCAGATACATTAGGAAAAATCACCCATTTGGCTATTGTTATTTTCTTCAGATAATATAGCTGCAGTGAATGCAAAATATGCATTTCAATCTTTTGGCTCACAGCATTTTACACAGGTGTGAATCATTCTAATATATACTGTGAGTGACTGTTAGCTACCTGCATTAGCGTATTTGACAACGGAATGCAGAAGTGATCACAGCATCTCTCCTTCCTTCCTTCCTCTAGCAGCATTTTGTAGCATTCAGCTGTCAAACTGCATTTTACAGACAGAAAAGATGGGGACTGAAAGATCAAGGGAAAATGTGGGTGTATGAAAGCTAAGATGTAAGAGAGCATAATCGAAAACACAATAGAATATATTTATTGCTTACAGAGTTTGGATGTTCTGCCTGGGCAACTCAACTTGCCATTTCCATTACTGTGGGCGTTCAAGTGATTTTGGAAGTTTCTAAGCTCTTCTAATAAAAGAAAAGGATATGTGTGTTATTTGTGATTTTAAAGTATGGCTTTCTTGAGCCTATGAAATTGTTTCAGTTCCATTTCCTGGAAATTTTCCAGACTATTTCTAAGTTTACTTAGAGTTCCAGTAGGGTAGCTTCCAATTATGCTGGGCTACAATCTCAGAACATTTAGTCTGTATGCTGGTAATTCTGGTAAATTGTGGTCCCAATTACCAGATGCATCCCAGATGCTTTGTTCATTGTCCACAGTGAGAAGAGCAGAGCAAGGATACAAAAGGCTTAGGAGAAATACACAAAAGGAGAATGAGAAAGGAAAAAATCAGGCTTAGCGAGAGGGGTTGAAAAACGAGACAGACAGAACCAGAAGTATAATATATTCCAAAGCAAACATCCATTAATATGCCTAAAACATAATGCAAAGTGTATCGCAAGTCAGGGGCCTTGGTGTTCTCTTACAAACGTTTTGTTTGTTTTCTTACAAACATTTCATTACCCAATCAGCTAATATCAAAGTGGTAGAAGTCCGTGGGGCGTGCTCTCATTTTATATACAAGTGGTTTGCTTCATCAGTATTGGTGAGAGTGATTTTGGTAGTTCTTTGATTAGGCTGTTGTTTACTGCTTGATTGTTTCTCTGTTTTTATTTGTTTATTTGTATCCACCTATATTATTTTTACAAATCAGTCAAGGCTGAAAACATAGCCAACACACCTTCCTCCTCCTATTGTCCCCACAACAATCCTGTGAGAGGAGTTGGGCTGAGAGGGACTGGCCCAAAGTCACCCAGCTGGCTTTCATGTCTTTGGTGGGACCAGAATTCACTATCTCCTGTTTGCTAGCCTGGTGCCTTAACCATAAATTGGCTCATAGTTTCTTGTTTGGGGTATTGGGTCCTGATTGATTGTTAGTCTAGCATTACTCTTAATCTCCGTTTATCTGGATGTTGATTGTTGGTAAGGAGATGTTTTGGTTTGTTTGTTTCCTTTTTAGCTTTTTGGTTGTCTCTTCTGAATGGTATGTAGATGTTATTTATCTCTATGTGATTGTTGATAGCTGATTTGTCTGAGTACCAGGGTTCCAGGAATTTTCTAGCATTTTTGGGTTTAGCTTGGTCTAGGATGCTCACAGTTTACCATTTGAAATTATGAACAAGTCCATCCATAGGTTTTGAAATTATTTATTTATTTATTTATTTATTTTTTATATTTTTATACCGCCCCCTCTCCCGAAGGACTCGGGGCGGTGAACAGCCAAAATTAAAAACACACAATACAAACATTAAAATACTATAAAACAAAATTAAATTTATCTTTGGCTTCCCCAATTTAAAACCCCTTACCCATAAAATTCCCCAATTAAAAGATTTTAATTAATTAAAATTATTAATTAATTTTAATAAATTAAGAGGTTTCACCTTTAGACTGTTAGTTGGTGTTCATGGATGGTATTCTGCCTGTTTGTCCTACAGAGTGGCTGTTATAGTCTCTATAGTCCCTGCATCACCATGGCTCTTCTGATGATATTATTCTACTCCAAGATATTGCAAACAGTAGTTTACACTAAACATGTCGTGCGTGACAGTAATATCTGTTTTTCTTTAATAAATTACAAGCACAGGATTAGGATTGAGGTTAGAGGTTTTAACTGAGGAGGAAAAGGCTATTCTTTTGGTTACAATTCAAATAAAAGTCCTTAGGTGATTACAAAGTTGGCAGAAAAATCCCAACTGGCACTCCTAATTTGTCTCTAATTGATTCAGTTTAGGTGATGAGGGAGATTTCTACTTTGTGGTTCTCTCCCTGTATACTGTAATCCAAGCACAAATCCCCTCCCCACATGCTAATAATTTATTAAGAACAAAAATGAAGCTACAGCTATGTGCTACATATTCAACATGTCTAATATCATGAAGACATTTAGGTATGTGCTCCTTGTTTATTTGGTGAAGCTTTTAACCTGTGTTTTATGATTAACAATTTCAAAAGCATTAACTATAATTATTATCTGGGTTTAATGTTTATATCTCTGCTGCATCAATGATAGGAAAGGTTGGGGATGATAACCATGCTACGTTTTTCATGGACAATATTTAAAAAGGAGTGCAGCCAGCGACAAGTGGATAGAGCAAAACAGAGGAAGTAGGAATTGATATTAAATTAGTAAAAGGTACTAATACCTTAATTTAGTGTTGTGCCATAGCCAATGGCATGTTTAGCAAAACAGAGGAAGTAGGAATTGATATTAAATTAATAAAATATATTAATAGAGCCTTGATAGTACAGTGGTTTAGTGCACCCTGTTATTAACACAGCTGCCTGCAATTTCTGCTGGTTCGAATCTCTTCAAGGCTCAAGGTTGACTCAGCCTTCCATCCTTTCTAAGGTAGGTGAAATGAGGACCCAGTTTGTGGGGGCAATAAGCTGACTTTGTATAAAATATACAAAAGAATGAAGGCTATTGCTTAACGCATTGTAAACCGCCCTGAGTCTCCGGAGAAGGGCGGCATATAAATCAAATTAAAAAAAAAAAAAAAAAATTAGTGTTGTGTCATAGCCAATGGCATGTTTCAAGGAGGTTTGAAAGATGGCTAGGAAAACCTGGACAGACTAGACAGCCCAGTCAATTATTCGCAAGCAAAAAGATTTTTTGGAATTTAATTTTTTTTAAGTCCTTCTATAAAATCTTAAATGTGTTTCATAGAATCTTAGAATTTAAGAGTTAGAAGTATTCTTGGACACTGCTTAGCCCACTCCTCTGTCCAGTGTAAGAATCCAGTCCTTGAGCATCCCTGAAATGTGGCCACCTACACTTTCTTTAAATACAGGTAGTCCTCCAGTTATGACAGTTCACTTAGAGACAGTTTGACGTTATGACATAACCACCACCACCCAAGTATTTACGACACAGTCCCAAAGTTATGAATGTTGCAGCACCACGGCAGTTGTTCACACTTACAAATGACCGCAGAGGCACTGCAACATTTGCTCTGCCTATTCACACACACACACACACACACACACACACACACACACACATCTCCATAGGCTATGGGCCTGTGGAAACTCACTTTACGATGATCTAGTGAGCCATCAGTTCTTTCGCCTGCTTCGATGCATTCGCAGAGAACAGAGGTCTAAAGTACTGCAAGGTTATGCAAGATCAGTAGCATGAGATCTTGCGCTACTGATCTTACGTAATCTTGCACTACAGTACTTTAGGCCTCTGTTCTCTGTGAACCAAGGCCTGCACAAAATCCGCAGCAAAAGGCTTTGCAAATGGAGGGAAGGCCTCTCTGTTTGCAAAGCCTTTTGCTGCAGATCTCATGCAGGCCTCGGTTTGCAGAGAACAGAGGCCTAAAGTACTATAAGATCACAGCCTGCAAAAGTTTCAGTCTTGGCGCGAAAAACGTTTGCAAGCCGACGAAACTTTGGGGCAGAGAAATCACATTGCTTCAAGCCTCCCATCGGCTTACAAACGCTTTTCACGTTGAGAAAGTAAGTAGGCAAAGAATCCGCAGCAGAGAGGTGGGAGAGGAGACAGCTTGCTAGATCTTCACAAGGTAAGTGACCCAGCATTGCAGGATGGGTGGGAGCAATTGTGGGGACCCAGAGGAGGGACCATGAGGTATCTCAGTGGGTCGGGGGAGGCCTTGGGTAGTCTGAAGCAATGGCCTGTTTCATCGCTAGCCTTCCTCGCACTGAGATACCTCCTGTGCACTTAACGACCTGTGCACTCAATTAGCGAATGTGTGGGTGAAAGCAGGGACATGATTCACTCCAATGAATCCTCGGTTTACGAATGTAATTGGTAGGCTCCATTACATTCGTACCTCGAGGATTACCTATAGTTTGTTTTATTTTATTTATTAAATTTACATACCCTCGTCTCACTATCTAAAGTTCCAGCAAAAAGAATCAACAATCTCCTGACAAAGTCTGTTCCACTGTTGAACAACTCAAAGACTTACAATCTTTTTCTGATGTTCCAGCACAATCTTTACATCCTTGTAACTGAAACAGATTTTTGAAAATCCTGTCTTCTGCAACAGCTCTGACTAATTCTATCACCCATCTCCTCCCACTTACGACTGTATGACTGTAACCTTGTTGCTGGTATCCTTAAGATGTATATTGACTGTTTCCCAATGACTATCATTAAGTGTTGTACCTTATGATTCTTGAGGAATGTATCTTTTCTTTTATGTACACTGAGAGCATATGCATCAAGACAAATTCCCTGTGTGTCCAATCACACTTGGCCAATAAATAATTCTATTATATTCTATTCTCTGAATAATTCTGCCACATCTTCTAGGGATCAGACCTTTAAATTCTTGAAGACAGCTATTATGCATCCCTGAAACCTTCTCCAAGTTAAATAAACGTAACAGCTTCTAT
Source organism: Pituophis catenifer annectens (assembly GCF_029215685.1). NCBI lineage: Eukaryota > Metazoa > Chordata > Lepidosauria > Squamata > Colubridae > Pituophis > Pituophis catenifer. Next base: position 131,233,435 of record NW_027256883.1, read on the forward strand.
GTTTTCTTGCAAATGCTTCCTTTCAGACTCTTTTAGCATTTGGTACTTCTCTGGACACACTCCCATTGGCTAATGTCTTTCCTAAACGCAGTGTCCAGAATAGGAAACAATATTCTAGGTGTGATTTGACCAGTGCAGAATAAAGGAAATGATGGCTACCATTGTTGAAACAAGCTTAGGTCTTTATTTGCTTTTTATTTTGGGGAGCTGTATTCCACTGTTGGCTCATGTTCAGCTTGCGATCCACTAAGACATGCATATTCCTTTTTCATGTACAACTGTCCGGTGTGATTCCCTCGTCCTATTATCAGGCTTTACCCAAACATGAGACTGTGCATTTATTCCTACTGAAATTCATCTTTCTAGCTTGTCAAGATCTCCTGAATCTTGATAATGTATTTGTTTCCTCCCACCTACCCCCATCTTTGTGTCATCTGCAAATTTGACACTCATATCTTCTGACTGCTCTCATCCAAGTCATTTATAAGGCATGGAACAGCGCGTGGCCTAGAAAAAAAGCCCTGTGGTTCTCTACTTGACTTTTTCACTTTGATGTAGAGTCATCGGCATACATTAATTCATGGTATGATTGTTCAACCATTTTGTTCAACAGTTATTCTGTTCTGTATCAATCTAATGGTAGTACAGGTGGTCCTTGAGTTATGATGCCAATTGGAACATTTTGTTGCAATCTGGTTGTAAAGCATGACATTGCATGACTGTATCACTTGGCAGTACCTGTTGCTGTTGTTAAGCAAGAACTGTATGGGACATTAATGAGGAATGGCGCGATGTGATTGGACTGGTGGGAAGAGGCAGACAAGCAGGGGGAGAAGTGGTGGGATTGATTTGAAATCTCCTGCAGGTTTTCCCATTGACTTTGCTTGTGGGAAGCCAGCATGGAAGGTCACCAATGGTGCTCATAGGACTCTGGGGCACTGCAACCATTAAAATTGCGAGCCAGTCGCCAAGTTGCCTGAATTGAAATCATGTGTCAGTGGGTACATTGTGAGGGCCACAGCTTTGAGGATCGGTTGTAACTCCCCTTTGTTTAGCACTGTGATAACTTTGAAATTTTGCTGAAGGAGTGCTCATAACCCAAGGACTATCTGTATAGTACAACCTACACTTTTGCCATTTGCCTACCTTGTCTTGTAGAAGGCATTATTGAATGCTCTGCTGAAGTGAAAGTGCACAATGTCCACCTCATTCCTGTGGTCAGCTAAACTTATCACATGTTAATAATGCGGCAGGACAATGTAGGGCAGGACAAGAAGCAATGGATGGAAACTAATCAAGAAGAGAAGCAACCTAGAACTAAGAAGAAATTTCTTCACAGTTAGAACAATTAATCAGTGAAACAACTTACCTCCAGAAGTTGTGAATGCTCCAACCTTGGAAATTTTTAAGAAGAGTTTGGACAACCATTTGTCTGAAATGGTATAAGGTTTCCTGCCTGAGCAGGGGGTTGGACTAGAAGACCTCCAAGGTCCCTTCCAACTCTGTTATTCTATTCTATGTTACCAAAAAAAGGAGATCGGTAGAATTTGCATTTATTCTTAATAAACCTATTCCACCTCCTGCCAGGCAATTTTCCAAGTGATCACAAACTGCCTTTTAAATTTGTACCAGAAGGTTGCACGGTATTGACATTAAGCAGATCAGTCTATTATTATGCAGGTCCCCTTTTTTCCACTTTTTGGAGACAGGTATGATATTTGTCTTTTTCCACTCTTCTGACACTAAACTTATTCTCCAGGAATTCTGAAAGATCACAGAAAGAGACTTTGAGATGACTTTATGTCCAGGATATTATATGTTGGTTGACTACCTAACCTTTTTAAAATATGTGCAGACATTTTCCAGTTCAGCTTCTAGTGCAATTTCAATGGCCATATACAGTTCATGTATTGTCATTCCTATTCTATAAGTCTTCTGTTGTAATTTAATATTACTATGAATACAAGGGATGATTCTGCATGTTTCTATGCTTTATTCCTTAGGGAAATATATGCCCTCATTTTCAGTACTGCATTCTCTCTTCAGAGATTCTTGGAGGCTTTTCAAATGTAAGTTTATATTTGATTAAGACAGTATTTTTAGTTGTTTGGCTCTTTTTTAAAATGTGTAATTGGTTCTGTCTGGTTATCATGGTACATACTGGATGAATGGTTCTTATACTTTTAGGAATTTTAAATAACTTGGCCATCACGTACTTCAAGCTACTGGAATTAAGTTTTTCAAGAAGTGGAATTGTTCTGTTACTTGCACTCTCATTGTTTCACTTCTGATTATCTTTTGGAAACACATAAAAATATTTGTTTTGGATTATGTGCACGTGGCTTTATGTTAATGGCCTACACCAGGGGTGTCAAACTTGCATCATCATGTCATCACATGACGTATTGAGACTTTTTCCCCCTTTGCTAAGCTGGGGGTGGGCGTGACCAGCATGTGATGCACCCGGCCTGCGGGCCGCAAATTTGATACCCTGGCCTAGACAATGCTGTTTCACCATCATTTTAGCCGTTGTCTATCCACTACAGGATGAAGGCCTCTTCCACGTGTTTCCAACCAATACGGTCCCAAGTTTTCTTTTACCAATTGGACTCGCAATACTTGCTGATGTTATCGATCCATCTTGTTTTAGGTCTCTTTCATGGACACTTTTTATCAAGTGGGATCCATTCTATGACTGCCTTCATCCACCCGCAATTGGTTCTTCTTGCTATGTGACCAGCCCATTTCCATTTCAGTTCTTTTATTCTCTTGATGATGTCGTATGTTTTAACATGCCGTTCAATTTATTGTATCACCTTCCATTGAGATCCATTGGCCAAGGTATATGTAATGGTCTACTATGTCTACAGTAGTTCTTCTCCAATATAAAAGATTTTTTGGTATCCCCATTTATCTTTGCAGCTTGAGATACTATTATTAACCAATCAAGATATACTTCTAAATATAATTAACCATAACTATTTCATAGTATCTAAACAAATAAAAGCCAATGTTTTCTCCACAAATACCAGATTATCCACCAGTAAAATATTTAGAGTTATTCTAAATGCATTTATATTCAGAATGTTATTGGACTTGATATTTTTAGACCATTTCCACATATAAGGGCCTTTGGCTATCATTAAAAGGACCCACACCTGCCTCTAACAACAATGGATGTTCAATTCTTACTTCCCAAATACCTTGAGTGTCATTGGATGACTTATTAAGTTTGGTGAAAAGTTTCAACAACACATTTGATATTAAAGAAGATAAGGAACATCCTTGATGAGCTCCACGTAGCATCTTAATTATAAGGGAAATTATTCCATTGGTAATTGCATGAGTAGAGAGATTAGTTTAATAAATCATAAATCCATAAAACTAAATGGGATGAAAATCCATTGCTTTCCATTGCTTTTCCCAAAAGCTTACTATTTGTTTTGTTTTCCTTTTTACCTTATATTATTATTATATTATTATAAAATATAAATAAATAGATTGTATTATTTGGCTGCAGTGGTATTTATGTAGAGTTGACTAGAGATTATTAATGCTCTGATGTTTAGATAACCTAAATCTTTAAAAAATAAAGAAATAAAAGAAAGTTTGAATCAATATTAACTAAGATTTCTAAATGTTAATGTTGATAAGCATAAGGTTGCTTAAAATTTCCATCTAAAGCTGAATGTGGTATTATAAACAACTGCAAAATAAAAAAAAAATTATATAATGAAGATTTTGTCTTAAGCTTAATATGTAATACTAAAGTCTCCCTTATATTGTTACTTATTGTTATTTATATGTTATTTATATAAACAACAAAAATTTTAAAAATCTATTTCATATATAACCCCCCATTTCTTGCGCTTTTATTAATTTGCAGTGTTTATAAGCATTTTCACTCCCTTTGGTACCTTACTATGTTTATATTTGCCATGCTCCATAATATTGTGTGTATGGGGACCATGCTTGCTTGAATTTGGTTCAAATGCTGTTGTGAATTTTAGTTCAACTGCTGTTAATTTTGCCACCACTGCATATAATCCAACTTTAAGTTTCCAATCAGATATCATCAGAATTGTATTTTTCATCTAATGAGAAAAAATATTTTTGTGGCTGTGAGCATGTATCTCAGCAAATGATGAAATTTCTTATTGATATAATCTGGGATTATGCCTGGTTTTAAAAAAAATGTGATTTTATTTCAAATTTAATATCCAAAATTTTCCACATTCTATTTTGTATGTCTTTCCAGTATGCTTGAAGGTTTTTTTATATGCCCACCAGACATTGTAAAATGTCCCTTTTGTGTTATGGCATTTCCAACATTTATTATCTATCTTGGAGATTATTGATGGAGATGTCTACCATTTTGTATTAATTTTATTTTAAATTGTAGCTTGGAATAAATTTTTATAGATTTGGTCCATAATTCTTTCCATTGTTTTGTTGTGACTCTTTCTTTAAAATTTAGTATCCATTTTAATCATAGTTTTTTTTAATTGGTTCTGTCTCTGTGTTATAACTAAGATTTTGTTTATGCACCCTAACAGATGGCACTGGTTTTGTTTACACATTTCAAATTCTGTCATTTTTCTTAATGTCCCTCCTTCATTCTTAAGATAGATTTTATCCTTCCAGCCATTTGTAAATACATCAACCATGGTATATTGCAGCTTCACTGAATAATTCCTGCTGTATCTTTCATCTGTTCATTGAGTGAGTGGACCATGTCTGCATATATACTTACTTTTTTTTTTCTGCAATTGTCATGAACTTGGTAGACATTTGAAAGCTAAGGGTGAAATTGTTGGGCTTATTATTCCATTACAGATTCTATGCTTTTTTCAAAGTTTGTTAATACAGGTAGTCCTCACTTAACAATGATAATTGGGACTGGCAACTCTGTTGCTAGTTGATGCACTCATAAAATGTGACACCCGCAAGACTGTGCCGACTTACAAGAGTAGTTGCCGTTGTTAAGTGAATTCTGTGCAGTTGCAGCATCCCACAGTCCCAAATGTGATCGCCATTTACGATCTTCATGTCAAAGTAACTCTCAAAATCTTGGCATCTTCAATTAATAAGGATATTGGACAACAGCTTAATTGTTGGATTTCATGGGACCCTTTTGTTCTGACCTAGGCGCTCCCAAACCATAAAGCAGACTCCTTATCCCAACAAAAATCCCTTTTTATTAAGTTACTGTGAATTTCTCTCATTCACATTCAGCGAAGTCTTTCAAGGGTGAATTTACAGTCACAGACCTTATCTGGCTTGGAGAGCGGCCAGGCCGATATCTTCAAAACTTGGCAAGGAGTCTCGGAGAGTCACAAACCAATTAAGCAAAATAATTGTCTCCTGCAAACACCCCTCTCCTTTCGCTCCTCTTTTATTCCCTCTGGGAGAGGCCATTCATCGTCCACCTGTAGCCTTACTCCCAAGACGATCCTTGTTCCTTAGCTGTTCCCTTCATCTGGCAACTCTGCACATGCGCACACTGGGAACAGGCTTCAGTTGCTCATCTGCCTCAATGATGTCTGACTCCAAAGGCAGTTGATAACTGTCATGCGGCCCTGGTGCCATCTCTGCCTCCGACACAGAGCACTCGTCAGAGCCTTTCCCAGACTCCATGACTGGCCCATGTTCCTCCCCAACCTCCTCACTGTCTGACTCTGCTACCAGCTCTGCTGGCAGCTGGTGGGCCACAACACCTTTCTCATTTTCAAAATAATCATTATATAAACTTCAGGATATGATAAGGGCAAGGCCCTCTTTTCAAAAGACTCATAAGATATCGCTAACAATACAGAACCAGGATTTCTTTATACTGTCTGTGCCACTGAGTAAGGATCCCATCCAGGGGTGAAATCTAAAATTTGTTACTACTGGTTCTGTGGGCGTGGCTTGGTGGGGTGGTAAAGTGACTGGGTGGGCATGGCCATTTTTTTTTACTTTTAAAACCATTTTTTCTACAACCTCTTCAGCGAAGAGGTTGTAAAAAAATGCTTTCAAAAGGCTCTGATGATCCCAGCTGAGTTGCCTGATCGGCAGAGGCTTTTTTTCTTTTAAATGCCTCTGCCGATCAGGCAACTCAGCTTGGATCGTCAGAGGCATTTAAAAGAAAAAAAGGGGTTTTTTCTTTTAAATGCCTCTGATGATCCAAGCTGAGTTGCCTGATCGGCAGAGACTTTTCTTCTTTTAAATGCCTCTGCCAATCAAGCAACTCAGCTTGGATCGCCAGAGGCATTTAAAAGAAAAAAAAGTTTTTTTCTTTTAAAAGCCTTTGATGATCCCAGCTGAGCCACGCGATCATCAGAGGCTTTTTCTTTTTACTTTTAAAAGCATTTTTTCAGCCAAAGAGGTTGTAGAAAAAATGCTTTTAAAAGTAAAAAAAAAAACCCTCTGATGATTGTGCGGCTCACCTGGGCATGGGGGGTGGGCAGGGATTTTTGCTACCGGTTCTCCGAACCACCCGCCTCCATCGCTACCGGATCGGGCAATCCAGTCCGAACGGGAGGATTTCACCCCTGATCCCATCCAGGTGGTTTATATAATATCAAATGTCTCTTGCAAACTTAGAGTTGCAGCTGAACCCCTTGAATGGACATACAAAATTTTAGGAAAATTTATGGTGCTTGAGGAACCATCCATCTTAATATTCTGCATTTGCAGAATACATTCACACGGTGAATGTGAGTGGGATGTACATTTTAGAAAGAATGAATGAATGAGTGAATGAACAGAACTCATATATCATCGAGGCAAATCTATTTCATGAATTTCCCATTACTGTTCCAGGCTACTTTTACATTTTGCAACTTCCTTTGCATATCAATTTTTCAACCTTTCTCAGATATTCAGCATTTAAAAATGTGAACACTTCAAGTAGTGGATAATAAAACGTATTTTATTCTGACATTTATATAGGAATGCAATAGCTTTTTCTATGAAAACAGTTCTGAGATTACTTTATCTCCTGTTACAAACTTCAGATCTGCAGAAGGGACATAACTGAAGTGTTACAGCTTTTGGAGGCTTCTCTTTCAGATAGGTGGGAGAGGTCCTCTCTGTGGTCCTTTCCACAGGCTATGAAACAGAGAAATCAAGCCAGAGGCAATTGGGTATATATAGTACTAAGTTAGCACCTCTTGATTCTTTGGAACATCTGGTCTAATGAGTTGCAGTGCCTCTCTCTGAACATTTTCTGCAGAACATTGAACGCATTAATTGTCAGAATAATATTTACTTCTATCCGCAAACTACTCACTCTCTCCCAACAAAAATTCTCTTATATTCTTTCACTATTGGAACTTATTTTTTTTTCCAATCATGTTATCCTGCTGGAACTGCTGAAGTATATATGGTTATACCTTTATGCTCTCTGAGCTTGGTTCTTTTCTTGCAGATGTTTTATAACCAAGCTATGTAAAATCATCAATGCTAGTAAGGAAGCAGTTACGTATTTTGGTCATGAAATGGCTGCAAGAAAACCATCTAGCTCAAAGAGCACCAAGGACTCCACAGTTCAACCCTGAGCTGCAAATATTTTCTTCTACTGGTTACACCTTTACTTGCTCTCAGTAGAGATACAGTAGAATAATCAGGACTACTGGTTGGGATTTACCATTGTGTATTTCTCTCTGCCTCTTTGTCTGGGATTATATATTTTTTCCTTTCCAAATAGGAGGCATGTCCACATGAGAGAAGTACATGCCATAGGAAGGTATTCCTTAGAATGACAGGTAATGTTTACACTTATCCTGAACATCATCAAAGAACTCATTCCCTTAAAAACAACTTTTGATTCCAAATGGTATCTTCCATGTACAAAAAGAGATTAAGAAAGTGCTTGGGGAAAAACAGGTTATTTCTCCTCTAAATCCTTAGAGGAAAATAAAATTACATCAAGAAAACCCTAAACTGCCCCAAAAGAACTAAATTAAAAACGAGACAAGATTCAGTTTTGTATTGGGATGGCGGACAGAAAAACAAGAGGAAGGAAAAAGATATAATTGGCCTTCCATTCACTGCAGTAGTGAGTTCTAGTTTTTTTTTTAAAAAAAAATGTTCTAAAAGATACACTTTTTACATGTCAGAATAGAACAAGGATTCAGTTCTAAATCCCAATCTCAATCAGCTATTAGATACTGAATATTGATTATACAACTGACTCTTCACAGCTTGAAACATGCCAGTGTTGCAGTTTTTATGGGGGAAGTAGATTCCAATCCTTCTTAATCTTTATTTATGACAGCCCTTTGTCTTAACAGTGAAGACTCATCTCCAGAAATCTCATTGGGGGTGTTGGATGGCCCCCTGCCTGCACGGATGATCTTCCTGTGGCTTTCAATTCTATAATTCTACCTTAAGTAATTTAAGTGTAAGGCTCAACACAGATAATTAATACAAAATGTTCATTAGGGTACTAGCGGGAAGAAGTAATAATTTGCACCTGTAAATTAATCATTTAATTAATTAGTTAAAAGCATGAGGGATAATTGATTAAAGATCTTTAATCGGATGATGGTTTGAGTGGCAAACTGTACACTCCAGTCCTAAGCACACACACATGTGTGAATGGAACTTCACTGGTTTCAGTGGAATTATGCTTCCATTGAATATGTATACGATGAAACTTTAAATTCATAATCTGTTGGCGAACTGAGTTGTGAGATAACTTGTGGGTTGCCTCGTTTCACGATTCCTCAAACTACCATATCTGAAAACCCATTGCAAAATCTGGTCCACAGCCTCTTTATCTCTTTGTCATAATCTCTAACAAAATACTCCCATTCGTTGGCCATCCCAGAAAAATGGTTTCAGATGCATTAATGACATTATCCAGTTAACACTAGCAAATCCCAGCCTTATCATAAGCATGCCATTAAATTAAGAATTATGGTAGGTTCTAAAAACATAGTGAAAAGAGAGGAAGAAGAACCAATCTGGGCAAGAAAAATAGCCTTTGAAATTGTTGCAGGGCTTTGTAGTTTAATAGTTCATTAATATCTTGTAATGGCCCGTAAAAGTGGGTGTACTTTGCAAGCTGCATTGAAATCCATAACTGAAATTGATCCACAGAATGGAATAAGCTAAGGAACTTGTGTGTAAATTGGAGCCTATCTGCTGTTAACAGATTGAATAACAAAAAGCTTATTCTTTTTTTTTTAATAGTTTGTTATCCTTTGATAACATTTTTTTTTTGGCTTATCAGAACTGTTCTAGTAAAATGATGTGATAAAATTCTGAGGTAATAGAGTCGAGTGTACATTTCAGACCACAATGGTGAGCATTGCATTTTTAATATTTTCTGAGATAAAATTCTCTTTATATTAAAAACAAAGAATAAAAAGCCCAATATACTGTATAACATGAGGAGATTTTGAGTCTTTCAATCAATCAGTCTTTCTTTATGTAGGGATCATGGGAAAGTATAACTCTGTGTAATTAATAAGTAAAATAAAGTTCATTATTTCAGTTCTGCTTCATTCAAATTACCCATATATTCATGGCCACAAACATATTTCTTTGGACCTGAAAAAAGATGTGGCTGCTTTAATGAAATGAATAATTTAGTCAACCTATCTTGAAGCGTCCACATCTTTTATTTTATTTTATTTTGTCTGAGTAGTGAATGGACAGGCAAGTCATGTCTGAATTTTAATCAACATGCAAACTGATTGAGGCATATCTTGGGATCACTTGCCAAGGAGATTACTCTAACTTTTTTCCTTTTCTGGTAGATTATAGCAATTTTCATGAAACAGAAGCTGGGAACCAAGGCTTGGAAGAGAAATGGGGTTTATTCATTTCCTTATCAACCTAAAAATTAATTGATTAGAATCCCAAAGGATCTGGAAGGAAGTCCAAGAAATTCTAAGATAGAGAGTAATCTGTTTCAGAAAACTGCTCTCTTTGAAAGAACAAGTAAAAAATCCTGGATGTTAACTCTGGTTAAATTTTCCAGATTGACACATTGATTACATTGCAGCTAATTCTCAGAATTGTTATCATTGCTAGTCATGAACACAGCTGCCCACTAAATTAATTCTAAAAATATAGTATTTTTAACTTGGAATAAAACATGGTCTACTGTTTTAAAAAAACTGATATTCTAAAACATTTTGTCTTGCGAGTCATTCTATAGATACTTGTGGTTCTTTATGGAGATACACATTTATTTCAATAATTCATCAAACTAGCAATGTTTCTTAAATATATATTAATGCATCTTGGTTTACTATTGCTTCATTTATCTAAATAAATGCCCTCTCATTTAATGAAGAGAAATGAATAATCTGGACAAAAGAGGAAAACTTTCTGGAGACTTAAAGACTTACTGTAAAAGGAAGGTTAAAGAAATTCTTTTATTCTCCGGTCAAAGATTGGGTTGCAAAATTCTGGATGACCATTGGATGGAAACACAAAGCATTATTTGGTGTTCAGGATTTTTGCCGTCCAGATCAGATAGCCCTAAGTATTAATATTTCTGAGAGTTAGAAAATTATTATGAAGCTTAATATGTTTGGAATAGTCGAGGAAATAATTTGAAAGTCTCTTGGAGAACATGCTACAGTAATTTCCAGATGCTACTTAACTACAATTTTCAGCAGGCTCAGTTACCATGGACAAAGAGACATGATGTTGGGAGAATTATTTCAGCAATGTCTGAAGGAACATCCAGCCTTCAAATTAGCTATACAGATACATAGCTACAGAAAGAAAAGCTTTGATTGAACTGGATATTTACATCTTTAATGTTCATTTACCAGGGTCCAGCACAGTAGTGGGTTTCAAAACCCATCACTACCGGTTCGTTCGTGGGGGCTTGCACGCTTGACGCATCTGCGCATGAGCAGAAGCATCCAGGTGGGTGGGCAGAGCCTCCTGCCGCCATTACTGGTTCACCCACCACTGGTCCAGCATAGATAGCCACCATATGTACTTGTTGTGGCTCCGTTACCTGAGCCTGTGTCATCGGCAGGAGAGGACTCCGAGAGTGAAGGAGAGGAGTTGGCAAGGCCTCCCTCTCCAGGACCTTCATCTCTGGCAATGCCTTCGTTGTCCGCCGAAGGGCAAGAGATAGGGCCGGGGCCAAGCACGTCCACACAGCCACAGATGGACAGTGATGAGGGTAATGAGTCTTGGCTGGATCCACGCCAGCGTCACAGAGATAAGTGCGCGCAACAGAAGAAAAGGCGTGCCCGAGATTAGGCTGAGTCACTGGACCACACCCCACAGGATATAAAAGGGAGAGTGGTGGCCAGTCAAACCTTGTGACGAACAAAGCTGAAAGCTTCCACGCCATTCTGCATTGCCGGACTTTTTGCTATAGACTTTGCTGGATTATCTCTGGACTTGATTGACTCCGTAATTATTGAGCTGTTTCTTTTGATGTACCAGGAGTAGGGAGAAGTTATCTCTCCTCTTCATAAATAACAAACTCTTGGCAGGCAGCCACTAGGTTGTTGCCAAGTTCCGTTATCATAAGGAAAAGGATTTTGTTGGCTGGTTTGGTCTTTAACTCTTGAACGTCTGTTGGTGTGTGTGTGTGTGTGTGGTTGGGGACAGAACAGTACTGCTTTTTCAAGTCAATCTTGTCACATGATGATAAGTCACTGTAGTTTTCTTCGCAACATTTTCAGAAATGGTTGCTATTGCTTTCTTTCTTACTACATCTGAGAAAGAGTAAAAAGCCCGACATCACCCAGCTGGCTTATGTACCTAAGACACATTTAGAGGTCAGGTTTCCCAGCTCCAAGTCCAGTGCCTTAATCACTAGATCAAACTGGCTGTGAGAGAGCTGGTGGTCTGCCTATATTTATTTTTAACATTTGGCATCTAAAACCACTTTTGTAGTGAATATAGAAACTAACAGATTTATTAATCATTCAATTTCTCTTATACTTAAAAAAATGCTAGTTGACATCAACATGTTTTAGGCATCTGTGTAAAGAATGCTTGTACAGGAAGTCCTTGACTTTACAACACAACTGAGCTCAAAACTTTTGTTGTTAAGTGAGACATTTGTTAAGTGAGTTTTGCTCCCATTTTACAACCTTTCTTGCCACAGTTTTAAGTGAATCACAGCAGTTGTTAAGTTAGTAACACAGTGGTTAAAGTGAATCTGGCTTCCCCATTGATTTTGCTTGTCAAAAGGTTGGAAACGATGATCACATGACCTTGGGACACAGTAATGGTCATAAATATGAACCATTTGTGAAGCATCTAATTTTGGTCACATGATCATGGGGATGCTACAAAAGTTGTAAGTCTGAAAACTGGCTATAAGTCACTTTTTCAGTGGCATTGTAATTTTGAATGGTCACTAAATGAACTGTTGTAAGTTGCGGACAACCTCTATTGGGCATTTGGAAGATTTAGTGAAAAAACAGGATTGGCTGAGATATAAAATTAGGTGTACTGAGAGTTGAACTCTGAATTCAACTGGGCTTAAGTTGCCCACTGTTTGTTCAGTCCTGGGTTGTCAGCTGATCCAAAAGTGTTAGGAGTGACAGCAAATGTTTTCTAGCTTAAACATGTTGCTTCTATACAAGTTGATTATTTGGCTCTGTTAAATTGAAACCTCTAATATCTTTTTAGCAAGACAAAATGGAGGGAAAGGTATTTTCTCTAGACTAACAATGACAGTCTAAAATACTGTTTACTTCTCTTCAAAGAATACAGAATATTAAGATTAGCTCTTCAGATGTAAGAATTTTTTAATGGCTCTCAAAATATATCCATTACTGAATAGATTTCATTTTCAAAGCTCCTCATGCCAGAGGGAATCCACTTTTGTGGGGTTTATTCCCAGCACGAGGAAAATAGCTTTTCTCCTCTATTTGCCTCAGATACAGGTAGTCCTCAATTTATAACCGTAATTAAGTCTGGAATTCCGGTAGTAAGTCATTGCAGTTATTAATTGTGTCACTACATAACCAGACCTGAATTTATGATACTTTTTGTGGTGGTTGTTAAGCAGACACTGAAGTCATTAAGCAAATTCATTGTAACCAATGCACTTTTTTTGCCAGAAACTGGAAGTAAAGACCGGAACCCAGCAATAACATTGAAAATTGCTGGCATGTGACAGCAGGATTCTTCGAACAGCCATAAAGGTGAGCCAGCTGTGTGTGTGTGTGTGTGTGTGTGTGTGTGTGTGTGAGAGAGAGAGAGAGAGAGAGAGAGAGAGGGAGGGAGGGAAGGAGGGAGAGAGAGGGAGGGAGGGAGGGAGGGAGGGAGGGAGAATAAATTCAAAATTCCTGTGTAACTTCGAATGGTTGTAAATTGAGGACTATCTCTACTCAATCCCATTAGTGTCCAAAATCTGGGACCATTACTCCCATAAGATTGACATTTCAAAAATCTGCATATCATTTGCATTGGGAAAATTGTGACCATAGCAGCACTACAGCACCATTCTCCAATGTTGCCACACTGCCATGATCAGCTGCAGCCACGTGATTTTTTTTTTACTTCAAAAAACTTAATAAAGCTATTTTTTTAAAAAAAAAATCTGGATCCAAAAACAGTGTTTGCTAAAATTAACAACATCTGAACTCAGTGTTCCAAATTTAGCAAACCTAACTGCTGTTGAATTGTTCATACCAGTGAGCACATGCCCTAAGAAGTATAAAGATCTGTTTGAGAAATCAGTGAATCACAGCGTGCTAAATAATCTTACGTTGATTATGCCGTAAAAACATTTAGAGTTGCTCCAATGTATTTGATGAACTATGTTGGCTTGAAGAGTCATAGATCACATATATTTGGGTTAGAAATGTGTACATTATATATACTTGTTTGAAGATTTTCAGCTTTAATTCTGTGGGAATGGAAGAAAAGAATCCCAATGACACAGGCATCCAGAACAAGCCACAATACCATTATGTGCATTGTGAAATTGTCTATATAATAGTATCAGGATGTAGGACTAAGTCCAGGTGATTGTAGATTAAAAGAGCAGGATAGTCATTTGTGGAATAATGGTCAAATCTCAGCAGACTCACTTGGAGCACGAGCTTCTGCAGTAAAAACTCTTGAAAAGCAGTAAATGATTGGCATAACCGGGAATCTTGCATCTGGCTGGTTAACCATAATGCCCATATATTGTTCTGTCCCCGTCCCACACGCACACACACCAACAGACGTCCAAGAGTTAAAAACCAAACCAGCCGACAAAATCCTTTTCCTTATGATAACGGAACTTGGCAGCAACCTAGTGGCTGCCTGCCAAGAGTTTATTACTTACGAAGGGAAGAGATAACTTCTCTCCACTTCTGGTACATCAAAGTAAAATGCTCAATAATTACAGAGTAATTCAAGTCCAAATATAATCCAGCAAAGTCTATAACAAAAGTCCAGCAATACAGAATGGTGTGGAAGCTTTCAGCTTTGTTCGTCACAAGGCTTGACTGGCCACCACGCTCCCTTTTATACCCTGTGGGGTGTGGTCCAGTGATTCAGCCTAATCTCGGGCACGCCTTTTCTTCTGTTGCGCGCGCTTATCTCTGCGACACTGGCGTGGATCCAGCCAAGACTCATTACTCTCATCACTGTCCACCTGTGGCTGCGTGGACGTGCTTGGCCCCGGCCCTATCTCTTGCCCTTCGGCGGACACCGAAAGCATTGCCAAAGAGGAGGGTCCTGGAGAGGGAGGCCTTGCTAACTCCTCTCCTTCACTCTCGGAGTCCTCTCCTGCCAATGACACAGGCTCAGGTAACGGAGCCACAACATATATGTAGCTAGAGTTCAGTTTGGAACATCACAACTTTAGCCTGTAAACAATACTGAGATCAGACACGACACTGATGAAGGTTTTGAAGATATCTTCCAGGAGCATTATTCAGTTCCTTGATGGACAATGTTGTAGTTTGGCTCTGTTTTTGTTGGGTAAACATCTTGCTTCTGCCAGATGTAAACCTAACACATCTGTAAACTGTAAGTATCATCAGAGAAGCAACAAAATTTTATGCTTTCAGACATCTATTTAAGCCTTCAGCTGTCATTACGCCAGTTATCAAGTGCCCAAATGTGACTGTGGGAACGCTGCTACAGTTGTGCGAGGATCGATCTTTTAAGTTACTTTTTCCACTACTGTCATAACTTCAAACATTAAATGAATGATCATACATTGAGGACTACCTGCGTTAGCTACATTACAACAGGAATTCTAAGACTTTGGTCCCTGCTGGTTAGGAATTCTCAGAGCTGTAAATTGAGCATAATAAGGGTGTCAAATTAGGGAAGGTTGTACTAGTTTCTTATTTCTTTAGCATTATTGTCACAGTCTTCCTTTCTGCTAGCTATGCATTTAACTTGATAACGTGAAATAAAATTCTCCAAAGAAGTTTCTGTTATATTTGAGATAACTGCAAATGCAATAGTTTCCAGTGGAGTGGCTTTCACACATTCAAATTCATCAAGTTATTCATATACATACAGAAATCCCTTCATAGTGTTCCCTTACTAGAGTTTGAGATGTCAGGCAGCCTTTTGAATTATAATCTAGATGCAGAAATTCTTGTTAAAATTACGTGGAGTTGAAATTCAAAGATTCAGTTTGAAGGCAATTTGGTTGAATTTTATCTTCAGCTGAATCATCAGATCCAATTGTTGAATCAATTCTGTGTTTATAAGTTGTCATGTGTGCAACTAAACACTTAACAAGAATTTAAAAATTCAAATCGAATTCATAATTGAATCAGTCATCTGAAACTTACTGATGATTCAGACTGGATCATGGATGATTTGGACATTCTTAATATTTACCTGTATTGGAAATAAACTTCTTTTTAAAATGGTTTTTGAGAGAATTCCATAAATCATTTTACCCCTAGGCACCTTGTGAGTTTGGATGCATTTTTCTTGAATTCTTAACTGTAGTAAAAATAAACAAACAAACAAAAAAATACCTTACTTATTACGTACTGTAGAAACAAGCAGTGCTATCCAGGCCTAGGCTGCTGAATCAGAAAGTAAAGTTTTGTCTAAAGAGGTTGGATAGTTAATTAGATGTTAAAGATTTTCTTTTTGGACAAGATCTTAAGCTTTTTAAAGAAACAGGACATAAACGAATGAAAGAACACCTTTGCCTGAAGTTTCAGAAGTTGCATGTTGGATGTGAATATTTAATGTTATGTTTATCAGAAAAAACTACTATGAACATCTTCTGTTATTTGGTTTAGCCCAGTGATGTCCATGGTGTTGGTCACTGGCTTCAAAATCATTGGCACAATTGGGTTATTAAGGCCCAGTTCAGTGGTGGATTCCTCCCAGTTCGGTCCGGTTCAGCCGAGCCGGTAGCGGTGACGATATGACGTCACTGAACCGGTTCTCCCCCCATCGCCCTCCCACCCACCCCCACGTTATTCTTACCTTTTATTTGGTACCACCCCCAATCTATTGCTGCCTCCTGAGTCTCAGCTGATGACTAGAGGGAAAAAAACTGTTTAAACTCTTGCCGCGGGGCTTCAAAGGGCCGTCCTACAGCTGATCAGTGTTAAAAGCAAACAAATGAGTCGGGTCGTAAGTGCGAGGACTGGTCGTAAGTGCGAGGACCTTCCAGAAATGACTGACCAGCTAGCCACGCCCACCTAGTCACATGACCTCCAAGCCACACCCACAAAATAAGCCACGCCCACAGAACCGGTAGTAAAAAAAATTAGAACCCACCCCTGGCCCAGTTCCTTTTTTAAAACATGCATGACATGTTTTGCACACGTGTAAAAAAAGGCAGAGCTAGAATCACCCAGTTACATCTGCTATTTTGAAGCCAGTGGCCATTATTGTGGACAGCCTAGTTTAGCCAGAGAAATGTTTGCATTTTTTACCTGTAGCTTTCTGTTACAGATGTGTGCCTCTGTACGAAATGATATTATATTACCAATATTTGTTTTGCTAATTATTCAAAATGAAGTTTGTGTGAGT
The DNA here is from genome assembly GCF_029215685.1 of Pituophis catenifer annectens. NCBI lineage: Eukaryota > Metazoa > Chordata > Lepidosauria > Squamata > Colubridae > Pituophis > Pituophis catenifer. The sequence continues at coordinate 131,250,373 of NW_027256883.1, forward strand.
AAGCAACACTTTGAAGCCTGGAAACCTTACAATAGCTAAAAGCCTTCTAATTATCAAGGATAATAGATGTTTAACTTTTTACAGCTCTTCATTTTTTTTTCCTAATAAATTCCTTTCAGTTAGCATCAATGCTCGTGTATAAGTTTTGAACAAATTTGAATAACATTTTTATCATGAGAGATTTTTTTATGATTGCTATGTCTGAGGAGAATCTTAATTGGGACGCTTCCTTATCTTATTTTATTCTATGCCAATGCAATTTTTTCTCCATTGTTGTCTAGAGTACCTAGTAATCTAGTAATCAGACATGTGTGAGAGAACCCCAAATTCAAAAATACTTCCTGAGCTTATTTTTAACTGAGTTTTACTACCTTGAAATAAACATTTTGATTCATCTAATTATTTACAAATTAAACTTTATTTTGGATAAACTTCACATTTGGAATCTAAATTGCCCCACAATCCCTTCCCCCCATGTCTGAATACATCACCAAAAATGCATTAAGTGATAAACTATGACTTATAAACCAAAATGACTGAATTCATACAACATACAAAGTCATAACCAAACAAATTGTGATTTATGATATGATTTAATGAGTATGTTCATTAGAATTAAATGTGAAAACAGCATGTGCCATTCTTGTAATATTCTATTGTTTTCTGAACAGGCCAAGCAAAGCATTCTGGGTGGTTTATCCCTAGAATAATGGTCCACAGAATTGTCCAATGGATTGTCCATTGAGGCTGCTGAAGTCATTCTATGCTAGTAATACGATGTTCCAACTGATCATAAGAAATGTCCAGTGAGGTATTGTTGATAACATTTTTGACACTGCTTTGCTTTTATTCACTTTAGCCAATATAACAACAATAATATCTACTCTAAATTTCTCCAAAATCACCCCTCTTCTAGTAATTACACGTTTTATTTATAAAACTGTAATTGAAACAGGATTCATGCATAGCTTCAGAGTCAGAATCTGAGTCCAGAACCTGGACTTTATCTCCAGATAAAATGGATTCCTCTTTTTTCAGAGCAGTTCTGAAACATCTTCCAACATAATTTTGTTTTTAGTAGCATTCTATCCAGCCATTTACTGTATTCTTTAAAATGTTGACAATGAACAATATATTGAGGCTATAACTAAGAGCTTGTTGTAAAGCTCTCTCTCAAACTCTCTCAGACTAAGTTATGAAAATTGGAATTTTACTAGGAAGTGTTCTGACCTAAGCTTCCTTAGAAATTATCAGCACAAACCTAGTCCCAGCAAACCTCTTTAATTCATATGTCTGTAAATTACTTTCATTTACAGTCTGCAAGACTTGATAAACAGTTTTTCAGAGGAAGGTTATCAATCTTCAGAGGTAGGTACCTATCTCACGTGGAACGCTGCCAAAGAGCTAATTTCCAGATGTAGGGCAAGGCCAAACTTGGCACAGAGTCACAAACAGAATTTTCAGATCTTGAATCAGCCAGATGAACTAATTGCTTCCTGCAAAAGCTCACGTCCCGTTCGCTTCTCTTTTATGTCTTACTAGCTGTACCCGGCCACGCGTTGCTGTGGCCCAGTCTGGTTCTTACGCTGGGCTAAAAGAGCGAGGCTGAAGTTCCAAAGTCTCCACGAACATTTGGTGGGCGTGGCCCACTCGACGTCACTCACTTTCATAAGTCACATGACAGCCCCCAAGCCACGCCTACCCAGCTGGTGATTAGGGCAGAGAACCGGTTGCTAAAAAACAATGGGAACCACAAAATCCTCCCTCTCTATCTCTCCCTCTCTCTTTGTATCTCTCTGTCTCTCTCTCTCTCCCCTGTCTGTATCTCTCTATGTGTCTCTCTCTCCCCCTCTCTCTGTACCTCTCTATGTCTCTCTCTCTCTCCCCGTCTGTATCTATGTCTCTCTCTCTCCCCCTGTATCTCTCTCTGTGTCTCTCTCTCCCCCTCTCTCTGTATCTCTATGTCTCTCTCTCTCCCCCCTCTCTGTATCTCTCTCTGTCTCTCTCTCTCCCACCCTCTCTCTCTGTATCTCTGTATGTGTCTCTCCTTCCCCCCCCCGGTCTCTCTGTATTTCTCTATGTCTCTCTTTCCCTCTCTCTCTGTTTATCTCTGTCTCTGGCCCAGCCTCTTCTGCATCCCCCATCATCACCTGTACCTTTTCAGGCCAGGCCTTCGCAGCTCTCCAAACCACAGCAGAAACTCGGGGGCCCCCTCTGTCCTCCCTACACAGATGTTCTCTGGGGGCTCAACGAGGACACACATAGCAGGGCAGGGAAGGGAAGGGAGGGAGGGGGTGCGGTGGGGGTTTGAGGCTGGTTTGGGGCTTCCCACCCGAAGAAAGAAAGCGGCAAAGCCAGGAGTCACGCACACCCCACTGGACCCCTGCTGCACAGTTCTCCTCCCCCACCTGCCAAGGGCAGGGGAATGATTAAATCCCCCGCTCTTCCAGGCGAAACGAATGTAGGCCGGCCATCCTCCCTCCTGCCCGTTTCCACCCCCCCGAAGCCTCCCCGGAACCCCTTTTCTGCCAGAGGCCGAAATTTTCATGTAGGCTCTGTGAACTGCCAGAGCGCCCACCTGGGAATCAAAGGGGGCGCTGATCAAAAGCGACCCCGAGGCTCCAGTTGCCTCCATCTCCTGCTCACCAACTGGATTCACATAGTGGCGGTTAGAGGCTGGTCTTTCTGACCTCGGGGCCAGTGGTAGTACTCAGCCAGGTGCGATTCGGGCCAGGCGAATCGGGCCAGGCGCTCGGTGGACCCAGGCAACTTCGTTGCCAGGTGTTCTTTGGAGGGAGCCCCGAGACCGGCTGGCAAGGGGGATGGGCAGCAGTGGCAGGTGAGGCTAGTTTGCGGGGTGGCTGGGGGAGGGGGAGGTCAGAGCCAGGCTCGGGCGGGCCCCGCCCAACCCTAGAAGCGCCGGCTGCAAGGGCTTCCCGGTGGGGAGCCGGCTGCCTACCTGCTGAGCCTGGTGGCAGGATATGGCCCTTGGGCGTCTTTGCCTTCCAAATGCGCAGTTTCTTGGAAGCAATATGGAGAGTCTAAATATAAGGAGCAGAAATCTGTTGAGCGTAATCAGGGCTGGGAGGCTGCCATGTTGGTTTTACGTCCAGCAGATGGCACTGTTTTTCAATGTTTTTCAATGTTTGTCAATGTCTTTCAATGTTTTCCAATATTTTTCATGTTTTTCATGTTTGACATGTATATAATATAGGTATATAAAAACACACCCATAGTCGAATGCAACGTTGTGTCAAAATTTGAAAGCAATCCGTGAAGAACTTTCGGAGATGTGCGGTTATGTACAAACGGACATTTACATTTTTATTTATATAGATGGGAGGGGCCAATCATCTTCAAGCCTTACTCCCAAGTCGACCCTGTTTCCTTAATTGTTCCTGTCTCCTGGCAGCTCTGCACACGCGCACACTGGGAACAGGCTCACGCTGTTCTTCTGCCTCACTGATGTCAGATTCCGGAGACTCCGGAGGCAGCAAAGAACTACCAGGTGGCCTTGGCTCCCTCTCTGCCTCTGACTCATAGCCATCGTCCGAGCCTTCCCCTGACTCCAGGACTGACCCACGTTCCTCCCCAACCTCCTCACTGTCCGAATCTGCTGCCAGCTCTGCAGGCCGCTGGTGGGCCACAACAGGAAAAAGATAAAATCTTTGGATTATTCAATGTTGTGAAAGACAGGATTATCTCACAATTTTAAATTATTCCAGAATCTGAAACCAATGGGAATAAATAACCCTGGTATATTCATTCCAATCAACCTCAAAAAATGAAGTATAAAGAATTACATCTTATTTTGACTTTTACGCAGAAGACATAGGAAGTAACTTTTCAACTAAGGAGAACTCTCTGGATGGATTCATATATCATTCAAATACCTAGTTTTCATTGTACATAACCATGGCATGATTAAGCCTCACATGATCACTGTGAATTAAATTTTAGGTAAGGCAAGAGTAGAGTAGGAATATGGACATCACAGGACTGAATGTTCAGACTTTGTCCTTACCTGAGGTTGGAGGATGTTATTTTTTCTTTAAAAAAAAAATCTATCAGAAGTTTCATGTACTTGTTTAAATTCTTTTTTTAAAAAAAATTGCAGTGCCAGAGGCTTCTTTTGTTTTTGTTTTGTTTTTGTTTTGCAAGACATAAAAACAAAGCTGGAGGCTATACGCAGCCCATGGCAACAGAGCAAATATTGAATGTTAGGAAACTATTTTTTTTTAACTTGGAGCCAATATAGTTAAAAGGCATAAGAGCATCCCTAATAAAATAAAAACAAATGAAAAGTTTTAATAGAAGCTGTAACAGTAAGTTTAAATGAGCACTGTGGGTAAGATAACTGCATCAGATGGTGTTATGAATTAAAAGTCTGAATTGTATTCTGTCATTTTCACTCCTGATCTTTACCCCTCTGGGATATAACTTGAGAACTTCAGTTTCGTGTAATGTTCTCTTTGGATAAGCAAAGTCTTGTTTTCAGTGTTACATTAGCAATACAGTAGTTATAAAGACTACTTTGCCGATTAAAGGATATTCTTAGGCCAGGGTTACTTCAGATGCTGAAAATACTTGTATTATTATTAGCATAGATACAGTTCACATCTAATCTTTCTTGCTCAAAAGCAAGAACCATTGAGTTCAGTGCTGCAGACTTACCTCATTTTAAGGCCCACGAATAAGAGCAGAACTTACTTTTAAATAAACTATTTAGCAAACCTCTGTAGGATTTAAGTCTTTGAAATAAAGTCTTTATCTGAGATGTTATTGTATATGTATTTCCCACCAAAAAGATCATTAGTAATTTTTCTATATATGACCGGGACCATACTTTACATTAAGTTATAATGTGGCTTAGTTGGTTTGGGGTTATTGTCGTGTGAATCCTGCCATTTACTGATAATATATCTAACAGTGCAGTTATATAGCTACTGACTTGGAACTAATTTACTGCTTGGGAATTAACTTACTTCTGATCTATGTGCATAGGATTGCTTTGTATAATCAGCAAGTGCTGTCCAAAAACAAAAAGAACCTCTGCCCACCAGTCTAAAAATAACAGTACAATGAATTATGGATAAAGTCAAGGGAAGGGAAGGAAAGCACAAAAGAAGAAATGCCAATGCCTTGAAATGCACAGCACAAATTACTCACTTCCTACCCTGTTTCCCCCCAAATAAGACATCCCCTCATAATAAGCTCAATTGGGCATGTGAGTGCATGGCAATAAGGCCAAGCGCTTATTTCAGGGTACAAAAAAAATATAAGACAGGGTCTTATTTTGGGGGAAACACAGTAGTTTCTCAGTCTCTACCATGTTGTGGATAAAGACTTTGCTTTCAACTTTCAACTTGCTCCATTTTCATTGTTGGTATGCTCCAGTTTCTTGGGTGCCTGAGCCTGATTCATTCTTAAATTCAAACAATTCTGCTTTATTTGAATTTAGTAAATACTAAATTACCCATGTTTCTAAGAATTTGTGAAGAAATGTCTAAAAATGAGACCACAGAAGAAGAAATCTTTGAGGGGTGGAATTTGAAACAAATTTATCAGTATTTGATTCACATCATAATAAAAGAGGAAATACTGATGTTACATTATTTATTACATTTAGATTATTTTTTTCCACTACAGTGCAATTCAATGTATCCAAACTGAATCTGGACAATGTACAATAAAATCAAACAAAATAGAAAACATGATAGAATAAAGATAAAAAAAGAGAGAGGAATAAAGAACAAGAACAGTGCAGCCAATAATTAAACATTGATTAAAAACATTACTGTGTTTAAAAAGTCAATAAAATGAAAATATATCAATAAAGAAGCATTGTCTATGTGCAGATGTTCTCTTTCTAAACCTTCCAGCTCTTTCTGTGCATTCTGTGCTCAAACGGAAATGTGTTTGGGATGCTTTGGCCATAGAAGAACGAAATAAAGCTGTTTTGATCTGGATATGGCTTGAAACATGGTTATTCCAGGCAGAAGTGGCATGGGAAGAATAATAAGAACAAGAAAAGGCAAACACTGATGACTTTGTGATGACAAGTATGGATCCTTGGGAACAGCAGCAGCAGCAAATGAAGGGAGTAAGGGAAGAGAAGATGCTGGATAGATGCCACATATCAGCAGCACTGATGACAGAAAGAAGAGAGAGAATAGAAGGAATGTGGTGGTAAGATTAGGGAGGGGTGTACCAATGGAATTTGATGCACTGGGAAATTTGGTGGCAGAAGATTTCTGCAGGGAGAATGTTCCAGAGGGTAGGGGCTAAGGGATATAAAGCATGTCTCCCAATTTCTTGAACGGTTAATATTCCTTGGCTGATGGGATTGTAACATACACAACTTGCTGGTCCAAGCTGAACAGGTAGAAGAAATTCCTGGGAGAAGATGGTGTCTTAGGTAGCCCAGTATCATGGCACAGGCTGTGGCCTCAGATTCTGATTCCGAAGCTGAAGAAGTTGCTCCAGCTTAGCCTCTGGAATGTCAGCCTCACGAAACACTAAGCTGGACATCATATGTGGCTGATCAATCATAAGCACCGGCTGTGCAGCTGGACCTGTCTAGTGAGGATGACTTAAGAACTCCTGGTCCCTGCATCGAAAGGAGAGTAGAACAGAGGAAGTCTATTAGGCTACTTGCCGAGCAACAGAGTAAGCATTCCAATTAGTGACAGCAGGCTGCAGCTTATAAAAAAAAGACTTGCTTTACCTCTGTTGTCTTGTTGGAAACAATGCCTGACTTGTGGGTGTCTTCCGTGGGGAAATTCTACTCTTGTACTTTAGACCTTGAACTGGCTGACAACCAGCTTTTGAAACTTGGACCAACTTGGGATAATTCTTCTCCGTATTCTTTTTTGAATACAAGCTTCACAGGCAAGCCTTTGCTTTGTTTGACATTCCTTGCTCACTCAATTGCCTGAAAATAAAATTGGTAATTTCCCAAGAAACCGTCTGTGCATCTGTGGCTGAAACCTGAAGCAGGACACTATGGTCCCAAGCTATGGAGGGGTTTAAATGTGACAACCAGCAGCTTAAATTGCACCCAGAAGCACAGTGGGAACCTGTTATGTATGTATCTATTTTGTGCGGGAAATTCAAATGCCCTGTGAATTGTGATTGGTTAACGGTTGCTCCTGAAAAGTATATAAAAAGGGCTGTTGCCTGTGTTCCTTCGCTGAAGTCTCACCCTGAATTAAAGAGCTATTGTCACTAGCCTGCTTGTGCCTCTCGTTATTCCCGCGCTACAACATTGGCGACGAAGGTGGGATTGAGGCCACAAGAAGCAAATCAAAAAGAGCTCTGAGTTTCAGCCAGGGTGACAAGCGAACACGGAGACACGGCAATGTCTGCCTACGTTCCGTCAAAACCCTTCGATCCGATCCGAGAGAAGTGGGGATCGTATCTGACTAGGTTCGAGTGTTCCCTGGAAGCAAGCGAGATGCAAGGGCTCTCCGCGAACCGAAAAAGAGCCCTATTCTTAAGCCACTGCGGGCCTGACGTATTCGAGATGGCCGAGTCCCTCTGTGAGCCAACCCCAGTCCAGACGGTCCCCTGGGTCGTTCTTCAAGCAAACCTGAGAGCCCACTATGCTCCAGTTCCTTCAAAATTTGTACAGCGCTATGAGCTCTGGCAACGTGTACAAAGAGAAGGAGAACCGGTCAGCGCATATGTGGCCGCCCTTCGAAAAGCCGCAACACATTGCAACTATCGAGATCTAGACGATGCGCTACTCGAGCAATTGATTTGTGGTGTTAGAGACACTCGTCTACAGAGGCACCTTCTGGCGAAGCCAGATTTAATGTTAGCCGGCATGCTCGACGAAGCCAGAGCACATGAAGCGTCCACGAAGGCTTCTGAAGCGCTACAACGGCCACTGCCAAGCAAAGACAGCCCAAAAACAGCCCCCGTTCACAGAGAGAAGGCACGAACCAGCACAGAGGAAGAGTCAGACGAAGACATCTTCCACACGGAAAAGAAAAAAAGCGAGCAAAGCCGCCACCACGAGAACTGTCCTAGCTGTGGCGGGGATCACGAGAGACAATCCTGCAAATACAGAGACGCCATTTGCAGGCGTTGTGAAAAGAAAGGCCACCTAGCATGAGTTTGTAGAGCTCAATTTCTGCGTAGTCGCAAGCCATGTGATTACCGTGACCAACCAGAACCGGCACGTTCAAAACAGCCAACCAGAGATGATGGCGCGAGAAAACGGTGCGAGATTCAAAAGCGGGAGACCTACAGCACGAGAATTGGCCAAGCCAGCACGTCTGACGAAGAGAAAGTCTACACGAAAGTAGAAATCGAAGGGAGACCATGCGAAATGGAAATCGACACCGGGTCTACCCTGTCCATCATGTCCTGGACTACACTCAAAGCACTCCTGCTAAAAATCCAGAAAACTCAGCTGTCACGACAAAGAGTTCGCCTCCTCGACTACCAAGGAAACCAAGTTCCTGTGGAAGGCGTGGGCACATTCCGGATCACCTACAGCGAGTTCCAGAAAGAGCTTCCCCTGACCATCGTCAGCAAGCTGCTACCAAGTCTCCTGGGCATGGCGTGGTTCCGAGCCCTCGGCATGGGCTTCACGGGCGTCCACAGCATCGGCAGGCCATCACTCAAAGAAAACCTCCTTCACGAATTTCGGGATGTTTTTGAGGAGACACTAGGCAAGTACGTGGGGACCCCTATTTCCTTTAATTTAGACCCCAACGTGGCCCAAATCAGACTAAAAGCAAGACGGGTTCCATTTGCGTTACAGCCTAAAATTGACGCTGAGCTCGACAAGCTAATCAGACAGGGGGTGTTAGTTCCCGTAGATCACGCTAAGTGGGAAACCCCAATAGTCACGCCAGTAAAATCAGACGGATCAATTAGAATCTGCACTGACTATAAATGTACAATCAACAAGGCGTTGCAACAGAGCGCCTATCCCGTTCCGATAGTCCACCATCTACTTCACTCCCTGGGGCCTGGCAAGCTATTCGCCAAATTAGACCTTGCGCAGGAGTACCAGCAGCTGCCAGTAGATGACGCTACGGCAGAATCACAGACCATAGTAACTCACAGAGGTGCGTTTAAATGCACTAGACTACAGTTTGAGGTTAGCATCGCCCCAGGGCTCTTCCAGAGCACCATGGAGCGCCTTCTACAAGGCCTCCTGGGAGTCGTCCCCCTATTTCGACGACGTCCTTAGTGGCCAGAATGAGGCGCAGCTTGGGGATAGGGTTAGACAAGTCCTAACCAGGTTCAGAGAAGCGGGACTTAAACTTAAAACGTCCAAATGCAAAATAGCGGTACACTCCGTAGAATTTTTGGGCTACCGGATTGACGGAACGGGTATTCACCCCACGGAAAGCAAAGTCAGGGCCATTCAGAATACACCCACTCCCAAATCGAAGCCCAAACTGCAGGCCTTCTTGGGACTCCTCAATTTTTACACGATGTTTTTAAAGGACAAAGCCACCATTGCAGAGCCACTGCATAGACTCTTAGGAAAAAACGTTCCCTGGGTGTGGGGTAAGCCAGAAGCGGCTGCATTTAGGGCAGTTAAAAGACTTTTGTCCGAGGACAGCTTCTTAATACAGTACAACTCAGAACTGCCTCTTGTGCTCGTGTGCGACGCGTCCCCTTTTGGTGTGGGCGCTGTGTTGAGCCATAGACTACCGAATGGGTTAGAGGCGCCCATTGCATATTACTCTCACACTTTGTCTAGTGCAGAAAGAAATTACAGCCAGCTGGACAGGGAGGCATTAGCGGCTGTAGCGGGAGTCAAAAAATTTCACGAGTATTTGTTTGGCTGGACTTTTGAACTTATTACGGACCATCAGCCTTTTTAGGGACTTTCGGCTGGTGACAAGCCGACCCCGGCTGCACTCTCCCCTCGGATGACTAGATGGTCCATTTTCCTGGCTGCCTATTCATACAAACTGCTCCATCAACTGGGCCGAACCCTGGGCCATGCTGACGCCCTCAGCCAATGCCCCTTGCCCAAAATATTAGAGAACCCAACTCCGGAAGCCCCGGTGCTACTGATTGATGTTGTGTCCCCGGGCCCCATTTCTTCTGGTGAAGTGGCGAAGGCTTCTGCCAAAGATTCTGTATTGCGCACTGTAATGGGCTGGGTAATGCGGGGTTGGCCTACCAAGTTGGACAGCGGGGATTTTCAATTGTATTTTAATAAGAAAAATGAACTGTCGATGTTGGGGGATTGCTTACTGTGGGGAAACAGGGTGGTCATTCCTTCTCGGTTAAGGCATAGAGTTTTGGAAATGCTGCACAAAGGCCACCCTGGTATTGTTTGAATGAAAGGCCTAGCTCGAAGCTATGTGTGGTGGCTGCATCTCGACCAAGATGTCACTGAGGGGGTGGGGAAGTGCAGCCCCTGCCAGGAGTCCCGCCCGGATCCCCCTATAGCTCCCGTTAAGAGAATGGGAAAAGCCAAAGGGACCATGGGGGAGGATCCATATTGATTTCGCAGGCCCATTCCATGGCCAGAATTTCCTCATAATTGTAGATGCCTTTTCTAAGTGGCTAGAGATCGCTTTAATGCCCTCGACAACTTCTGAGGCCGTAATTAAAGTCCTCAGGAAACTTTTTGCAACTCATGGACTGCCAGACACCCTGGTTTCGGATAATGGGCCCCAATTCACAGCTACCCAATTCGAGGGATAGCTGGCCGAGTTAGGCATACGACACGCATTATCTGCTCCTTTTCATCCGGCTTTGAATGGCCTTGCAGGGAGATTTGTACGAACGGCCAAGGAAGCACTGTCCCGGCTCGATGCGGGAGATTGGCAAACTAGGATTGATCAATTCTTAGCAATACAACATGCAACCCCCTGCGCTTCCACGGGGCGCAGCCCAGCCGAGCTCTTAATGGGCTGAAAACTCAGGTGCATTCTCGATCGTTTACACCCAAATTACTCCTCAGATAATTACAAAGGGGAAGGGGGAGGATTAAGACAATTCCAAATCGGAACCCCAGTATTCGCTAGAAACTATGCCAAAGGCCCACTGTGGATCGAGGGAATTATCGTAGGAATCACTGGTCCAAAATCATACACGGTAGATGTAGGGCATGGAAAAATTTGGAGAAGGCACATAGACCAATTGCGTAAACGTTTGCATTACGAAAACCCCAACACGGTAAATCCTAACTTCCAAAGTTTCCCTGAAACAGCTATCTTAAGCCCGAGTAAGCCGGAATACTTATCAGGAAAGCCAGAATTCCAGCGCTGCCCCAGCGAGTCGACACTCCCAGCTGGGAATAACCACGCCTCTGGAGAAATCCAGGAGGTTCCATTGGCGGAGCCAGGAGAGACGGGAGGTCCCTCTGATCGGCTCGATGCCTCTCCAGCAACTGAACTGCGCAGGTCAACCAGAGTGAAGACACGCCCTGGTCACCTGCGTGATTTTGTATGTAAATATGTAAATAGATAGGATAAGTGCCTTCTGGGAGTGGAGGGGTGTTATGTATGTATCTATTTTGTGCGGGAAATTCAAATGCCCTGTGAATTGTGATTGGTTAACAGTTGCTCCTGAAAAGTATATAAAGAGGGCTGTTGCCTGTGTTCCTTCGCTGAAGTCTCACCCTGAATTAAAGAGCTGTTGTCACTAGCCTGCTTGTGCCTCTCGTTATTCCCGCGCTACAACACAACCACTGTAGCTCATGCAACAGTACTGTAACATGTACCAAATATCTGACAGATTTATTACTCATGCAGCTGCATTCTGTGGTAGTTGAAACCTCTCAATGCTTTTTCAAAGGCAGCCCAATGTAGAGTGCATTGCAGTAATCCAGAGGGAGATGGTGCTGAGAAGTCAAAAATACCAAGGATGGCCACACGGTCCCCATCCTGCTCCTACCAGAGGTCATCTAACAGTGCAGTCAATGCTGTCTCTGTTCTGCAACCTGATTTGAACTTTGACTGAAAGAGCTCCCAATAAGGCAGGATACAAATAAAATAAAAATATATCTATACTTAGGAATCAGTTTTCAATTCAAACCCACTGCTCTTCCCTAGTATACCAATTGTAAGAACTTTACATTCATATAAATCTTTCTGTGCTATCTCCTTGTTAAGTGCTTATAGGACTGCAGATTACAGTAATGTTTTTTTTTAATGGCCAGTGAGGAGACTCTAAAGTGGCTTGAAACTCCAAATTATAATCTTACAGCAGCACTCATTTCATGACTTCATCATTTTCTTTGCTACATGAAAATTTGTTCACACTATTTGTCTATCACTAAGTCCTCCCCAGTGTAGTGTCCAAGGGATGTTACATGGTGGTTCAATTTTGCAGAAATCTAATATAATAAATGAGAGATCATAAAAGAGTACTTGCTGTAAGATGCTGTGCCTGTAGAATCTTCACAACTTCCTGAATTTTCTCTATATCCCTTGGTATGCCTTGGGTGTAAATAGTAGGAACACAATATGTAGTACTAGATTTTTAAAAAACTCAACAATAGTTCTATTGTACATCCAGGGTTCTATGAGAATATGGTGAGTTTCTCTGAGGGACTAATAAGAAACAAACAAATGAAGTTAACAAGAACACAACTAATTTCCTATCACTAAAGTTCTGTCTTTTGATCAGAGTTCTGAGATTTCTTTCTTAAACTCACAGATTTAATGGCCTGAAAAAAGTTGAAAGTCCCTCCCATAATGCATTGATTTTATAGCACTGTCTGTAAAATTTGGTGCTAATTTAACACCTTATCGAAGTGCTGATGCAGATGCTAGTCCAGAAACAAGTTTATAAATTTAATTGTATTTATGGTGAGAAACACTCTGAAATCTTCCTCTTCCAGAACAGTAGAGAAAGCCTTTTAGATTTATTTTGCTGAAATGTTGCTCTCCAGTGAGGTTAGCAAAAATGTTTTCAATTTCAACAAGTAGTATTGCTTGGCATGTAATCGTGGATGAATGGTAACTTTTAAATCAGCAGAAATCCTGACCGTACCAGAATTTTAACTAGAAGAAGCACAGGGTTCACCCTTAGCTTCCCACTAGTTCAATGTTTGCATACACTGTAGTATATGTAATGAACATGCTTTATGAAACTTGGGAGTGACACTTTCTTGTAATACTATTTTACCAAAGCTGTGCTTGAGTGTTCACGTGTTTCCAAAATGTTTCTGATCAGTTTATTTTACACTGATAGATATTACACTGTGATCTTTTTGCCAGTAATCATTTTAATTGTATTTCTAGTGGCTTTGGTTTAGCATTATTAAAACGCTTTTCAAATTCATGCTGCTAGTACCGTGTTTTCCCGAAAATAAGACCCTGTCTTATATTTTTTTGAACCCTGAAATAAGCACTTGGCCTTATTGCCATGCGCTCAAAAGCCCGATTGGGCTTATTACATTTTGAGGGAAAGAGGGTAATTGGGAAAGCAAAATCAGCATTCAACTGCACTGGTAAGATTTTGTTATTCTGTTTTTGGTATGAGCCCCATTGCAGGTCTTATTTACATGCAAGAGTTTGGCTACCCCTGGTTTAGTAATAAATTCTTCATCTGCAGTAGTTTCTCAACCTGGGCGATTCAATTGCTGGCTGGGGAATTCTGAAAGTTGGGTTCCCTTCATCTCAGAATTGCCAAAGTTGAGAAACGCTGATTTACAGCATTTACTACTGCACTCCTTTTAAAGTAATGGCTTGGTAGTTTATCTCAGCAAAGGGTTTGCTTTTCCTTTAACAACAGGTTCTCCGGATATATTTCACAGAAAATATTGTGTCGTTTCCAGCTAACAAAGAAAAGACTCTGGAGTCACAAGCTTGATGCTGCTCTCTTGAACCTTTTATAAGAACTACTGTAACTCTCAGGAGTCTCCAAGAGCAAAACACCTACAGGCAGCCCCAGGCAATCAAACCACAACCCCAGATCACAGGCATGCCTAATCAACAACTACCCAGTACACTACAGTAAGGTAAGTTAACCAGAGAGTTACTGTAACACTTATAGAAAGTGTGGCTAGAATTTGAACAACACATTAGAACTGGCTTAATGCTGCCCTGACTCTTATCTAGTAAATTTATGTTCATATTGTAGGAAGCCTCCTCACCCCCACAAGAATGAAATATTCTGTGGAATATTAAAAGAGGAAATATATTTCCCCAAAGGGGAAATGGAGGGGAAAAAAAACCTTAACAAAGGCAGAAAGAAGCCCCAACAGCCTCCAGCAGATGCCTGAAGTCTTTAGAGATGGATATTTTGTGCCCATTAAGAAATCCAGGCCAGCCTATTGACAAACAAAACACCTTCAGCTCCAGATGATGGGATTAAAATTTACATGCCCCACTCAAACTCTAAGAACAGGACATGACCTTTAGAACATAAAAGCATTAACCCACCACCATTAGAATAGCAAAAGATACCAGGCTCACTACATTGCAAACTCTCTAGAGCATCTCAGAACCCTATAAAAATCCATGCGCTCATCAAACCAATTTGCCAGCTGTCCCAGAACTACATGCTGTTATTGGTTCTGCTCATCAATAAAGAGAATCCTTCTTTCCAATCAGCCTCCATTTTATTTCCAGCACCTTTCTCCCAGCTTGGCACCAGACTGGATTTTTCTTCCAACAATACTTTGTATCTGCATTCATTTACACAGCTGGAAGAAACTCCTATTTGCATTGTTAGAAAGCTAAATAAACTAAACCAAGGAAAACAGAATAGATCTCAAGTCTCAGCCCATATGGGGATGGCCTTTAATTTTCAATCCTGTCATAGTTAACCAACCAATTAAATATCTATTACATTGCATAACGCATCATGCAGGGTTATTGTTTTAACCACATGGAGTCCAAACCTGAGTTCTAGTAGATAGTGGACATTTTACTTTTGTTATAATCAGGACAAAGTTTATAATTTGTTGTATGAAATAAATCTACCCTTCCAATTTCTAGATAAAGATGGGACTCTGGATTTAATCAGACACGCTCTTTTTCTGTTCTATTTTATAATCAGTGTTGAATCTCTATGTTGGACAATGGTGACTTCATTTCCTTTCTGTCACCACAGTTTGTGTCATTGTATTTAAAAAAACACTTTTAACTGTTCCTTTTTAAAAAACAGAAAGAAACAGCCAGGCAAGCTCTGCAAAGCTGGTGGATTGTTAATCAAAATGGCTGCACTCTAAAAAACAGATTGTCCTCCATTTGGCTAGGACTAGGTAATCTGGTTCCAGGTCTCTTGGTAAGTAATTTTTCTCTGGTTAAGTGTGTTATGCAAATACCTTCATTGGGTTTTGCATAATCCATAAACCAGTTGAGCACATTTCAACCCAGAATAAGAGTATCATGCAAAGACAGACATAACATAGTTGTTACAACTTTCTTCACACACCTTTCCCTCCAGTCTGTCTTCTTTTCACTGGGTCAGTATTTCTTCCCGTGATCACCAATGAATCATTTCAGTGAGTAAAAGTATCCGTCATGCCCACATGGGAAGAGGAATTGACAGGATTGTATTTCAAAGTAAGGAATCGGGCAAACATGAAGCAATTTCAACAGCTATTAGCTGGATTCACACTTCTCGCTAAGCCATAATGAGGTTTATTTTTGGTGTGGTGTATGAACTCAACAATTGTGCCTTGTGGCTTAATAGATTGGGCAAATAAAGTCAGTTCTGGTTTATTCCCATTTAACTATGTGTGATGAGAAGCCAGTCCCTTGCTGAATCTACAAAATATAACAAATTGTAGCTTTGTCGAGGTGTGAATCTAGCTCTTATCCTTAAAAAGGATAATTCTGAATTAATTTTTCATTCCCTATTTAAAAGATAAAAAACTTCTTTCAGTAGAGTTGACTCCTAACGGTTACATGGACATATCCATGTAGTTTTTGGCAGCATTTCAATCTAATACCTATTCTTTCCCAATGCCTTTTGCATCTGCCATCAGGACCAGAAAAAATTGCAAGGGACATCAACATCTGCTGGATAAAGAAAACCCAAGCTGTCTTCTTTGGCAGCCGTTCCTGGGACAGTGTTAATTCTAAAAGCTGCAGGAGGCCAGAGATTCAAAACTGAATAGCAATCAGAACATCTGACTATAGAAAGGGAGGGAAGGAGTAATAATTATTTCTACATGGTAATTCTTTTTTCTCTATTCTAAAAACCTTTTTCAAGTCATCTTTGCTCAGAAATGCCATTTAGCTCAGGGAAACTTATTCCTGGCTAGAAATGTGAAGGTCTAAGAGAGTTTAAAAAAATAGCATTAAAATCCTTTTTCTGATATTTTTTGCTTTCTCTGAACAACTGGAAAAAAATGGGTGAAATATTTCCTGCTAGTTTCTTTTTAAAACATAACAGCTGAAAGAAATTGGCCTATATTTGGAAATATTCATTCCAAATGAACATGTGAAAGAATAGTGTCACCTCAATAGATGCAGGCCTTTGGTTTTTCAGACACATGCAAATGATAAAATAAGGGTCAAAGATTTAGAAATGTACTAATTAGATAGCATAGTAATTATGTATTTGTGAATGATGCTAAAAAAAGAATTGTGTATATTCCATTTTCCCTTTGAAATCCAGTTTTCGCCCCAAAGAATTTTTTTTCTTCATGGCTTCCAAATTCCTGGAAATGTTGTATCTGTATTCCTAGGTAAGCATAGAAGGATTACCAACCAAAATACGTTGAAATATTAGCAAAGCTAATTTTACTGCATATGAACTACATATTAAGCCAGCTTGGTCTAGTGGTTAAGGCACCAGGCTGGAAAGGAGAAGTCTCTGATTTCCAGTTCTCCCTTAGGCATGAAAGCCAGCTGGGTGACCTTGGACCAATCGCTCTGTCTCAACCCAACACACCTCACAGGGTTTTTGTTGTGAGGAAAATAGGAGGAGGAAAGAGTATTAGATATGTTTGCCGCCTTGTGTTATTTATAAAAATAGTGGTGGAAAAAAAATCTGCAAAAATAGCAACCCCTTCAGTAGATTCTTTTGGATGTTTACTTGTTTTTCTTTCTGTATCAACATCTTTTCCCACATTCTAAAAGGACTCAGTAAACTGCACTGCACACTTCTATCGGTGGCACATATCACTTTTGTCTCCATTGTTTTGTAATTTTACTTGCCAATATACAGCATGCACGTCAGAGGTGGGTTTCAGCAGGTTCTGACCAGTTCTAGAGAACCGGTAGCGGAAATTTTGAGTAGTCCAGAGAACCAGTAGTCAAAATTCTGACTGGCCCCACCCCCATCTATTCTCTGCCTCCCAAGTCCCAGCTGATCAGGAGGAAATGGGGATTTTGCAGTAACCTTCCCCTGGATTGGGGAGGGAATGGAGACTTTACAGTATCCTTCCCCTGCCATGCCCACCAAGCCACGCCCACCAAGCCATGCCGTGCCCACCAAGCCACACCCACAGAACCGGTAGTAAAAAAATTTGAAACCCACCACTGATGCATATATGACTGGAGCTAAGTACAGGTAGTAAAGTTATAATGTGGTTTATTTTGTTTTAATATATTATCTTAGCCATTATGAGTTAGACACTATTCTGTCTCATTGAACAAATATTACTTAGCACAATGTGTGAACCCAGCTATAAATTGTGAACTATGAAAAGAATCCTGAAGATGTTGTGCAATAAACCATATCAATAGAACCTCTAACAAAGTGACCGAGTACATGTAATATGGTGCTTTGTATACTATGTTTGTACATAGGTTTTCTGGTTTGTTTACATAATCTTGGATGACTTGTGGAACTAGGTCACAAAGTGTTTGGGTGTATATTGTTAGCCATAATGTGGTCTATTTGCTTTTGGCTTAAGTGTGATGTATGAGTTTAGTTGTTAATAGTTCAGGATATTGGATCACTCCAGCCAATTATGCTGCTAACGCAAATCACCATTAAGCAATCCATGGCTTACTGCAAGAGCCAGCTCATTGCTTCCCTGTGGCCCCCAATAGTAAGTGACAATGATCAATAAAGAGAGCCAATGAAAATTGGTTCCCTGAAGCATCCAAATTAAAATACAAATGCAGGTAGTTCTTGACTTGCAACCATTCATTTAATGACCATTCAAAGTTACAACAGCAGTGAAAATAGTGCCTTATGACTGTTTTTCACACAGCCATTGAAGCATCCCTGTGGTCTTGTGATCAAAATTCTGATGCTTTGCAAATGGCATGTATTCATACCAGGGTCATGTGATCACCTTATGTGATCTTCTTACAAGCAAAATCAACGAGGAAGCCAGATTCACTTAAGAACTATATTACTAACTTAACAACTTGTGATTCACTTCATTGTGGCAAGTTGTAAAATTGGGCAAAACTCACTTAACTGTGTGGAAAGCCCCCCCTCCTAGAAGAATGAAATATTTTGGGAAATATTAAAAAGGCAAAATATTTTATATTTCCCTAAAGGTGAAACGGGGAAACATGCTCTTAAAGACAAAGCAGCCCCTAAGTCTTTCTTAATAGCCCATATCAGATGCCAGCACTTAAGAGATAAAGAGCTTATTGAAAGAGGACGGCAGGTATCTAGATAGCTCTATTCATAAGCAAAGCAAATACTGCAGGCAGAAATCAATTCAAGACAGGATATTTCGAAACTTCTTGGCAGAATGGTAGGATTAGAAAGCAGCCCCTCACCCAAGATCCAACACAGGATGAAAACCATTAGCCACAATAGGAACTGTCCAACACCCTTTCAGAACACTAATCCCTTCATTGCACCACCCCAGAGCAGTTCAAAGTCACAGAAACCTGAGAGCTCAGATAAACAATAAGCCAGAGGTTGACCAGATTAGCTTGGACAAGTACCTAGGATTTGCATTTCCTTTTTTGCCTATAGAGCCAACTATGACCCCTACATAACCCCATAGGAATCTGACAACAACCAATAGAATATTAAAGGACATGTTCTTGCACAGGAACAGGAAGCTCAAATACAAATCCCAAAGAAGGTGTAACCCCCCCCCCCAAAAAAAAACTCCATTTTGACAGCTGTCCCCAAATCATATGTGGTTGGTGGTTTTGCTACATCAATAAACCGTTCTTTGCAATCAGCCTCCATGTATCCAGTGTCTTTCTCCCAGCTTGGAACTGAACCAGATGGATTTTCCTTTCCACAATTGTCTTGCTCAGCAATGGAAATTTATTTATTTTTTTATTTATTAGTCGCATAACTAATAACTAACTAGGGACTCTGGGCGGCTATTTTGGGTTCAATTGTGGTCGCAAGTCAAGGACTATCTGTAGCAACATGTAAACATTTACAGAATAATGGTAAATAGGTCTCAAGTTACTAATTGTCCACACATGCTGATTATGATCTTGCATAATCTTGCATAATCAACCCCAAAATGAAGCCCGATTAGGAGAAATAGTGAAAACAGGACTTAACTATATTAAGAGTTCCACCTGCTCCTAGCCTCTTTACCACTCAGGTGATCAAATTTGCTCTAGAAGTTGTGGTAATGGTTTGGAACATATTTATAAATTTAAATATTCGATTTTGGAGTTTGAAACCCCTCTAAAAATCGGGTGGGAAGGCATATACAAATGCAACCACAATGATTATCTCATGCCTTAAAATAACTCCCATGTTTTTAAAGGCAAATTCAGGGTTTTTTGATTCAGTGTTCCCTGCATTTTCCAAACCTTTACTTAGTATAGAGTCTGAGGAATACTGCAAAAACCTTACCAGCTTGTGTCACAAATATGCTAATCACAAATAAGAAACTCTATGTTTGACTGAAGATGTGCTGGAAGTCTAACAAAATCCTGTAGATAATTTACTCAATATTTACTACACCAAAGAAAAACAGGGCCTAGTGTAGGTATGAAAGGGTTTCTCAGATCAAAATGAGCTACTCTGAAAAGCATCTTTCTATGTAAATAAATGCAGCTCGGAAGGAGATCCTGAATAAATGCCTTTGCCTCAGTCAATATTCTAATGACCGAAACGCAGAACCCAAGGTCCGTCTTACCCTCCCCCTTCCCCCGTGTATGCACATCCCATTTCCCTTGTCTTTACACCTTCCTAATCTTTTGAGGGCAAAAAAACCCAAACCCTCAGTCTTGTGGACTGAGCATGCCCGAGCCACCTCCGCGCATGCTCACTGAGAACAAAAGAGCTCGCCGATTTGATGGGGAGCAGAACCTAATAGAGCTCGGCAACCTTCGGTGTTTTCCGTTGGGGCCCGGCCGCCATTTTCTCGCTCCCTCTCTTTACTTGTTAGCTGCGCGGCTCCCTGCCCTGGTCGCCAGCGCTTTGTCCTATTCGGCGATGGACGGGTGAGTGAGGGAGTGAATGAGGGACGGCGGCCGGGAATAAGAAAGGGAGGAGGGAGTTGTGTCGCCGTCGCCGCCGCCGCCACTTCTCCCGCCTTTCTTGTCTTCGCATCGTATCTGACGGGGGAGCTGGCCGCGCATCCCTTGTTGTGCTAGGCTTTTCCTCAGCCCCTTCATCCTCGGCCGGCTGGTTCGCGGTGTGCGAGCCAGGAGGTTTCGGGATGAGAGGAAAAAGGGGTGTGTGTGTGTCTGTGTGTTTTTTTTTTTGTGGTGTGGGGAGAAGGAGGAGGAGGAGGCCGGGAAGGTGGACGGGAAGACAGCTTCCCCCCTCCCCCTCCCGTCTCTGGTTCCTCTCAGGGACTGGGCCCGCAGCACCAACTGAAGCGCTGACATGAGGCATCATCCTATGGCTGGTCTCTTGAGATGCCGGGTTATCCAAGCCGGGGGAGGGGTGGCTGGGTGAATCCGAACAAGGCCTTCAATGCTGAAGGAGTGGATTTAACACACTTTATGACTCTTCCCCCTCCCCCCCCCGCCCCAACGGCCCTCTTTTTCATTTGGGCTTGGGGAAAGCTCGCGCTCCACAAGTCCCCGGCCCCCTTTTGTAGTAGACACCCCCTTTCCCCTTCCCCTCAGACGAGGGACCGGAGAGCAGCAGGGGGCAGACGCCTTGCTCTTTTGTTCCCCCGCTAGAGCTGCTCCGCGGCCTTCTTTCCCCCCTCCGAGACAGAAAAGATGCCTTTGTACGCGTGGAAGGCCGCCTGTCAAAAGCCGAAGGGAGGAAACGGCTGTGGGGTGGTCCGCCATATGGAAACAACACACACCAGGGCTCTCCCATTGGCGGGAAGAAGATATTTGGGTGGCTAAGTCTGTAGCCACAGACTCACGACGAGGCCCTCTTTTTTCTTTTTCTTTTTTTGTTGTATTGGAGGCCAAGCAGCCCCTGCCATAGACATCAAGAAAGATGATTTTTTTTAATCACCCTTATAATTCTACAGTACTTAAATTTGCTTTGGGAATAAAGCTCTATACCACTTTAAACAGGAGGATGCTGGAGTATTTGAATGTGGGCCTTAGGGAATTCATGGCTGAGAACTGTCAGTGATTTAAAATTGGTTGGTCAAGGGGAAAATAATTAGGTACCATTATTATTATTATTATTTTCATCATCATCATCATTTATTATTATTATTTATTACACACAATAATATGAAATCACACCTGCCAGTTCTTTAGCTGGTGTTGGCCTTCATACATGTCAAGTTCTACCCAAGAATCTAATACGTCCTAATTTATTGGCATAGTACAGGGGTCTGCAACCTTAAACACTCAAAGAGCCATTGGACCAGTTTACCACAGAAAAGAAAACACTGGGAGCCACAAAACCCTTCCCGTGCCTGACTATTTCTCGAGCGGCCACCAAACTAGCATATGTAGTTGAATTAAACGTTCTGTTTTCTTCTGAAACTTCTCTTTTCTTGGATTTATCCATGGTTGGCCTACTGGGGGTTGAAAAGTTCAATGAATCGTGTGCCGGCGGTTGTCGCACATTGGTGGTTGTGACACATATTTTGAGTGACGAAGCCGCAGTAGAGGGGTGAAAGAGCCACATGCAGCTCCAGAGCCACAGGTTGCTGAACCCTGGCATCGTATATGTGCGGATCCAAGCAGCATGGCCTTTTGTAATTGACAGTTGGAAATTGTATTAATGTGCAGGTTTTCTAAGTACCTTCTAAGATTTTTTTGGTATGGCACCCTATGTGCAAATAACAACTGGTTTTTTGCCATAATCTTTCAGTTTCAGATCTTGATACTCCCAATTCCTTACCTTTTATCCTACCATATCCCTGGTATTGCCACATCAATCTACACTTTCTTTTTTTCAACCACAGTTATTTCTGGTTTGTTATGAGCCAAGACTTTATCAGTTTGTATTCAGAAATGACACAACATTCATTTTTCAACTGTAAACTTCCATCAATTTTTCATTACTGACATATAATTTTTTTGGCATATATTTTTTTTTTTTACAGATGTTCCAGTTTGGAACATTAATCTATTTTGGTGACTGTTATGTTTTTGTTTATAATCAGTTTGTGTGATCTTGCAGGAGCTGAGTATATGATCTACTGTTTCTTCTGTCTCCCTGTACAGTCTGTCCAGTTCTGGCTTTGATTGCATTAGTTTGAGTAGCTTGCTTTTGAGCAGCCAAAATCAAGCCTTCAGTTTCTTATTTTAATGTGCCAGTTGTAAGCCATTGCCAGATTTTATCTTTCTCCATTTTCCCCTTGATCTTTTGTAGAAATTGATCATGCACTGCAATGCTTTTCCTTGCCAGCATTCTATTCTTTTTTAAATAATTGTACATTATTTCAATATACATGTTTTATTTCCTATACATTCAGTAAGTTCCAATTTTGAAGTTGCTTTGATGCCTGTTTGCTATCTTTCAAGATATGGTTTTTTTTCTTTGATAGTTTGTTTGACTTGAAGTAAACCCCTGCTTCCATTTCTGTACTGCACATATAATCTATCAATATTACTATGGGGGATATAATACATAGTGAATAGTCATTAGCTTTCTTGTTTTTCAGTCCAAGCTGTTCAGTTCAGCTTGTGTCCAGTTAATAATTCAAGCAGTGCATTGTATCATAGGTATGGGCCATTTATTGGTGGCTTTGATGGTGTTCCCACTGTTCAGTTTTCTCTTCAGCACTTTTCTCATACTTTGGATATATTCTTTTACTTATTACATTGTCCCATGCTTGATATTATCCAACTGTAAAATGCTCAGATAATTGTAGTCTTCATTCTGATGGCTCCTGATGGCTGGGCCATTCAGTATTTCAGTACTACTGTTTGTGTTTTTATCCCAATTTATTATATTTTATAGCACATTTCTCTAGGCCAAATCTCATTGCTACATTTTGTGCTGAATATTCTTGCTCTACAGGTAGATCGTGACTTATGACCACAATTGAGTGCAACATTTCTATTGCTAAGCAAGACAGTTGTTAAGTGAGTTTTGCCCCATTTTATGACCCTTCTTGCCACAATTTTTAAGTGAACCATTGCAATTGTTAAGTTAGTAACATGGTTGTTAAGTGAATCTGGCTTCCCCTTTGACTTTGTCAGAAGATCATAAACTGATCACATGATGCCAAGACACTGCAACCATCATAAATATAAGCCAGTTATTTGTTTATGAATCATTTATTTAACAAATAAGTAAATATGAGCCAGTTGCCAAGTGTTGAAATTTTGATCACATGACCTCAGGGATGCTGCAATGTTCATGTGAAAAATGATCATAAGTCACTTTTTTCAGTGCCATTGTAAGTTTGAGTGGTCACTAAACAAATGGTTGTAGGTTGAGGACTACCTGTATTTGTCAGTGACTGGATTTTGATTTTAGATTTTCAGATCATCCATATAAAGCAAACATGAGGTTTTATTAGCATTTTTGTAATATGGTAGCCAATATTTATTTTCTTCAAATATTGTAGCAGTGACAAATAATAAGGATGATATTAAGTCATCCTCTCAGATATTTGAGCCAAAAGCCATGCAATTGATAATTTCCAAGATATGTCCACTTCTTAATTTTTAATCATTTCTGCTGTAATTATTAGTTCTTTCATTTGATTTTACTAAATTCATTTTCGGATTATTTTATCCATCCAGCTTTTTTATTATAGTCTATTGGGGTTTCTTATAGATCTTTCCAAAACTGGATTGTTTCCTTTTTGTTTGGTTTTCCATGTTCAGAATTTCTACTGCCATTTATTCTTAGAATTCCCTCTGGTCTTATGGCTGTTATGAACAAGATTCCTCTCTGTTTGGATCTTAAAGTCCCATAATAACGTAACCTGCTCATTTTTCAAAACCTTCTCTAAGTTTGATGGTACCAGTAGTTTTTACTATATTTAAATCCAAACCTCTGGCAATTCAATCATGACACTGCTTGTAATTTGTAAAATTTTGCTCCTGCTGCAGCCAAAGAGCAAAAGAGCAATTGTTTCATACCTTTTACTACAAAGATGACATTTGCCATTGTTTGTTGCATGTTGTATTTTCACCATAATACAGTTAGTTGATAAAGTTTGTTCTTGTCACTAAAATAAAGCCTTCAGTTTCTTTGCTTAACAGTCTTGATTTTTAACCAACTCCATATAGGGTTTTGAATCTATTTTCTTCAAGTATTGACAATGCATTGCCTTGTTCTTCCAATTAACAAATTGGTTTTCAATTGTTTCTTTTCTATATTCAGTCTTCACCTTTGTTGTTTTCAAGAGCTTTCCTTTGGCTGACTTCCTTCAGCAAGGCTTTCTGGCTTTTCTTAATGTAGTCATTTGGGCCATACTTTTCTGGGGAATGACATCATCATGGCCAGCCGGAAATAACAAGTGGATTAACTGTTTAGATGCTGGTTGTAAATACTCAAGTGAATTAACTGTTTAGATGCTGGTTGTATCCTCCAGTTTGCTTCACTTGTAGGAATTCTATACTCCTCAACTCTTGCCAAATACAATTGATCAATGTCATTTTTGGGGTGCAAGGTTTGTGCATTGTCATTTTTTCTTGGCTTCCAATCCAAGTTATCAAGTTCCATTTGGGTCCAATCAATATAGAATAACGGACTACTCAGGTATTAATTGCTTTAATGATAATCCTACTATTCAGCTTTAATTTCAAATTTTTCAAAATAATATATTGTAAAAGAAAGCAAAGATAGTAGCAATAACAATAGGCGATCTCAAATCATGAATAGCATCACTTGAACACCATCAATCAATTGTAAAAAAAAACAGTTTTATTTGGGACAGCTTACATGCTGCGGTGATAACCTTCACACCATTAGACAACGTCTACCTATCCCAGGCCCTTGGAAAGGACTTAATTGGTGGATAAAAATACCAAATCCAGTCTAAATATGTGACTGTGTGACCAACTACAATGGTAATAATGAGCTAAAGTGGTATGCTCTAGTTTTGTTATTTTTATTCAGTCCATTCTTGATAATGATGTATATGGTTATTACCTATAAAGCTTTGTAGGCTCTGGATAGCACTCCGGAGATTGCTTATTTGCAATAACAAGCATGGGCGCACTCCCAAGTCCTCTGCATTAAACACTGTCATCTTGTGGGACCTAGGAAGCGATTCTTTTCTGTTGTGGCTACCAACTTCTGGAACAACATATCCCCTCCCCCCATGACAATTGCACTTTTCTAGGGTTCGGGAAAGTGTGGTCCCAGGCCAGACTTGATTCTTATGATATTTTTAAAGCCTTGGTTTTGTTTTGTTGATTTTATTGTCCTGATTATTTTACTCTGGACTGTGTGTTTGATTTTATGTTTTTAGCTGGGTTTTTTTTTCTCCTAGTATTGTACACTGCCGGAAATCCACCGGAGTTGGGCAGCCAATACATTTATATAAATAAATAATAAATGTTAACTTAATTTCCTTGATCATGGTCTTAGTTTGTTAGACTTCTAGTACATGCTGGTAAATACATTTAGCAAGTTGCCTTTATAACATGATATTATGATTATTGCTTGACATGCTGCTTGATAATCAGTTTGGTAACAATGACTTCATTACTCAGATGCGTTTTCTAAGATAATTCAGTGTAATTTTATAACGGTGGATTTGATTTAAATCAACTCGATATAAATCACGATTTAAATCACTAGTAAAAAGGCTTGATTTAAATCAACTCGATTTAAATCATAATTTTTAAAGAGCAACTGTCATCTCTGTCCTGCAGCAGCTCCTGCTCTGACCTGCTGTTGACTCACCAGCAGTCCCAATACTGCAGAATATACAGCCTCATGCTATATAACTAAGCTCAATTTCATGCTGAATAAACTAAATTATTAAAAAGCCCTGGTGGTGCAGCAGACTTGCACTGTTATTAACATCAGCTGCCTGTAATTACTGCAAGTTCAAATTTCACCAGGCTCAAGGTTGACTCAGCCTTCCATCCTTTCTAAGGTAGGTAAAATGAGGACCCAGATCGTGGGGGCAATAAGCTGACTTTGTATAAATATACAAAAGTGTGAAGGCTATTGCTTAACGCATTGTAAGCCTCCCTGAATCTCCGGAGAAGGGCGGCATATAAATCAAATTAAAAAAAAAAAGTATCTTAAATAGAAAACTATCTTTTGATAGATTTTTACTCCAAAAGCATTTTATTAAAATAAATTTGATAAAAATAAAACAAATTCAATTTAAATAAAAAAAATTGATTAAATTTTTTTAAAAAATCATTGATTTTTATCCACCCTATTTTATAATCACTATGGGGTTTTGAGAAGTATCCAAACATGATTATGGTGATTTTATACAACAACTGATTCTGTGATAGCTATACTGTAAGACACTTATCAAAACCCAGTCTTGGGGTCAAATATATCTCCCTTAAGTATATGATGAAACCCCACCCTCGATTTTAAAGGAATTGGTTGTTTGTATTTAATTTCATATAAATTGAATTTAAGGGAACTCAAAATATTAGGTTTTACAGTATAATTACAGTGTTTAAAATATATTAATTTCAACCCCTTATCATGATTCTGTTTTATATGTATTTGTGGCATATAGGGTATTCTTTGTTCTGATGCTATTTACTGTGCCATGAATCAAAACACTTAAAAGTTAACATTTTAATATAATAAGTGTAAAAAATAACTTGGTTTAGAGCAGTCTGTTTAATTGCACTTCTTAATCAACTAGCATTATAAGGACACCCAACTCAATATGACTCCGGGCAGATATAAAGGGCTGTGAGGAAGAACATTGTGAGTTGAGAAGGAAGAGCCACAGCCTAAATAAAGGTTTGATCAATAAAATAGTACAAAACAGTATAGAATAACAGAGTTGGAAGGGACCTTGGAGGTCTTCAAGTCCAACACCCTGCTTAGGCAGGAAACCCTATACCATTTCAGTGATAGGATGGAGAAAACATCTCAGAAGATATCCTTCCTATTCCTCTGGAAAAGTAAAGGCAGAGGATTGGGAAAGTGCTTTTAGTTTTGCAATATTCTGTTATTGTAACCTGAGAATAAAGGTAATATCAAAACTCATAGTTTTGGTTTCCTGTCTGGACCACTTCATAGGGCCAACAGCAGCATACAACAAAAAAACCCATAAACCAATACCCCACATAACATTAAAAAAGATAAATATAAAATACAGAAAAAAATGGTGACTGACGACCACAACAGAACAACTAAAGAAGGATCAATTCAACTGGGGTCCCTAATGCCTGGAAGAAAAGCCAGGTCTTTAATGCAAGCAGAGTTGGGGCCAGTCAGACATCAGCTGGAAGATTGTTCAGAGAACAAGAGTAATTACAGAAAAGGTTGTAGATGCTTATTCATATTTAAAAGAAGGAACCTAGAGCATGCCCTCTCCATGTGAGCATGTGGGACAGGCAGATTTTCTTGGGAAAAGGCAGCCCCTCAAGTTTTCTCATTGTACCAATTTCAGTTGAATGGAAACTCCTTCTCTATGTAGCTAACCATAAATCCAAACTACTGTGGAGGATGGGAGCTACCACAACAGATTTTGAGAAACTCTGTAGAAAGTTCTGGGAAAAAAGCAGGGAAGAAGAAATTTGTTTCTTATTCAACACAATAATTTACCTTTCATATGAGAGTCCTGCTTTGAATCAGCGACATGGATGGCATATAAATTTAATTTACAATATAAATATAGTAATATGAAAATGCAAATGTATTCCAATTTCCCTACCATCGTTTTAAGTAAACAGGAAGTTAAATAGCAAATTGAATACTTGATTTTATGAAAAATATTTGCCTTGGTGGAGAAAAATACATTTCCTCTTCTAAAATCTGATTTTTTTTCTTTCCAGCATTGTTACTGATGTTGCAGTTGGTGTGAAGGTATGTAATCAATTTAAATTATAATGTTGAATAATGAAAGCATTGGTCTAAAAATATTTATTTCGAAATTTGTATAGTATTATTTTGGTGATTGGTTGTCATTCTTTTATCTAGAAACTTCAAGCAACCTAGAAGTTAGTAGAAAACCCCCAAATTATTTATCATAAGCACCAGAATCTAAATGTAATTACAGCCAGCTATAAAATGAATTAAAACATTGAAAAGCTTGCAGGAAATTAGATGATTGATAGGGAATTTTCACACTTCTAATCCAGGGTTTTTACAATAGTACTGGGGGGGAAAAGAATCTCAAGCTAAGCAATATTAGCAACATTCTCAAGGCCTTCTGTTTTTATTATTCTTAGAGGCCTTGTCTAGACATAGTCTTTGCAATGTTTATATCTCAAGTAATGGAATGGTGCTGTAAATATGTATACTCCTTCGCCTGCACAATTTTTCTTGCCCTGTGCTTTTAATACTTAACAGTTCATACATCTGTTGGTTTACACATTGCATTAAACCATGATTTGTCATGTTTGGTTTTGATGTGGAGTGTAAATCTAGTCAGTATGCTTTGTAATTCATGATTTATGTCTGAGAGTGTGTGGACACATGCCCCAAACAATTTTATTCACTAAACAGCTTGGAATATTATTTTATGGACTTAACTTTGGTTTGCTTTTCCTTTTTCCTTGTCTTGATTGGTTATTTTAACTTTGGACTTTATATCTTCTGCAAACTGTTGGTAAACTTTTCTTTCAAAATTTCACTCTGAGTAAGTTAGGATCAAATCCAAGAAATTGTATCACAAGCATGCATATTCTCCATTTTTGAAGATGTTTGTTCCTGAAATCAGAATTTGAAATACAATAGAATCCAAATTGTAAAGATTTTTTGTTAATAATACTATAATATTAATATTAGGAAGGGTTTTTTTGTATCTAAATCAATAGAGTATAATGTAACAACATACCAAAGGAAAGAGGAATTGTAACTGTTGAATACCTTCTAATGAGGCATAAATTGTTGGATTGGGTTCATATAGCATACAAAATCACAAATAAGTAAGCCACATTTTGATTTTATATGGTATATGCACTTACCTTTGTAAGTAGGGGCATTCTTGGAGAGTCAAGTATAATTAGAGTGCGGATGATACCTTTGGAATCTTATTTACCTTGAATTAAGGAATTACAGGGTTGTAAAAAGAGAGTTTTTAAAATTTGGGCTACTGTAATTTTGATTTTTTAATAAAAAAAATACTGTCCTTAAACAGTGTGTCTCTAAAATTAGAATTTAGGCTGTAGTAAGTAAAAATTAGGCTTGCTATATTGTATGAAAAAAGTGGCCTTCACACATTACTTTCTTTTTCAGTTATATATTACATGTATATATCCATTTCTGACCTCCCCTTTAGGCTTACTTTGTTTCAGTAGAAACAGAGATGAGAAATTATTGTTATTTTAGAGAAATTGTAATCCTGGTCTACATATAACATAATCCTAATTTAAATAAAAGTTTGATTTGCACAAATACTGAGCCAAAATACTTCATTGTTTTCTGAAACAAATCATATTGGTGTGATTTACTTATAAGGGTAAACCATATTACATTGTGAGTTACTGAGAAAAAAAGAAAGCATTACATTATGCTAATACTGGTTGCAGATGAAAGTTTTACATGAGGCGCTAGATTTTTGAAATGAAAATTTTGGTTTTCTGGGGGATTATTCCATCATATTCAGAAGTCTTGAACTGGAAATAGAAACATTCATTGGGAAATCTATATATAAGAGAATGTTTGTAGCTCAGGGTTGAACTGTGGGGAATATCATCAGTAGTCTAGTGTTGCCTAGTTTGGTAATGAAATGTCTGCAAGACAATTAAACTCAGAGAGCACCAAGAACCCCCACAAATCTAAATAATCTAAATATAAATCTAAATATATCTAAATAATGCTGTAGAACTTATTGGACACTTTTAAGTACAAATGAAAGAATTGTCAATTTTGCCATGTTCAGACAATTGTGAGTAGATAGTTTATTTTGTCAACATCATCACTGATAATCATATACTGGTAATGAAAGATAGCCACTTTACTCCATAATCAACAGAGTAATTATGTAATTAACAGTAACCGTTAACTGTAAATCACTTAACATACATGCAAAGTAATAATACTAGAAGAAAGCAAAACATTTTGGCTCCTTTGAAACTAAGAAAGAAGTGAATTAATTGAATAATTCTAAGCTGTTAAATAAACAATCAAACTAAAAACAAGGGTTTTGGGCCCATGTATCTGTTATGGGTGGTTGTAGTACCTTTCTTCAAGGAAAATCATTTAGTTTAATCTTCTTTATGAACTCCTCTAAGCAGAACCATTGGAAGAGTTTTCTGTGCTTCAGTGAGTTAGATAAATGTGTAAAACGTATTTTACAATAATCTGAAGTTTTCAGAGAATTGTGGCAGTAGTTCTTTAAGGATATAAATAAATGGGTGTTTATAAAAAGGAATCAGTGTCAAAATGGTGGATGCAATGAGGCACTGAAAGTCTCAGTCCTTTTTAATATAAATGTGATGTATTGAAGCACAGAGACAGGGTTTCAATCACTTGATCAAACATGCCATTTTGACTTTCTTGACACCCTGGTCTCATCCCCAAGACTGATGAGAGTATGGTAAATATAATCATCTAGAGTAAATGATCTCTAATCCTTCTTTTGGCCCTTTTTGGAATGAGGCAAACTCCTGGAGCTGACTATATATCTGATGTGACAAAGTCAGATAATAGGGGATGGTTGGATTGGTGTTGGTTGCAGGCTTGTTATTGTCACATTTAGCCTAGAATTGTTACCAATCTCTTGCCCCTCTTTTCCCATAATAAATTATCAAAGTTCTACCTTACAAGTGCATGGCAAGTTTTCCTTATTTATCAACCTGGGAATTAGTGTATGAATGGTAGTTGATTATATGCTTTATATCATATTCCCCAATGTTAAGTATTGTACAAATATGCAGAGATTCCATGTAATCATTGCTATAGATGAAGCCAGATACCTTTTAAAATCAATATTTGACTTTCATATTGACCTCAAGTTTACTTTCTATACAAATTAGTTGAAAACTGGAAAACACAATCTGCTTAATTTTAATATTTTTGTGGCATTGGAAAGAGTGGCAAGGAAAAAGTCTACAGTGTAGAAACGTACGCTAAAGGAGAATCAATGACTCAACTATATTGCAAGAAGATTATTTAAATGGTTTCCAAAAATGTTGGAAAGTTGTACTACAAAAGTTTTTACACTGTCCTTAAAAAGCATTTTAAGAGGCAGTTGTAATTGTCAATATAACTTTCTTTACATAGATGGAAACTATTTTAAAATATAATGGCAACTCAATATGTTTATGGAATTGAGGCTAACAAAAACAGTTTTACAGTTTTCTGTAAAGCTAAGTGAAAGTTATCAAATATTCCTATCTTAAATTTTGAGTAAATCTTCAATTAAACCTTCAGGATTTATTAAAAACATTATCTTTCAAACCAATTGTTGAATTCACATGAGGAAATATGCTCATGTATGGAGCCTAATAATTTGACTCTTGCATATGGAAACTGTTACATCTCTGATCCTATCCAGGTGTGGAAGTTCAGCAGAGTTGGACTTAGTTAGTATATGGATGGAAGACGGTTAGGGAATTGGGCTGAAGGCCTCATTGGGATGTCAAAAAACGCCCTAGAAGAAAACAACATTGAACTATTTCCATGTTGTAGTGAAGATAATTGTGCAAATATTCAGTTGCTCATGCAGAAGTTGAGCTCAACTGAAAGAATTCATTAGTTTTCTTGTGAATTTAGCAAAGATTGAAAAATCGAATGTTACATATGAAATTAGCTTCCTGCTTTGTCCATCCTTTGACAAACCAGGGTTCAAAGACAGGCTATTACTACTTCTGATTGTTATTCTATGCTTTGCACAATTAATTATCCTGAAAAGGAGTGTGCATATTTAACAAAAGTAATTCAGTCAAGATAAAACCATTTTTATTGTCTAATAATAGCATATCAGGTCAGAGAAAATATATGAATCTCTTTTTCAACAACTTGGTGTCTCCTATTAAATTAAGTTGCCCTAGCTTGTTGGGAAGGATGCTTTTGGATATGTCTTCATTGCACGATGTGCAAATGGAACCAATAAATTGCTGTGCCTATTGTTCAGCTAAAGTGTTATTTATTTTTATGAACATGTTAAAAACAATGCAATAAAGTAGGTGGAAATACAAGTACGCAATATGGCAGTTAAGTGGGAATGAATATTAACATAATCCCAGCACTATCAATTAAGAATACAGGTTGTCTTCAATTTATGGTCACAATTGAACCAGAATTTCAATCACTAAGCATGGTCATTAAGCAAGTATCATGTGACTGGATCCTTTTTACTTCAGTTAAGTGAATCACACAAATCCAGCTTCCCCAATTGACTTAGCTTGTCAAAAGTTGACTGGGTAGATCACAAATCATAATCACATAAGATACTGCAACCATCACAAATATGAGCCAGTTGCTGAGTGCCCAATTGCAATCAGGTGACCATAGAATCAATGTGATGATCATAATTGAAGGATGGGTTGTAAGTCACTTTCTCTAAGGCTGTAGTTATAAGTTGAGGACTACCTGTCATGGAAGAGCCCTTTTATTTCAGTATTTTGCGTTACATATTGGCCAACAGATTCTTTTGAAAGTTCACAATCATGAACAAGAAAATGACAACCATGTGACTTTACACTTCTTCAGTGTGCTGAGCAAAGAATCCAAAGAATGATGGATTCCGCCGTTCTGCCCAGAGACTGAGTCCTTTTAAACTTTGCAGCCCAGCCTCTCTTGACTGTGTCCCAGTTTTGACTCAGTCTGAGCCCAAAAAAGACGCGCTTTAGGAAGAGTTCTCACAGCAAAAAGGCAGAGTTAAATTCTTTGAATTCTCAGCGGTTTTTCGGCAATGACGAGGTTCTTGGGCAAGCAATACATAGCTATTAATTTAATTATTAATAATCCTATTCTTTACCCTTTTTCTTTCTTGTTGTTTTTCTTGTTTTATTTTTAATGTTGCAAGCAGTTTGTAAATTTCCCAAAATTACTGAGAATTAGGCAGTATATAAATTTAAATAATATTAATAATAAAAATCCTCCAGTGTCTCAATAGTTATCATCATGTTTTATAGTATCAACCTTTGTAGTTTAATGATGCATTTGGTAAAGAAATACTTATTTTATCTGCTTCCACCTATATTTTGTTTTAGTGAGTTGTTTCTTGAAGAGAGGAAGAAAGCTCCTCTTTATTCATATTGTATATACAAATGTATGGTTTTATATCCCAGTATGATGTCTTCCTTCTTTACTTTAGCTCCAAGATCAAAACACTAAAATGCTGTAGTCATTTCTGGAAGGGAAAGCTGTTCTAACCTCCTAATCAGTTTGTATAACCAGTGCTTCATTTGGTCTTAATTTGCTTTTGAGACTTATTTATTTATTTTTCTGTATCTTGCCTTATTTTTACAAATAACTCAAGGCAGCGATCATATCCAACACACTCTCCTCTTCCTCCTACTTTCCCCACAATGAAAGCCCTGTGAGATGGGTTGGGCCAAGAGGGCAGTGACTGGCCTATAGTTACCGGGGCCGTTTTTTATGGCTCAGGCAGGAATTGAATTCACAGCTCCTATTTTCTATCTGGTTCCTTAACCACTAGACTTTTTTTCTTGATTTTTGCAGCTTTAAATTGGAAATATGGAATCTCTATGGGTTAAATCTGACCTCAGTTCTTGACTCTTTCAAAATCTCTGCAAAATGGTAGTTCTTAAAACTTCCCCCATTTTCCTTTGCCATGAAAATCAAAGGAAGATGAAGATACAATGGTGCTTAAAAGTTTCAGAAGCCTTTTGAATTTTCAATATTTTTGCATAAATATGATCTAAAATGTGGGAAGTTCTCCATACAAACCCTAAAACTAGATAAAGAGAACCCAATTAAAAATTGAATCAAAAATATTATACTTGTTTATTTACTTATTGAGGAAAATGACCCAAATCCACATATTTGCATAGTGCAAAAAGTATGTGAAACTCTAGAATTACTTAAACTCTAGAATTACTTAAAACTTTTTCTGAAGGAGAAATTAGAGCCATCTGTTTCAATCACTTTTTCTGAAGGAGAAATTAGAGTCGTGTTTCAATCAATGGGATGATAATTGATTATGAATATGAGTGTACTGCTCCATAGTGCTTTACAGCACTCTGAGCAGTTAATGCCAACATATTGCCCCCAACCATCTGGGTCCTCATTTTACCAACCTTGGAAGGATGGGTCAGCTTTGAGTCGGTCAAGATCAAACTCCTGGCTCACTTCCGGTTTGCGAGCTTCGGCGACGGCGGTGTTTTTTTAAAGACCGCCAGCCCCGCCGCCTGTAGAGCCGCCCTGCGAACGAGGAGCGGCTTGAAAACTCCGAAATCCTGAGGATTAAAGGAGAAGAGACAGCAGGGTACAGGTTGAGCCCCTGTAACCCCCCAGGGAATTGTTTCTGGGGAGGAAACAGGCGCGGCTCCCTCCCAACCTGCGGAGACTCCGGGCGGCGTGGGACGATTCTGCCTTCAGCAGAACAAGCCGGCAGCAGCAAACATTTAAAGTGAAAGGAACCAACCTTAACAAGCAGCAGAAATACCAACTTGAATCCAGAAAGTTGTATTAGTGCTTTATTGATTTTTTAATTCAAGAGAAAAAGCGAGTGAGTGAAAGTGATTTGAAAAAACATGGCGCCCAGCATTTGAGTTAACGAGCTAGTGAAAGTGGATTTCTGAAGTCATCCTGCTTTGCTACAAAGTTACAAAGCTGCTACAAACTTGCTCTATTTAAAGAAAAATTCCTTTTTTTTAAAATTTGACTTTGCTTTACTTCAGTCTCTATTTGATTAAACCTGGGGGACTTTTTTAGAAGTCTTTGTGGAGGTGGAAAAGGAAAAAGGATCCCCCTTTTCAGGAAAACTAGCTTACGTGGCAGGATGGCTTCAAAGAAGCAGGAAGGAAAGGCAACAGGGGGGGATCCCCCACACATAAACATGAAACGCAGCTTCCCCCTGCTCAACAGATACAGACTCAAAAAAAAGACTTTGATATTGAACATTTAAAAGAATTTATTTCTAAAGCTTTGGATGATAAATTTCAAAAATCCCAACAGGAAATAGATGATAAACTTCAAAAATCTCAACAGGAAATCATGCAGGAAATTAATGAAATTAAAGATATGGTGAAACAGGATTATGGCAAGGTGACTAAAAAAATATCAGAGGTGGCGTCTGACCTTGGAGAATTTATTATTAAAGTTGACTCTAAAGTGGAAGAATTTAAATCAGAAGTCAATGTTAAGATGAAAGACAATGATTATAAAATTTCTGATGTTGATGATAAAATGCAGAGAGTTGAAAACGAAATTGTTATGATGCAATTCAGGGCAATGGAATTTGCCATAAGGTTACGAGGAATCAGAGAGGATGATAGACAGGATTTGAGACAGATTTGTGCTGATGCTCTGGCAAGGATTTTAAAAATTAATCCTGATGTGGTTTTTTACAAAATAGACAAAATTTACAGAGTGAATTCTTGGGTGGCCAGACAAAGACAACTGCCTAGAGATGTGGTCATATACTTCACGGATAGAGCAATAAGAAATGACATCCTGCAAAAATCTTTTCTTACTTCTGTGCAAGTGGGGGGTGCACAAATTGGGATCTACAAGGAACTACCACCTAAAATGCTGAAAGCCAGAAAAGATTTTGGCTTTCTTGTAAAAGAATTGCAAAAACAAGAGATACCATTTCGATGGGACGCCCCAACTGGCATAATTTTGAAATATAAGGGAGAAAGACACCGTT
This sequence comes from Pituophis catenifer annectens, assembly GCF_029215685.1. Lineage (NCBI taxonomy): Eukaryota > Metazoa > Chordata > Lepidosauria > Squamata > Colubridae > Pituophis > Pituophis catenifer. The sequence goes on from NW_027256883.1 coordinate 131,286,479, forward strand.
TGAATACCGTGGAGAAGGCGGAGCATTTTTATACTACTATTTTTAAAGAAAGAACACCATCTCCACGTACATCTACAGTTCTGGAAATTAAGGAGAGTGACAAGAAGCAACTTCAACAAGAACCGCAAGAACAGTCAAAACAGGTGGAGCTAGAGGAAACACAGGGTGCGGAAGGAGGTTTCTTGGATGAGCCCCTGTTGGAATCTTCTCCAATCTTGGACCCGGTTCGGATGGTTGAGGTTAAGGACCAGCGCATAACTCGTGCAAAATCTAAGCAACTTAAAGAAAAGCAACAACAACAGGAAAGACAAGACAAAAAGGGAGCTAAGAGTACCACACAAGAGATTGGAGCCATGGGGGGAGCGAGACCGAAGATTCCGGAAGATATTCGGTTATTCTGCTCGTTGCTCCATAAAGATAAAGATGACGATTAAGTGTTTATCTTGGAATGTGAATGGGTTGAACTTAGTACAGAAAAGGAAGAAGTTATTTGCATATTTGAGACAATTTAATAATGATATAATTTGTTTACAAGAAACTCATATCACAACTCAAGATCAAAAATACTTGATAAATTCCAAATTAGGCACACATTTTATATCTTCAACTTCGCAAAAAAAGAATGGTGTGGTTATTTATGTAAATAAAAGATTAACAGCTAAAATTATAGAAGCAGATGAAGATGGTAGGTTTATAGCAATCGATTGCTTACAGTGAATGGCCAAATTCTTTTGATTGGAATTTATGCTCCCAACCAACAACAGGATCATTTTTATAAAATGTTACATACCAAAATATTGCAATGGGACTATAGATCTATTTTAATAATGGGAGACTGAAATGGAGTAATCGATTCTAAATTAGATAAAAAGAGTTTGGCGAAATCCAGGATTAGACTACCACAGACTTTTTTTGATATGAAAGAAGACCTGGAATTAAAAGATATTTGGAGAATACATAATCCAAAAGAACTGGATTATACTTTTTTCTCTGATAGACATAGATCCTTCTCTAGGATTGACTTTATTTTGTTGTCAGATGATTTACCTGTTAAGACAAAAAGAACAAAGATTTTTCCAAGAACTTTGTCCGACCATAGCCCAGTATGGATAGAAATCGAGATGGGTAAGACTGAACGACGCTCTTGGAGAGTGAATGAAAACTTGTTCAGATATGAAAAAAACATAATAGAACTTAAAAAGCACTTGAAAGAATTTTTTGAAATAAACTTGAATAAAGGTACCCCAATCGAAATTGTGTGGGATGCGAGCAAAGCATATATGAGAGGGGTGCTTATCTACATGAATTCTAAACACAAAATGAATCGACAAAAGAGAAGACTTGAATTGGAAATAGAAATAAAGAATAAAGAACAGCTACTTATTAAAAACCCAACAGATGAAAGAATACGTGGTGTTATAAAACTTCTGAAAGACCAATTTCAAATGCTTATGGCGGAACAAGTTGCAACAAATTTACAATATGCGAAGCATAATACTTTTTGTAATGCCAATAAACCGGGCAGATGGTTGGCCTACACTTTAAGAAAAAAGCAGAGTACACGGACTATTGATAATATTGATATTGGAGGGAAAGAAATTTTTCAACAAAAATTAATTAAAGAAGCTTTTGTGGACTATTACACTAAACTATATGCTAAAGATGATGTGCAGAATGGACTTATAGAAAAATATTTAGATAATAAAAGAGTCACAAAAATTACAGATCAACAAAAGGAAAGAATGAATTATCCTATAACAGAGGAGGAGATAATGGCAGCAATTAAACAATTAAAAACAGCTAAAGCTCCTGGAACTGATGGCTTGACAGCAGTGTATTATAAAACTTTGCAAACAGAAATGGTGGAACAACTTAGAGATTTGTTTTGTAATATTCAACAAGGGGGTAAAATACCCCCATCATGGACAACAGCATATATTTCTTTGATACCAAAAGAACAAGCAGGTCCTAAAAAACCGGAGAATTATAGACCAATATCTCTTCTTAATACTGATTATAAAATTTATGCAAAAGTACTAGCCAACAGGCTGATGCCAGTAATTCAAAAGGTGATCCATGATGACCAAGCGGGATTTATCGAGGGTAGATACATGAAGGATAATGTAAGGCAAGTAATAGATTTATTGGAATATCTTGAGAGGAATAAACAGATACCTGCAGTGCTGGTCTTTTTGGATGCGGAAAAGGCCTTTCACAGAGTGGATTGGAATTTTCTATTAAAGACTTTAAAAAAGATGGACTTTGGGGACCAATTTATACAGGCGGTCTCAGCAATTTACCAAGAGCAAAAGGCACAGATTATTATTAATGGAAGTTTGACAACAGAGTTTAAAATTGAAAAAGGAACAAGACAGGGATGTCCGTTATCCCCATTGTTATTTATTTTAACATTAGAAGTCTTGTTAAATACAATACGGGACTCTAATATCTTGAAAGGTATAACGATAAGGCAAGAGGATTACAGAATAAAAGCATTTGCAGATGATCTGGTTGTTACCCTAACACAGCCAATGGAATCAATAATCCAGATGAAGGACATTATACAAGACTATGGTAAAGTTTCAGGTTTTAGATTGAATCAGAAAAAAACTAAGGTGATAGTTAAAAATATGACACAAGATCGTAGATATGAGCTTGAAAGGAGGGCAGGTTTTGAGATTGTACCAAAGGTAAAATATCTAGGAGTTCAGGTTGCAGAATCAAATATGAAATTGTTTCAAAATAATTATGAGGTTTTGTGGCGAGAGGTGCAGAAAGATATGGAGATTTGGAAAAAACTGCAGCTGTCTTTACTTGGAAGAATAGCAGCAGTTAAGATGAACATTTTGCCAAGATTTCTTTTTTTGTTTCAAATGATTCCGGTGCTCAAAAGTGATAAGCAACTGAAAGTCTGGCAAACTGGAGTGAACAAGTTTGTCTGGAACGAGAAAAACCCGAGAGTGAAATTGAAAATTATGCAAGATATTCCAGAAAGAGGAGGTCTTAAACTTCCAAACCTACAGTTACATTACGAAGCAGCAGCTCTGACTTCAGCAAGTGATTGGTTTGGAAGGAAAAAGACTGGAATATTGAATATTGAAAGTTTTGATCTTGAATTTGGATGGCATGCTTACTTATTTTATGATAACAAAGTGGATAAAGTATTTAAAAGCCATATACTTAGAGACTCTTTGATGAGAGTATGGAAGAAGCACCGATTCAAATGGGATTATAAAATACCGCTATGGCTGGATCTTGGTCATATTATGTGGAATACAAATATAATGTCACTCGGGGGGTTTTCATACAAAGAGGTTCTTTTTACAGATGCGGGCAGATGGCAGTTGAAGACACTACAGACACTGTTGGACGAAGGGATTAACTTAACTTGGTTACAATATAATCAATTACAATTGAGATGGAGAGAGGACCAAAAAACTGGTATTATGTTGCATGAGGAAGAATTGGTTAGATACATAAAAGAGAAAGGTCCAATGCATATCAAAAGGCTTTATAATGTTTTGTTAGAAAGGGATTCAGAAACTGAACTGGTTAAAGATTGTATGATTAAGTGGGCACAAAATTTTGAGGAGCCAGTGATGTTGGAAACATGGGAAAAAATTTGGGTTCAGAACGTTAAATTTACACAGTCGCAGAATCTGAGGGAAAATTTCTATAAAATGTTTTATAGATGGCATTTAGACCCCAAAAAATTGTCGTGTATGTACCCTAATGTTCAGCCAAAATGTTGCAGATGTGATGGTTTAGATGCTACATATTATCATGTTTGGTGGACTTGTAGGAAAGTTAAGGCTTTTTGGATAAAAATTTGGTGGGTCATGCAGAATGTTTTGAAGAAAAAAATTCAATTTTCTCCACAATTGTTTTTATTGGGTATAGTTAAGGGTTTTACTACGGGTGAAACAAAGTTGATATTGTACATGATAACAGCTGCAAGATTATTGATAGGTAAATATTGGAAGAATGAAGTTTTGCCCACGATTGAGGAATGGACTTTGAAGATGGCCAGTTTTGCAGAGATGGCGAAGATCTCAGCATTTTTAAAAGACTGTTTACAAGAGACTTATAAATGGGAATGGAAAAAGTGGATAGATTATGTTCAGAACAAATATCAAACTAGGAAGTACCAAATAGCTTTTAATTGAAAATGATATTTTAAGATAGAAATATTTCAGTGTAATGAAGATGAAAAACTTACAAGGAGGAGGGAGGGGTTCAAGTTTTATATAAGTTTTATATCAAGGGTTTTTTTTTACCTGATATAAGTATATTATGTGGAAGTCCGGGGGGAGGGGAGGGTTAGGGAGGTTGGGAAGTTTGGGGTGGGTAGAGGGGGGGGAAAGGGGTGAAAATGTAATTGTAAAACTTTTGCAATAAAAAAAAAAGATCAAACTCCTGGCTGTGGGCAGAGTTTGTCTGCAATATTGTTTTCTAACATTCGTACCACTATACCACCACAGCTCAGTCTGATGTTCACAACACAGGTATTTGGAAGTGTGGCATGGCTCAAATAGAGGAAATGTCTGTGGACTACAAAAAACAGTTATTAATGCCCACCAGTTTAGAAAAGATTACAAAACTAACAAAAGGTTACAAAACTCCAAAAGAGTTTGAATTCCACCAGTATCCAAATGGAACATTGCTGCCCATCTATAGTTTATGAAAGATGAGAAGAAATATATCTTATGGTACACATATTAACGGCAGTGAGGTTGATATTTGCACAAAATTGGAAATGCAGAGAGAACCCACAGGAGGGAGAAATAATCAACAAAATATTGACCTGTGTAGAAATGGACAGGTTAACAATGGAGCTCAAAGATAAAGATGAACTGGAACTGGAATACATTTTATAAATGGCTAGAGAAAAGGAGGAATGTAGGGATAGAGAATTAGAAACAGAGTGAAGAAAAGGGGAGAAAAATAAATTAAATAATATAAGAAATATTAGATAGGATTAAATTGGATTTGAATAGATACGAAGGGAATATCTATGTAACTGAAGTGTGATTGAATGTACAAAAAGTATATATGGAATATGCATGATGTTATATTATAATATACACAAAAGAAAAAGTGTTAGAAAAGTATGTACCAGACAAGTCGCACCAAGTCTAATGTTTTTAAAATGTATATTCAATAAAATTATTTTTTTTTAAAAAAAAGATGATTTGGATAAGCCTGAAAGCTATTGGAAGAATTTTCTGTGTCTGGATGAAACCAAAATAAAATTCTTGGGCTTGAATGAAAAGTTTTCTTTTTGGCGAAAGGCAAGCACTGCATTCCAGCAGAAGAACCTTATCCCATCTGTGAAACATGCATTATCATGCTTTGGGGCCTTCTTTGCTCCCTTTGGACCAGGACAGCTTGCCCTCATTGGTAGAACTATGAATTCTGAATTGCAAATTCTACAGGAAAGTGTCAGGGTATCTGTCTGTGAATTGATGCTCAAGAGAAACTGAGTCTTTCAACAAGACAACCAAAAAATGGTTATAGCAGAAGAAATTCATTTTCACCATTTTCCTCAATAAATAGGTGAATAAGTATTCTCTTGACTCATTTGTTTAATTTGGTTCTCTCTGTGTCTAATTTTAGGACTAATGTGAAGAAAAAATAACTTTTTAAGACATATTTATGCAGAAATATTGAAAAATATTGAAATACTGAAAATTCAAAAGGGTTTGCAAACTTAAAAAACACTGTATATCTATAGCTTCAAGGGCCTCCACTACTTTGGAAATACTGTCCTGATAATTTAGTTGCTTCTCATTTTTCAAATGGGATGTTTGTAATTTAGATCTCTTATCTGCTATTTTCAAGGGGATTTGGATAAATAACTTTTGTTTTAGTTTCACCTGAAGAGATTATTGTAACTGAATAAAAAATAGATGTAAATAAGTTAGTATCTTCTAAACGGACACCTGAAAGTTTAGTACAAAAAAAGTGATAACTCTCTAAATAGTTTCCTTGCTTTAGATTTTCACTTAATGTCATTTTGACATTATTAATACCAATTTTGTATTTTTAGATGGCAAACTGCTTATTGTTTCTTTCTTTCTTAGAGAGGATCTGACGAACTTCTTTCAGGCAGTGTACTCAATAGCCCGAACTCTAATATGAGCAGCATAGTAGTTACTGGTAAGTGATGCATTTTAAAGGATCGTTGTTATTTGAATATCAAAATATATCCATCTTTCAGAATAGATTAAAATATATGGCAGAAAGATTGTTCATAATTCCATTTGAATAATGACACACTAAACTTTAAAAACAAAACAAAACCACCAATAAATGCCTGAACTAAACTCATGTGATGTGCGTGTGTGTGTGTATGTGTATAAATAAATAATTTGGAAAAATCTTTTCATTCTGTATGTTTTAAGGCAGGATAACAAATGGAAGTTTCTTCAACAATTTACCGTATTTTTCGGAGTGTAAGACGCACCAGAGTATAAGACACAGCTTAGTTTTTGGGGAGGAAAATAGGGGAAAAAAATCTGCTTACCAGGTATTCATCTGGCTAGCGTCCTTAGTTTGGTCAGCTTCATCACATTAGTTCGCTGGTTTTGAGCATGCACACTTTTTATCACCTGCTTGGGGATAAAAAACAGCTTCTAAAACACAACTGATCTTTGGAGAGAGAAGCAATAAGAAAAGCAGGCAAAGCACGGAGATCGCTTCACTTGCTAACACCTTGTTAAGGCTGAAAAAAAGCTAAAGCACAGCTGAGAGTTGGAGGGAGCAGGCAAAGCACGGAAGATTGCTTCACTGAAAAAAAGCTTCTAAAGCACAGCTGAGAGATGGAGGGAGGAGGCAAAGCACGGAGATCGCTTCACTTTGCTAGCTCCTTGTTAAGGCTGAAAAAAAACTTCTAAAGCACAGCTGAGATTCGGAGGAAGTAGGCAAAACCCGGAAGACTTGCTAGCGCCTCGTTAGGGCTGAAAAAAAGCTTTGAAAAAGCTACATTTGGAGTATAAGATGCACCCAAATTTTCAGCCTCTTTTAGGGGGGAAAATGTGTGTCTTATACTCTGAAAAATACGGTACTTGAAATTATATTATCTTATTCTTCCTTTGCCACAGCCTGACCTACAGTTGTTATTTACCTACAATATTCAGGTAGTCCTTGATTTACAACAGTTCATTTAGTGACCATTTGAAGTTACAATGGCACTGAAAAAAGTGATTTATGACTGTTTTTCACACTTAAGACCATTGCAGCATTCCCATGGTCATGTGATCAAAAATCAGATGCTTGGTAACTGACTCATATTTATGGCAGTTGCCATGTCCCAGTGTTATGTGATAACCTTTTAAAATCCTCTGACAAGCAAAGTCAATAGGGAAGCCAGATTCATTTAACAATCCTACTAATTTAATAACTGCAGTGATTCACTTAACAACTGTCAAGAACGGTTGTAAAATGGGATAAAATTCACTTAACAACAGAAATTTTGGGCCCAGTTGCAGTTGTAAGTCAAGAACTACCTGTATTAGAGAAAATTAATACTTAAATTTTCCTATTTTCCTTCACCCTCTCCAGACCTGTTAGTCTTGTATCCCTTTTACTGCAGTATTTCTGTTCTACTTTTTCTGCATATACAAGAATATATTAAATGTGCAATAAAAATGTATGCCTTATACTGTGCCCTTGACTAATTATGTAAGTTTTGCAAATAATGTTAAAAGGACAAGTTCCCAGCCTTTTCATACTTGGATAATCTCTTGCTTGAGCATCTAGCACCTCTGCAATCAATGTGTTGAAATCTTAGTGTTTTCCTTAATTATGCATTAATTTCCTTAATTATACATTAAGGTATCCTTTCATTTTATTTGGTGCTTCTATTTATCCTAAATTTGACAGGTAGTATTAGAATTTCTTTAGTTTTTAAGTTATCCTGAGACTTTTTGTGAGAAAGTGGTAATGTACAAATGAATTGAAACTAGAATTTAAAATTAGGAGAAAAGATATTCTGGGATGGCATGCTTACAATAAGTAGGTAATATTTGATTGATTAGTCAATGATCTGCACAGGGATACCTGTTTCATTCTGGTTTTATATGTTGGGATTATGTGCTATTTTTGTATGTCTGTGTGTACTTTCAAGTCAGGGATGACCCTTGACGACTGCCTAGACAAGGCCCTGTAATTTTCTTGTCAAGATTTTCAAACTAGTTTGACATTGCCTGCTTCCTAAGACTGAGAGTGTGTGACTGGCCCAAGATCACCCAGTTGGTGTCATGCCTAAGGCAGAACGAGAACTCATGGTTTCTCACCTGGTGGCTTAAGACCTACACCAAACTGCCTCTCTAATATGCTAGCATTAGATTCTATTAAAGTTGTATATTAATAGGAAGCACCAATGCTCTTATTTAAGGATAAAAAACTATCTGTTGGTAACTGACATATCAGATTTTGAGATATTTCACGAATGTACACAAAATAACTACTAGAGGAAGCATGATTTTCAAAACATGACTGCCAGAATAATTATGATCCAGAGGTATTTACATTAAACTTTACATTACATTGAAATAACAACAGTGGACAGTAATATCATTACACAGACCCTAAATATATTTAATGGCATCCTGGTATCTGCTGAAAATATGTAAGCTATAGGTTTCATTGTGGCTTCTTAGTTGATTGTGTGTAATAAAGTTGTGAATAATAAAAACACACACACACACACACGTATACCCATTGCTTTGATATGCTTCTAATGTCTCAAATGATCAACACAATCAAAAGCTTTGGAGTAGTCTATAAAACAGAAGTTGTGTTCTTTTTTATATTTTCTTGCTGTTTCTGTCATCCACCTAATATTAAATTACATGATTTTGTTCTGCCATATTTTTCCCATTGTGAAAATACGGGAGAACAAAATTGGAAATGATATATTTTCCAGAGCGCTGTGGCTACGCTCCATAGCTGGGTTCTTCCTCAGAGTCTGTCAACAACTGAGTGGAAATTTATGCAAGAAACTCCTCTCTCCATGCTCCAGTCACGCCCATCCGTCCCACAATCCCCAGTCTTTCACTCAGTTGCTGTCAGACTGAGGTGTTTTTTTCTCTGTGCTCGAATAATTACATCTTTGGCTAGTTCGTTTAGGCTGTTGCTTTATTTTTGATTAAGTATTTTCTTACAGTGGAGAGCCAAAGAGTTCCGTGTGAGTATTTTGGAGACCGCCAGTCAGCTGTGAGGCACGGTGACGTGTCCGGGCGCTCCGTGCCATCCTGTGCCGTAGCGCTTAGTGCTGAGGCAGCCGCCGGATTCCGACCCTCAAGGGCGGATCCGGCTTGACTTTTAGCCACCTGTGGGAGCGTGGGCGAAGCAGTTCGCCGCCACTGTCCCACCCCACCTCAAGTAGATCCTCTGGGCTCTCCCTTTAGGGCGGCGGCGTGGCGGAGCGTTAGCGCATCCTTTGTGCGCTCTCCAACGAGCTAATTTCTGGTGTGGTCTGGCACTCGGCAGCTGTCCCGTCAGGCCTCTGCGGGCAGCGCCGTTCAAATTGTTGTCCCTGTGCGACCGGCAGTGAGTCCTTTCAACCACCGGGGCCTGATTCAGCCCTGCAGTGCAGCGTGGGGCGGCCATTTTATTTTGATCAGTTGCGGCCGCCATTTTGACATCGGTACAGACGCCGCCATTTTACCTGGCCTTCGGCTCACCTGAAGTGCAGTGGAAGCCGGCCAGTACTCGTCAGTTGCGGCCGCTATTTGGTCGCCTGATTGAGCATCCGCCATTTTGCCTGGCCTTAGACTTGCTGGACAACTGCTGTGGTTGAGGGGACACGTGGTTGAGACTGAGGTTCATTACCACACCTCTTGGGGCGCCTGACTTGTTACCATTTGCTGGCGGCTCAGCCCCCCCGCCTCTGGGACCTTGAACAGTTGACTTCCCCCCCCCAAAAAAGAGCGCCTTTGTACGGCCGCTGTTGTCAACACTTGATTGCCTCATCATGGCTGATTCCTCGCTTTCCTCGGACCTCGAGCAGGAGGCGAGTCCCCCACGAGTCAAGGCGCAAAAGAAAAGGGCGGGTGGGCGTCTGTGGGCAGCAGCCACAATACCCATCATACCAAGGTGCCCAAGGAGGTTGACAAAGACGCCTTACGCCATCACAAGGCCCTGGAAAAACATTTTGATAAGGCCAGAATGGCGACTTCCAGATCTTCGGGCTTGGAGTCTACTACTAGGCAGACTACACCTTCGGAGGCGGGACGTCCGCTTCCCGGGGTTCATCTCTGCTACCGTTACAGTTCGTTAAGGGTGTCTCTCAATCCCTGCCAGATGTTTCATCTGCTGGGTTGGGTCCGGCTTCGACCTCCTGCTGACAGCCTCCAGAAGCCACCTTCACCCCCACTGTGGCAGGGCTCCGGACAGCGGCTCTGCCAACAGTGTGCCCACAGTTGGACTTTTAGACCGTGCTGTCATCGGCCCTGTCTTCCATTCTGGCGGCCGGCCTCCAACAAGCTTCAATGGTCCCTCCGCCGGCTCTGGCCCAGGCAGTGGTTCGGGGACTTCACCCAACTTCCATGGGTCAAAAGGTGTCATCTACACAGTGGGCCGGTGGATCAAGGCCTGCATCGCTTCGGCGTACGAGCAGCAGGCACAGCCACCGCTGGACCGGATCCTGCCTCACTCAACCCGCAGTGCGGCAACATCTGCGGCTTGGGCTACGCAGGCTTCAGTGTCTGACATCTGTCGAGCAGCTACTTGGACCTCGTTGTCCCCCTTCATTAAACATTATCGGTTAGATATTTTCGCTTCAGCTGAAGCTTCTTTCGGATGGCGAGTGCTACAAAGTGTTCTGTCGGAGCCTCCCGCCCTGGAGGTTTAACCTTGGGTATATCCCAGCTATGGAGCATAGCCGCAGCGCTCGGAAAATGGATGTTGTCTTAACTGAACGTCCATTTTCGGGGCGCTGCGGCTACGCTCCATTCCCTCCCTTGTTCCTTTTATTTGGCTGCCTGCTTTGGTTCGAGGCTCCGACTTTCTGTTGTTGTTCAGTTTATCCTTGTTCGTTAGGACGACATGTGCTCTTCTGCATCTTCATTCAAGACTGAGGATTGTGGGACGGATGGGCGTGACTGGAGCATGGAGAGAGGAGTTTCTTGCATAAATTTCCACTCAGTTGTTGACAGACTCTGAGGAAGAACCCAGCTATGGAGCGTAGCCGCAACGCCCCGAAAATGGACGTTCAGGTAAGACAACGTCCGTTTCCCATACAATTGCCATTTTTCTTTCTCTATATAGGGCTGTAATCTTTTAGGATTTTCAACATTTTCTTGTTGGCATGTGGTATTAGGACTATTTTAATTAAAACTTTATTTTAAATCTGGCTTTGTATGGGTTAGGTCTAGGTAGATATTTTCCAGTCTTGGGTCCCTGTTGCTTTTTTTACATTGGTTTGCAAAGGGCTGTCATGATTTTTCATACTGGCCTCCTTTAAGAGCTTTATGGAGATTTGATCAGTCCTGGAGTTTTCCCATACAGGTAGTTCTCAGCAACTACAATCCCAACACTCCTTGCTGCCATTGTTAAACAAAAATTGTGGTTTGAAATTTGGTGAGAGACCCAGATAAGGAGCGTGGGGTGCTTCAGGGCGTTGGGAGAGGCACTGGCAAGCCATGAATGAGTTGAGGGAGTGCTGCAGAATGGTGCAAATGCAGGGAGGGCAGCAAAAGAAGCTGCACCTTCTGAGAGCTTCAACCACCCCAGCAGTGTGCTCCAGGAAACACCAAAAGCTCAGGAAACTTCCACAATGGAGTGTGAAGCAGCCACCCCTAATAAAGTGCCAAGCAAGTAGGAAGCTTCCACAGCTCAGCAAAAGGCGCTGTATCCAGGGAAGTATCAATGCCTAAAAAGTCTTCATAATGGGGGGCAAAGCAGGAAATGCCAAACCCCAGGAAGCTCAACAGCATTGCTCCCTCCTTGTCTCCTTCGCTCACACAAATGCACTGGTTTCCTTCCCTCTTATGCCCTGTGCCTTCCTTCCCTCCTTTGCTGACATGGACCATGGCCTCCTTCTACCTTACTACACTCACATGCTTTGTGCTTTGTTGCAGCTCTGGAAGGAATGAGAAAGCCTCACAAACAGCCAGCAGCTTCCAAACAGAGCTCCAAAGTGTACTAAAAGCACTCCTGCAGAGTCTCTGGAAAACACTCTAAAGCATGGGTGTCAAATTTGATTGTGTCCCGTGACGTATCGCGATGATTTTTGCCTTTGTGGAGCCGGGGTGGGCATAGCCTGCACATGACACATCCGGCCCATGGGCCACCAGTTTGACACCTCTGCTCTAAAGAGAAAGGCAGGGAAGGAGAGTGCAGTGTGAGTGAAGGAAGCAAAGAGGGTGCAGTTCATGAGTGACTTGTGACCTCTCCTGCCAGTTTCCCTATTGATTTTATTCCTGGGAAGCCAGCAAGGAAAGTTGCAAATGGTGATCATGTGATTATGGGGTGTTTGGCAACTGGTTGTAAGTGAGAACAGGTTGCCAAACACCCAGATTGCAATAACATGAATGTAGAGGTGCTGCCACAGTTATTACTTTGGCCATAGGTCATTGTTCAGCGCTGTTATAACTTTGAATGGTTGCTAAACAAATGGTTGCTAAACAAACATAAGCCAAGGACTCGCTGTATGTTAGTTCTTTTATAGCCCATCTGACTTCATCTTCAAGTTCACCAAATTCTTGAATACAATCTCATCTGGGCTAGTCACCTTGTATAAGTTTTTCATGTTGTCCTTCTATGTACATGATCACATTAACAATTTAATGTTATTTTAATGTGATAAAATCCTTTCCATTGTTCCTTATTAAATTGAAACAAGTTTGGAGTGTTCCCATGATTGCTATAATTTTCTATAAAATACCCTTTGTTCTTCCTTTCTTACTCTGTCTACATTCTGAGTTCAGACATATATCTTTCTCACCTGTTGTTGGAAATTTGCATTAAGCTTCCTAGTTTTCCCAAGATTTCCTCTGGCTTTTGCCAAATCTCAGTTTGAGGAACCATAGTGTATCCTCAGTTAGTAGACAGTGGGATGACCAGATTAGCTATAGTATAAGTGGGATTTAGGCCAAAGAATATGCAGTCACAGATCACTAGTGGCAGTGTCATTAGGATGTGGTGAATTATGGAGAACAATGCAGCTCTACCAAATGCCCCAGAACTCAAGTGACAGCACTTTTAAAATTGCAGTCCATCTCCCTGACTGCAGGCAACAATGCATGTTGGCATAGACCCAAGGTGAAATCAGATGAGATTATGATCAAGCATCCACAAGTGAGGTCTCAGCAATTCTATCAACTGTGGCATCGAGGAAGGGTAATAACACTATTTTAAGATCAGTTTCATAGTTTATCAAGTGTTAGAAAAGGAGGTGGGTCTTATTTCACTGTTAGTCTTCAGAGGGAAGCTAATTTGTATCTAACAGCAGTATGCTTTAGTTCTAGATTCCTTCAGGAAGAGTTAGGACTAAGTAATTTACAGGTCCTGATTTATGTATTGGTTACACTAATTACTAAATACTAACAAAATGGTGATAACAAAATGGGTCTGTGCTTTTTGCTCTAGCATACTGCCAGAGAATTGAATATGTATTTTTGATAATTTCTATTGTGAAAAGAGCCAAGACCAAGATTCAGTTACTTATATACAAAAGTATGAAGGCTATTGCTTAACGCATTGTAAGCCGCCCTGAGTCTCCGGAGAAGGGCGGCATATAAATCAAATTTTTTTAAAAAAATCTTATTTCAAAAGTTTACAGTGCTTGAACAATTCACATATTTTGTTATTCTGAAGAGTACTATAATTCCAGATGACAAATTATTTTTGAAAGGACTCTCAGTCCAAAAAGGGTAATGCCTATGTCTCTTGAATTAAAGTTGATATAATAGAAATGGCAGTAGTAATTTCTAATACCAGAAAAACAGTTCAAATAGATTATGCTTTGATTTTTTGTGTGAAAAAAGAGAAGTTTATAGAAGTTAAAATTTTGCAACTTCTATCATCATGGAAGAGAGTTGAAGTTTCATGCAGCCTGGGCATATTGTTTTCTGGCAATTTATTTGCTATTTATAGTAAAACACTCTTCAGGTGTCACTTCAGCTTTTTTAACTCAATTGATAAATCTGTAGTTATTCTGGTAACAAGCGATCAGGAATAATACCAGATTTTTGCTGTTTTCCTTAATTTGCAACCTCATTTTTCATCCTTTTCCCTTCAGAGCATCAGAATATATTTTTAAAGGTTGTAATGTTTTCCCTTCTTACCTTGTTTGGAAGAGAACCAAGTAATCATTTCTATTTGAAAGTTAAATGTTGTGTGCATGTTTATATTTATGTTTGGTCTTTGTAAATATTTGTATCAAATTGTAATTAACTGGTATTGCAATAGAATGATAGAATCTACAGTACTGAGTGGACTGTAATTGGGATGGTTATTAGGGAGCTTGCAAAAACCGGTCTAAGAAGCCATCTGGTGCTGTATATTCAGGACATTATTGGAGAGGAGCTAAGAGGAGGAAGTCGGACCACTTTTTTATTTAATTTAGCAAGTCTGCCAGGCCATTCAACTTCAACATGTTTCACAGATGGGAAAAGGTTTTTATGCTGGAATGCAATGTTTGCCTTTTGCCAAACACTTTTCATTCAAAGCCCCTAAGTTCTATTTTGGTCTCATCTATCCACAGAGCATTCTTCCAATAGCCTTGTGGCTTATCAATTGGTCTTTTACAAATTGTAAATAGGAAGCAGTGTTCTTTTCAGAACATTGTATAACCATTATTTTCTCTTTTTTTCTGTTGGTATTAATTGTGAAAAAAGGAGTGGCAGAAGCTGGAGGCAGAATCAAAAGACAAATCAGCCGAGAATCTCTATGTAGCCACAAGTGAACTGCCCCTGAATTCCATGGGCTCTTATTTAGCTCCTAGGTGCTAACCCTTAGTTGAGAAGATTCCTGTGCATAAGCATAAGTAGCAATAAATCAGTTTAATTGGACCTTCATGTGTGGACCTGATCATTTTGGCTGACATTAAATTTTCTTTGTATCTTATCAGAAAATAAGACTGACTAGGAAAAGAATTTTACTGATTTACTAGTATTCTTGAATAATGCCCATAAACATTTCTTACGGTCCACCAGACAATAATTTTAAAACTTGCTATCTGCCCTAGAAATTATTGGTTGTATGTATAATTTTTGACTTGACAGTAGAGATCACCTGGCTTTTCCAATTTTCATAAAGACTTTGGGAATTGGCACCGCCAGGTTATAACAGCTGCCTAATTAGAAAATCTCTCTCTATTCTCCATTGCAGTGGAGATAGCATCCAGGAATGAGTTGTCCTTGTCTGTTAGCCAATAGGACTGAGTCTGTCAAAACTGTGAGGACACGCCTACCCAATGGTCCCTAGCTTTTGACTCAGTCCTAACTAAAGATAGACATGCTTTTAATTAGGGCAACCTATTCCTAGATATCATTCCACTTCTTTGACAGCTATACCTTCAACATGTCAGCTCCTTTGAATTTGACAGCTGTACCACCAATTGATTCCAGCGTGAAGAGTTTTTAGCTTGAGCCCAGTCAGGGCTGCTCTGCGGCAGTCAGATCACCAGGAAGTGATCCTTACAAGGTGACCAGTTAAGCATTGCTCGCAGAGCCAGCCAGGGCAGTAGCAGAGCAGACAGCACTTCTGCGCTTTGCAGTGGCGAGAGCTTCAGCACTCTGCTGTTTACAGAGGGCAGCCGGCGGACTGGTAAGCCTTGGACTGTTGTTTGACAACCGCTGTCCCCCCGGACAGAGTCCCTGCCCGACTGCTTGGCGTGATCTCTGTTGTTGCCTGCCACCATCTCCTTCACAGCGGAGCCCTTGCGGCGTGTCTGCATGGTGGAAAATTCAAAATGGAAGCGCAGCTGCTCCTTTAAGCTGAGAAGCCACTTTGACAAGCAAAAGCCCGGGCAGGGCTAGGAAAGGCAGAAACGCTTTGGGGGCCTCGGGATCAAGGCCCGCAAGCCTGAAGGCAGCGGCAAAGCTCCTCAAAAGCTCCAAGACCTTGGCTTGCATCTCCAAGGATGCGGAGCAAGAGGCTACCAGGCGCCAGAAAGCCATCAAGAGAGAGTTAGCCAAGGCTTTAAAGGCTGCTGACCGCAGGAGAAAGCCTCAAGCTTCCAGTCAGGCCGTTTCCTGCCAACATGCAGGGCAACTGTTGGGACAGCCCCTGAGGCCTGTGACAACCGACCTCCACAGGCTCTATTCCCAGATGGCGCTGGAGAGCAACATTTGCAGGCTGATTGCAATTTGCCCAGCAACAGTGAGTCACAGACTGGCTCACATCCAGACCCTTTTTCTGCCTTATCTCCCTGGCAACAGCCTTCAAGGCAAAGGATTTCATCTATTGAGGCAAGCTTTACCCCGGAAACCGCTCAGGGGAGCGTCAGGCATTCCAATTTCCTTTGAACATGAAAGCCTTGATATCAGAGGCTACAAAGCAAGGAATGGCAACCAGCTTGCAGCAAAGCCAGAGAGCTGCTTCTGTCAGATCTGACCGTTCCTTACCTCTGGATCTCCCTCTAGGGCCCCAGGCTTCAGGGGAATTCTTACCATTGCAAAAGCCATATTCCCCTGCTTCCTCCAATCAACCTTCTGAGGAAGAGATGATACGGTCTGTCTCTGGAAGAGGTTTGCTGTGCGGCTACATGGTCCTCCCCGTCCCCTATCATCAAGCACTATAAACTGGACAGCTACATCTCAGCTGAGGCTGCCTTTGGTAGGCGGGTCTTCCAAAGGGTGCATGTGGATGGGGGGATCTCAGACCAGGCTGCGACCCACCCGTGAGGACAAGACTGCTATGGTATGTCCCATTCCTGGATGCTATCTCCACTGCAATGGGGAAGGGGTGTTGGTCTTACCTGATACGCTCCTTCTTGTTGAGTGGAGATAGCATCCAGCCCCACCCTGATGCCAGGCTGGCCCTCGGTCCATCGGGGGAAGAACCTCTGACCATGGCACGTAGGGTCTATCTCTATGCCTTCGTCAAAAGCTGGGGACCGTTGGGGTAGGCGTGTCCTCACAGCTTTGACAGACTCAATCCTATTGGTTAGCAGACGAGGACAACCTATTCCTGGATGCTATCTCCACTCAACGAGACGGAGCGTATCAGGTAAGACCAACTCCCCTTTTCTCTTTTTTTTTTTTGTTGATTACTTTTTGTTACCTTTTGAAACTGAACAAAAATGTCACTAAAATCATTCTTATTTGAATTTAGGTGAGGAAAGTGAAAGGATTGTCTGAGATTGATGATTGATGATAAGTTATCAATAATAAATTCAAGCTCAAACTCAAACTCAAAAAGACGATCTCACTAATAGGTGACCTCTTTGTTTTTCCTGAGATATAAAATAATCTGACCATTGTTGGCTAGATTTTGGAGACAGTGGGAAAAATACATACTAAAGTTAGATACTGATAAATTAACTAGATCTAGAGAATTTCTTAATAGATAACGATTTAGAATGGTGCCTGAGACCAGCAGTCATAATTCCCATTTTGTTTAAAAAAGTAGAATAATTAAGCAAACTATAACTATAAATACAACTAGTCCTCGATTTACAACAGTTCATTTAGTGATTGTTTGAAGTTACAATGACACTGAAAAAAATTACTTACGCTTACAGCCATTGCAACATCTCCAGGGTCCTGTGGTCAAAATTTGGTTGCTTGGCAACTGACTCATATTTATGCCGATTGTAGTGTCCTAGAGTCATGTTATCACCTTTTGTAACCTTCCACAAACAAAGTCAATGGGGAAGCCAGATTCACTTAACAACCATGTTAATAACTTAACTGCAGTCATTCAGAAAGAGGCGGTGGTGAGGCCTCTCCTCAAGGAGTCTTCCCTGGACCCGGCAGTGTTGGCTAATTATCGTCCGGTCTCCAACCTTCGCTTTGTGGTGAAGGTTGTTGAGAGTGTGGTTGCACGACAGCCACCCCAGCACCTGGATGAAACGGTATATCTGGATCTGTTCCAGTCGGGCTTCAGACCTGGGTACAGCACGGAAACGGCATTGGTCACGTTGGTTGATGATCTCTGGAGGGCTCGGGACAGGGGTTGTTCCTCTGTCCTGGTTCTGTTAGATCTCTCAGCAGCTTTTGATACCATCGACCATGGTAACATGCTGCACCAGTTGGAAGAGTTGGGGGTGGGAGGCACTGTGCTGCGGTGGTTCTCCTCCTTTCTCTCCGACCAGTCGCAGTCTGTGTTGGCAGGGGGGCAGAGGTCGACCCCGAGGCGCCTTATATGTGGGGTGCCGCAAGGGTCGGTCCTCTCGCCCCTTCTGTTCAACATTTATGTGAAGCCACTGGGTGAGATCATCCGTGGTTTCGGGGTGAAGTATCATCAGTATGCTGATGACACTCAGCTTTACATCTCCACTCTGGACCACCCCAACGATGCCCTTGAAGTGATGTCCCGGTGCCTGGAGGCCGTGCAGATCTGGATGGGGAGAAACAGATTCAGGCTCAACCCATCCAAGACCGAGTGGTTGTGGTTTCCGGCATCCCGATATAGTCAGTTGGAGCCATCACTGACTATTGGGGACAAGTCATTGGCCCCCATGGAGAGGGTCGCAACTTGGGCATCCTCCTGGATTCACGGCTGTCTTTAGAAGAGCATTTGACAGCCGTGACCGGGAGGACTTTTCATCAGGTTCACCTGATCCGCCAGTTGCGTCCCTTTCTAGATCGGGACTCCTTACGCACGGTTACTCATGCCCTCGTCACTTCCCGCCTGGATTACTGTAATGCTCTCTACATGGGGCTCCCCTTGAGGAGCATCCGGAGACTCCCAACTGGTGCAGAGTGCGGCCGCGCGGGTGGTTATGGGAGCGATGTGGCGTTCCCATGTAACACCTCTCCTGCGCGAGCTGCACTGGCTCCCAGTGGTCTTCCGGGTGCTCTTCAAGGTTTTGGTCACCACCTTTAGAGCGCTCCATGGCTTAGGATCTGGTTATTTACGGGACCGCCTGCTGCCACCAATAGCCTCCCACTGGCCAGTACGCTCTTATAGAGAGGGGCTCCTCCGGGTGCCGTCGGCCAAACAGTGTCGACTGGTGGCCCCTAGGGAGAGAGCCTTCTCTGTGGGAGCACCTGCTATGTGGAATGAGCTCCCCCCGGAGATACGGAGGATCCTGGATCTACGCACCTTTCGCCGCGCTCTCAAGACTTTCCTATATCAACAAGCCGGCCTGGCCTAACTTTTTCTTTTCCCTTTTTAATTCAAATGATGAATTTTACATTTGTCTTAAAAACATTAGGGTTGTTTAAATTGTCACGGGCCAAATTATTTAATCAGATTTTATACTGTTTTTAAATTTTGTAATTTATGTGTTTTATCTGGCTGTTCACCGCCCTGAGTCCTGTGGGAGTAGGGCGGTATGTAAATCTAATAAAATAAAATAAAATAAATAAAATAAAAATAAATAAATTCACTTAACAACTGTGACAAGAAAGGTGGTAAAATGGGGCAAAACTCACTTAACTGTCTCATTAGCAACATAAATTTTGGATACAATTGTGGTCGTAAGTCGAGGACAACTAGTACATTAGTTTGCTTATTACAATTAGCTCTATGCTAGACATGTAGACTAAGATACAAAAGCATTAGCTAGAACAAGAAAAGCAGAGGAGTAGGTAGAATTTGGAGAAACCGATCTGCTATCAACCAAGGCTTAACAATATTACATTTAATGGAGAAATACACTTGTCACTTCACAGTTTCCTTATATTTGGATTTTATAAGTTTTAAAATTGCCTTTTGATTCCATCTCTTGAATAAAACTGGGGAAACTGAAAGCAACTATGATGGATTATCACCTATTACTTCCTATTTGAGCCTTTTATGATGTCTTTGAAAGTCAGAGGTAACCCCCAAAGCTATCTATCAAATGCTATGTCAACTTGAGAGGTAATCAAACAAGATTGTAAGTTACCTCTGCTTTTGTTTAACTTTTGCATAAATGACATAATAGGTTACTTAGATGGGACTTTTATTCTCCAAAGTTGATAGAGCCATTTATATCCATCCTTCTGTATGCATGTCTAGAAATCCCTATAAGGCTTAGAAGAATTCTACAAGTCCTTGAGAATCTTGCAGGGAGAATTATTTGTAAATAAATAAGATAAAAGCTAAAAATATGAGTTTTGTTTGGAGTTGGAGACCAAGGAATACTGCTGGCATATAAATGGGCATCCATGACAGACATATGCTGTCTGTACCTCTAATAGTAGGAAGACACATACATCACTACTATTGTTGGTCAAAATGCTTTGAGAATTAGCAGCATTCCTAAAATGTTTATAATCAAAATATGATAATTATTGTTGGAAAGGTTTTGAGTCTGATTGACATATTTCAAATATGTTTTGGTTTATGGATTGGTAACAGAGGTGACATAAGCCTAAAGGGGGAGGGTTTGGAGTTCCCCTAATTATGCGAATTCTAATAACATTTAATCAATATAACAAACAGTTTTATGGGCTATGGCAAAATATATGTTAATGAGTTTCACATGGTGAAACAATGTATGGAAACTTTTGGAAAAAGTGGAAACAAAGTTGACTGTTCATATTTAATCTTTAATTAAGATTGATCTTGGCCATAGAGTTTTATTGATGTCAAAATAAGTAGTGGCCTATATGATTATGTTAGAGAGCTAGAAGTTCTTGAAATTAGAAGAGTCTTCAGTCTGGTAATATTTATGTCCTGAAGTATCTGTGCCTTCAAGGTGACCATCAAACAGTCCCTTTCTTTTGATCATATTATGAAAACATCCAAAAATATCCCACCCTTCCCTTTAAAAGGCTGATTAGATATACTGATAAATTTTATATCTTTGTACTTTTTTCTGGTTATAATTTTACTGTAGCATACAATATTTACAAGCTTGTAAGTATGTTGGGAATTGACTGCTAATGAGAATTAAGAAGATTCGTCAAAATCCTCAGTTATATAATTGCATTGTTGTATTTCTGTCCCATTATGCTTCGTTTTCTACTCACCTTGTTTGGCAGTTTTAATGATAAAGCTTATTAGCATATTATATTAGCATTTCATTACTTTTTAAATTCTTTTTATAGCATAGAATACGTTAATGTATATTGTTACTTTATAGTAACAAATTATTATTGATATTTTAATGCTGTACATAGTTTTAATATCAACTATAACTAATCATAATTTAGTTAATAGTTACTTTGCATTCATCTTAGACTGAAAAAAATATTTAAATGTTTTTATACTGTATTAAAATGTGTATATATTGTAAATATACTGACACGTGTGTGTATGTATGTGCATATACACACACTGAAAATAAGACTAGGTTTAAATAAGATTAATTTTTGCTCCAAATTACGCATTGGGGCTTATTTCCTGTTAGGTCTTATTTTTGGGAAAATACAGTACTAAAATGTGTCTGTCTGGGTGATGTTCTTAATCGGGGCTTATTTTTAGGGTAGGGCTTATATTACAAGCATCTGGAAAAATCATGCTAGGGCTTATTTTCAGGTTGGGTCTTATTTTCGGGAAAACGTACATACATAATAGTTTTATTAAAAGAAAGCCACATTTCATTGTAGTTGTCCATGAATAACCTGATTATAAGCAAGTTCATAGGATACATGTAACCTTAGGTGTGTGTAACTGAGGCCATAAATTTGTGTTTTAAGTTTGAAAAATTCATTTCTTGGTAGCAAGGGCACAGACTGACTACTTTGTCCACCTGCTGGTTTCCATGTTGTAAGTATATCATTAAAAAGAATGTCTATATCTGAGAGTATTAAACCTCATTTCAAAATCAAATCCATATATTTTATTTAACAAATTTAGAAGCTGTCCATCTCACTCTCAGTGCAACTGTGGACAGTATATATATGACTGCAACATCCCAAAACTTAGTTATTTTAGACCATTGAAACAGATATTTAATGAACTGTTATTCTGTTTGCATCTCTACCAACACAATGATTTACTTATTCTTTTCTTTATAAATTTGTTAAAAGGTATTCCTATATTCCCAATTATTGGAAAAATAACTGAAATTGTATCTTTTTCAGAGGTGTCTTTGGAATTGAGGAAACCCACAAAATTGTACAAAACAGTGCATGAGTTTTTGAAAATATTTCCTGGATATGTACACATGCAAAATATAAAGGATCCTGGGAATTACATTAATTTTTAGAGCATTTATCCTGTCTCAAAGGATATGTTTTAATCTCATCAATTAGTGTCCAGATAAATCTCTTAATATATCTTATACCCATTCAGTAATTATTATTTATTTATTTATTATTTATTCTTATTTAAGAAATAGTGCTTGAAATAAGGATACCTAACTGGAGGAATTCGGTACATATATAAAAATGATAATTATTTTATTTTACTCAGGATAATTTCTTCAGATATTACTTAGTTATGTGATTTTTAAATTTTTTATTAAAAAATTATTAATAATGAAATTTTCATAAAATTGCAACAAATAAAATTATTTCTATAAAATAACCTTACTGATTTTGCTGTTGGTTTATTTTTTAAAGAAATATGTCCTCATAATAGCAAAGAATAAAAATCATTTTCTGTTCATTCTTGTTTGGTATTTTCATCAGAATTCGTCTCCATGCAGTCAAGCCACTGGATATATTCTCTGTATGATTAAACAGGAACATATTTGAAAGCTACCTTCAAGGCCAATAATGTTGAAATATTTAGCTTTCTCCGTAAACTTGTAAGAGAAATGGGAGGGGAAGTATCACCTCTGTCTCAGTCCCAATAAAATGAATTTCTCCTTAAAACAACAAGTTTTATCAGTTATCGCTAATAGAGTGTAACATAATCTAGGGCACGGTTGACAACTCAATCGCGTCACGTGATGTATCATGAAGTATTGTGATGTTTTTTGTCTTTGTGGAGCTGGAGTGGGTGTGTCCTGCGAGTGACGCAACTGGCCTGCGTGTCGCCAGTTTGACAGGCCTGATCTAGGGCATTGATTCTGAGGTTCTTATCCATATTTGATCCTTTTTTGTTGATTAAATTTATGTGCCACCCATCTCACTATTGAGTGATTCTGGGCATCTTACACCATAAAAACAAGAATATAAAAACATTAAAATGTCAGAAACATTAAAATTTACAGAATCTGTGTAAAACTAGGAACCAGTACATGTACAGGATGGAAGAGGGATTTTCTTTCTTAGTCCACTAGCCATCTTTACAGTGGGCAGTTCCCATCAGGGTCCCAAGCTGATCAGTGAAGCCAGATTTTGAGGCCGTTTCAGAAGGCCAAAAGGATGAGGACAGATCTCGCCTCCAGCAGCATGATGTTCCAAAGGGCGGGAGGCACAGAAGAAAAGGGCAACCAAAGTTTCTTGACTGGATCTGCAGGATGACCTTTTTGCTGGAGTGAGTGAGGGGGGCCAATCTCATTGGGTTGAGAAATTCCTCAGGTAGCCTGATCCTATGTCATGAAGGTCTTTAAAGGTGATAACCAACATCTTGAATTGAACCTGGAAGCAAACTGGCCACCAATGCACCAATGTTGTATGGCCATCCCAGGTGCCTCTAGAACTGTCTGCACAGTTGCCTTCCAAGTATTCTTAAAGAGTAACACTATGTTGAGTGCATTGCAGTTGTCCAAATCCAACATGATCAGGGCATGAGTGCAGGACCTCACAATCCAGGAAATTGTGCAACTGGTACACAAGACAAAGGCTGTCTTTGAACACAAGTTCTAGCTAGGAGAACTCCCAAGTTGCGCACAGGGTCTATCTGGGCCAGTGCAATCCCATCAGGACTAAATACATTAAACTCCTAGATCTTTGAGGCTTCACACACTCAATCATAGTTCACTGATTGTGCCCCATCCAGACCTTCAGGCACCATGAAAGCAAGACTTGGATCAATCAGCGTTGGAGATGCAAAGTTGAGTATCATCAGTATACTGTCTTTTTTTGCTATCTTCCTGCATTAAGACTAGTCAGATTTTGTATAAGTTACATATGTAAAGATGGAATCCTACCAAGGAGCATGTCAATCCAAAAAGTTCAAACATTTTTAAAATAAATATTAGGTTATATTTCATATAAAATCATATTTAGGAAATGTAAGCTTTTATGGATTAGAAGCAGATCTTCTCCTTTTATAACAAACTCAACATGAGAAAAAGATTTGGAATGAGTTTGTAACAGTTTATAACAGTGTAGTAACAGTTCTTGAGCGAGGGGATTGTATAGCTTCAATGTTTATATCTTTTTTGAATCATATATACCCTGTTTTCCTGAAAATAAGTCCTATCCCAAAAATAAGCCATACTTAAGATCCTGTGCAGCCAGCCGGCTGCACATTCCGTTTGGTTGTTTGCTGCGTCGCAGGCGGGAGGGTGGAGGCTTGCTTATGACTGCCACGGAGCAGCAGGCCGAGCAGTATGCTGGTGCCACCAGTGTAAGATCAGGCAAATGTCAGGACATGGATGGCCTGGCTGGGGGAGCCCTGAGGCAAGCTGATGTGATGACCCGGGGCACGGCACAGAGATAACACAGGCAGCTGGCAGTTCAAATCGACACTTTATTGCTCCAAATTTTCCCAAACGCTCCCATGATTCTGATAAGTCCCAGAGCAAATTGATGACAAACCTCCACAAACACCTCAAGCAGCCTCTGGCTGCAAATAGTCCAGCCCAGCACTGTGTACACAAGGCTGCACAGCAATAAATCTAGCAGGGCTAATCAAGGAGTTCAGGAAGCAAAGGATCCAGTTAATTAGGTCAGAAAGCCAGAAAGAATGCAAGGGCTCTTAGAAAGTTCAAATGTCAGCACTTAACACTTCAAGAACTCAGCATTTGTTCTCAACAAATTCCTCTCCCACAGCATCTCCTTAAGTCTCATTCCCCAGGTGTGCCTTGTGAAGATGGCCGGGTCACTCTTCTCCCGAGTAGCCTGCTCAGTCTGCGCTGTTCTCGCCTTCTCTCCACACTCTGTGCTCTCGGATCAGGAGGGAATGGTCCTTGCTCCTCGCCTGAGCTCTGTCTCTCATGTTCATTCTACCCCTGTTCCTCCCTGTCTACAAGCTTTCTAATCCTGAAAGGCCCTGGCCTGACTAACCCTGCCCTTCCCCATTTTCTTCCAATGGGCCAATGAAGCCGCCCCCTCAATCTCTGTTGGCTTAGGCTCCAGCTCGTCTTCTCCCATAGATTCAGGCTCTGACGGGCATGACAGCTGGTGAGGGGAGTGCGGGGCAGCTCCACCCTCCTCATCTCATGGCCGCGGGATCAGTGTGTCGCTCAGTTTCCTGCTCTGTTGTGGCTGCAAACAGAATAAGTGGGCTGGCAGCCATGCGGGGTCCTTCTGGATTGGATTGGTGGAGCTGTGGTGGCGAGGCGAGGCAAGTGTTGGGGCATGGGTGACCTGGCTGCAGGGGCCCTGAGGTATACCAGTGCAGAATTAGTTCCAACCCCTGCCTTGCGGCGGTGGCAACACTGGTATACCACGCAGCCTCCTGCCCTGCCGCGAGCAAGCAGAAGAATTGGGCCTCCTGTACATGGGGGGAAAATAAGACACCCCCTGAAAATAAGCCCTAGTGCTTATTTTGGTGTCCAAAAGAAATTAAGACCCGGTCTTATTTTGGGGAAAACATAGGTAAGAAAGAAGAAGCTGTACGTCAGTTTCTAATGGATGAAATGGTTTGGCCTGTAGACCTGTAGAATGCAATGGAATTTTCTGTGCAAGTGTTTTTTAAAAGTAACCTGGTACAATCAATAAGAACAGAAATTTATTTTTATTAAATAGAAAGTAAAAACCAATAAGTTTATAAACCTGAGTTCATCCTTTATAAGGGAAGATAAATCCTGAAGGTGTTGCCTTGCTTGTGCTCTTTGCTAACCTGGAAATTTGGAAAAAAGAAAGAAACAGAGCAGGACTCTGGTGACTGTTTTTGTTCAGGTATCCTGTTTCAGAGTAGTTTGCAGACACTCATTCTGAATTTTAGTTATTTTATTCCTGTGATACCAAGTTAAATTAGCACATGGTCATAAATATATCAGCTCAGGGATTCAGAAGACATACTGGGGTTTTTTTTAATTATTATTTTTTGAGAGCTACAACACTTAACACTTTTGTCATTTGGATTGATACTTTTTTTTGGACTGGAAGAGATCATTGAAAATAAGCTCTTCTGCTTGATCCAGTTTCATATAATATATATTTTTCCCCAATGCAGATTTAAAAGCAGGAGCCTCTCCTGATTGTGCACTAAATGCACTAAATGAAACAAATCTTTCTTCCCATTTTTGAACATAAGTCACATAATGTAGAAAACCAAAAAGTGACATATATCAAACCATGCTGCAAAACTTATATAATCATACTACTTCAGAGAAAGAATATTTTGCAATATATCCATTACTTTAAAGGTGTGTAGCAGATCAGACCATAGGCTTATCAAGTTCATAGGCTTATCAAGTCTAACATTCTGTTTCCTGCTGTGGTCAGTAAGATAACACTGGGTGGTCCACAAAACATGGAAGTAATAGCTATTTTTCCTCCTCAGTTTAAATTTATGGGCATGCTGCTTTCTAGAGATAGCTTGCATGCAGCCATGAAGATTGATACTGTAAATGATGATACTTAATCATTACCCATTTGTTTTATTTCTTTTAAAATGTGATTAATTCTAAGGTGTGGCACAAATTTTAAAACCAGGTTATGGACAGGATTCTGGTTTTTATGGCATTATGATTATTTAACTTCAGCAATCAGATTATTTTTGAGAAACATGCATACACACAGTGGTTGTCTATAGCATGTCAATTTTTTGTCCCGTTTTCTAATCAAAATACTTATTTCTTGTTGGCTTTTCTGTTTAGAATCACCAATATCAGTTTCTAACAACTATTGTTTTATTATAGATTTATAACAATTTTGTAATACTCATTAAGATAATTATGGGTTGTTTACAATAAAATATTGTCATAAAACATCCCACTAAAATAACCATCATTTTCCATAAAAACTATGGTTGAAATAATTAAATATTACCCAATGACAATAGCTGACTGTTAATGCTGTTTTGAAAAGGTTTTCCATACAGGTGATCCAGAATTCTGCTATAGTTAATGATATGATTAATTGTCACCAGCTCTGAGGAGACCCAGCATGGCTTACTCTTCCCATCTAGTGTGTCCAGACAAGGGGACTAGGCAGAAGTTGAGAGATGGCCTTTTCAAGGGAAAGCACACCGCTGTCTTTTTCATAGCAGTGTCATCACACTTTTCTTCAGAGAAATGTTAATCCTATCCTAAATCTAGCAAAATCTAGCGGGTCCCATCTCCTAGGGAGATACACCTGGTGGGACCCAGAAGAAGGGCCTTCTTCGTAGTGGCTCCCTCTCTCTGGAACATCATTCCCCCAGAGATTAGAATGGCCCCCACTCTTTTCCATAAGGCGCTGAAGACCTGGTCCTGTCAGTGGGCTTGGGGAACCCAGAGCAGGATGGAGCCAATTAAATGGCTCGTGTGAACTGCTATTGCTGGGGTGGGAGGCGATTTTATTATATGATATTATTTGATTCTTTTTTATTAGTTTTATTGTTTTATATGAGGTTTTATATTCTGCAAGGTCCTAGGAATGGCCAAGAATGGGTTGAATCGTCTGTTTCCTGTTGAGATCGAGCTGTCTGTTTCTTTTAGCCACGCCTCCTGCCTCCACTTTCCTGCCCCAGTTTTGGCTCGGCCTTAACCTGAACGAGACATTTCAAAGCATCCCTAGTCACTTCTGATCTTCACGATCGTGAGCTTTATAAACAATTTTCTCCTTTTCTATTTTTCTATTTCTGCCTTCCTTTAAGGATTAGAGGCGGCGGTTGGCTTTTAAAGCTGCTGCTTTAAGGACTTTACAGTCCTTGAGGGTCCATTTTCCTTGCTGGAGCGAGAGGGAGTCCCTGCCTAGTTTTGGCTAGGCATACTCAGTGGCAGTGGCCTCGAGAGGCGTGGTCCCTACTCAGCAGTTGCTGGGCATACCTAAGAGCCACAGCCTCAGTGGAGGCCATTGGAGTCCCTGTTTAGTCTCGGCTAGGCACACTCAGAATTCCCTGCTAGCCTGATTGGCTTTAAGTCCTTGCCTGGTCTCGGCTAGGTATATTGATTGCAGTGAAGGCTATTGGAGTCCTGCTTAGTCTCGGCTAAGCATACTCAGAATTCCCTGCTAGCCTGATTGGCTTTAAGTCCCTGCCTGGTCTCGGCTAGGTATACTGATTGCAGGAGGTTTTGGGCTACAGGAGTCTGCAAACAGTTTGTAACGGCTGCATTTTTCAAATTGCAAAATGGAGGGAAGAGCTACTGGGCATAGAGCCAAGAAGCAAGGTTCCAGTAATTCGAATCTGGCAACTAATGTTGCAATGCTTTCAGAGGTCACTCCCTTAACTGGGGCCCAAGGGAAGCAAAAATTCCAAAGCTTCTGAAAAAGATGCCAGCAGAAGATATAAGGCTCTGGAAAAACAATTTCACAGAGCAGAGAAGGATCAATCCCAACACGCCCATGCTAGGGCTGAACAGGGTACTTCTTGCCTAGCTTCTTCCTCTTCTTCCTCTGAGAGATTGCTGACTAATCAGCCTGTAATTGCTCTACCCTTGTCACCAGAGGGTGCAAGTGAGGCTTCCTTTAACTTGTCTCCTAACACTAATGATTCTCTTGTACGAGATTCTGTTTTCTGCCCAGCTTCTGCGGCTGCTCCCATTGCTGCTGCTACTGCTGCTGCTGCAACTCAACATTCAACTCCTCGAAGAGAAGTGTCAGCCACCTTCACACCGGCTGCAGCTGGTTTGAGACAAGGTGAGACCTGTACTTCTGATTTACCTGCTGATCTCAAATTGCTCATTGCGCAAACTGTTTCTCAGGCAATTGTGGATAAATTGAGCAGTATTCCCAGGCCTGTAGCCCCTCCAGTTGAGGCTCTCACCAGTCTTCCCCATGGAGAGCATTTGGCAAGAGACCTGTCTTACAGGCAGGAGTCCCAATCGCAGGATGAATCTTCTGATGAGGGATGAGGTTAGACCCCTCTCTCAGCTCACCAGGACCCACAAATCCCAGTGACCTCCTTTTCTCCAAGCCGGCCACTGCACAGGAGGATGTTCCGGCTCCACAGTTGTTCATTGATGTGGTGCAACAACAGTGGGCACTACCAGCATCCTTCCCAACACCAGGCGGTCTTGACTGTCGGTTTTACCAGCTGGCACCAGCATTGGAAAACCAACTGCTTTTTGCCCATGGTAGATTCTCCAGTGGCATCTCTTGTCTCCCCCCTCATTGGTATCTGGCGATATAGCGGAGGGGCTGAAACCAGAGGATAAAAAAGTGGAATTGACATTGCGCAAGGTGCACCAGTCCTCAGCTTGGGTGATTAAGGCCGCATCTGCAGCCTCATTTTTTAATCGCACTTCGTTACTGTGGTTCCAGCAGATGCAACAGAGGGTTCCATCCAGTAGGACTTGAATAAATTGATTGCAGCAACACAATTTTCTGCAGATGCAACATTAGCTGCAAGTATGCTTCTCAATCTTTGGCCTCCTCCATCACATCAAGGAGGATGCTCTGGCTCCACAATTGGCAGGCGGATGCCAAGTCCAAATAGCGGTTGGCCTCGGCCCCTTATACAGTGGGCTCCCTCTTCGGGGAGGCTATGGAGCCGGTATTACTTGAGAATAAGGACAAGAGGAAGGTCCTGCCATCCTCCCTTAAGAAGGGCGAGAGGCACACGGCTCCTTATTATCGCAGGTCTTCATATCGGCCTGATTCCAGCTCTTCTTTCCAACAGTCTCAACGACCTTTTCCTCAATGTTCTGACCGCCAAACAGATAGGACAGGGTTTCGCACCCAGCCTAGGCAGACCCTCCAGAGCAAACGGCCCTTTCGAGGGGCAGGAAGTTGCGCCTTTCATAGACCACGATGACTACATGCCAAGCGCACGCATTGGCGGCCGATTGGCTCTTTTTGCGTCCCAATGGGAGATGATCACAAACGACCTCTGGGTCCTCAATACAGTGAGGCTCAGCCTCAGCTTGGACTTCCTCTCCCTTCCTCCGAATCACTTTGTCAGCTGTTCGGTATCCTGAAGCAGCGAAAAAGAAATTCTCCTGGAAGCCACCATCCAGCATTTACTGGAAATTCAGGCAATCAAGGCAGTTCGGGAGAACCAGAGGGGTCGGGGGTTTTACTCCACCCTGTTTATGGTCCCAAAGTCTTCGGGGGGATGGAGAGCAATTCTAAATCTAAAAAAATTAAATTTGTATCTGGTCTCCCTAACCACCATCCTAGAGGGAATTCGGGAAGGTGACTTCCTGGCATCGATCAACCTTACGGAGGCT
This sequence comes from Pituophis catenifer annectens, assembly GCF_029215685.1. NCBI lineage: Eukaryota > Metazoa > Chordata > Lepidosauria > Squamata > Colubridae > Pituophis > Pituophis catenifer. The sequence goes on from NW_027256883.1 coordinate 131,316,906, forward strand.
TACCTCCATGTGCCAATCCTACCCGGCACATCGTCAGTATCTCTGCTTCTGCTTCAAGCAGTCTCACTACCAATACAGCGCCTTGCCCTTTGGACTAGCATTGGCGCCCCAGGCCTTCACCAAGGTTCTGGCAGCATTAGCGGCTTATCTATGATCAATTCTTATTCGTCTACAATGCTGTTTGGACAACATTCTTGTGCAAGTGTCCTTCGAGGAAACCAGAAGGCATTGCAGACAACAATCACCGTTTTACGACAGCATGGATTCTCCGTGAACTTTCCAAAGAGTCAGCTGGTTCCGGCCATGAGACTCTTACACTTGGGGATGGAAATCGACACCAGGCTGGGATGGGTCTTCCTTTCCCAGGACCGCAAAGACAACCTGTCATCCCTGCTCAGACAGATAAGAGCAGAGCATCGGGTCCCCATTGTCCTATTAGCACAACTGTTGGGGATGCTTATGTCATGCATCTCGATAGTGCCTTGGCCTCAGCTGCACACAAGAACCCTTCACTGGTTCCTGCTCCCATACCAACGGGCAGGCAACAGCAGCTCTCAGACCAAAGTATGTGTTCCCCCAGAGGTGTTGCTCTCCCTCAAGTGGTGGATGTCTCCAGTGCTGGACAAGGGCTGTCTCTTCCGGGAGCCTAGTCGCATCACGATAACATCAGATGCTAGCCTCTTCAGGGCCACATGGCTCAGGGCTGCTGGACCCCAGCGGACCTGATCCACAACATCAATTGGCTGGAGCTTCGGGCGGCACACCTTGCCCTTCGCCACTTCAAGACCTTAGTACAGGGCCAACATGTTCTCATTCTTATGGACAACGTCACGGCCAAGGCACACATAAACTGTCAAGGAGGCACTCATTCCAGGAGCCTCATGACGGAAGCGGAGCTCCTGGAGAGGTGGGCGGAAAAGCATTTACTTTCCTTCAACGCACAGCATATCATGGGGGCGGCAAACATTCAGGCGGATTGCCTCAGCCGCTCCACAATAGACAACGCAGAATGGTAGTTACACCCCACGCTCTTCTTGGAACTGACAATCAGATTCGGTCAGCCAGTAGTAGACCTGTTTGCCTCCCAAGAAAATGCTCAGCTTCCCAGGTATTTCACCAGGTTCCCGTCACAAGGGGCGGAGGGGACCAATGCCTTATGCAGCCCTTGGCCAAGCGGCCTACTTTATGCCTTTCCAGCTCTGCAGCGCTGTCCACGGTCTTGCGGTGTGAGACTGTGGACATCATTGTCCACGGTCCCAATGGGCCCAAGAGGACATAATTGGCCCATGAACCTATTCTTAGGCAATCTATTAAGGGAGCTGCAAACCTCCGACCTCCGGTGGTCCATTGCTACCCCGCATGGGATTTATCTCGAGTTCTTCAGGCCCTTACATCGGCCCCGTTCGAACCTTTGCATACTGTGAGTGTTGTGACCCCGACTCCCAAGCCTGTTCTAACAGAGGAAGAGGACTCAGAAGGTGATGGGGAGGAACTGATAAGGTCTCCCTCTCCATGACCCTCCTCTCTGGCAATGCCTCAGGTTCCATCCGAAGGCCAAGAGGAACAGCCTGGGATATGCCAGGAGGAAAGCATATTGGAACCACAACAGATAGGGAGCGAGGATGATGAATCCTGGCTTGATCCCAGGCAGCGTCGGAGGGAGAAGCGTGCGCAGCAACGAAGAGGCATGGGAGGGCTAGCGATTGAGCTGAGTCACTGAGCCACACCCCACAAGGAATAAAAGTGGGTGTGATTGCTCTTCAGGCTTTGTGACGGTCAAAGTTAAAAACCTGAGAGTCACATCGCGTTACCTGAAATCTGGCTCATGCATATTCGGATTCGACCTTGGCAAACTATTGCTTCGTGGATTACTTTTTGCTACTGAACTGGACTGAGGATAAACTCTCTTGCTTACTGTGAGTGAAAACTGACTTGGCAGGCATTTTGCAGTTTACTGCCAAAACTCTTATCTGCAAGGGTTTCTAGTCTGATTGATTAATAAAATCTTGGCAAGCGTGCCTGGTTCTGTGTTTGCCTGTGTGGGGAAGGGTGACAGAACAGTGAGCTTGCACCTCTTAACATTTAAGGTGGCGTTTTTGGTGGCTATCACCTCCGTCAGGCGCATTTCCGAACTGGCTGCTCTTTCAGTACGTCAGGATTTGTGTATTTTCCATCCTAATAGGGTTGTGCTCTGGATGGATCCATCATTCATCCCTAAGATGAACTCTTAAGTTCCATAGGGCTCAGGAGCTCATCTTGCCTGATTTCTGCCCAGAACCTTCCCATGTCCTGGAGCGACGATGGCACACCTTAGATGTTAGGAGGTTTATATTAAGAGAACATCACAGTCACACCGGACGGAAGCTCTTTTTGGTTTCAAGGTGACCCCATCTACCATAGGCCGTTGTCTGCGGGCTTGCATTGCAATGGCCTATCAGGTTCAAGCCTTAACACCCCCTAAGGGGATTATGGCCCATTCCACCTGTAGTGCTGCCACATGTGCATCATGGGCTATGCAGGCCTCTATTGAGGACATCTGCAGAGTTGCCACGTGGGCTTCCCCTTCACCCTTTATTCATCATTATAAGATTGATGTCTTTGCCTCAGCTGAGGCATTGTTTGGACGAAGGGTGTTACAATGTGTTCATGGGGAGGCTTCAGGCTCTGGCCAAGCAGCTTTCCACCCATGAATAGGGGGAAGCTTTGGTAAGTCCCATTCTTGGTCACTCCTGGGACCTTGCAGGCGTTGGTCTTACCATGATACGCCCTTTCTCTGCGTCATCCCAGGAGTGGCCAAGCCCCACCCTGCTTCGCTTGGCCTGTGATCTGGGAACTAATGCATAGATGGTTTGAGTTGTCTTTACAGCTAAGTCCTCGCCGAAACTGGGGCAGGAAAGTGGAGGCAGGAGGCGTGGCTAAAAGAAACAGACAGCTCGGTCTCAACAGGAAACAGGCGATTCAACACATTCTTGGCCACTCCTGGGACGATGCAGAGAAAGGGCGTATCATGGTAAGACCAACACCCATTCTGTAAGCTGTCTTAAGTCACCATGTGCTAATATATATATTTGCACATTTATTTATTTATTTATTTATTTATTTATTTATTTATTTATTTATTTATTTATTTATTTATTTTATTAAACTTGTATGCCGCCCTCTCTCCCCAAGGACTCAGGGCGGCTCACAACGATAAAAAACACACAAAATTCAGTATTCAAATATAAAAACCAATACAATCCCCTTTAAAAACCCCTTCAGTCCAATCTGGCCAGGCCAAATAGCCATGTTTTGAGGTCACAGCGGAAAGAGCAAAGGTCAGGGGCCATCCGGAGCTCCAGGGGGAGCTGATTCCACAGAGTAGGCGCGCCCACAGAGAAGGCCCGCTCCCTGGGAGTTGCCAGCCGACACTGTTATATTTATACACATTTATATTCTCAATATAAATTCAATCAATCTATAAATAAAATATGTTGTGTTTATCAATGCTATGTAGGCTTAAACCTGCCTTTTAAATCTTATGCCAGTCTTGGCAGCTTTCCATTCTCTTTATCTCCTATAGCTTCCCTGCAAAGCATGGGGTTGCTCAAGATCTGTGACAGGGAGGAGCCTCACAGGAATAATTTTATCCAGTGCTCCAGTTGTCTCTTTATAGCAGAGACTGATAAAGTACAGGATGAGACTACCCACCAAATTGTCAGGAAATTGCCTGAATGCCTTCAGAAAACCATCAGCATTTATTTGCTGCCTAGAATGCATCCTGACCAAAAACGATCTGACAATAGCAAAGGATAGAAACATGTCAAAGTCCTCCATATGTAGATCCCATCTCATTTACTCTGAAATAGAAACTAAATCCAGTCCTTGCCTGTCTTCAGGAGTTATAGTCGAGTTTACCAACACCGGCCCATGGTTACAAGTAAGTCTGTGTAGAAATTAAAGAAGAGGATCTTCATGAACCATTCCCAGAGTGAGGGGGAAGAAATGTGACTCAACCCAAAAACAATCTGAGGAGAGGAAGAAATAGCTCAGATTGATACTTTTTTAATTTGCCATGAGTATTGGTGTAGGTGTGTAAAGCATAAACAGGCTTGCAAGATTCTTTTTCTATAACTAGTATAAAAATACTAGTTATAGAAAAAGAATCCTGCAAGCCTGATTATGCTTTACACACCTACACCAATACTCATGGCAAATGAAATAACCTTCATTTGACACACTTTCATAGTCTGGTATACATAATGGGGTTGATAGACCATAAAATTGCAAACCAACCCAAAGCCAATTCTTAAGCATTGAGATTAAAATTCACCAGAACCAGAAGTCTAGCAGATGGCATGTAATAGAATGTGAGAATGATCTTGAGAGATTAGGAAAAGAGCCATAACCAGGGGAACAGTGAGATAAGAGAAAGCTTAGCTAGCAGAAGAAATATAACCATGGCAAATAATCTCAGAAGGACCCTTTAGACCAGCGGTTCTCAACCTGGGGGTCGCGAGCCCTTTGGGGGTCAAACGGCCGTTTCACAGGAGTCGCCAAAGCCCTCTCTGCCCCCCCACGCCTTCACTCACCCTCACTCTTTGCTCTGTTGGATCGCCGGCCGTTCACTTACCCCGCCCACTCCCAATCTATTGCTGCCTCCTGAGTCCCAGTTGATGGCTAGAAGGAAAAAACCTGTTTAAATTCTTGCCGCGGGGCTTCAAAGGGCCGCCCTACAGCTGATCAGTGTTAAAAGAAAACAAATGAGTAGACCGGTGCCTGCAAAAATAGAAAAAACAGCCCTTTTCAGCTTCAGGATAGGTTAATTAGCACAAGTTGATTAGATCAGCCTCGACTCTCAACTGATTTGCTCTAAGCTGTTTTGCGGAGGGCTCTGCTGCTAGCTGCAAAAAAATCTCAAGCAGATTTTTTCCCCCCTAGCTATGCTGAAAAAACGAAACTGAAAGTAAAGCAGGGTCTTTGCTGCAACGTGACAAAATGAGGCAGAGAGATTTTTTTTTTCCTCACCAAAAAAAGATAGGTGCAAAACTGCAAACAATGGGAAATTTAGGGCAAAAAAGGAGGTTCAAGATTTTAAAACACAAAAGAAAAAAAGCTGTATTTAACTAGGGAATTGTAATAATTGAGATACTATTAATTGTATATTATGTTGAAAGCAGAAATGGTTAAGTTGTGGTTTGGAGGAATATATGGGGGAAATTATTTGGTTTATTATTATTGGTAAATATAATTAATTAATTTGTAAGAAATTGGATTGTATGGAAATAATTGGAATATTCATGTTCATATTGATTAATATACAAAAAAAGATAGTTATATAACTAATTGATTTATATTAAAATGTTGAATTTGTATTAAACAACTGTATTACATAATTACATAATTAACCAATGTGAGGATGGATATAAAAATAGATGACAATGGGAAGGGGTATAATATAGAATAGAAGGGAAAAATTGAATTTGATTAAAATTAGAGATGAGGGTGAAGGGTAATATTGGTGTTTTAAAAAAATAGATGAGGAATAAATATGGCAAAAAGGAAATATAGAAATTGTAAATTTAATTGAAATGACTAAACACTGTTTAAATTTGTGAACCGCCCAAATACTCTGTTCAAAGAAAATACATTGTATGTTTGTATGTGTGTTTCTAATTATTGCTATTTATTCATACTTGTTCTCTTTTATTCTTTAAAGTTTAACAATTCATTCTTTATCTTAATATCTTCATATTTGTTTGGGGTTGGTTTTCTTCCCTTTCATCTTTTTTATTGTACAGCAATCTTTCTCCTCAAACCTACCACCTCTCTCTTTTCTTTCCTTCTTACTTTCTCTTCCCCACCTCTTCTCCCTACTTCCTCTTCCTTTCTCTTTCTCCTCCTCTCTTCCTCCCTCTCTTACCCTCACTCCTACTCTAATTTCCCTTCCCTTCCTTCATCCCTCTCTATTGCTGTATCCTTTTATGCATATGGACTACTCAGAGGGCTGAAAAAGTTATTTTTGACTGGTCCTCGCACTTTTGACCAGTCCTCGCACTTACGACTGTCCTCACATTTTATGTTTTTGCCCTATCTTGTCACCATGGTGAATAGAAGCAGTTGTGAAATGAGTGACACGGTTGTTAAGAATGTTACAATGGACATAAATGATGACCAGTCATAAGTGCGAAGACCAGTCAAAAGTGCGAGGACCTGTCAGAAATGACTTTTTTCAGCCCTCTGAGTAGTCCCTATACACATAGCCATGGCCACCCAGTCACATGACCAGCTAGCCACGCCCACCCAGTCACATGACCTCCAAGCCACGCCCACAAAATAAGCCATGCCCACAGAACCGGTAGTAAAAAAATTTAGAACCCACCCCTGGTTGGGGGTCACCACAACATGAGGAACTGTATTAAAGGGTCGCGGCATTAGGAAGGTTGAGAACCACTGCTTTAGGCCCTTACAGAAACTAGAGACTGTAACAGCAATGGGGGAGAAATTTATTTTGAGACTTGGCAAGATTCTGATAATGTAACCTTATAAAAGAGTAGAATGTATTCATCTGGGTATGGTTCTTGTCTGGACTATCTCACAAGATTGAACTCACAATTCAAAAATGTGGTCCACGATCTTCTGCAGATCATTTTGTACACCAGCTTTAACTCATGTTTATCTTTACAATCCATTTTCTCATACATACACATCCAATTATTTCCAAAGTAGCATTGTTGGTTATTTCCCAAATTCTTATAACCTCCTGTCCTTCCTATCTGTAGCATTGTGACTTGTACAAGATCTGAAACTTGGTTGGACAAATCTTGAGATCCTGAAATCAAATAAATAAAAATTGCTCTCTGGATTGAACACTAAACTATCATCAGTAATTTGGTCATTTAGGTACAAGGCTGGAGCAATGGTTTAGAAGGGATCTGCACTGTGAGTCTGTTTTTTTAGTGGTCTACTGAATCCCCCCCCCCCGACTTTCCTATGCCCAACATTGCTAAATATGGTCATTACTGTCCGGACCCAGTATCATTTTTCAGCACTCTGGCATCCCATTTGGCATCTGATAGCTTTTTATCCTATACGTTTAGTGGCAGTATGCATAGTACATTTGCAAACCCTTTTAAGTCCAACCTATGCCATAATCAGTCTGCATCCACAATTCCATGGACATTCATTACATCCTAATTATGATCATGTTCTCTTTCTTAGTACATAAATCAAATAATCTCTTGAAAGTATGTTTTTTAATCTTGAGCAAAGTTCTTAAACATCTGGCACAATCTAAGTGTCTGACTAAAACAACTGGTGTAATATGTTAGTTCTGTTGAGAAAGAAATAAGATTTTCATGGATTTAAATTGTGTTTCCTGACTAAGTTTATATATTTTTATATTTTGTAAGTGTTTCATGGCTGAATTGTTCCAGATTTTTCAAATTAAAATAGAACACAAATTTCACATTTATAGCCCAAGTGCTTTCCTCTATTTAATTAGTAGAATAGGCCAATAAATGGTAGTGACTCATGCAAAAACTCAGTAGGAGCTTTTATTTTTTTAAAAATGAAATTGTGTTGTGTGGAGTTTGGGCTGAGATGATCTAAATCACACTCCAAACAGGGATGGAGTATAACTTCATATTCTGTGGAGCAGTGAATGCTGATTATAAGAAAACATTCATAGCTGTAAATTATAAAGAAATCCTACAGGCAGCATTTCCTACTAATGGGATGGGTAGATAATTTTGAGAGGTATACACTACGTTCATGACACATCAATATGACTTAACAAATGAGAATTGTTTGATAATCCAAATACAAAAAATAATTCACTCATTATAAACTGATTTTTGCTTTAGATAATTAGTTATAGAAACTATGCAAGTATGTCTTCCCTTTTTCTGTATGCTGTCATGCTAGAGTTTTCTAATCTGTTTTGGTCTGCTTGGTAATTTATTAGATGTAGTTTTTATTATCTTTTTAAACATTTAATTGAAAGATTTCAAATTCATTTTTCATATACTAATTTGAAAACCTGTGTGTATACTAAGTGTATTTTTCTCTGAATTTATAATAAATTTTAGATATGAAATTAATTCAAAAATGTTTTACAGCCAATGGTAACGACAACAAGAAATTCAAGGGTGAAGATAAAATGGATGGAGCTCCTTCTCGTGTTCTTCATATCAGGAAATTACCAGGAGAAGTGACAGAAACAGAAGTTATTGCTTTGGGTTTACCTTTTGGTAAGGTAACCAACATTCTCATGCTGAAAGGAAAAAATCAGGTATTTTCTCTTTTTGTCTTATTTTTTCAATATACAAAGTTTTTTTTCCCCCATCCCAAGACACTTACTGTAAGTTTTACCCTTAAGATGTATGCATTTTATCATAATATACCAATTATAGGAAACTTTTTTTAATCCACTGAGACATGGAAAAGTATTTTAGGTTGTTAGGTGCAAAATCAAAAACAATGTGACAGCAAAGATTTTTATGCATTTGCTTTGTGAAAAATGGAGGGAGAGGGAAGCAGATCTTAAAAATGTTGTTCTGGTAAAATAGATCTCGGGCTAAATGCCTGACTGTATATTGAAACCAAGAATGGTCCACAGTTGGTTTTTAGCTGTAAGCTATAGCACCGATTAACTGGAAAGTACAAGGAACAGGACACATTTCCTATGTTTTGTGATATCATGTTCACACAGTGATATAGTTTTTTATAGGGGATTCTGTGTCTCCTTCCATGAATGTTTTAAAATGGGAGCAACGTAGCGCTATATGGTTCAGATGCAATCAATTCTAGATTGACTTGGCAAGTTGTATCAAAACTACTTTGAGCTGGGTGAAACTTGAAATAATTAGCAAATAATGGTGTGCATAAAGTAGAAAAAAGACAAAACTTGTTTTGAGCTCTGGACAGATCTACTGAGTTGCCTACATCTGAACAAAACTCTAAATACTTGTTTCAGATAGAGCAAACTATTTTCTATAAAAATAGAAAATAATAGGAACTTGAAAAAAATGCCCCATTCCTTCATTTTTGAACCGCAAAATTAGATGGGATGATTTGGTATACAGGCTGACTTTTGGTTTTCATCCAACAGGCACAAAAGTTTGCAATGAGTGTGATTTAAAAAAAAAAAATCCAATAGGCAACAATGGAACCAACAGCTTAAACACTATTATTTTCCACAGCCTGCCTATACTCAAACAGCTGCTGAAATCTAGAAAAAAATAGCACGATTCACTTCAATCTGTGAATAATGACAAGTGCAACAAAAGTATTTTTACTGGCTTCTCTCTTAATGCATAACCTCATATATCTTTCCATTTGACAGTCTACAAGCAAAACTCAACACATGCAGCAAAAACAACCTACTCTTTGAAGTTAACTTGCTTCCTGAAGACTAAGTATCAGCAATAGTATGCACATAGCATACAACATGACTCAACAAATAAACGAAAGCAACACAGTTTTAGCAAAACTTTCTAATAAACATTGTATGGAAGAGACCTTCCCGTTTGCATAATGACCATCAGTAAAAGAAAGTACAAAACAGAATGCATTTCTAGGCCCACAAAAGAAAGCATAAACTTCCCAATAGCTAAGAAGTTTAAAGAAAAAATACTAAATTTATCCCCATCTTGCATCATACATTTGATCAGTGATATTGTCATCTGCCTCTTAAGCATGGGTTAAAATAATGTCGTTTCCTCCTCCTCCTCTTCCTCTTGCCTCCTAGTCTGGGCCAGCAATAACGCAGATGCAGCTACTGTTATTTTGATGGTTATGCTGTGGAAAATATATATATTTAATTTATAATTAAATTACATAATTATACAAATTATATAACTAAAATTATAGTTTAATGTATAAATGAGATGATATCTTCAGGATTTCAGAATATGAATATTTGAAATGAGCTTATTTTGAGGGAAAGTATTCTGAAATCACACATTTATTCTGTGCTCAGTACACTTAAAAACAGTGTTTTGAGCTTAAAAGGTTACAAGCTTGGAATGTTTTAACATCACTACAAGTGGATGTTGCACCCATGATAAATAATAAAAAAATATAATGGCTGAGTGTGGGAAACACAAAACATAAGAACTTTTTAACTTTTTGCTACATTGAAATTATACTTAGAAGATGTATTTAAAATTTAAAAATCAAGAATATAAAAATTATTAATTTAATCATATTTTTAGAGGTTTGTGCCTGTTTAGATTGTGCCTTTCAGTCTTTTTGGTTCCTTAGAGTTTTGTTGTTATTCTGAATGATGTCAGCAATCTCATTAATACTCTCAAGCTTAAGTTTGCTTCATGTGAATGTTCTTGAACTAAAATCACAGCTGTGATTTTATGATTATAGATATAATGATATAAGAAATACTGATCATAAGGGAGAGGATAAATTAAATATTTATTATAGTGGTGGACCAGCATAAAGGGAAAGCATATAGCATGTTATAGAAGCCAGGGATAAGGGCATATATTGACTCAGTACATGCGTATGCAAATACGAAGCAAATATTGTTCTTTATAAGTTGTACATTGCAAATCCAATCTAAATTTTAAATAACTTTGGTAAATAGCTTTAATACTTTACCAGACTATAAATCTGAAACTAGGTGGGTGAATAGATGAATGGATGGACTGATGCATGTGATAGTAATTTCTTTTATGTATAGTTATGTATATATATATATATATATTCTAGGCTTTTTTAGAGCTGGCAACAGAAGAAGCTGCTATTACTATGGTAAATTATTATTCTGCCGTGACACCTCATCTTCGCAATCAACCTATATATATTCAGTATTCAAATCATAAAGAATTAAAGACTGATAATACACTTAATCAGGTAACATTATTATAGTTTTTAATGATGTGACTAATCTGTATATGTAGTTTTTCTCTATTTATAACATGTTTAAGAATATTGGGAATTATTTTATAGTTTTCTACTAAATATGGCATTTATTAATAGGATGTAAGCATGTTTATCTTTAATAATCTTTCTGGCCCAGGAACTCAAGTTAACCAGTAAAAAAATTGTTACTTTGTTAACTAGATAATGGGAAACTATGTTTCTGGTATGTTTAAATAATTCATTCAAGTTTTGAAACTTAATCTCACCTTACTATGATCTGCTCTTCTAATAAATGAATTTATTGAAAAGACATTCATATTCACTGTGGGAATAACTGAGTACATAGTTACTTGATTTTGAAGATATTTAAAATGTATTTTAGATCAAGACACTATTCATGCTTCAACAGTAAAACTACAATTATGCAGGTACTAACTTCATGGACATTTTAAGTATATGATATTTCTTTTCTCATGAAGGAATGTAAAAGCAGCATTGACCCATGCTATATCAAATGGTAATAACTTCATCTTTGTTTTTTCTATTGCTTCATCATTCTGAACAATGGTTTAACAAACATTAAAGAGTTTTTCTGTTCTAATCTTCTCTATTAATCCTAGCCTAGAGACTTTTCTCATTTGAAATAATAGAAGCAAATTTGTTTTCAATTGAATTTTTTCTCCATGGCAGCTATGTTGATCACAATAAACTGGTTCAGTAGTAAGGGTGCCTCAGTGAATGGCAGCATCTTGCTGACCTTGGGTTATGTCAGAAACTAAGCAGGACCATCCCAATTAGTACTTTGATGGGGCATTGCCTGAGAATTTTAAGGCTATATGATAGATGATGAAGTTTAAAAAATGTCTTGGAAGAAGGTACTGATAAATTTTTGTAGCATCCTCGAGAAGGCTACATTGATATACCGTATTTTTCGTAGTATAAGACACACTCCCCTCCCCACCAAAGTGGGTGGAAATGTCTATGCATCTTATACAGTGAATGCTGCCGAAGCCCCGCCCACCCACGTGCCGTATTTTTGCCACCTGGAATAGGCCGAAAATGCGATGCGCAGAGGCCAAAACTGGGTGTGCTGAGGCCGAAAATGCGACGCGCAGAGGCCAAAACTGGGTGTGCTGAGGCCGAAAATGCGACGCGCAGAGGCAGCAATCGGCGGCAATGGGCTGTGGTGATCCATGCAGCCTGGAATAGCCGATTGGTGGTATTCTGTGTCAATCAGCTGCTCGTGCTGAATCAGGCTGCGATAACGTGCTGAAACTGACCAGGTTGTTTGCTGTTTGCTGCAAGGACACTAGCCAGATGAATACCAATGGATACTGGTAAGCAGAGGCAGAATTTTTTTTCTTTTTTTCCTCTCCAAAAACTAATGTGTGTCTTATACTCCAGAGCATCTTATACTCTGAAAAATACGGTAACCATCAGCAATTCATTTTAAAAAGTGTTCACAAGCTGTTTAAAAATTGTAAAATAATTTTAATTAAGGGAAAAATGCTCAGTTCTTGATTGTCTAGATTTTATTCATTAAAGACTGATTGGATTACATTTTTACCCAAATAGAAATGTGTTAAATTAATGCTGAAATGTATTTAAAAGGTGCTTCAATTGAAAAAATATAATTACCCTATTTATATAGGGTAAAATATTATGCCTTAATCCTGCAGCCTGTCTAAATTTGAGGGTTGGCTGCTGGTATAGGAAATACATATTCTCTAGTGCGCTGCTTGGAGAATCCAAGCAAGGGTTAACTTCAATCCTATCGCCAGAGACTGAGTTGCTAGAATTTTCTTGGCCATGCCTCCCTTTGCCTGGCTTAGCTCCAGTTTTTCAACTCAGTCCAGCCGAGAAAGATGTGGAAAAATTTGCTCCAGCAATTCAAATCTCAGGGCAATAGGATGTTGCTTGGATTCTTCAGTATTTAAGCCAATTAGGGTGGAGAAGGAGAAACAAGAGGCTTTTGGCCACCTCGGGGCTTTTAGCTCGCTGTGGGAGCCTGCATGCTGCGGGTGCGTGTGCTGGTATACCCGGCAAGTCTGGAATGACCGCCACCACCCAGAAGAGGACAAATAGGAGGCAGCTTATCCAGGACCAACCCACGTGTGGGGATCCTTTGTGAGTGCAGGCACCCGTTTCTCTGCCCAACAGCCACTGGTGAGTGTATTGGTTGGTCCAGTCAGCTGGCATAACCACCACTGTTTTTATTCTTCTCGATTGGGGATTCCGGAGTCACTGACTGGGTTGAGGGACATACTCCGTGTTTGACAACTTGCCCGATCTGCACAGCGCTGGGAGAGCAGGTGATTATGCTCTAGCCCCATTTAAAATCAGATGTGTGGAGGAGCGCTTGGAGCGGTAGAATTGCTGGCCTCCATGCTTGGTTTCCTTGCTGGGGGGCTTGCAATTTCAAATTGACCTGCATGGAGCTCGGAGAGGAAGAATCCGCTCTCGCATCAATCACCAATCAGCTGTGGGCGCGGGGGAGCTTTGGCACCTGCACACTCACTCCAGAAAGCGGCCAGCCTTTGGGCTTGTGTTTTTTCTCCATGAGGCGCTGGGAGAGTGAAAAATGTCCATTCTCGTACTATTTGACTCCAGCTGAGAGGCGTGGCTAGCTATTCGGCACAGCGGCATTGCAGGGAGAGCGCGCTTTGAGGCCAGTGTTCTGTAGGGATACTGGACTTCACTGGTCTACCAAGTGGATCCACCACCTCCTTTGGACCTGCAGGAAGACCAGATCCGGTGCAGGGGTGACTTCGGCCTGGTCTGTATAGCGTGGGCAGTAACAAGATGGCGGAATGAGCTTTGTCCCCAAACAAGGGCCAATCAAAGCCTCCCAGACTCTATAGAGCTGGTGGTTGCAGCCCTAGGCATACCAGGGTTTCCAGTAGAGGGGCATCTCTAACGCATTGTAAGCCGCCCTGAGTCTCCAGAGAAGGGCGGCATATAAAAATAAATAAAATAAATAAAATAAAATAAAATAAATCTCAAAAGGAAAGTTTCAAAAGGCATCTAAGAAAGATACTGCTGCCTTGGAAGAAGATGCCAAGAGGCGTCACAAGGCTCTAGAAAAGCAATTTTCCAAAGACCAACAGCAGCAGGCTCAGAATCCCACAGAGCCCAAGGTTTCTTTTGCAGAAGATGTATTTCCTACAGCATTGCAACCTGATTTGTCCCCTCAGATGTGGTGTTGTAGTCAGTGCAAATCACTACAACACCACATCTCCCATTGGCGGTCGACTACAACAATTTGCGATCCAATAGGAAAGGACCACACCGATGCATGGGTCCTGCAGACAGTGCTACTGGGTCTCGCACTGGAATTCCTCTTCAACCCTCCAAACCAATTTTTTCGTTGTCCAGTCCCAGTAAACATCGGAAAAAAAAACCTGATGGAAGCCGTGATCCAACATCTGTTCGAAATCAATGCCATCGATCCGGTTCCAGAAGGTCAGGAGGGACAAGGGTTTTACTCAGTCTTCTTCTTGGTGACGAAAAGTTCGGGGGGCTGGAGGGGAATTCTGGATTTAAAAAAGCTCAATGCCCACGTGATCTACTGACACTTCAAGATGCAGTCCCTACAATCCATTTTGGGCTGCATCAGGGAAGGCGACATGTTAACATCAATAGACCTCAAGGACGCCTATCTTCATGTGCCCATACGACCTTGCCATCGCATGTTCCTGAGGTTTTCGTATGCAGGGCACCACTTCTAGTACCGGACTCTGCCATTCGGTTTGTCGTCGGCTCCCAGAACCTTCACAAAGGAGTTGGCAGTGGTGGCAGCAAACATCAGGGCAATCCCTATAAAATTGCAGTGCTATCTGGACAACATCTTAATCCAGTTGAGCTCAGCCTTGTGAGCAGAACAGGATCTCCAGACTGTAATACATACTCTTCAGGACCATGGCTTCACGGTCAACTTCAAAAAGAGCCATCTGGTTCCCTCCACCCACCTTCTTCACCTAGGCGCAGTGATAGACTCCACATCTTGCCAAGTATTCCTTTCACCGGACCGCCAGGAAAGTCCACGGTCCTTAGTAGACAAGATTGTTGCTCTGAAGTCGGTGCCTTTGAATCTCCTCTCGCAGCTCCTGGGGAAGATGATTTCGTGTTTGGCGATAGTTCCTTGGGTGTGGCTGCACGCCAGGGCACTACAATGGTTTCTGTTACCACATCAGAGAGCCGGAAAAAGTGACTCAAAGACCAAGTGAGACTTCCACTGAAGGTCCCTCCACTGGTGGACTTCTCCAGCCATACGACAGCGCCTTCAAGGAGGCCCAACGCATCACAATCACATCAGATGCAAGCCTCTTTGGTTGGGGTGCCCACCTCCATTCCCAGGTGGTCCAGGGAAGGTGGTCTCTGACTGATCTCCAGAACAATATCAATTGGCTGGAGGTAAGGGCAGTCCACCTTGCCCTACGTCATTTCCAAGAGGCAGTGACAGGTCAGCATGTCCTCATACTGACAGACAATGTGGCCACCAAGGCTCACATAAATCGGGAACGGGGCACTCGCTCCAAATCCCTCATGACAGAGGCAGAGAAACTGGAGCTCTGGACAGAGAGACATGTTCTATCCATCAGAGCAAAGCATATTTCAGGGATTGTGAATGTGCAGGGGGATTGGCTGAGCAGGAAGAGCCTAGACCACTCAGAGTGGCACCTGCATCCGGATCTCTTCAAAGAGCTGTGCGAGAGATTCGGTCGCCCAATAATAGATCTATTTGCTCATCCTTTGAGTTGCTGAGGTTCTTCTCCAGGTTGTTCTGTCACCGTCTCACACACGCACACAAACAGACAGCCGGGGGTTAAATAAACTGGCAGACAACCAATTCTTTCGATAAGAGGATTGGCAGCAACCCAGTAGCTGCTTGCCAAGACTTTATTCATAAACAAAATACACACAGTTCAAGAATTGTCAAGTCCAGTCCGTAATTAAATTCAAGGCAGATAATGTTGTTTCCAAAGATGCAATGTGACTCTATAGTAGTTAGTTTTGTCTGTCACAGAGTCTGAATGGCCACCTCACCCCTTTTATACCCTGTGGGGTGTGGTCCAGTGACTCAGCTTAATCTCTGGCACGCCTCTTCTTCTGTTGCGCGCGCTTATATCTGTGACGCTGCTGAGGATCCAGCCAAGACTCATCTCCCTCATTACTGTCCACCTGTGGCTGCGTGGACGTGCTTGGCCCCGGGCCTATCTCTTGACCTTCGGCGGACACCAAAGGCATTGCTAGAGAGGAGGGTCCTGGAGAGGGAGGCCTTGCCAACTCCTCTCCTTCACTCTCGGAATCCTCTCCTGCCAATGACACAGGCTCAGGTAACGGAGCCACAACACAGGTTAGCAACCCCGGGAGCGGAAGGGGTTAATGCTCTCCGCAGTCCCTGGCCTCAGGGTCTGCTCTACGCCTTTCCTCCAATTTCTCTCATTCCAAAGGTCATCAGAAAGGTATTGGAGGAGAGGGCGGAAGTCCTTCTGCTTGCCCCACATTGGCCCAGGCGCCCTTGGTATACAGATCTGGTCAACCTCTCAGGATTCCCCACGGCAGACTTTCCCTCAGCCAGGGGGTTGTAGTTCATCGGAGCCTCAGTGGCTCCAGCTGACAATCTGGCACTTGAGAGGAGCCTCCTGAGGAAAGACAAGCTTTCTGGCAAAGTGATTCAGACTATCCAGGCTTCCAAATGGCCTTCAAAAAATCAAATCTACGACGCCACTTGGTCGGCCAGTAGTGTTCTTTGGGACACATTGACCCTTTAGGAGCTTCAGTTCCGGAGGTACTGGACTTTCTACAAACCGGATTGGACAGCGGACTATCTCCCAGCACCCTTAGGAGACAGGTCACAGCTTTAGCGACAGTGTTGACCTGTGAGAACCAAAAACCTCATACTCATCATCCCAGAATACGCAATTTTCTGAAAGGAGCTGCTAATTTGAAGTCCCCGGTGATACATCGTTATCCCATCTGGGACCTGGCCTTAGTGCTCCAGGCTCTTACTTCAGCACCATTTGAGCAGTTGAAGACCTCTAGCCTCAGGTATTTGACCCGTAAGGTGGTGTTCCTCGTGGCAATAACATCAGCCAGGAGGATCTCTGAATTAACAGCATTATCAGTGTGTGAGGATCTTGACATATTCCATGCAGATAGGGTGGTTCTTCGTTTGGATCCATCATTTCTGCCCAAGGTAAATTGGTTTCACAGGGCCCAGAAGCTCATTTTGCCTAATTTTTGCCCAGGATCCCATCATCCCGTGGAGGAACGATGGCATACACTGGCTGTCAGGCGGGCTCTTCGCAGATATATCAAACGGACTTCTTCCTTTCGGAGGACAGAATCTCTCTTCATCTCCTTTCAGCCTTGGGCAGGAAGGTGATGTTATCCACTATAGGCCGCTGTTTGAAAGCCTGTATAATTAAGGCTTATGAGATGCAGGCTTGACCCATTCCAGGACAGATTCACTAGGAGTGCAGCCACTACAGTAGCATGGGCCACGCAAGCTCCCATTGAAGACATTTGCAGGGCAGCCACCTGGTCATCCCCGTCACCTTTTTATTAGACATTATAAACTGGATGTGTATGCCTTGGCTGAGGCGTCTTTTGGCCAAAGTGTTCTTCAGAGAGTACATTCCACTGTGTACTGTGGGGACCAGGGATCGGCTGGTCTCCCTCCCCTAGTTCTAAAGCTTGGGTACATCCCTTGCTTGGATTCTCCAAGCAGCACACTTTTTTTTTTTTTAATTTGATTTATATGCCGCCCTTCTCCGGAGACTCAGGGTGTCTTACAATGCGCTAAGCAATAGCCTTCATCCTTTTGTATATTTATACAAAGTCAGCTTATTGCCCCCACAACTGGGTCCTCAATTTATCTACCTTAGAAAGGATGGAAGGCTGAGTCAACCTTGAGCCTGGCGAGATTCGAACCTGCAGTAATTGCAGGCAGCTGGTCTTAATAACAGGGTGCTTTAGACCACTGTACTACCAAGGCTCAGGAGAAAGGACGTTGGTCTTACCTGACAGGTCTCTTCTCAGTGCGCTGCAGGAGAATCCAAGACCCACCCTGCCGACCGTCCTGGTCCGGGTGAATTTCCATCCTCTACAGATCCACATACACTGCACTGTCATGCCTTCATCGAAAAACTGGAGCTCAGTCTCTGCCAATAGGATTGAAGTTAACCCTTGCTTGGATTCTCCCACAGGGCGCTGAGAAGAGACGTGTCAGGTAAGACCAGCATCCTTTTTACACTATATCTTTACACTTTTATATCAGCTCTTCTCACCTGAGATTCAATATATTGATTCAATAGTATTATCATAGTACTATCAATGTGTGCTTATTTTCGTAGACGTAGTATCATCAACAAATATATTTGTCTTTTGCATGGAATAATCTAAACTTTGCAGTAATTTGCTGCTGAAGCTAATGTTAACTCTTTCTTGTTACAATTTAATAGAAGAATTAAAATCATTTATTTAACCAGGTCATTCAGTCTTTCAGTTGAGGTTTCCACATGGTTATTTGTAAAGTGCCTAAAGCCATAAGTAGGAATGGGCTTCATATGATTTTTTTAAAAAAATGAATACATTTTATTTTGTGCTTGGCATGACATTGTAACTAGATATTTATGTCCCTATAGTTAAATCAAAATTAAATTAGATTTAACATTTTTCTAACAAGATTTATTATTTTTGTATTTGTTAATATGGTGATAACTATAGCTTTCCTCAATGAGGAAATGAGGTTTTTACATTACCTGAATTTCATATAATACAAAGTTTTAAGATTCCAAAATTTTTAAAAACTAAGAATCCAGAAAACAATTATATGCCTCAATCCTCCAAAGTTAATATCCTCAGGTTGGATAAGCCAAAATGTAGAACCAGATGGTGACATGTCTGCATCTATCTCTGATGGTTAAAACTGTCATATCCCTATAATTGTAAATGCAAATTACTTATATGAGAAATGCATTGCAAATTAGTAACAGCAATCCTTCAGCTGGTTTGCACAGCAGGATACCTTGGGTCCATGCACAAAAGGCTCTTTATCACACAAATTATCCACTAGCCAGCATTAGGGCATATGCAACAATGGAAACAAGTAATATTTTTTGTTATTTAGTCATGCTCATCATCATGTCATGCCACCTGCACTCTAGCTGTCAAACACCATCATTTAATTGTCTGCTGCTCTCAGGAATACCAGAGGAGCCAGAATGTCTTTGAATTGAAAACATTCAGATACATCAGCTGTGTTTATATAATGTGCTGATCCCTAGGTAACTGAACCATGATCTAATGAATGATCCCAATTCATTAGATACAGAACCAAAAATTAACTACATAGTGAGACACAGGTTATTTAAACATATTTTGTCCTAGTGCATTTGGCAAACAAAATCTTTGTATTAATATATCATAGCCTTGAGAAGATTGCAGCCTATAAGAAATTTAATGAGAGATTTTAGAAAATATCCATGGATTTTCAAGGGTAGACATTTATGTTTGGGTTTTCCATCAATTTGGAGTTTATGAGCTACGGTGGTGTAGTGGTTAGAGTGCAGTACTACTGCTAACTGACTGCAATTCGGTAGTTCAAATCTCACCAGGCTCAAGGTTGACTCAGCCTTACATCCTTCTGAGGTGGGTAAAATGACCCAAATTGTTGGGGGCAATATGCTGACTCTGTAAACCGCTTAGAGAGGACTGTAAAGCGGTATATAAGTTTAAGTGCTATTGCTATTGTTATTAATCAGAATCAAATAATGATTTTCTATGATAAATAAATAAATCACTGGCTTCAATAATTGAGACTAAACCTGTACAAAAATGAGGTCTAGTGAATAAATTCTGCTTCTGCTGAACTCAGAGTGATAAACACATAATCGTAATAGAGGCCATAGAATCCTGAGGTTTTCCTGAGGAACTTTATCATAATAGAATTAAAATCTCCTAAAATTCAGCAGCGGGTTGCATAACACATTTATGCAATCTCTGTCAGCTTCAAGTTCCCAACCAAATATATTGAACAAAACGCCATTCTTTCATTTAACTAAATTGGCATTAAAGAGATCACGCTAGTCTATTTTACTTGATACTGATTCAGAGATTCTTAAAGCATTTACTAATCATACCTTCAGAACAAAGAGATTGCAGCTGAATCATCAGGAATGTATGACAAACATTTACTATACTTACTTGCAAAATAAGCCAAGAATTTTAGGTGCCCAAACACATCCTCAAAATTGCATTTGGCTTAATCACAGATGACCTTGTATAGGGGAGAGGGTAATAATTTGTAAAGCACCTGTATATCTCGTATATACTTTGCATAAGCAAATCCCCATATAAAATGACCCTCAATTTTTTTAAGCAAAATATCATGAAAAATGAATAATCTGTGAAAAGTAAAACATACAGATATTTTGATACCCGTGGGTAGCATATTTTTCATGGTATTTTGGTTCAAAATGTGAAGGGTCAGCTTATTCACAGACTTATGCATTACTATAATATGGTGTGCTTTCTTTTTCCACCAAACCATTTGTTCACCTAACCACATTCTATCTTTAATATATCATAAAACTCTTAAAATATGACTCACTACCAATTTTTTATGGTAAATATAAGTCTAGCATTCCCAGTGTACTGCACATAGACACCAGTACACTTATATGCCAGTCTCCTCCAGACGTCTTAAATTTTAAACAAAACTAAATGGGAAACATATTAAAAAGAAATTATTTACAATATTATTTAATTTATTATATTTTATTTTATTTAATAAATTTATTATAGCTCCCATTAGCTGACAAAATCCAGAAAACAAAATGCCCACAAAATTTGGCAGCACAGATTAAAACAGCCATAGAAATGTGACAGGAGCTCCATAAATATATCAATATATACTTTAATCTCAGGCCTGGAAGCTTTAGATCTCTATTGCCCCAAGGTGTTATTGGAAAGTAAAAACAATGAGTGACTACAGTCTACTATATCCTGAAGTAATTAAGTCCAGGGGGAGGGGATGAAGTAAAGTCAAGCTTGGATAGTTGGAATATTACAGACTAGAAAGGTGAGGAAACATAACCAATTTTATGAGTATCTATGACATACAGTACTTTCAAAACATATTTTCTTGCCATTTTTGTGTATTGCACATTCCGACCGTTGTCTTCTTAAACATAATATTTTCTTACAATAAAAGAGTGTTATAAAAATTGAGTTACTTTCTCACTCATCTAACTTACTTAGCAGTTCGTCCATTGTGAGAGATACCCCCCCTCAACAGTTATTTTCCAATGTAGCTCCAGTTTGCAACACACTGCTCAAAGCTTTGCTTCTTTCAAAATCTTTCCTCCTCTGCTGCTGCTTTCCTCCAAGAGCGAACAATTGTGGCTTAACATTTTAGAGCATATTTCTGTATATTTCTGCTGTTATGCATTACTAAACATTCAGCAAATATGAAGGCTGTCCAATTAAACTAACACCTTTCCCTGTGTTTTTCTCTTTAAGAGCATGGGAGTTAAGGATTTTTTGGTGAATATAATTATAGATCCATATGAGTATGTCTTCACAGCTCTTTTTTAAAAAAAATTAATCCAAAATTAAGCATTCACTGCTTGAGTTATTTTATCCTATGCCATCTTGGCGCTAACAAGAATGTAGAACTGGAAGAACAACAAGAAAAATAGAAATGTATGATTCCTATCTATATTTTAATAAGAGAGGTGCTACTATTTTTATACCAGGAACTAAGATCTAGCTTGACGATATATATTTTGAGCTATAGGTCAGGTTCTATAGCCAGTTGGCTCTTTTTATTTATATTTCCATTATATTTGAAAATCAATTTTTTTCCTTGTAAGTCATTGGGAATAGTAACGGGTTTTATAATTGGGTTGGATAGATATGGATATTCAGATTGCATACTAAACCAGAAAACTGGAAGTGATTTTTTTTTTTATTGAAGACTACTTTCAATGCCTTGTCTAAATTAAGCCAAGAAGCACATCGCATGAATTGAAAAGTTGAAGGCTTCACCTTGATAGATGGCTACATTGATTGATACAACATTCCTGTTTTCTGTTGTAGCACCTGATTATATGTTTTGAATATTTGTATAAACAGACTATTGATTTCTTCTACAAAAGAAAGGGCATAATTAATGAGACTGGGGCAAGTGTCAGATTATTATCAGATAAGCTCTTTGCATCCCAATTCTTATTTCTGAAGAAATGACTAAATTTTGTTTGGAACATTAAAAATTGTGACATTTTGATACAAATAAACAGGCAGCAACCACTACCCACTTCACTTGCACTGATGATATTATTTAATTGGGTAATGAAACATCTGCAAGCAAACGACCAAGCTCAGAGAGCTTCAAAAACTCAACAGTTCAACCCTTAGCTACAGACACTCTTTTCTAAAGGAATAAATTGTCAAAATTCTTATCAAAACTAGAATAACTTGATCACACAAAATGTAGTTTACAAAAAAAGCCAGTTTGGCACAGTGGTTAAGGTACTGGCCTAGAAACAGGAGACAGAGTTCTGGTCCCAGTTTAGGCATAAAAGCTGGCTGGGTGACTTGACAAGTCTCCCTCAGCCCTATTCACTTTATCAGGTTGTTTTCTTGGAGAAAATAGGAGGAGGAAAGGAGTTTTTAAAACTTACATAAAAATGTAAGTTTTCTGCCTTGTATTACTTATATAATAACAGCACAATAAAAAAATATAATAAAATAAGTTAAAAAATTTGCTTGAAATTACACATAGATTATTGGCAAATATTTCAATAATTATTAAGACTTCGGATGAAGCATGAATTGATCCTAAATTACTATCAACTGCTAAATATATAATATATACAGTATGCAGAGTATTGAGCATTGAGTTCAGCTCACAGTTATGTTCACAGGACCTCTATAAAAGAGTAACATTTAATTAGCATAAGAGAGAGAAAAATTAAGACGTGAGGCTGGCCAAGGTCGAGAACTGAGAACATGAATAGTAACTAAAGCAGTGTTGCTTTGCTACCCAAAACAGCTCTGTTAAAAAAGTGGAGAGTTGTAGGAAACAAAACATACTTGTACTAGTATCTGAGTCACAGAGCTCATCATAGAATTCAGCTACTACTGTTTTCCATATATGAAAATGAAAGTTGAGGGACACAACCCCAGAAGTAGAAGAAAAGCCATCAAATCTGCTAAGCACTTTGAAATATAAAGCACTTTGAAGGCATGTCATTCAGTTGCTGTTTTGAAATAGGCCTTCACTTTGATCTGCTTTGTTGAGATAATGGAAGTATTGAATTGAACTTCATTTCTTTCATTTCTTTGAACCTTTGCATATTGTAATAAATTTTAGAGTTCTATTTGTAATTGTTTTAGATTCTGTTTTTACAGTGACTTCCTGCGTTAATCTTAGCTTTTGTTTAGAACTCTTTTTTTTTTAGTAAGGAGATTAAAATAAATTTGATTTATTTCTTTTTGGCCAAGTAGGATACCTGGAGTCTATGCACAAAAGGCTATTTATCACACAGATTATCCACTAGCCAGCATTAAGGCAATATTAGGGCAATATGCTGACTCTAAACCACTTATAGAGGGCTGTAAAGCACTATAAAGCAGTATATAAGTCTGAATGCTATTGCTATTGCTATTAATCACAGTCAAATAATGATTGTCCATGACTTCAATAATTGAGTCTAAACCTGTACAAAAATGAGGTCTAGTGAATAAATCCTGCTTCTGCTGAACTCAGATTGATAAATACATAGTTGTAATAGAGGCCATAGAATCCTGAGGTTTTCCTGAGGAACTTTATCATAATAGAATTAAAATCTCCTAAAATTCAGCAGTGGGTTGCATGACACATTTATGCAATCTCTGTCAGCTTCAAGTTCCCAACCAAATATATTGAACAAAACGCCATTCTTTCATTTAATTAAATTGGCATTAAAGAGATCAGGTTAGTCTATTTTACTTGATACTGATTCAGAGATTCTTAAAGCATTTACTAATCATACCTTCAGAACGAAGAAATTGCAGCTGAACCATCAGTGCTACCAGGAATGTCCAGAAGGGTGAATGAAAAAGACATATCATTCACCTTTCCTCAGTTTGAAAATCTGCCTTTCCCTACTATAAAAGTCATTGCCCATAATAAAATGTATGACAAACATTTACTATACTTACTTGCAAAATAAGCCAAGAATTTTAGGTGCCCAAACACATCCTCAAAATTGCATTTGGCTTAACCACAGATGACCTTGTGTAGGGGAGAGGGTAATAATTTGTAAAGCACCTGCATATCTCGTACAGTGGGGTAAAAAAGTATTTAGTCAGCCACCAATTGTGCAAGTTCTCCCACTTAAAAAGATGAGAAGCCTGTAATTGTCATCATAGGTAGACCTCAACTATGAGAGACAAAATGAAAAAACAAATCCAGACAATCACATTGTCTGATTTGGAAAGAATTTATTTGCAAATTATGGTGGAAAATAAATATTTAGTCACCTACAAACAAGCAAGATTTCTGGCTCTCACAGACCTGTGACTTCTTCTTTAAGAGGCTCCTCTGTCCTCCACTCATTACCTGTATTAATGGCACCTGTTTGAACTTGTTATCAGCATAAAAGACACTGTCCACAACCTCAAACAGTCACACTCCAAACTCCACTATGGTGAAGACCAAAGAGCTGTCGAAGGACACCAGAAACAAAATTGTAGACCTGCACAAGGCTGGGAAGACTGAATCTGCAATAGGCAAGCAGCTTGGTGTGAAGAAATTAACTGTGGAAGCAATAATTAGAAAATGGAAGACATACAAGACCACTGATAATCTCCCTCGATCTGGGGCTCCACACAAGATCTCACCCCGTGGGGTCAAAATGATCACAAGAACGGTGAGCAAAAATCCCAGAACCACACGGGATGACCTGCAGAGAGCTGGGACCAACGTAACAAAGGCTACCATCAGTAACACACTACACCGCCAGGGACTCAGATTCTGCAGACTGTGCCAGACGTGTCCCCCTGCTTAAGCCAGTACATGTCCGGGCCCGTCTGAAGTTTGCTAGAGAGCATTTGGATGATGCAGAAGAGGATTGGGAGAATGTCATATGGTCAGATGAAACCAACGTAGAACTGTTGGTAGAAACACAACTCGTCGTGTTTGGAGGAGAGAGAATGCTGAGTTGCATCCAAAGAACACCATACCTACTGTGAAGCATGGGAGTGGCAACATCATGCTTTGGGGCTGTTTCTCTGCAAAGGGACCAGGACGACTGATCCGTGTACAGGAAAGAATGAATGGGGCCATGTATCGTGAGATTTTGAGTGCAAACCTCCTTCCATCAGCAAGGGCATTGAAGATGAAACGTGGCTGGGTCTTTCAGCATGACAATGATCCCAAACACACCGCCCGGGCAACAAAGGAGTGGCTTCGTAAGAAGCATTTCAAGGTCCAGGAGTGGCCTAGCCAGTCTCCAGATGTCAACCCCATAGAAAACCTTTGGAGGGAGTTGAAAGTCCGTGTTGCCCAGTGACAGCCCCAAAACATCACTGCTCTAGAGGAGATCTGCATGGAGGAATGGGTCAACATACCAGCAACAGTGTGTGCCAACTTTGTGAAGACTTACAGAAAACGTTTGACCTCTGTCATTGCCAACAAAGGATATATAACAAAGTATTGAGATGAACTTTTGATATTGACCAAATACTTATTTTCCACCATAATTTGCAAATAAATTCTTTCCAAATCAGACAATGTGATTGTCTGGATTTGTTTTCTCATTTTGTCTCTCATAGTTGAGGTCTACCTATGATGACAATTACAGGCCTCTCTCATTTTTTTAAGTGGGAGAACTTGCACAATTGGTGGCTGACTAAATACTTTTTTGCCCCACTGTATATACTTTTGCATAAGCAAATCCCCATAAAAGATGACTCTCAATTTAGTTCATCTGATAAAAAATGAGGGATATTCATTCATAAGATTATTGTCAAAAATCAAATGTTCCAATGAAAAAGTGAATAAAAAAACAGATTTAACAAATGAAATTCTGTACTAAAGATTTATTCTCTATAAATATTTTCTTACAGCAAAATAGATTACTAAAAATTTAAAACTAAATTATTTATAGATTTTGAGAGTATTTTATAAAAAATGACAGTACTTTGCTTGTTTCTCTTCAGTTTCTTTAGGTTGCAGAACAGTGGGTCTCATGCCCATGGGAAAAAATACAAACATCAAACATGCATGCTTGTAAATCTACAATATGTCCTAGATTTTTTTTTCTACTTACTAGTAGCTAACCCTTCACTATAGTTCTAATTTATTATTTTTGAGCATCCAGACTTAATGCATAATTCACTTTTAGCTTCTCTTCAGCTAATGTGGGTGGTGATATTTCTTTGGTTAGAAATAGTCAGTTAAGAGTTGCTTATTGTGATTAATTTATTTTTCAACATGGTTTGAGGCAATTACTGAATATATTGATCTCTAAACTTAATCCACATGCATTATTTTTTCTTTTTTTTGTTTTTTTTTTGCAAATAGCGAGCTCAAGCTGTCCTGCAAGCAGTAACTGCTGTACAGACAACAAATACTCCCATAAGTGGAACTACTGTTAGTGAGAGTGCAGTAACTCCAGCTCAGAGTCCAGTCCTTAGAATAATTATTGACAACATGTATTACCCAGTAACCCTTGATGTTCTTCACCAAGTAAGTTGCCTTTATGAGTAATTTTCATTCTCTTTTTTGCATGCTTCAATGGCCAGAAAATGACAGTGCTAATATGATGATGATGAAGATGATGATTCCCAGTTTAGTGCAAGCAAGCAAGATCAGGACTTTTCCTCCTACGTGAGACCGATGGTTGCAGTGGAAGTACAACAAATAATCTGTAATGTGACATGAAGAAAGAGTCAAAGGATAGCAGCAGACTCAGTAGAAATGAAAGGATGATATTTCACCCCATTTTGCGCCCAGTACATGGCCATTCAGAGAGCTCAGTTCAATCCTTCTGCTACTTCAATACAATTTTGTTTCCACTAACAGTTTGAACTTTAGCAAATACGTTGATGTTGGCCTTTTAATAAAGCATGGTATGCTTTATGTATACGTTTATTGAATATATGAATATTCATTTATTTTTTTCCCCTCCAACAGATATTCTCTAAATTTGGTGCAGTCTTGAAAATAATCACTTTCACAAAAAACAACCAGTTTCAAGCATTGTTGCAATATGGTGATCCTGTAAATGCCCAGCAAGCAAAACTTGTAAGTATAATTTCAAATACTTCTTTTTAGCCTATATAAATAAGTATAGTATATATGTTACTATTGACAGTACTTTTGCAAAATTTTGTTTTGTTGGGTACAATGGACACAACTTTAAATTATAAATAAGTCATCCTATATAGACTTTATCTTAAATGCACATTTTGGTGACTTCTTAATTATTATATTGGATCAAAACCGATAGTATACTGTTTTCAAAGCAGTTTTTATGTCTCTCATATCAAGGTAAGCCACTAGTTTGCTTTGTTGAAGAATAGTTGATGAAATGTTATGAGCAATTTGTCATAGTCCTTAGTTTGAATATATCTATTACAGTGTGCTGTGTGGATTCTTTAAGGTACTTTATGTGAGCGCCACCCTTGATAATTGAAAGTTACAGTTAATCCAGAATACAGTAAAAGGAATAATAATGAGCATATCCTATCTTTTCCATGTAGCACCACTGATTTGCACTGTTCTGGCTTTTGGATGTGTAATTCAAATTGAAATTTGTCATTTTGTGGCACACCCACATTTACAATTCTCACCTACCTGTTCCCCCCATCTATGCCCTTTTGGATACCCTGCACTCTGCCACCCCATCACCCCCCCCATTGACCTTTGCCAGAGATAGACAGCTGCCTATCTCTCTCCCCATCTCTGCTTTTTGGAGGCCTTGCAAAGGGTCAGCTGCTTCAGTCAAGCACCCCTCAGTAGTGAGAGAAAGAAGATCAGCTGGAGGTGATGAGGGTGATAGGCAGGATGGGAATGTTGAAGGAGTGGTGGTTAAAGTAGAGATGAGTGCAGCACAGCAGGAGAAATATGAGATCCTCACCTAAAGGATAAGTCCTTGCCTAATGACCACACCCAGAACTTCCATTGCTAAGAGGTGCAGTCACAGGATATTTTTGGTTGATGACTCCTTCACTTAGCAATGGAAATCTTGGTCCCAATCAGGATTATTAAATGAAGACTCTCTCTAGTGTTAGGAAATAATCTAATAGGCTATATTTAAGATGACTGGAGAAAAGACACTGCTTTGAATTTTGCACGCTTATACTG
This sequence comes from Pituophis catenifer annectens, assembly GCF_029215685.1. Taxonomy (NCBI): domain Eukaryota; kingdom Metazoa; phylum Chordata; class Lepidosauria; order Squamata; family Colubridae; genus Pituophis; species Pituophis catenifer. The sequence continues at coordinate 131,345,128 of NW_027256883.1, forward strand.
TATATTACTTCTCCAAAAGTTAAATAATGAAAATTAAAAGTCTTAATACAGATTTCAAGAGAGGATTTTATCATTCCAATTTACATAGTTATGTAGTATCTGCAGCATAGCAGTGATTCTTGAATAACACTTTCTCGTTTTTAAATTATTTCATAACATAATGAATAACTGGAGTACTGTACATAACATAGTCAAAATTAAATGATTGGGATGACTACTTGTACTGGATGATCTTTTAACTGGTTAAAATTTCACAGGAAAATAACTTTTGAATAATATACATGTAAGATCTAGTTCTAGCAAAAATTCAGATGCAACCAACCTAATGCTAGCCTAGTTTGTTACATAATAAGGAACAGATGGAAATTGTTTTTCCTTCCAAAAAAGAGAAGCTTCAAGCTTTTGGCATACTTTGGATGGGAGAAAGAAAGCAAAATAATTTGGATTTTGATACCACTTGAAATAATGTTTACATTTTACTGTAGCCATTACTATAAACAATAGCTTCATTTATTTTTTGCAATTAATTTTTCAGAGATAATTCATATTTACTGCCTATTTGTGCCACTTTCATTTCTAGGATTTGCTGGTCCAATTCTGAGAATATATTTTATATTACATGTGGATTTACCATCAATCAGTAGACTGTTATCTTTAGTACAATATTGCAGTAATATATATGATTCTTGTAAACCTCCAAGAGATATTGCAGATTGTGGAGGATGCAAATTTAATAAATAGTATTTCCACCAAACCTGAAAAATAAAGAGTAACGCCTGTATTCACAGAATGTTGGTTAATTCATTGATTGCAGTATTTTAAAACTTTGAACAGTGTGTACTTTTTAACTGAATTAATGAAGAGAGGTAGGTATAGAAAGAAAAAACGTAGATATAATGTCAAAAAATTAAAAATAAGATTGCCTCCAGAGTATAAAATAAGCTGCCCAGAGTCACCATGAGTAAGTTGGGTGGTCATATACATTTTCTTAATAAATAAGTAAAATAAAAATGAAATATCCAATAGTTGACAGGGGTCAAGTATAATACAGGTGAGAAATCATCAAATGTGTTCACTGGTTTCTTACTTATAAAGATTAATAGCAAAAATTATTTTGTACATAGTCTATATAAGGAATCAGAATGTGGACTTCAGAGGTGTTTAAAATTTAATAAGGAAAATTTAAAAGAGCATTTTCTGAAAAGTCTGATGAAAATAACTTTGTTGTCAACTTCCTGCTATAAAGTACTGGTTATCTTTAGCATGTTACTCAGGTGGCAAAAGTGAATATTGGCACCTATTATTCTATTTTTGTCTCACAATGACTCCCTCCCTCCATTATTATATTAGTTTTTGAGAGTGTGTGTGTGTTTATATCATAAATTACTCTTTAAAAAATACATTGCAAAGAAGGATTTATCATTAGTTTGTATGAGTCACCAAAACAAATAGATTAGTTTCATTTTCTAAAATTAGATCAGAGTATAATAAAATCATCTCAGGTTAAACTTTGTGTATCTGTAGGGAACAAAAACGTGGATGTCAGGAATAGATTTGCCTTTTTTCACTTCAATTTTCCTCCAGACGTAACTTTCTGTGAGGTTTGAGTGAGGTGGATAATGGTTGTTTTTGACTTTCATACCTGTAGCAGTGAGGCTGGAAAAGCCTCTCTGCATGAGGAGGGATAAAGGACAAAAATTCCTGTCAGAAGACTCCTGGTCCCTATGAGTTTTAATCCAGAATTATTGGAAACACTTTCTTAATTTCTTGTGAGTAAACATGCATGCATGTTTTAACCTTGGAAATAAATTTTATTCATTGTCTTTAAGAGTGTTTTTACCATTATACTTGTCTGTGTTAAATGATATTTTATTGTCTTCAAATAGACAAGATTATTTTAATGTGTTTTATAATTTGTTGAAGAATAGATTTTAAGGTTTTTAGTGTATCTGTTGTATAGCTGTGTATATATGAAAGCCACTTGTGACCTTCCTGAGGCATCAGGACCAATTTGGATGGTCCAATTCTGGTGTCTAATGGAATTTAATTGTTTCCAGTACTTAGGAAACGAATTGTACCTCATCTCTGGCAGATGGTTCAGTTTAATGCTTGGTAAACCATTGTCAATGGGGGGCAAGCTGGACACTGAATTAAATCTCCCCAAGTTGTCTCTTCCTAGGGGTCAATCTCTAGAATACATATACTATATCAACATGATAATGTGTTATTCCTATCAATATCAGCTCCAACCCTTTGATATTACTAAAATTGAAATGTGCTCAAAGGATCTCAAGGGAACAAATTCAACCTTTGAAAAATAACTTCTTGTGACCCTACAAATAGTGATGATTGTAAGATTTTTCCTTCCTCACGCTTCTCAAATGTCTCTTAACTTTCTCTCATATTCAGCATTGTTTTGGCTGTAACACAATCAAGGAAGTATTTTGTATAGACCCACACACATGCATACATATGAACACATACACACACTTAAATAGAAAACCAATACATATCTGGAGAGCAAACTCAGCATCATCAGGCCAAGGTTGTAAGCCTGGAATAGTGCTGTTTTTCATTTTAACAAAATAATCTTTGGTATCCATGGTCAATAAATACAATTGAACATCATTTTTTAAATCCCATTCCTCTTCCCCAAACCATATAACTGAGCCTTGGTGGTGCAGTGGTCAGAATGCAGTATTGCAGGCTAACTCTGCCCACAGGCTGGAGTTCGATCCTGATGGGCTTGAGGTTGAGTCAACCTTCTATCCTTCCAAGGTTGGTAAAATGTGGATCCAGATTATTGGGGGCAATATGCTGACTGTGTAAACTGCTTAGAGAGGATTGTAAAGCATTATGAGGTGGCATATAAGTCTAAATGCTATTCCTACATTAATAAATTTAGGAATATGAAACCAAATAATATAATAATAGGCAATCCCATAGCAAATTGGGATTAGCAAATTGTAATTATTCCAATTCTCATTTTATCCTTGCAGCATAACAAAGATGACAACTTTTTCTTTAACATTCTTACGTTGTTTGGAAAAATGGTTTGAGACAATCTTATTTTAAAATCATAAAAAACATATATAATATTTAAAACCTTTAACCTAACTGCTTTGCTAATATGGAGTATTCCAAAGTTAATGTAAATAACTTATATTACTCTTTGTAATACTCTAAATGTCTGTTGAAAAAGATTTGGAGCAAAGGCAATATAAGTTTTTATTGATATATTCTGTATTGTGCACCTCCACATAATCCAAATTTCTCTTGCAGTTTAAGTGGTGTAAAAATTAAATTGCCAGTAAGGAGGTCTAAAATCTTTTCCTCTTGTGGCTCCTTTTTGACCTTGGATTGCTGGACCTCCCTCTCTCCAGGTCCCATTACCATATATGGATCTGAGACAGTAACATGTATTTTCTTATATCAATGACAATACAGATAGTCCCTGTTAACTATCATTTGTTCAGTGAAGTTATAAGGATGCTGAATGAGTAGTACTTTTGACCAGTCCTCAAAGCTCTATCTCAGCACCCCACAGTTATCTGATCATGATCTGGGCACTTGGCAACTAGCTCACAATTAAGACAGTCGCTGCATCTCATGCTCTTACAATCAGTCATAACCTTCTTCACTTGATGTCAGTTTACAACCTGCATTATTTAGTGATGGAAATTTTGATCCCAGTTACTATTGTTAACCAAGGACTACTTGATTTGCAATATTATATACTTTACTTTTCTGTAATCCTATAACCCCCTTGGCATGGACCATGGCTCCCCTGTTACATGTTTTTCATCTGTGGCCCCTTCAAAATATCCTAGGGTCCCCAGAAGGTCATATGGCCAATGATTAAGAACCAGACTAGAATATTGATATCCCTGTTAGCCCATAAATATAAAAAGTGGGGGAGGAAAATGATTTACCTATGATTTTCAAGCTGGAGCTATCAGAATGCGATAATATTATGGCTGGTTGCCTATTCAGCCAGATGTTTAGACTGGATGGATTTCTGGGCTGTATGTTGTGCAGACCTGGTTTAATATATCTATGAAAACTTTCACAGTGGGTGCACACACACACACTGTATGAATTTGGGGAGTGCAATGGAAAGTGTGGATGGGTGTGTGTTGAGGGACAAGGGGAAGAGATCCGCCTAGGAAACAATCAGACAAGAGAGGCAGGAGCCCCCAGTGGCTTAACGGTCAGAGGAAGAAACTTAGGAAGGACCCTTTTAAGAAGTTAAGAGTGGCAGTGGGAAATTTGTACTTTTAGACTTGCCACTTTCTGTTAGTGTAGCTTTATAATAAAGTAAAATTAGCTCATCTAATTGCATTTTCTGTCTAATTTACCTGGGAGAGCTGACTGATTCTCACTCTTTCCCAGACTAATTTTGAATGGTTCATATTTATGACAGTTGCAGTGTCCCAGGGTCATGTGATCATCTTTTGCAACCTTCTGATAAGCAGTCAATAGGAAAGCCAAATTCATTTAACAACTGTGTTACTAACTTAAAAATTCCAGTGATTCACTTAATATCTGTGGAAGAAAGGTGGTAAAATGGGTAAAAACTCACTTAACAGCTGTCTCACTTATCAACAGAAATTTTGGGTTCAATTGTGGTCGTAAGTCGAGGACTACCAGTATGTCTGTAATAAAGTTGAATACCAGATCTTCATAATTTATTTTGGATCTAGAAAGATGTAATCCAGGATATTTTTTTAATTATTGCTGATTAAATGTTCTGACAGCTGTATGCATTTTTAATTACTCTAGCTCTACCAAAGACTACCCAGGTATTTTATAAGGGTGCTTTATACTTTTTTCTATTCTAATGGTGGATTAGTTAATGGCTAAAATTTTAATAAAATTTTAGATCCTCTATAAGGTTGTCATGCTACTCTAACTAAGCATAATTCTTGTACATGGAAAAAATTACAAGCTTGTTTATAGAGTTTAATTGGATGAATTATAATGACTTTAAATCCCTTATAATAAAAATATCATTTTTGCTCAGTTGCATATCAGACCTGTTTTCGTATCTTGACCTTTAGTTCATTTGTTAGATAATTGCAATATAGTTTCTGTTCTAAGATACAATCAAGTTCTAATAACATTATCAATTACTCCTAAGGAAAAAAAAAGTGTGGTTTATCTAAAATAATATTTAAATTCACCAGTATTAAAAGAAATGTATAAAACAGATGAAACAAGGCTTCAGATAGCTTTTTACTATTGTTTTTTGCAAAATTCTGAGGGTTGTCAGGGCTGCTGTCCCAGAAATAGGCAGATGGGAGAGACTAGTTGGGACGCTAGGCCTTAGGGATCAGTTGGGATTGTTGTTGTTGACCAGCCTCCTTACTGTTTTTCTGCCTGTGCTGGTTGATGCATTTTCTTGGTTGCCATCTGTGGGCTCCAGGCTTATGGCCATAGGGATTTCAACATATCCTCCCTGGATACAGATTCAGAGGCACTTTTTGAATTCATACCCACCATGGCAGTTATGGCAACCAGCAACTTAATTTATAGCAAGCTTGACTCATTGGGATAAGATGCAGAGGTGTCACACACTAGACCTGGTTTTTGCTTGGGGTAGTGGTGATGCGATATGGAATTGTAGGACGTCACCATCAAGGACAGATGTACATCTTTCTTAATGAAGACCATAAAACCCCAACTTCAGCTGCTCTGTGATATTATCCATTTATTTATATCCATAAATGTCTAAATTTATTTTTTGATTCTGATATATTACAATAACTGATACTTTCTCAACATTTTGGATAGTGTAGAATACCACCTTACGTTGTTTCTCTGGCATTTTTATTTCTACATACCATCTGAGCTTTCAAAACTTTAAATTATCTTCAAGCATCCTGAACTGATTATTCCTTTTATCTATAGTTTTCAATTCTAAGAAGCTGCTTAAATATTAAAATGTGTTGAATTTAATAATACCAAAGTCATTGTTCAACAAAAATATTCTTTTTGCACCAGATGCTAAACATTTCAAAATAAATTCTTCATTGCTTTTCTTTGTCTGTAGGAACTTCGCAGTCATTCCAAGACACCTTAATTTCTTATATCTAGAAATACTGTGCATCAGTTGAAACTAGAATATTTATCTAATAAATGGAGGGTAGTTGAAATCACCTATTATTACTATATTTTCTCCTATTTCAGTTGCTTTTCAAGATTGCAGAATATATTCTCACTATGTTATTTTGAGATTAGACATGATTAGAAAAAATAAAGATGAGAATAAAGTAATTAAAATATGTTTTGATCTTAGATTTAGGCAATCTTAATGGACTGCTACTTTCCATGTCTACAACTGCCATTTTAGGAGTTATGGTTTCTTTTACATTCCTTATTTGTTAAGGATTGGGAATCTATTGCCAGTTGCTGTTTTATAAAAATAAATATCCAGTATACAAATGTTTTGTAGTTTTAATTTTCTTAAACTACAGTATAGTAACAACTATAGGATAATATGAATTTTAACTTTTGTATTGTCTTATTTTCTCCTTTTGGGGCAAATGATAAGATATCTGTCCATCTTCTATCTATTACAATAAAATTACATGCCCAGCCAGTCTCTTTTGGTGTTTATAAATTTGGTAATAACAGAAAAGAAAAGAATCTGTCATGAGCAGTAACAGCTCTTGTGATATTGACTCTTTTTTGTTTGGTTTCTGAAATTGCTCCAACTATTTGACTATTCTATCCTGATTTCTTAAACTTCTACAATAAGGCTGTAAAATGTTATGGTTATGTAGTTACAGTGGGGCAAAAAAGTATTTAGTCAGCCACTAATTGTGCAAGTTCTCCCACTTAAAAAGATGAGAGAGGCCTGTAATTGTCATCATAGGTAGACCTCAACTATGAGAGACAAAATGAGAAAACAAATCCAGACGATCACATTGTCTGATTTGGAAAGAATTTATTTGCAAATTATGGTGGAAAATAAGTATTTGGTCAATATCAAAAGTTCATCTCAATACTTAGTTATATATCCTTTGTTGGCAATGACAGAGGTCAAACGTTTTCTGTAAGTCTTCACAAAGTTGGCACACACTGTTGCTGGTATGTTGGCCCATTCCTCCATGCAGATCTCCTCTAGAGCAGTGATGTTTTGGGGCTGTCGCTGGGCAACACGGACTTTCAACTCCCTCCAAAGGTTTTCTATGGGGTTGACATCTGGAGACTGGCTAGGCCACTCCTGGACCTTGAAATGCTTCTTACGAAGCCACTCCTTTGTTGCCCGGGCGGTGTGTTTGGGATCATTGTCATGCTGAAAGACCCAGCCACGTTTCATCTTCAATGCCCTTGCTGATGGAAGGAGGTTTGCACTCAAAATCTCACGATACATGGCCCCATTCATTCTTTCCTGTACACGGATCAGTCGTCCTGGTCCCTTTGCAGAGAAACAGCCCCAAAGCATGATGTTGCCATCCCCATGCTTCCCAGTAGGTATGGTGTTCTTTGGATGCAACTCAGCATTCTCTCTCCTCCAAACACGACGAGTTGTGTTTCTACCAACAGTTCTACTTTGGTTTCATCTGACCATATGACATTCTCCCAATCCTCTTCTGCATCATCCAAATGCTCTCTAGCAAACTTCAGACGGGCCCGGACATGTACTGGCTTAAGCAGGGGGACACGTCTGGCACAGTCTGCAGGATCTGAGTCCCTGGCGGCATAGTGTGTTACTGATGGTAGCCTTTGTTACGTTGGTCCCAGCTCTCTGCAGGTCATTCATTAGGTCTCCCCATGTGGTTCTGGGATTTTTGCTCACCGTTCTTGTGATCATTTTGACACCATGGGGTGAGATCTTGTGTGGAGCCCCAGATCGAGGGATATTATCAGTGTCTTGTATGTCTTCCATTTTCTAATTATTGCTCCCACAATTGATTTCTTCACACCAAGCTGCTTGCCTATTGCAGATTCAGTCTTCCCAGCCTCGTGCAGGTCTACAGTTTTGTTTCTGGTGTCCTTCGACAGCTCTTTGGTCTTCACCATAGTGGAGTTTGGAGTGTGACTGTTTGAGGTTGTGGACAGGTATCTTTTATACTGATAACAAGTTCAAACAGGTGCCATTAATACAGGTAATGAGTGGAGGACAGAGGAGCCTCTTAAAGAAGAAGTCACAGGTCTGTGAGAGCCAGAAATCTTGCTTGTTTGTAGGTGACTAAATACTTATTTTCCACCATAATTTGCAAATAAATTCTTTCCAAATCAGACAATGTGATTGTCTGGATTTATTTTCTCATTTTGTCTCTCATAGTTGAGGTCTACCTATGATGTCAATTACAGGCCTCTCTCATCTTTTTAAGTGGGAGAACTTGCACAATTGGTGGCTGACTAAATACTTTTTTGCCCCACTGTATATCAGTAGATCTGTATAAATATTTTATAATTTATTTTCAAATAGTTAACTTTCTTTAGCTTTGTTCTTAGCCAACTCCAAGTGGCTAGATTGCTAGAAATACTGAAGCACATATTTCTTTCTTTAGTAGGAATTAACTTTGCTTCTGCCTACTTATCCTAGAAACCAAGTTGGCTCCTTATGAAATCCTTCAATCCAACTTCTGCCAAACATTTAAAAATGACATTGAAATTTACCATATATTGTTTGATGTCTCTGGAAAATGAGAGTAAAATAATTATTGAGATAAGACCTTTCTACTAAATTGGGAGGGAAGAGTATTAAAGGAGGATATGGGAAAATTATATGAGGACAAACGCTAGTAATACCATATAATGTAAATTGGGAAAAGAATAGCTGAAAACAGTCTGGTAAAGCTGCAATTGTATCAGTTTGAACTTCATATCAAGAGCAAATGTCACTTGCCAGTTTGGAGACAAAGAAAGCAAGATCTAGTTGATATAACATTTTTAAATATTTTGAGATTAATTTCAGTGGACATTTAATTTTCTTTTATAAATTTTGCTGTATCATCTTATTCCATATTTCTGGTTTTCCAGGCATTAGATGGTCAGAATATTTATAATGCTTGCTGTACCTTACGGATTGATTTTTCCAAATTGGTCAACTTGAATGTAAAGTATAATAATGATAAAAGTAGAGATTACACTCGTCCTGACCTTCCATCTGGTGATGGTCAACCAGCTCTGGATCCAGCTATTGCTGCAGCATTTGCAAAGGAGACTTCACTTCTAGGTATGACTTTGTTTATTCCTCTTTCTTAGTTGTTTGTAAACTAAATGTCATTTGTGGTTTATGTTCACACACATACACACAAACACATGAATGAGCTTATTGAATTAATTGGTTCCTAAGAATAACATTATTTGATTACTGTTCTCACCGCTTTTTCTTTTCTTTCTTAAGCAATTACTTAATTTATATCATTTCAAGTCTTTTCAATCTGAGTACCTGCTTCTGATATTCAGGTAATAAGTTTCCCATTTTGGAAGGTACTTTTATTAACATTGCATTAATTTAATACATCATCCAGAATCTGTTGAAATGAATGTTAATACATATCCTATTCTACATGGTCCCTTGTACTTTCATTGGCCAATTTATTATCTATGTATGATAAAAAAAAGAATCGGCCATGAAAATTGGCCAGTTTTATTATCTATGTATGATTTAAAAATATAGGATAAAAATAAGCACTCAACTTTTGAATTAAATTATCTAATTCACTCAAAATCAAAACAAGAGTAATACTAAAGATGCCTTTTCTTAGAAAAGAAAGTATTCTAGATTTCCTTCTTCCCTAATTCTTGATAGATTAATGAAACAGGCTGAAAATGAAATTTGGAAAGCATTAATATTCTGCAGTGTTTCCGTTTTTAAAAAATGCACATATTAGGATTATAAAGTCTAAGCCAGCAATATCTCATGGTCAATCATGATATAGTTCCTAAATCAGGAGACATAGGATCAGGAATCATAAATTCCTAAATCATAGGAATGCTCCATTCTGCATTTGTCATGTTCCACCCCAAAAATGATAGATCATGCTTTAGAAAATACAGTATTCAGACAAATTGGATGCATCTAGAGAAGGGCAGCAAGCATGTGTGAACAGGGAATCAGAAACTACATTTTGTAAGAAACGATGAAGGGAACTGAAAATGTTCAGCTTTAAGAAAAGAATACTAAGGTGGAATATAATAGCACTCATTAAGAATTTGAAGGGATGTCACATAGAAGACAACTACCGCCTGTTGTCTGTCATCCCACAGTACAGTACATAGCAAAGCAGAACCTAATTGCATGTTAAGAAAAATTTCCTGAGAGTAAGAGTAATTTGACAAAGAGTCAGTTATTTAGAGAGATAATGGGCTGTCTTTTTGTGGTTGTGTTCAAGTGGTAGCATAGCCATATATTCAAAACTTATTTTATTCATTTTAATTCCTGCACTAAATGAAAGGTTTAATTCAGTAGTCTAAATTGTCATTTTCAATTCAGAATCTCTGATCTATATAATAAAATCATACTCTCGCAGTGATATAATCCAGAAATGATACAGATGAAGCTGTATTGTTGATGTAGGGCATATAAACTGAGATAGTACAAATGCTGAATGAGGAACTGCATATATCAATAAATAATATTAGCAATTTTATGGTAACTTGTATCAAAAGATTTTATATTAGGGATCAAAATGGTCTTACAGACTTGCAACTATTTTAGAGCATGTAAGTGAAGATAAAAGTTCAAGTTCACTCTGACTCTTTATCAAATTAGCAAGCTAATTTTAGGCTCTCCAGCTAAATATTGGCGTAACAAATCTAATAGAATAGATTGTTTTCAGTTGATGTGATACAGGGCAAATTCATTGGTCACAAAAATAAAGAAAAAAATCTTAGTGCTGTCTTTCCCTTTCCCTTTCCCTTTCCCTTTCCCTTTCCCTTTCCCTTTCCCTTTTCCTTTCTGTCCTTTGAAACTGCTGTTCCTGGCATTGATGACATAACCATTTTAAAAAACAGCTTTCATTCTAAAGATGTATATATCATTTACTGATATGAACCGGGCCTTATATAATTGAACAGATTATTCCAGCAGAAATCGTTTTTAGTCAAACAGTCTGAAGAAATGTGAAAGATTTATGTAGGACACCTAAGCACCTTTAAGTATAAGCTTCTTATCTAGCTTATAATTAAAACTATTAAATAAAAAGAATAAAAAATAACACTAGATAGTTATATCAACTATTAAACATGCTGAAATGGCTGGTGTGATTTTCTCCTACAATTTTAACATAATTTCTCAGGTAAGTTTCTGTGGAGATGGGACTCCAGATGTAAGATGTCACAATGAGAAAGCTTTCTGTCTGATCATCAACCACAGAGCATTGTAGTAGAAAGTGATAACATTTGTACAGAACTGTGTGTCATTTGACAAAACCTTCAGGTAGCTAAGCAAATCCTTTAGGTACCATGTTATGAATAACAGCGCTTCAAAATGAATTAGCAATCAGACAGTTCTAGTCTTGCATTGTTGACGAGACTGCTTTTTGTATTATTGTTTTCCAAAAAGATTTTAAAATTTTGTGTTCCTGCAAGAGATGAGAGCTATTACTTGTTTCCCTCTTCCTTTTACTTCTCTGTCAGTTGTATATATGGTTGGGATAGGAGAATCTCATTGCTTACAATCATTCAAATTTGGTCAGTATCTTCACTGGAGCAATAAATTGTATTGTCAAAAGGCAATTAAATATACTTTTTGCTTTGTGCTGATAAATATTGCTTCAAGGGAAAACACAGTAAACTGTGAGTATGGCTATAGGTTATTCTGCATGAAATCTAATTATATTTATTGCATTTATTTGTTTACTATAAAAGCAAAAATGGTCTTTTGATGAGTATGTTAGTATACATGAGCCCTGTACATTGATCTTTCCAACCACCTGAGATTTAGCATTAATGATACTGAAGTAAATAAAGAAATGGTTAGGGGCTGTGTTATCCATATCTGCTGGTTTCTAATATAAAGTTTGGGGCCAAAACAAGAGCATCACTGTCCTTGCAGAACTTAATTTTTTGAGATTTATAATGCATGTAAGGTATATGTAGCTCATACAATTTCTGATTTTCAGTTTAAAACTGTAAATGTTACTCCATGGTCTTTGTTCATATATATTTCTATGGTCTGTTCTTTCATTTATTGTAAATTGGATACAATTTCAATCTGCTTTTTTATGTTTTTGTAAAGGAAAAAATCTCTTCAACCAATAGAAAAGCTTGCTTTCTGGTTTTGTTAGGAAGAGTTCTAGATTCTTTTATTGACATACATTTTGTATTTTATGGAAGAAAATCACATGGAGGAAAACTGACTGTGTGACACTGTATTAGTTCTCTGCTTGAACTTAAGAACAATAGCATTTTGATAGTGCCATAATTTAGTCTTGAGGGGGAAGAGTGTTTAAAAGTTTGCCCATTCAGAACTAAAAGTAAATTTAAATCTTTGCAAGGTGCATTTGGATACTTTTATCACTAGAAATCCCATTTATATTTTACATGAATACGTTTCTTCTCGTCAAACTGCTGTGAGAGTCCATATAGTGCAGGTAATGTTTAGTCGAGAGAAAGAATACTATTGAAGCTGCCTGAGTAAGTGATTTGGAAATTATACAAGTAGGACAAGAATATCTTTTCCATTAGGACTATAGAATTAGAGGATAAATAAGCATTTGATCTATTAGTGTAGACAAATAAATTATGCCATTTTTCTGATGAGTTGAGATTCTTCTGTGTAATTAGGCAAAAGAAATTCACATGCTTAGTAATAAAAAATTAGAGAGATAGTAAAAGTCATTTAACAATTGACATTTATTTCCACGGGAGGATAGAACTGTACCATTAGGGGTTGAATTACAAAAGTAACTAAAGATTACAGTCTTGAACAAGTAACAAAAAACTCATTAATTATCACTTAACCAGCTATTTTAATAATGCCTCCTTCCCAATGCATTCAACATAGACTGTATGCAATTGTTGCCACAATTTTTCATGACACTTTATGACCTGTTAGGTTTTTAATTTGTTAATCTGTTTCTTCAATGACTTTTATTATCTAAGTCTCTGCGGAAATCTGCCCCGAGATCCTATTTAGAAATAGAAGGGCATTCTGATGAAGCTTAACCCTTCCATCTAATTTTGGAGATGGGATTGTTTTATGTTAATCTGGTAAATTGCTATGTGGACTTGAGCTGGAAAAGTTCTGTTGCAGGACCAGAGCTTTTGTTGATGTTGGTTTAGGTTTAGGTGAGGATAGATAACAAAAACCACCCCCAGAAACAGCGATAACTTGAGGTCAGCATGTTCTCACTTCATAAATATTGTCTATATGTAATTGACCCAATACAATGTGCAGAAAGCAGAGAGCCTGCCCATAAATTGGGGCAGGGACAGAAACTTATTTCATCACTTAATATGGTTTGAACTACAGGCAGTCCTCGACTTATGACCATAATTGAGCCCAACATTTCTGTTGCTAAGTGAAATAGTTGTTAAGTGAATTTTGCCTCATTTTATTACTTTTCTTGCCACAGTTGTTAAGTGAACCACTGCAGTTGTTAAGTTAGCCATATGTTTGTTAAGTGAATCTGGCTTCCCCATTGACTTTGCTTGTCAGAAGATCGCAAAACATGGTCACATGACCCTGGGACACTGCAACTGTCATAAATATGAGTCAGTTGCCAAGCATCTGAATTTTGATCACATGGCCATGGAAATGTTGCAACAGTCATAAGTGTTAAAAACAGTCATAAGTCACTTTTTAAAGTGCCATTGTAATTTCAAATGGTCACTAAATGAACTGTTGTAAATCGAGAACTAACTATAGTGTCTATGAAACTACAAACTGAATCTCAAGTTTGCAGCACAGAAAGTTAAGAGTCTCATATAATCTCTAGGAGTCACATACCTACTGAGTGTATTTACTAAAAAGGAAATTTGGTATTTTTGCCCTGTGGAAATCCCAGTCAATTTAATATTACATTAAACTGATGAAGAAGAATCTTTGCTTTACACATGAAATCATTTAGCTTTTAAAATTAGTGTCTACTAGTGTACCCAAAAGCAAAAAAGGAACAGAGATATTTCTAATTTCTTAATGAATTCTTAACATAATATCTTGAGCAAGGAAACATTGCTGTTGTTAGCTTCCTCATTTTTCCAGAATATACAAAATAATGATCTCCTAAGTATAGCCATGTTTCAATAATAGGTAAAGTTGTTAAGTCCCATTTTGAATAGAAAAGAATTTTATTGATTTGGGTGCAGAAAGTGAATTCCATTATCTGTTTTTTGACAGAGAGGAAGGACTGGTTATAAGGACACTGCAGTATTAGTTCTTATATCACCTTTCCCCCCCCCCCCCAAAGAATTTTCCAGCCTAGTTAAGGCAGTTACACAAATGGCATTTGAGGCAGTTGGTATTCCTTCAGGTTTACTTGGATTGCTGAAATAAATTTCTATAAAGGCAAAGCCCCAAATCAGGCAGTATCATTTTAGAATTGTCATATGCTTGTGAGGAAGAAAAATAACAATCCTATTTCTAGTTAGCAATGAATCCATCTTTCTTTTTTTTTTAATTAAAAGTTTATAAATTTTATTAAAACACAAATTAGACATTTACACAACATACGACATATAAATAAATAGCTTATCCTTTTTAAGCATTTTAAGAAATCTCAAGGAACCTTTTACCATCTATGGTGGACGTGCCCGGCAGCAAAAAAATTTTGGTCTAATATTAAGAAATGGATGGAACAAATAACAAAACTGCAAATAGAAAAGAAACCAGAAACATTCCTGTTAGGAATCTTTACAAAACCATACCCCAAAGAAATAAAATTTTTGATGATACATATGTTAACTGCAGCACGAATAACATATGCAAAAAACTGGAAACAAGAAAAAATCTCAACCGAAGAAGAACTAATAGATAAAATCTTAGAATGTGCTGAAATGGACAGATTAACAAAAGAAATCAAAGAAAAAGAAGAGACAGACTACTGCAGAATATGGAACAAATGGTATAATTGGCTTAACACCATCAATAAAGAAACATAAAGACAAGAAGAAAAGAATAAAAATGTAAATATGTATATAAATAATTTTTATAGGTGTATAATATGAATATAGAAATGTAAAAAAGTAAAGATATAATCAAAATATATAGATCTCTATAGGGGGAAAGACAAGGAGGGGAAAAAAAGAAGAATAGGAGGAGGGGGGGAAAGAGATTAAGAAAAAGGGGAAAAATATAAAGTATCAGCAATGAATCCATATTTCATTAAGGCTAGTTGCTTGTCAAATGTGTTGCTATGAGTAAAAATGTAGAGGTCTCCTTGTAGTAGCTCTTCTACTACTTTAAGTTTATGAAATAAGGAGTTTGGAAACCTTCTGTTCACCAGTTTTTACATTATTACTTCTGACCAATGTGAAGATTCAACTTGCATTCTTGAACTCTTTTCAGGTGTATTATGATTTCAGCATCTTTTTTCAAGAGATCAACTCTTAGACCATTTTCTATCCCTACAGTGCCCTCACTGAAGGATTTGTTACTTCTTTCTTCATCCCATTTGGTCTCGAGTATTGGAGTTTAATGTTCGTATTACTTGTCAGAGTGGCATTTTTGAAATGAGGGTTTTTTTTGTTAGGTTAATTTACTTTTGTTTGCTCTAGTCTGAGCCAGAGTTATATTTATAGGATGCAATAAACCGGCTTTGCAAATGTAATGCCCTCTGTATATATTTCCCAAGAAAAAAGACGGTTTCATCATTCATCCTAGAGACTGTTTACTTATTCCATGAACTTTCTAAAAATATGATGATATATAATACATCTCCATGGGAAATTATAGGTTTTATTGAGTGTTCAACTATGACATTTTAATATATTTACTTTATTTTGATTCTTTCATCCAAGCATTATATCTAAAATCATGTTGGACTACTGAATCTCATATTGTTCAATGGCCAAAGCAAGAACCTGGGGTGTGTCATGATCATGACATATTTAGTAAAGATAATAATATGACACTGGATTTTAGTATTCTGTATCAGTGAAGGATTTGTGCAATTTGTGACATGCAGATCTCTTATTCAATATATATCTTGTATTATTAGTCAAATAACTATTTCTGCAATTATAATCTTCGACCTCCAATCACTGAATTATATGGCCCGTTTAATATTATATAAATCTGTTGGGGGGGGGGGAGAGAGATGGATTTATAAAAAAAAAATGTTGCTTATAAATCTATTCATGTTCAGAAATTCTATTATGGTTCCAAAATAAATTCATTATGGATTCTTTTTTATCTTTATACTAAGTATGCATATTTTGTTTTTGTGCATAGTCTTACATAAAAAGTAATCATATATAAAGATAGCTTTCCATGGCTCTTTTCTAATTGTCCATTAATCTCAGCACAAATTAAAATTATGGTATTAATCAAATATTAAGTTTTTTAAATTCTTTGCATCATTGTGTATATTTGAACCCAAAATTTTCTGGCTTTTTTTTACACGTCCACCATACATGATACAGTGACCTTTTTTGTTGTCCACATTTCCAGTATAAATTTGAAGTACCTTTATACAATTTTTCTGAAGTCTAACTGTTAGAAATACTGTCTAACAAAAAGTAAATTTTATATCTTTTAACCACATTTTTTCTCACACTTTATCAATATACTATGTCCAAAGTTCTTTATCATGCACTCTTTCATGTATTCTTTTGTTTTACAGTTGAATAAAAGTTTATATATTTTAGCAATTACATGTTACATGTTTTAGCAATTACTTTTTACAGAATTTAACTACAAATTCTGCCTTCTGCTTTTCGGTTCTAAATGGCATATCTACCTTAAATCTTTTTCTTCGTTATACATACAAAAACCATTGAAAACTAAATCCCTCTACAGGCAGCTGTTCTTTTAATTTCATCTTATATTCTCCATGCTCTTGTTTTAAAAACCTCTCAATAGGTTAGCCTCTTTGCTTGCTGTTCTTTTTTCTCCTATAAAATACTTCTTGTGCTGAGATCCCTGAAGACATTTTTGGGAACAGTCTGGGTTTATATCTATTACACAATCTCAGTGTGATGGTTCTAATATAATTATTCTTAAGATCTACATTAACCTTAAGTTTATCGTACTAAAAAAGAAACCCATGCCATCCAAATCTCAGATTGTGTTCTTCTAATTTTAAAATTCTCTTATATCTCAGGAGAATCTACTCTCATCCAAATCAAATAGCAGGTTGCAAAATACAAAGTCAAGTTAGGTGACTCAACTCTTCCTTGTTCCTTTGGGTCTGTGCTGCTCCATTTCACACACATACAGCAAGAGTTCTATAAAGGAGTTTATTCAACACCAAACACGTCCTCAGAAAGCACCCACAATGTGCCGGTTTGGATTCCTAGCTCAGCGGCAAGAGTCACTGGGTAAATGGAGTCGATCGGTTTACACACAAAGTCCAACAAAACAATCCACAAGTTAAATGGGTCAGGATACATGGCACGAACACACAAGGCACAGAACTGGGCACGCTGCCGCAACATTCAAATCCTTGGGGTGGGATTAAGTAGGCGACACTAGTGCGGCCCTTCACGAGGTTGCCTCCTCACAAATAATTTAGCTGACTGGCATTGTGTCCTTTCTGCCCTAGGTGACCCTGGATCAGGAGGAGGTGTGGATTTCACTTCCTCCTTGTTGCTAATGGGTGGCAGCTGCTCCCGATTCTTACCTGGAACCTCCTGACCATCTAACTGCAGCTGTGGCTTGCCTCGCTTAGCCTCAGCCTGTTGCTCATCCGATCCACCCAGGCTAGCATTCTCAGCCCCGATCTGGACCATCGCTCAGCTCTGGGCTGTCCTCTATTCAAACCTCCCCCTCCAAACTCGCGTCTGGAGAGGGGTCCAGAGGCGGATCCATGACAGGATCTGGGAGTATTTTATATTTAACCTTTTTTTTTATTCCATTGCCATACAAACTTGGATAGATCTTTCTGCCATTGCTTAAATGATATATAAAATGTCAAAATATGTAGTGTTTGAAAGAAAAACATCATTCTTGGCAAAGGATTCAGCTTTATAACAGGAATTTTATAAACCAAAATTACAAAAATAATTGTAATGTTATCTTATTAAAAATCTTAGCATTCATAGGGAAGCTACAAAACTATGTGATCAGGGCTTGATAAATTGACACATATCTGGAGAAATGAAGGCTGCTGCTGAGGCCCCACCATGATACTTCCTATCCTGTGGTAGGCCTGTCCCTGCACTTTGAATGTTGGCATAAAATTTTCCTCCTTTACCTCTCTGGCTCCAAAAGATGTCATTTGGAAGCATCCATTGTATTTCCAGGCAGCGGAAAGGAAGTGCTCTGCCATTGGATGCTGGTGGGTGCAAAGGCTGTGTAAGGGTTCAGGGGAGGGCTCAAGGGGAGGGAGTTGGACTTTACTGCCCTGCAGCACATCCCGGGGGGTCTCATCCTGCCACTTCAGGGCATGGCACCAGGCACAGGGTAACGGGGGTCCGAGATCATCAACCTTTCCCCTGGAGTAATTAATCTGGGATTCATATTTAAAACCAGACAAATACTTATTAGTCCAAGGCATTGAACTAATTTGTGATACCTTTTCATTGTATTTAGCTGTAGCTGCCTGATTAACATAGGGGTTATTAGATGCATACTTTTTTACAGCCTCTCTATTGACTTCAGGATGACTTTGACAATACTTTTTTGCAGCTTCCCTTACTTGTGTTTTCCTAATTACATCTGTAAATCTTTTCCTACATTTTTCCCTCTTTTCCCTTTAACTGGTGTTACAGTAGAAGGAACAGATTCGTCTGAACTGAAGAGGTCAGTGTAAGAAGTGATTTGGGGCTGGGACACTATGCAGGAGAAAGGTTCACTATCCGTTGGCTCATTGGTGGTCGGAAATTGAAATTTAAGGGATTAACTCTTAAGGGAATATCTCCCGCCGCCTTGAGTTCGAAAGCAGTTCCATAGGTGGAAGGCATAGACATTTTGGTGAGGTAGTGAAGTTTAGTACTGTAAAGAGCCCCAGACCGCTCCTGAGTGAAGGAGTGGAACGTCTGCCAGTTTGAACTGAGGTAACAGAATGTGAGGCAACTGGCAGTTGGAACAGAGTTCTTTTCAGGTGGGGAGTGGGAGTAGAATGTTAACTCCTTAGCATCAGAGTGTGTGAATATAATACTGTATATGAAATACTAATGATCTGATGGTCATTCTGAAAAATCCTTTCTTAGCAAGCACCTAGAAGCCCAGAGGAACATATGTGCCAAATTTCAAGTTTGTAGGTTTTACCATTCTGGAGATTTTGTGATGAGTGAAGGGTATTTGGCTTTTAAATATATAGATTTGAGGAGGGAGTTGTTGCTTTTAAATTCAGGGAGGGAGTAGGCAATGGCACTCCGTCTAGTAATACTAGGTACAAGTAATACTCACTAGTCCATGATCACCAGACTTTGATACTATTTGCAAGTAGTTTTTTCACTCAATACCAAAGGATAAACAGCACAGGCACATTATTTATTTATTTATTTATTTATTTATTTATTTATTTATTTATTTATTTATTTATTTATTTATTTATTTATTTATTTATTTATTTATTTATTTATTTATTTATTTATTAAATTTGTATACCGCCCTACTCCCAAAGGACTCAGGGCGGTGAACAGCCATGAAATAAAACATATAGATACAAAATTTAAAACAGAGATAAAACCGATTAAATAAATTTGGCTGAACCATTTTAAAAACCCCAATAATTTAAACCAAATTTAAAATTCCCATTTAAAAGAGGAAAATTTAGGTCAGGCCGGCTTGATGAAATAGGAACGTCTTAAGCGCGCGACGGAAGGTACGCAGATCTGGGATCCTCCGTATCTCCAGGGGGAGCTCGTTCCAGATAGTAGGTGCCCCCACAGGGAAGGCTCTCCCCCTGGGGGCCGCCAGTCGACATTGTTTGGCCGACGGCACCCGGAGGAGTCCCTCTCTATGGGAGCGTACCGGTCGGTGGGAGGCTATTGGTGGTAGCAGGAGGTCCCGTTAAAAAAATTTATGTTAATCTCTGTAATATTGAATCATAGTTTTACAAGGCACTAATACAGATTGATTTCACACTTAGAACAGATAATTGTGAATAAATTATTCTGAAGAAAATTGTGAATAAACTATTCTAGAGAAATACTGTCATAGAATATAGTTTGTAACCCTTAGAGAATTTTTCTTTAGAAGGCAGGACAGTGGCAATGATGACTTCAAAATTAGGAAGGGTGATTGTCCATTGTAGAATTTGATACTTACATATCTGTAAACTTTCCATCACTTATGATAGATAATTTGCACTATATTAGGGGCAGTTTGCTGATTAAGAAATGAATTTTATTAAATTCTGAGGAATAGTGAAATACAAAAATGTGTACTCTTTTCCCTTTGTTACTTTTGTTATTTTTTTCCAAAAGATTATGTAGGTAAAAATGCTTCAAACTCAAATTGATTAGAGATTTTTTTCTCTCCTTTGCTAGAAGGGATTTTTTTTTAATTAAAAAAGCCTTAATCTGGAATTTGTTGTAAAAGAAATAACATCATTTGCTTCGATTTATATTAGTCAGTTGAAGAGCATGCTGGATGGATGATTCTGCGAGTTGAAGTCCACACATCTTATAGATGCCAAGGTTGAGAACACTGCCATAGAGTCTCTTTATCATAAAGAATTGGTTTCAGCAATGGGAGCATTAATTAGGCTATATTAGAGCGACTTGTGTGTGTTTCGTAAAATATGCTTTATTTTAAAATTAGGGCTTCCTGTTGCAGCTGTTCCAGGAGCGCTGAGTCCTTTGGGGATTCCAAATGCTGCGGCGGCGGCAGCAGCAGCAGCGGGCCGTGTGGGTATGCCTGGAGTTTCAACTGGTGGCAATACAGTCCTTTTGGTTAGCAATTTAAATGAAGAGGTTAGTGTATCTACTCTCTCTTCAGCATTCTTTTTTCTTTAATCATGCTTCATTCTTTTTCAAATTTTTATGTACCCTTCTTATTTTGAGCTTGCTTCCATATCTTAAGATCGACTTTTAATTTATTCATGTTACTTCAGATTGCGTTATGGCTGGAATCCAATATGTTCTGTACTGTTAATTACTTTTGATTTTGGAGGTAGCTAGCCTTTTTAAAATAACCCTTTCCCACTTGGCTACCTATGTTTCATTTAAAAAAAAACTAGAGAGAGTAAACACTGCATGTTCTGGATATTTTTTTTAGCTTATTTTTGTAACTGTGTTCCATTTTGAAATATAGAATTTAATAAAACTGCTATTTTGTTGTTATAGTTGTTCCTTTGCTTATTCATTTCATGCTTACACATCCCTGCTCTTTTTGTTGTATTAATGTATGTGAACAACTCTAACTAATTTTTCTTTGAAGGTTCCTCCCAGCGATTTGATCCAGCACTCTTCAATCTCTCTTAGTAATTTTTCTTTTCTTTTGCAGTTGCTATTCATTTTGTCTCCTTTTTAGAAAACCTTTGTTTTATTATTTCCTTAACTCTGAAGTCTGAGTTACTTTTAGTTTTGCATTTTATTGCCTTGGATCTTTACTTTGACTTGCTGTGGAAGCTGGTATGAAATGTGGGATAGTTTGTATCGGTTTGTCTACTTTGACTATGTGTTCCATTTGACTGGCCTCTGTTTTAATATTGAACCATTATACTTCTCTCATTTTCGTCATTCATAGTCTTGCGTGTTAAAATGCTTGAATCAGAGTGCCATTTGAAAGACTTCTCCCTGCATTTCATAACCAGACATGCTTATGCAGTTAAAGTTTAGAGGATTTTTTTTCTTTAAGTTTCTATTGCATGTTTTTTCATGTTCTATTGAAATGTAATTTACTGTATGATATGGATGTACTTTACCCATATTTTGTCTTGGGTGACTACATTTTACTCAGTTTTTCTTGTACAATACATAAACCAACCATTTTCTGACCAAATTCCTGCATTTCCTATGTACTGACCTATATTTTATTTTTTTTTTGTTCCCCACTTCCTTATTTTTCTTCTGCATTGCTGTTTCCCTTCCCCATTTCATCTTCTCCCTGTGTGCTCACCTACCCTTTCCCTGTCTCTTCCCAAATTCCCACACCCTCCCCTATCCTATCCTTTGCATTCCTTGTCTACACCCCTGTCTCCATCCCCTATGTTCATGCTTCTGTGCTTGAACAAAATGTTCCTCGGACCAACTTGCCCCAATTAACCGCCTTGAACCATGATCCATGACCACCTCACCATTCTGCGGGAACCACCCTTCGTTATGGATGATCTGTTCATCTCCGCTCTTCCTCGACTCTTCTCTCTTCTTGTCTTATGCTGCTTGCTCTTCTCTCCTTCTAAAGATGGTTACGCCCCAAAGTCTGTTTACCCTCTTCGGTATGTTATCGTTAGCACTATACTTTTATTATTGATTTAATTATTTGTTTCACCTTAATTCTTATTTATAGCTAGCAGTTTGGCTTAAAGTTGAATAGTAAATCTTTTGCTATTTTTCTTTTGCTATTTTTAAACTCCATAGATGCAAACTTTTCTTTTAATGCATGTGATTTTATTTTGCATGGTCTTTTATTTAAAACCATTCTCATAGCTTTGAGGGTATATCAAAAATGTCTTCCTTTTTTCAAAATCCACCTATTCAAAATCTTGTTCTTCTTATTCATTTGTGTGAATGCTGGAAGAAGTGAAAGATCTGTCCGAATGTTTCATTGATGTTTCAAAGTATTCTGTTTAGCTATATTTAAAATACTATTTCTTTTGGGTTACTTTTCTAATCCTAAAAAGGTGTTTATGGGGATGTACAACGAGTGAAGATTTTATACAATAAGAAAGACAGTGCTCTTATACAGATGGCTGATGGAAACCAGTCACAGCTTGGTGAGATTAACATGTTTTTTTTTCTTCTTCCATTTCATTCTTGGTTTTCAGTATTTCTTAAAATTATTTGGGAAACTTCGTATTTCACAGTTTATAAAACCACAGGATTCTGTAGGGGTGAATAAAGTCTGTAAAGTTGCCTAATATGTTCTGCAGATAGATAACTGTTTTCTGAACATGAGGCTGTTCAATCAGACAGTACAATGTCAGGATTCAAATTTACTTTTCAGTGGGTGCAGCTACAGACTTTTTTTCCGGATGTTTGTTTTTCTTAGATCTCAACCCTCTGTACCTGTGAGATAGTTTATTAATTGCAAAGTTGCACCTGTGATGGGTGGATAGTTAAATAACAGAATATTGCAGATTCATGCTCTTTTCTTCCGAGGTTGCATTAAAAATAATTTTATCTTTAAGGAAGGGAATGAGACTAATGAGGGTAATTCATTAACTTGCCTACTTATGTTAAACATAATCTTATTTATAAGAAATTTTTATGTACATGGCACATTATATTGCTTAACGCATTGTAAGCCGCCCTGAGTCTCCGGAGAAGGGCGGCATATAAATCAAATTAAAATAAAAATAAAAAAAAAAAATAAATTATATAATTCTTTCAGATTCTGCTCCAAAATGCACCAACTTACAAAAATGCACCATTGTTTACTGTCTGAATAAAAGTTCTGCTGAAACATGTCTTTTTAGATATGTATCATAAAATTGATCTGCCTAATTACTGGTAGTAATTAAATCATCTGATTTGTATATTAAATAAGCCATTATTTTCCTTTGGTTTTCCTCTTGCTTTACTGAATACACAGTGATGTGAATGAAACTTAAAAATTAATTTTAATTTTAAGTAGAAATTCATCGAAATTCAGTAGTAATTCAATAAAAAAAGAATCCTAGACAGCCCTGGAAAATTTGGAATGGAAAATGACAGAGACATCAACCTTCTTGCCTGCAGGGTCTTGCTTATTGAATGCCCTTTCCAAATAGGACAGCCAGGCTTCATTGTTAGTCTCTTTTCAGTACCAAGCATTTTAAGACATTCCTTTTTTCCAAGGCTTTCTATATTATGTTGCTTAGATTGAGATTAGATGTCTACTATGCACTGGAATCATAAATAGTAAATTTATTTATTTTATTTATTTAGAGTTATGGGCAGACTAGACACATGATAGATAGATAGATAGATAGATAGATAGATAGATAGATAGATAGATAGATAGATAGAATATACTATGCTTTATTTTTCATGCTATTTTTTTTATTATTTAGATTGTTTTTCTGTTTGTTTTTTAAAATTTAAAAAACTCTTCTTTGAGAAACCTTCAGTATTTCAAATAACATTGATATTGGGCAGAAAAAAAATTACATCTTTTTTCATATCTTCATTTAATAAAACAAATTGCCACCAGACTCTTTTTAAAACAATAAATATATCAAAAAGTTATATTGTTAAATTGATATAAGGACTGAAGCAAATAATCTTCATTACTTTTGTTTAGCTATGAGCCATCTTAATGGGCAGAAAATGTATGGCAAGATTATTCGTGTCACTCTTTCCAAACATCAAACAGTTCAGCTACCTCGAGAAGGTCTCGATGACCAAGGCTTAACAAAAGATTTTGGCAATTCACCTCTTCATCGTTTCAAGAAGCCTGGTTCAAAAAACTTTCAAAATATTTTTCCTCCATCTGCAACTCTTCATTTATCTAATATTCCGTAAGTCTTGGCTAGCAAATTCCTTGAAAAATTCATGTAAAAGCCAAATGTAGCTTTTAATCCTTTCCTGTCTCTCTTCTCTCTTTTACTTCTTTTTGTAGACCATCAGTATCGGAAGATGACCTGCGCATGTTGTTTGGTAATACTGGAGGCACTGTGAAAGCATTTAAATTTTTTCAGTAAGCACATTTTCTTTGAAACTTCATTTAAAATGAGGGAGCAGCTGTCTTTGGTAAGAATAGGTTTTATATTAAAACTTTCTTGTATTGTTTTCGTATCTAATTTCATTGCTTTGTTCCAGAAGAGATCACAAGATGGCCCTTCTTCAGATGTCAACAGTAGAAGAAGCTATCCAGGCTTTGATTGATCTGCATAATTACAATCTTGGAGAAAATCATCATCTGAGAGTTTCTTTTTCCAAATCAACCATTTGAAGTGAGATATCAAAATAATAAGGTTGTATCACATTGTTTAGTGTTGTCATCTATGACTGTTCGGGAAAGCGGGGACCAGAGATGGACATCTGTTTTTCATGCTGTTATCATTCCTTGATTGTTTATGTATAAATGAAATGAAAAAGGATTTGCAAGGAAGAAGCAGTGATATTATCTGCTGGTTTTGCATATGTTTATGAAACCATTTTGTTTAAAGGGGATTCTGAGGAAATCCCATAGTTTTTCAACTTAGTTAACATACGTGCCTTAAAGAAGGAAAACTTAGAGTTGCATTTACTAGTTAAAAATTTGGTTGTTTGGGGCACATTATATGGGAATTAATAGGTGCAGTCCAGTGAACGTTAGGCTTGCATTTATTCCATTGAAATCCAAGAATTAGAACATTGATTTCAGGGGGAATTTGTTGCACCTAACTTCTGCAGGATTATGCCAAATATGTATTAGGCAAGAGTGTGTAAAAAGGGTTAAGCTTTTTTTTCTGTTTGGGATTTATCAGTTTTCCATGAAACATTTTTAAAACAAAATCAGTTGCTCTTCTCGAAGAGAAACTCGGCATATTATTTTTTCTCTCAGTAAAAATGGCCTTTGTATTTCAGATTTAGTTTAGTTGAAAATATAGGCTTTAGTCAGAACTACAAAGATGCAAAGAGTTAATTTCTTTAAAAGTCTGAAAGTGATTCTTCTGTTTTTTGTTAGTTCCTGTGGCTTTTAGCCTCAGTGAAAAAAGAGTTGTATAAAGTCTTAACCTTTTTGTAAACACACTCTGGGGCGAATCATATAAATGTTGGCACTAAGTAATGTCTTGTTTGTGGCTGAATATTTTTTGTAGATGTTTTTTGAAGTTGACATAACTTACATGCATTTAAATATATATTGCCATTTTTAGTTAGTAATTACAATTTGAAATATGGTTGTGGATTTCTGAGCATGTTCAGACTGGTCTAGCTAGTTCAGGAGTTGGTGCATGTATTTCAAGGATGAAGAAAATGTATTGCAAACTTTTGCAGAAAGATTAATAATTTTTTTGGCAGTTTTCTTTATAAAAAAACAAAAACAAAACTGACAACCAGGTGGGACCAAAGTTTATGTGCCTTTAGTCTTAATTTACCTTGCATTGTAATATTCAGTTTTAATAAATCTCTTCAAAATATTTTATAACTAGAAATGGATCTGCCTTTAATATAAACATGGCTCAGAATCTACAGGAAAAAAAAATCATTTGGAAACAGTTCCTCTATCAATCTGGGCTGTTTTACTGATTCTGTTCAAATGACCAATACTTTTTGCAATTGATGTATTTAGTTCCAAAAGTCATAGATTATGTTATCTATGTAGAAAAAGGTCATGTATATTTTCTATTAGTTGAGTTTTTACATCTTTAGAAATGTAATATTTCAGTATAGTTTGAAAGCGGCACAATTAAAAATTAATTTTCTAACAAAGTTGGGAGGTTTGATGGTTGTTTAATTTCTTCTTATGTGTACGCTGCTTGCCTCTGTAGCATGCTCAATAAACACTTCTGTAGCTCTGTATTCACCTCTTCTGTCTTTCTCTGCTGCCTTTTCTCTCTTTTCTTCTTTTCCCCCCACTTCCACTGTGCTTTTGAATTCATGTTTATTCTCTGTCAGGGTGGGAAAAGCATAATAATCTGATTTTTTTAACTTCTGGATTTATGCTATATAAAAACCAAATGCTGTGGAAAGAAATAATACTTTGGACAGCATACATACTTTATACATTTAGAAGTCTAACCACTTCACTTACAGAAATGGATATTAAACATTTCCCACCCTGTTATATAATCTATAGCTTTAAAGACATAACTTTTTATCGTAGCTTGTAAGTTCTATCTTTTTTGTTTTTAAAATAGATTTATGCACTAATTAACTTTTCAGATTTGCCATGCTTCTGCTGCAGTTTCATCTTCCATTTTCTGTGTCTGCTAAAAAAGCCTTTCCACTAATCACAGGTATTACGTGGGTTAAACAAAACTGTCAAATTGCTCAATGGAGGGAGGGGAAGGAGGAGAAAAAACGGAGGACAAACTTTGTCAACTGCTAAATACAACTAAAAGGTGCTGAATATGTTATCCTACTAGTTTTACACTAGTACATATACATCCCCAATTATTTTTACAAGAACTAAATTTAACAATTTATTTTAAAGCTTGATTTTTGCCTTTTTATCTGATCTAAATCTCAGTACACAATCATGTATGATTGGGATGTATTAATTTCACTGGAGTTTAGCTTACAATTTTATACTAAAAATGAAACAAATCCATGTTTACGTAATGGTATATCAATGATTTGTTTAAGGCTCTTCTGGAAACTTGAACTAATAATTTAAATTCAAACATCATTTTAATGAATCATTTTACATGAACACAAAGATAATATCAAGGACTTTTAAACATAATTATTCCCTAGGTACATGCCAGAACTCATTCACTTGTGTAGGAAGATATAATCCCAATTAATAACTTAGCCAGTCTTCATATATGCCCATGAACAGAATTTGAGGAACAGGAGGAAAAAATAATAAATTCCCTTCACCAAAAATTATGCAATATTTGCAGTTAAATATCTACATTAAAAGTGTTGTGTACTTCGATTTTTTTTTACCTTTCAAAAACAAGATTAGGTGATTTATAATAAAAAGCAGGCATTCATGTAAACTGTACATGATGTTCAAAGAATGTAGTATAAAAGGCATCTTTTGTCATTTAACGTATTTGGAAAAGCAGCTCTCTCACATGACAAACTGCTTTATATTATGTAGTAGACTGACTTGATTGCTTATAGGAGAAAAGACGAGTGGTGTACTGCAGAATCACTTAGCTTTGCAAAGTGGATGTGGATGTGGAGTGAACCCATTGCATTCATTCTGCGGTATTCCTCTTAGGTGTACACTCTGAAAAAGTGCCCAAGGCTGTAAAATCTGGAGATGGATTTCTGGGGTAAAAAGCCCACAGTATATATGATTTCTGTTACCTTCCACTTTTTATTCCTGCTGTTTCAGCATTTTTACTGGACTGTGTTCTTTTATGAGTTTTATTTTTATATTTATCTTCCTTGAAACATAAAAATAAAATAGATAAGCATCTGAAACTAGGATTTTGGAATTTAACAGAAGACTTGAGTGTGCCAAGAATGTCTCTCTCAGGGTGTCCCTGATTCATCTTGCTGAAAACTTTTGCTTTCAGAAGGTTTAAACAAAAAGCATAAGAGAATCAACTGTGGTTTCATTTATTCTAACCAATGGAAGAACCCCTAATAAAAGAATGGAAGTAGCTGGAACAGTTGAAGGAAAATTAAAACTGAATGTGGCCCAATATATTACATAATATATAAGATGATGTGCCCTGAACTGATGGAGTTCCTAAAAAATTACCAATTGCAGTAGCAAATCATTTCAATGAAGAAGAAGAAAATGAAGACAGTAGAAAAAGTTAAAGGTATAATAAAAGTTTTGAAAGTTAATGGAATGAGTAAATGAGTAAATGAGTAAAAGAAAGAAGTGTTTCTGTCCAAGAAAGAGACTAAGGAAATACCCAGTGTCTTCCAATTCTGGTTGTTTTTTCATTTATATTCTAAAATATTGAGGAAAAAACGAAAACACTGCCATTGTTTCTCATCAAAATAAGGGGGTGGATTTGAATTCCCAAAGGGACAGAGCTGTACTAAACAGACAAACCAATATGCTTGAATGTGTCTTTCTTATACAATAAACCATGGACTAAATAACTGCATAAGCATTTTGAAATTTTACCATGTTATCTGAAGATGCAGTTTGGAGGGCAAGACATGTTCTACCTGGCAACCATTGCCCAATCTGTGTAGATTTTGGTGTTGGCTGTCCAAAACTGGAGAACCTAAAGCTTTACTCTGCCTTACTAAGCTAACAAAAGGAACCTTTCTCTTCCACTGGCCAAATCAATACACTAGTCGGTGTAGAAGCTCAGTAGCTTGGACTCCAGACTCTTATCTATTGCTGGGAATGAAATGTCCATCAGATGGTATTAATGCTTGCTCTACATTTAAGGACTTTGGTCAATGCATAACTCCACTGTTATGTTTGAGTCCCCAAGGCTTTTTGAATGCCGCTTCTCCTGGGGTTCATCCAAGATCTTTTCTAAGAAAAGAACAAATTGCAGAACTTGGCCTATTAAGGCAGACTCTGATGCCAAGAATGGTGAAGTATAGAATCTGCCTTGACCATGCTTCTCCACTTCTGGGGATTGAAGAGGCACATTGAGTGCCTTGCCATGTTGGGTAGGTGGAGTTCCACTATGTAAGGACTACCAGGGCACTCAATGCAACTTGATTCACGCTTGATATGTTTAATTCACACACTCAATATGTGCCTATGTCAGTACTAATACATGGTCTGATTCCTCTTGGTCACCATTACTATCCAGTTTGGATTCCAATAGTGTAGCACAGGAGGCAGATCCTTTTCTTCCTGACTTTTACTTTCAGCCTCCTGGATTCTAACAGAGAGCAGAAATGAGTGCCATTTAGCACCATTAGCTCCTCCAAATGCTGCTAAAAGAAGAGCATCCGGAAGCTCCAGTTGGTACAAAATGCAGCGGCCCACATGGTTTGGGCCACTGCATTTATATCACCTCTCCTGCGGGAGCTCTCCTGTGGGGCCACATGCACATATATCACCTCTCCTGCGGGAACTGCATTGGTTGCTGATTTGCTTCCAGGTGCAAATCAAGGTGCTGGTTGTCACCTTTAAAGCCCTTCATGGCTTGGGACCAGGTTATCTGAGGGACCATCTCTTGCCGGTCACATCTACCCAACCCATCAGAGCGGGGAGGCAGGGAATATGGCGGGTCCCATCCTCGAGGGAGATACACCTGGTGGGGCCCAGAAGAAGGGCCTTCTCCGTGATGGCTCCCTCTCTGGAACATCATTCCCCCAGAGATTAGAATGGCCCCCACTCTAATACTCTTCTGGAAGGCGCTGAAGACCTGTTTCTGCCAGCGGGCCTGGGGAGCCCAGAGCGGGATGGAGCCCATTAAATGACTCGTGTGATCTGCTGTCACTGGGACGGGTGGTGGGAGGTGGGGGGTGATTTTGTTATATTGTACTATATTATTATTATTATTATTATTATTATTATTATTATTATTATTATTATTATTTTAAATTTGATTTATATGCCGCCCTTCTCCGGAGACTCAGGGCGGCTTACAATGCGTTAAGCAATAGCCTTCATACTTTTGTATATTTTATACAAAGTCAGCTTATTGCCCCCACAAACTGGGTCCTCATTTCACCTACCTTAGAAAGGATGGAAGGCTGAGTCAACCTTGAGCCTTGGAGAGATTCGAACCAGCAGAAATTGCAGGCAGCTGTGTTAATAACAGGGTGCACTAAACCACTGTACTATCAAGGCTCCCCTATTTGATTCTTTTTGTTATTTTTATTGTTTCAAATGTGGTTTTATATTCTGTAAGCCACCTTGAGTCGCCATGGGCGAATAGGTAGCAATATAAATTAAATAAATAAATAATAAATAAAAGCCCTTTCCCAAATACCGAGCCATTCTTCCATCTCACCAACATAATAACTGGGGTCACCATAGCTGCTGCAGGAAGGCTAGGTCAATTATTGCATTCAATAGTCATTAATTGCAAAGACTAGACCATAATGATGTAATAACATTTTCTGAAACAAAACAAAATACTTAAAACAGCATGCTTTGTTTCATCTTCAAAACAAAATATATTAAATGTGGATTTTGCATCACAAAGCACTCAAAATGCTTTCATATTTTAATTATTTTGCACACACCTCTTCCAGTTGCTCTCCATCACTTGATAAATGTAAAATTGTAGAAAGTTACATTTTAAGAAATGTGGATTACATGGTGGAAAATTGGACTCATTGGCCTAAATAGTCTCTCTTAACACTCATTCTATCGATCAAAGGTACTCATACTGAATACACAAATAAAAGGTTACTAAATGTAACTTATTTACATACATAGCTACCAATCACAGTATTCCCTTTCATAGTGTAATAAACTTTATGGAAAAAAGACATAGTAACACTACAACTACCCCGCCGTAGAGATAAACTGTTAGGAAATCTGACTTAACCCTTCACAGTCCTTTTTGTACAGTAATATTCTTGCAAGGCACTCTTATCTTCTTCCAAATCTATGCACTGATTCGCACATTACATTCTGCATCTCTTTTTGACAATCTTGTCACTCCATCCAAAAGCAACTTATTATGTTTATTTTGCAGTTTGATCCTTATTCTTTATTCACCATCTTATTCTTCACCCAATCTGTTCTTGTTTTACCATCAAGACTTACTAATCCATTCCCACTATATTCAAGTTTCCTTCCTTCCAGCAATTTTCCCTTCTTTCAACATTGCAATGCAATGGACTACATACTATCTTCTTCTTTCTTTCTCCGGCTTCCCATCTTTAGCAACCATTGTAGCAAGATATACATTACTTATCCCTCCTCATTATAAGAGTTAGAAACCAATAGTGTATTTTCTTTAGCATTCTGGCTATTGGCATTGAGTGACTCCTTTCTAAATTTTGTTCATTATAAATTCATTCCCAAAAATTCAAAATAAATAAGAATTGTATCCTAGTGTTGTCAGGTGACATGCAAATGATATGAATATTACTTGCAATGCCAGGTGAGCCTTTTAAAAATGTAAATAACTTCAGATACCTTGGCTTTAGTTGATGAAGAGCAAATGTAATGCTGAATGATTTATTAGAATCATTTTTACTGATTAGTAATTGCATCACACTTTTAATTTTTGAATTGCACATTATTTGGATGATTCTCCAACCGCCCCCCTTTCCCCTAGCAACAGCTTTCTGAACATCCATCTTATTTCTGATTAGCACTCAAAAGTTATTAACTGTGTGTCTTTGGCATCTTCTAAAAATCTAATTGGTAGAATCCTATTTTTCATGCTTAAACCTGTCCTCCCAGAGATGGCTTCATATTTGGCCTCAAGTGTAGGTCATTTTCTTGACATTGAAGTTACTGAAATACACATTGTATCAATGTGACTTTCCTTCTCTGAAGATAAAGTTGCTTTCTTCCAATTATTCTTCATGATTTCAATCTTTTTTCTTGTTAAAATCAATATCCTATTCACCACCATTTACGTGGGATGCACACTTTTGTTGTGTCTCTGTACAAATATGTATTTCATATTAGGCTGTTGCTGCAAAATAACTCCTGTAAGAACTAGCATTATAATGTGTGTTTCCCTTTCATTCCTCCTTCAGCATGTGTAGAAATGCAAATTTTAATACTGTAGTAAAGATAAAAGATAAGGTTTTCCCTTTCAGAAGCATCCATGTGTTATTTATAGTGTTTTGCCCTTTCATTCACTTTTAAAATAAAATTAAAGGATGCTATACTCAGTGGAACTGATTATTGAACAAAATTTTTAAATGTAAGGTTTTAAAAAGCCAACAGAAGAACTACGGAAGAATCTCTTCTCAAAATAATTGCTAAAGGTAAGTAAATTATTTGTTTGCCATATACAGTTCTTCCAATGAAATGCCAGATCATCATCATGACCTTTCAGACCTTTATTGCTAGCAGGGATTTTTGCAATTATTGGAAGCCATTGAAAATAATAACTTAGAGCACAATATTTTAGTATGTAGCCTAGATTTGATTCCATTTTTGTACTTGGACAATATGAGCTAGTATCACCTTATTGCTTGCATGAAATCTTAACAGCTTTCACCGAACA
Organism: Pituophis catenifer annectens; assembly: GCF_029215685.1. Taxonomy (NCBI): domain Eukaryota; kingdom Metazoa; phylum Chordata; class Lepidosauria; order Squamata; family Colubridae; genus Pituophis; species Pituophis catenifer. The sequence goes on from NW_027256883.1 coordinate 131,378,016, forward strand.
AAGTAAGCAACCTTATTCCATTCTGTGGAAATTAGATAGACCTTATAGTACATCCTATTCTGGAAAAAAATACATATTTTTAGCATTAGTAAAAATAGTAAATACCAAAGATGCATTTGCTTTAGGAAGTTATAGTAAAATGCTTTACTTAGATTTCAAAACAACTTGAAAGAGGCTTGAACGTTAAAGAAAAAATTATGCTGGATCAGACCAAAGGCTTACCTAACCCAGAATTTTGTTCCCACACAGCCAACTACTTTATTTTTTCTCCTTAAAGAAAAGGAAATAGGTTCCTACAACAGACAAGTATATAAAGCTATAAAACTCCCATTAATTTATTACATATATATGTATCCTGAATCTAGGCTGTTTACAAATTAAGATTAGAATTGCATGTTGCACTAGCATGAAGGATAAACTACTTTTTCAAGAGAAGGTGCAAGGAAAAGAGTAATGGGTATCATCAGTTAGAGTTTGTTTTATCATGGAAATTTAATGATGGGAAGAGCTGATTTCTGCCTGGTAGTAAAAGGCAAAACATAAAGGTTTGAACAAGTCTCTTCACAGTTAGTTTAATTCTTTTGCTATAAAAAAAAAGTTACACTGTTCTAAATTGTTCCTTTGGCATATCATCACATATGAGCAGCACTCTGAATATATTAGCTATTTGTTTATTTTCTTCAAAAGAGAGATGGCCAAAATTGGGTTTTTTTATAGATGTCACATAGGATTTATTCAAGTGAAGCTCTGATCACTTACTGATAAAAATAAATGATAATTACTATTAATGGAATTTATTACTCATTCTTTGCATAGAAAAGTCATTTTTATCTTGGTTATACATTGTTATTATTTCATTACTATAATGGGCAATAAAATTGCTGCAGGTTATGGCTTGGCAGTCCAAATTACATTCTAGTAATCCTGTACATATTGTAAACTTACGCAGAACCTAAAGCAACAATAAAATGTCTCTTGAAGAGGACAAAAGGCTGCTAATTAACACTTCTAGAAGAAAAAATGAATAGCTCATTGTACATATGTATACCTATTAACATGTGAAGAGGGTACATTGTGAGTACACATAATGTCTTTATAGTTGTATACAGAAGACAATATCCAACAAGCACTAATGCGATTGTCCCACATTTTTAGTAGCTGAAATAGCTTGTATTGTATTGCTTGCAGCTTAAACAAGCAAATTATGTTTGTCAACGTGATGCATAGATACATCTCAGAGATGTACGTTAAGTATACATGGCTATCCCCTTCCAAGGATTTTTTTCAACAGTAACCAAGTGCTTATTTCCTCCCTATCCAGACAACATCCCTCATAATAGATGAATTTTTTCAGTTGCAATGACAAAATACAGTTTATGAATTAGACAAAGAAGGATCTAAGATCATGCGTAACTCCAATAGCAAAAATTAAAGCAATGGTATCTCCCATTTTATGTCTGGAGGAAGTGAAATAGACAACCTGGTGTGGAGAGTCAGCTTGATTTGATGTCTGTGACATTTTACAGATTAGCAAGGTAATGGTTGCCAAACTTGAAGACCTAGTTTTAAGGCAACAGTTATCTTCGCCTGAGGATCCCCAAAGTCATGATTCACTGTCTAATCTCCAGCACTCAGAAGTATTATTATAAATCCCCCATCAGTTGATCTTACACCTACTTGGGAGACCCAGGAGTCAATGCCACATGGCTCTAAGAAAAACTCAATTTTGGAACAGGTACTTCAGACTGAGCATTTTGACCCCATTGAGAAAATCATCAGGATAAGATATAGCACCTGTTTACTATCTTTATGCCACTACTGTTGCCTCAAGCCCATTTCCATGCTTTCAAGACTATAACCCTACCCTATTATTAGGTGGAATGAAGCACAGTGCAAACGTCATATCTGAGATTCCATTTGCAATTCTCCCTGATATCCCTCATATTACAATTAATGCAATTCTAAAAAAAAAAAATGTCCTGAAGTTTCTCAGTAGTCTTCTTCTAAAGAGAGTTCTGCTTTTCTATCGTATTTTCAGTATGACTGAGTGTATATTTTAAATTTCTAGTGCTGATGGTTTTGAGCTTTCATATCTGGAAATAGTGGAAGATGCTACTGCTACTAGTGATGTTTTCTGCTACACAGCTCTGTAGCCTTCCTGGCTGTCCAGATTTTAAAAAGTCAGTGGAGGCAGTTACTTTGTGATGCCACCCCTTGATAATATAGTTACAACAATTACAATATTAAAAATCTGCATTTCTCTTTCAATGTTTGGAACAAGTGAGAGAACACAGTCACTTTTTGGAGCTGCCAATTGTAATCCAGATCTTTCCCTTTTGAAGCTATGAATTATCACTGGCCCAGTGGTGAAACCCAAATTTTTTTACTACCGGTTCTGTGGCTTGGTTTGGTGGGGGTGGCAGGGGAAGGATACTGCAAAATCTACATTCCCACCCCACTCTGGGGCCATCCAGAGGTGGTATTTGCTGGTTCTCCGAACTACTCAAAAATTTCCGCTACCAGTTCTCCAGAACCTGCTGGATTTCACCCCTTCACTGTCCCCAGTTGATGCCTAATTCAGAGTGCCCCAAACCTGGTATTCCCTGAGAATTGCTAAGTGGGCTTACCCTAGTTAATTTCTAAGCCCAAAGAAGAGTAGGTAGGTGTGGCCATTTAAGAGGGCTGAGGGAATGACCTTGAAGAGAAAGGGGGAAAGCACAGCCGATGCAAGATTGTTATTATAGCCTTATAATAAAGTAGGCCTGGACTGCTTCCTGCTTTAGTCTACCTTGAGGAGCTGACAGGTCCCTGCTGAAGCAGCATTATAAAGCTACATCTCCAAATTGCAACCAAAAGGAAACAACATCTATGCTTCCTTTTTTAAAAACAAAGTAATACATTCCCCTAATACATTAGGGGAAATACAACTCCCCTAATAGTGCAGTAATTCTTTTACCCTCAAAAATGATCCATGAAAATCATGAAAGTTGATACAGATTTGGAGATACTGGAAGAAAAACTGCCACTGAAAATTTTATCTTTTCATTCACAGAATCACAAATATTCCTAACTTAGGTTATTTCCCCTGACTACCGCTTTCTATACATACAATGTTGGTTTCACACCTATGAACCCACTCATCCTGCTCAGAAATCTGTAGAGTGATCTTGGTCAGTAAAAATCAGCTAATCTTGCTATTTATATTTAGAGGGTAACCCAATATTTGTTTGGCAATCCACTTATCTAATAAATAGTACTTAAGATGCAAAGATACTTGCCACTGACATCAGAAAATGTCAAGCTCATCAGGCACGCTAAAGAAAAGAAAGAAAACTATTAAATACAAATGACAAGTTAAATCATCTGACACATCTGTGGAAGTTGCCTTTTGTGGCTTTAAAGTTTCAAATTTAATATAGATAGCAAATAGCAACCAAATAACTTTTTCATTGATTGTGCAGAATTGTGTAGACTTTATTCCCTAGAAGAGAGATTGGAAGGACAAGTAGCGGAAAGGAAAATAGAAGCAATATATTTTTTAAAAACCAACAATCTGGCATTAGCTTTCAGTCATCCACTTCCCTTCTTAACCGTAAAACTGTTGCCATTCTGTAAACAAATGCAGCCAAAATCCTCAACTATGACAGCAAATACAGTGGCCAGATATAAATTGTAAACATTCATTTCTGAAGTGAGACATTGTAACAGAATGTCAAGCCTTTAAATATTTTTTTTAAATGATTCAGCCTAAAATAATATATGAAAATAGTAATAATTTTCAAACTATATCCAGTGAACGCAGAGCTATTTTGCACCTGTTTAAGTCAACTTTGTCTTATAAGTAAACTCATACATTCGTGCTAGCCCAATAAAATCTCTTGGGTTTTTTATGAACGTAGAGTTTAAAATTCTGCAGAAGGATGACACCAAAGATACTGGACAGGTCTACATATCCATGAGTATGCTGATCCTTTTTTCTTTTCCCAACAGACTGCTTTTAAATGATGTGGCTGTTAGATGTTTGTACCACTGAGTAAAGTGTGCTTCAGTTTTCAAGTATTATAGATTATAAGTAGCAGCTGCATCTCCTTCGACTATCAGAGAAGAGTGTGATGCTGCTAAGCAGCAAAACTTTTTTTTTAAAGGAAATAAATACATTCAACCAGCAATAGTTTGAATTCTAAATATTGCTAGAAAGTCAATGGCCCTGTTTCAAGTTGAGTAGGAGAAGGTATTGATAGGCAGAACGTTAATAATGAAGTTTGTTCGTTATGTCATTTTTCACCATGCACCTATAAGCAGATGCAGAAATTCTCATGAAAGGAACAGAATTCAAAAAAGCCACTAAATTGGCAGCAGTGTTAAATGGAGTAAAAAACCACTGACCTTTTAACATCTCTTTCTGTCCTTCGCACTTTGCACTGGTGTATGAATCATTCTTATACCGTACAGACACCGCCTTGCAATTTTTTTGATTTCTCTGAAAATAATTTTCATTTAGCATCCCACCTGCCACTGTAGTGCCTCCCCTGTGAACGGGGTTACAGCAGAGATCCTATCAATTTCTGAGCAGGAGTCCCCATTGTGAGTCTAAACAGTCAGGAATTGTGTTTTCTAAAACAGAAGATCAGAGCACAAGTATTACAGGATTAGCAAAGAGTTTTTGCATGCATTTATATTGGACCAGAGAAGTTTGTTACAAAATATTGCCCTAAGCTGTATCTGCGGAAGCAAAGTGTCATGGTCAAGAGAAATTCTCATTATTCTCTAATATGCATTTGTCAGATCATATACCCGGACTGAGCACTACATTTTAAGAAAGACTTGAGAAGCCGAGCTTTTCTGGATGAGAACAACCAGCATAGTCAGTGTCCAGAAGGAAGGAAAACTCCTTAGTTGGAGGTGCTACATATGTTTAGTCTGCAAAAGAGAAATATATTTGTCTTCAAAACAGGTCATTCTCAACTTCTGACTGCAATTAAGCCCCAAATTTTCATCGCTGAGCAAGAAAGTTGCTAAGCGAGTTTTGCCCCATTGTATTATCTTTCTTGCTAAGTGAATCACTACAGTTGCTAAATTAGTAATCCAGTTGTTAAGGAAAACTGGCTTCCTCATTGACTTTGCTTGTCAGACGGTCACAGTGGGTAGATCATATGGTCCCAGAACACTGCAACTGTCGGTTGCCAAGCATCTGAATTTTGATCACATGACCATGGGGATGCTGCAACGATCGAATGAAAAATGGCCATAAGTCACTTTTTTCAGTGCTGTTATAACTTCGAACGGTCACTAAACTAACTGTTGTAAATTGAGGATTACCTGAATTTAAAGGACTGCTATGAAGATGGAGCAGGATTATCCAGGATTATTTCAGAAGGATTGAAATTGAAAGAAAATAGATTTTGGTTGAACATCAGGAAAAAGTTCCTAAGAGTAAGAATTGCTCTGGACTGTTCCAGGGTGGTGGAGTCTCCTTGCAGGAGACAGATCTGTTGGGAATGTTATATCGATGAATTTGGACTAAATGGAACTACAATATGTCTTCCATCCCTTCTATTTTATTGTTCTGCTTTTTGGGATAGGAAATTCACTATTTTCATGATTACCATTAGTGGTATCTGATGCTAAAGCATTATTCATTCCCATTTCTGTTCATTTCCACTACCAGTATCATGTGCAATTGGGTCCATACACTATTCCACTATTTAATCTATCTTCTGCAGTTCATTTTCCTTTCATTAATAAAACAATGACCTCTGCAAATAAAAATCAAATCAGTGTGAAAGTCTCATTTGATCACAGTTATTGTTAATGGTTACTTTGAAAATGAGTTCTTATTCCAAGTGCCTGATTAATGGATCTAAGAATTAATCAATTACAGATTCCTGATTATTTTTGCCAGGGAGTTAATAGACCATTGATTTACCTAGTGTTGGGTGCATAAGAAGGGTGTGCAGATACATTGGTTCATCCCAAGCAAGGGCACTACAGGAATGCAAATAGTATATATCAGCTTATGTGAATCTTAGAGCCACTGGAGTGTTACTACTATATTGTCTTGCCATCTCACAGGAGTACTTGATATACAAAATATTCGAGGTGCACATTTTAATTCTTACAGTTTGACTTAATAGGTAGGGAATACATTTTAACTGATGAATGTGAATATGAACTACTTGCTTGCTTACAGGAACCAGAAGATGCCTTAGACCAGGCCAGATTTATTTATAAACCTAGTAGGTGCATTGATCTGAAGGGATAAAGAGAAAAGCATGAAGGTTGATTTTGGAACATGATGGCTGCATGATTCTTAATTTTAATTTTTAATATTACAAAAAATATTAATAAAGAGCTAATTCTTACGTATCTTGTATATTAAAGATTGAAGAAGGCATTGTCAGGCACAAAAGACTAGGTCCACACATGAAGGTTCAGTCTAACTTATGTATTGCTCAAAACCTATGCACAGGAATCTTCTCAACTAATGGTCAGCAACTGGTTTGAGTTTGATAAGGATCAATGGCAATCAAGAAGGTTGGACTTTGTCTGTGGCTACATAGTGATTCTAGGCTGATTCCTCTTTTTACTCCTCTCCTAACTCTGCCAATCCTACTCCTCCAGCAACTGACTTTAAAGCACTTTTCCCTGACATGTTACCTTCCAGATGACGGTATTCAACCCGCATTTAGCACAATACATCTATGCAGTGCTAGGCTAAAGAAGACCCATAGTAAAATGAAATTATTGTGAAAATGACCTCACTACAATTGACTACTTCCAAAAGGTCATGATGGCTTAACCTAAGACATTTGGGGGGGAGGGGGGAGTCCTGGGAACAAAATTATACCTAGGATTTAAAAATATATATATAATCTAACTAACATCAGCCTTACGAACCTGAATCCAATAGACTGCACTGCATTAGATTGGCTCTGAAACTTGTAGTCATTGTGTGACACAGAATCTCCAGTTAGTGTTAGTTACTTTTCACTATTAAGTGTTAAGATATCTATCCACAGATACTCATAGAAGACATCATGTTGATTCAAGCTAGCTGGGTCTCCCTCGTCTTAATTTAAAAGGGTTGATGTCTCATGAATATGCAGACTCTCATTCACTTTAGAAATGAATATGCTACATATGTCAGCACTCCAAGCTGCATTCACTCCAGTGCTGACATAAGAAGGAGAAGGTGGGGGCATCTGGCAAGAGGACGCTTGACTTTTCGCCTACTTATTTTCCCTGGAGATACTATCCCCTAGGAGATGGGTTGGGAGGGGGGAAAGTCCTTTGAGCTGAAGTAGTAATAACAGCAGAGTGACTTGGAAGATGGCCAATGAGAAGCAGAGCAGTGGGGAAAGGTAAGGGAAGGTTTGGACTAGGAAGTCAGTGTTGGCTGCAACTGAGTCGGAGTTTCAATTTTTGTGCCTAATAAATGAAAGATTTTTTTTTTAATCATTTTTTTTTTCAAAATCTTTTGAAAGATTTTGATCAAGGACTATTTGTTTGAAATGCAGTTTATTTGAGACGACACCGAATCCTGACAACATATAGATTAGGGAGAAGTTAAATACCACCCCTCAGCTCCCTCAAGAGCTTACACCAAGCTATGGGGGAATCAAAACCTTTGTTTGAACAAGCCTAATAGTACAATGGGGGAGTAACCCACAGCATCTCTTCCCTTTTAGCCAGAAAGTGGGGTTGGGGGCTCAAGGACTGGGAGGACCAAAAGCAAAAACAGTACCTTAGTCTCACCTTTTCCATTTAGAAAAGCTTGATTTGAGATGTGTGCAAGACAGATCACAAGAAGATGTAACAAAAGAAGTATAGTGATGAAAAAGGGATTACTGGAAGTCATGAGTTACCATAGATCCAGGAAATCAAAAACAAAACCACCCCACCTTGATGAGCTGGATTCAGAAAGGCAGAAGGCTCCAGGTCAAGAGAGTGGTAAATTCCATGGGTCTATGGTAGAGGACTGGTTTCTCTGGGAATGGAGGTGATGGGAGAAGAGCAGAATTGGAGCTCTGAAGACTCAGGAAGTCCTTAGAGGAAACCAGACTCAGAACACTGAAGAATACTTATCCAGGTCTATTGAAAGATCAAACAGTCATATCTGTAAAAAGAGCTATGCTACTTTCGGTGAACAATAGAGGTAAGCTAGACAAAGCTTGAAAAATCACCTTGAGTGTCCTGAGGAACAGTGAAATTTCAGAGATTAATTCTAAACCAACGCACAATCACAGAAATGTGAAGTCAAAAGGCCTTGTCACAATGGGAAGTCTTTCTGTTCATTTCACTGTATGTTTTCTTCTTCCCTCTCCCACGGGAACAATTGGAGAACCGTAAACTCTCCTTAAGCAGAGCTTGGAGTTTTATAGTTTCACTTGAAGAGCTTTCTTGCAACCCAGAAAAAAGACCTTCTCTTATTATGTTGTGCATGTGAATTTCATACATAACAATGCTGAATTCCCAAAGGAACGGGGGGGGGGGGGTGTGACAGCATGTTGCATGGGTTGGCACCAGTGGCTCAACTCCAGTAGTTTCTTCAGAAAATAATTTGTTATAAACCACAAATATCAGACTATACCTTAAGTATATCAGACTATACTTAAGTATTTAATGGAGGTGCTGAATATACAACATCCCAGTTGTTGGATGGAGGCATTAAAATGTCCCTCCTATCCCACCAACCTACTAATTCACTTTGCCACTTTCCTCTGCTATTTTAGCTTTCCAGAAGGCCATCAAGACCTGGCTTTTTTACACAGGTGATGGGATAGAAATAGTAGGCACTATTCATTTAATGACCACCTTGCTTAGCAACAGAAGTTCCAACCCTAATTATGGTCATAAATTGAGGACCAACTGTATCTGAAGCTGCCTGTAGGACATCCCAAGGGAGTGTCCATGGCATTGTTTTTTTTTGTGTGTATGATTTATAATTTTATACAGTAGTTATTAATTTTATTTTTCCAAGCCATCCAAAGATGCATTTAAAAGGAGCAGCCATACAAATCTTTTAAATAAATAGGTGCCTATAGGGATTACTGGACCCTGTTTTCAATGACCCTGTGCAGTTGTTACATATGAATGCTGGCTGAGGAATTCTAGGAGTTTAAGTCCAGAGACATCTTAAAATTGTCTACTTTGAGAAACACTGCTAAGTGAATGCTGCATATTTAGAAGAGTGGACACTTTCCTCTAATTTAGAGATTAAATTATGTAGATTGGTTCAGCATTCAAGAAAAAGTTGCTTTAATTTTCGATAAGCTATGAGTTATTAAAACGTAAAACACAAATATCCATTTGAAGCCCATCTTCTTAATTTTGCAAGGTGAAACCATATTCTACCTTATCCCTTGTTTTGCTACATAATATATATCTAGCTTTTTTTTAAAAAAAAATTAAGTGTGGGCTGGACATTGGCCAAGAAACTACTTTAAGGAAGTATTTTGATGCTAATTAGAGGTTTTCCCTACCTGCCTGCCTGCGTCTTTTCCGTTCTTTTTGTCAGAATAAAGCAGAGCTCACCCATGTTCAGGAATGCAAGGCTATTAAAAATCTTCACTTTCAGAAGCAAGATTTTCTTAGCAATCCCCAAATCCCCAAAGACCTATGTAGAAACCTCAGATAGCATGTAATTTTTGAGAAAGAAAGACATGTAGTTCCCCCTTTTATACATTCTGCTAAATTTGGATTTACCATTTTTTCTCCCTAACTCAAAGAGTGATTTAGTCTTCCTTAATTCACTTGAGAGATAAGAGATTCAGGAATTGAATGTAGGCTTTTAAAGTACAGTGCCTTCAGCTGGTAATATGTTGATGTTAGTAAAATACTTACACATCTAAGGAAAGGAATTCAATATTCTGTCTTGAAGCTTTTGCGGTGGAATATTACTTATTCTGGCTTGATGGAGACACAATGCTGAATAGAAATCACAAGATTTGGTTCAGATTCTGAGTTTGCCAGTAGATATAATATATACTGAGAGTGGGAGTTGTGATGTCATGAAAGTAAACAATAAACAACACATGTGATATAGACATTACTAGATCATGAACCTTATCCGGCATGACCTGTGACCTAATCCCATCAGGAAAGGCCATTTGCTACCCTTAATGTTAGTGATTGACATAACCCTCCACTTCATTGCATTGGCCTTTGATTACTCTACAGTTTGATTTTATTAAAATCCCATATTTTGAAGCAAATCTCATTTCATTTGAATCCCTAAAGTCCAAATACAGTTTTACTTTTGTAAAGTGTTTAAAATCAACATCTTAAATTCTGGGGGGGAAAAACAAACATTTTCAAGCTACAAGTCTGCTTTTCTATCATTTTTGAAAACTAAACACACACACTGTGTTTCTCTGAAAATAGGAACAACCCCAAAAATAAGCCCTAGCCTGATTGTTATGCCTGAGCCTAATATAAGGCCTACCCCAAAAATAAACCCTAGTGAGGGGAGTTGGGCATGGCCAGCATAGACAGTGAGCATTTGTGGGCCAATGGGGTTTGTCAGTAGTCACAGCCCACGCAGCACAGGTGAGCGGTACCTGTGCAAGCAGCAGGCGGTAGCAGAGGCGGAGGGGAGGCAGGCGATCCAGATGTGCCACATAGGCCATGGGAAAGCTGAGCGGTGGTGGGCCAGAGTGGCAGACGGCCACAGGAATGCTCATCTTCATGTCTCTCGGCTTGCCTGCAGCTCACACAGCACGGCGAGATCACCTGCCTTCCATTCCGTGCCTTCCACTCTGCACAGCCCCAGAGTGCGCCAACCATGGGACTGGCAGGCTGCAGCTACTGATGGATACCGTTGGTCCCCGCACGATTGCTGGCTCTTGTGTGCGTGCGGGGGGGGGGCACCCAGCCAGGCTGATCACCTTGAAATCATGTTTCCTTGAAAATAAGCCCTCTTATTTTGAGTTTTATTGAAGGAAAATGTGTATCGCTACATGCTTTTGTGGGAGGCTGACTCAACCTTGAGCTGGTGAGAATCAAACTGCCAAACTGCTGGCAGCTGGCAGTCAGCAAAAGCAAACTGCAGTACCGCGTTCTAACCACAGTAGCTGAGGGGGAGAGCAATCTCTTAGAGATTTTCTGCATTCCCATGAAGTCTTCACCAGTAGACCCATTTACTGTATCTCTTCCAAAGTGAGATGAAATAAAGTAACATGGTTGCTTCATCTTTGGAAGCAGGAAGAGAACTTCCTTTATTGATTGATTGATTGATTGATTGATTGATTGATTGATTGATTGACTGATTGAGATGGCTGCCCACCTCACAAATGTGTCTCCAGGCAGCCAATAACACATAATTTAAAACAATATCAAAAAACATTACCAGCAAAAGCATAAAAATCTACAATGGTCATCAAAAGCAAACCCAATAAGCACTCAGCATTAAAAGTAACATCTCAAGGGACATCTAACCTCCTGGCCTGCATGACTTACAGCAAAACTAGATAATCAGCAATTTGCAATTTGCATGATCAGGAGTAATTTAATCTTGGGGAGGGGCATGTAGTCTTCCAGAGGGCCAGTGGTGTGACAGAAAGGGACAGCTTCCTACTGTCTCCTTAGCTGGCATTTTTTTAATTATCAGGGTCTAAAAACTGACCTTCCTCTTGGACCTGGTGGGAAGGACAGAAAAGTGGTCTTTCAAATTACCCAGCTACATAAAATGTTTCAAAGGAGACAACCAGCATACTGAATTCCACTTTGAATTCTCGTGAAGCCAGTGCCAAACACAGGGTAGAGTGTAACCTGTACATATCAAGGTTTACCTATAACTACACACCCCACTGAATTCAGATATAGCTTCCAGATGGTCTTCAAACACAACCCCATATAGATTCTTTGTAGTAATCCGCTTAGGAGGTGACTAAACTATGAATGACTGTAAGCATGACCTCACAGAAGTCATGAATCCTGAAGGATCTCTGGAGGGTGTACTGGTTCTGTTTGCAGTATTGCAACCCCATTTAGAACTAAAAATGAAAATAACTTTGGATTCAGGGGCTCTAAAATACAGAACCGTTCAGTCTTGCCAGGATTGAGATGAAGATTGTTCTTCTCCATCCAGATTTCTCACAGCTTCTAAGATACTAAGACAGAACTTCCATGGTGTCGCTTGGTTGGCCTAGAACAGAAATGTGATACCTCGCTTTGTGCTGTTGGATGATCTCTTCCAGGGTTTAATGTAGATGTAGATCAGGGGTGGGTTCTAATTTTTTTTACTACCGGTTCTGTGGGCATGGCTTATTTTGTGGGTGTGGCTTATTTTGTGGGCATGGCTTGATGGTCATGTGACAATTATTTAGGATTTAGCAGAGGTACTGGTCTACCAGGCTTTTAACTGCTTGCAGAGCTGTACCGATCTACCCATTTATTTTTGCAGGCACTGATCTACTCATGTATTTTTGCAGGCACTGGTCTACCCATTTATTTTTGCAGGCACTGATCTACTCATGTATTTTTGCAGGCACCGGTCTACTCATTTGTTTTCTTTTAAGACTGATCAGCTGTAGGGCAGCCCTTTGAAGCCCCGCGGCAAGAGTTTAAACAGTTTTTTTTCCTTCTAGCCATCAGCTGGGACTCAGGAGGCAGCAATATATTGGGGGTGGGGCCAAATAAAAGGTAAGAATAACACGGGGGGTGGGGGTGGGGGGGCAGAACCAGTTCGGTGACGTCATATCGTCACCGCTACCGGCTTGGCAGAATCGGGCGGAACCGGGAGGAACCCACCACTGATGTAGATAAATAGGACTTGGGGGGAGAGCATTGAGTTATATTATGATTTACAGATGATTTCAAAGAGACAATTAGCCCTGAAGCAAAGTACCTCCTTGAACTTTTGTAGAGCTGTAAGAGTGGTTGTTTTCTAAAGTCATCCAGAACTGATAGAATGGATTCCAAAATTATCTTAGAATGAGTGCTTGCTGTCAAAGCACATTTGAGAGAGAGAGAAAGAGAGAGAGACAGGGAGACAGAGATTTACAATCAGCTTTCCAAATGTGTGTTAATGTGTCTTTGAGAAAGATCATTTATCACAAGTGCAATGCTTTCATATACTTTACAATGCAGTGCCATACTAATGACCGTTACATACCCAGGTGTTCATATTTGCATTGCATCTAAAGTTTGAATAACTCATTAAGTTTTTCCTAAAGTACAGAAAAAGATCATTAAACATTTTGATTTAAGCAGCTGAGAACTTAACTTTATGAAATGCTGGAAAAAAAAATATTTGATCACTATGGGATCATGGGAATTGTGGGTACGAAACAGCTACAGACTATGGTCCAAAATATATGCAAAAGAAGAAAAAGCAGAAGCTGAGAAGGCTATAAATATTCAGCCTTGAGAGCAGTGTAATTATCCAACCTTATTCACATCTAGAATGTACCTCTTTAGCTTAAAATTAGCATCAATCGCTTGGAATTCTTAAACATGCTATTAAGGAATTACCATATTATTAGGGAATAGTTATGTTGCTCCAAGTTTACTCTTGGCATAAAGATGCCAGCACATACACAATATCCCTACTAAAAATAAAAAAAGGAACAAAAGAAGGCTTTACTACATTCAGGGGCTTCTGTGTGCCATTCTTGAACCCATGAACAAAAGATACCAGACTTCTGAAGGAGTCAAATGCCTTATTCCCCCAAATCTTTCACAGTTCTCTCTACCCCTTGGGGTATGTCTACGTGCTTATTAATAAAACATTAAAAAAACAAAGAATGTTTAGAAAGACAAATATTGAAATAGAAAGGAAAAAGAGGGGGGGAAAGGTAACACAAAAAATTCTACCACACTTAAATTCAAAAAGAGCCTTGGTAGTACAGGGGTTTAAGGCACCCTGTTATTAAGCTGGTTATTAAAACCAGCTGCCTGCAATTACTGCAGGGTTCGAATCTCGCCAAGGCTCAAGGTTGACTCAGCCTTCCATCCTTTCTAAGGTAGGTAAATTGAGGACCCAGTTGTGGGGGCAATAAGCTGACTTTGTATAAATATACAAAAGGATGAAGGCTATTGCTGAGCACATTGTAAGCCGCCCTGAGTCTTCGGAGAAGGGCGGCATATAAATCAAATTAAAAAAAAAGAAAAAGAAAACCATAGTAATAAATGGGGGGGGGTATCAAAATCAAATGAAATGAAATTGCATTCTCTCTTTCCATTTATATCCGCAATCACAGGGTACAATTTTAAGACTTAAACTTGGCAGCTAATATTTGTAATTGTTTCTAGTATCTATTTGAGTTCTAAAAAAAATTCCACACATATATATACATGTCTTGCTCTGTAATATGCTGTAAATAAGAGTGTTATTCTTGCTTGAACTTAGACAGGCTTTTCGATAACAGACAGCTGGACAGAGACAAATACAGCACTGATCCCCAAAGAAGAGCAAGAGTTGATTTTACCTGAAAACTATAGATGATTATCATTATTGAACAATGATTATTAAATTTTCACAATGATGTTAGCTGACAGGATGAAAAATGCTTTACAAGATTTTATCCACAAAAGAATGGTTTTTTTACCCAAGAGACAATATTCGAAATGTTCTTAATGTATTAAACTACTTGGAGGAACTGAATGAAAAACTGCTCTAAAATTTTTTCACGCAGAAAAAGCTTTTGACAATTTAAATTGGACTTTTCTGTTTAAAATTTTCAAAGGCACGGACTTGGAAAAGAACTTTATTAGAGGGGTAAAATAAATATATACTTCACAAAATGTCACAAAGGTTTGTGGAAATTGACTAATTCCTGTGAAAAACAGAAAGGAATAAAGCAAAGATGCCCACTTTCACCACTGCTATTCATTCTGGGCCTTAAAGTTTGAATAAAGACATAAAACAAATGAGAGAATTGCTGGGGTGAAAGTTAAAAAAGAAGTGCATACACTAAGAACTTTCACCAATGACTTGGTTTTAATTCTGGAGGACTCTCTCAAAGGGATAGATGTATTAATGGCAAAAGTAAGAGAATTTAGAGCATTGGCTGGATTTAAAAATTAATGAGAAAGCATTAATTTGCTAAAGAACATGAAGATGGAAGATCAAAACGAACTGTCTGTAAAAAGTGGGTTTCAGATTGGGGAAAAAAGGAAACATTTCAGTGTTATAACTAGCATGAATTTGTATGTGATTTCAAAATAATTATCATAAAATGTGGTATGTATATATGTATGTATTTATTAAATTTATTTGCCACCTATCTTGCCATAGTGGTATTCTAAGTGACTTAAAATAATAAAAGGGAAAAAAATGAAAAGTGCGTAAACAGAAGTAAAATACTAGAACAATAAAATAAATAATGAAAAAGAACACAACGAGAATAGATCAATATGATCACAAAAAGATGGACAGGTGGAGAGCAAGAGGACAGGTGGAGTCTACAATCCATCCAACCACCACCTCCATCTGGATCCTAATCCAATTGGCAAAGTCAAGTCTTCAGGCTCTTGTGGAAGGATGGGGGGGGGGCAGATCTTACTATACAAAGTAAGATGTTTCAAAAGGCTGGTGCTGCGGCAGAGAAGACTCTTCTTCTGTGAAAAACTACAACTATTGTTGGTAAGAATTTCTGTGGTTAAAACGAATGTATTACCTAGATTCTTGTTTTTCTTTCAGACAGTATCTGTGCTGAGAAATGATGCCTCATTTAAACAATGGCAAAAAGACATAACTCGATTTAGTGGGCATAGACAGAAACCAAGAGTTAAAGATAAAATTCTCCAAGGTGCAAAAGAAAAAGGAGGACTGGGGTTGTCTAATTTTAAATTCTACTTTGCTGCCTGCTGTTTGGCTTGAATGAAGGAATAGCTGTTGTTAAAAAACAAGACACGCTTAGAATTAGAAATACATGGTCTGAAGTTTGGGTGGCATGACTTTTTATGGTATGATAAAATTAAAGAAAATGTAGATTTTAAAAAATCATTACATTAGGAATGCCATATTTTGAAAATGGAGCAGATATAGAGCCAGATCATGTGTTTAATAGAAAACAAATAAGTTTACATATCAATATATCTGTGTATGTCAGTGGACATATCTGAACTTCCTTGATAGAAAGTAAAAGATCTTTGGAGACCCTAATAACAATTCCAATTATTCTTTGAATAAATTATTGAAAACATTTTGCATGGATTCTGGATTTTTAGTCTCCAAACTTCCTTTGAGGTCAATGTGTCCATACACTAGAAGAGTTTTCTTGGAAGCTTTCATCTTTTTTCCCTTTGAGTATATTTATCTAATTCAGATCTACCACTTCATTCATATCTCCCACAATAAGTATTTCTGCTTCTGCATCTTCTATTAAAATATGAAAAAAATCATAAAACTGTTCTTTGTTTAGCATGTAGATGGATGCAAATGTTAACTTTCCCCCCTATTTTTCTTAATTTCAAGATTAGAATCCTTCAGTCTTTGTTCTTTAGCTGTTCTAATACTTCCAGAGTGGCAATTTGAGATAGATTATTGTTTCTTTGTTTGCTTGTTTTATTTTTCCAAGCACTGTTCTTGACCTAACTATTTATGTTTAGTAAACTTGCGCAGTCTGTTTTATCTGCCTCTTATAAACAAACAATATCAGTGTTATGTGTTCAGAGCTTATTAAAATTGCCACTAAAAATAAAATTAAATCAGAACCAGAATGTATAAAGCAACATTAATCACATTAAATGAAAATGGACCCAATTTATTCTTAGCCACCTTCTCTGTATTATTTGTTCATTGATGGCCGGGACCTTATCTTTCTAGATTCTGATTAGAATCTAGATGTCCTTTGCCCAAGCGATAAGCATATTATATCAACATGCTGATTAAGAATGAACATTTACCCAGGCCATTATTTTGTGTCTTCAGAAATAGCCAGATGCATCCTGGGTGTTCATAACATTCTTTCAATGTTGCGCCTCAGAACTTGATTTGATAGCACCCTGTCTTCAATTACAGAGATGGAATACAACCATCTCAGCAAGGCATCATTGACAGCTTATCTTCTAGGGATCTAATTTCCTTTGTCACCTGTCCTATTTGATGGCAATGGATTGCATCACAGGTTAATTGTGAGTTATAGGAGTACCTGGTTTTACTGGTCCTGAATTCTCCTGCTTTTAGCTTCAGTAGAGCTCTAATATTGTGCAGAGAGGGATGAAATCGTTTCTCTATTGACATTTTGCACAACATGCCTGACTTTATATGTTTCAATCATGTTCTCCATTTCTTTCTAATCTAAAAAGCTCCAAATGCTTTGGTCTTCCATTGAAGAAGAATTGCTTTGGTACCTTAAACATTTTGGTTTTGCTTTCAATTTCTACAATAATGTTCTCGGAGTGATGACCAAAACTGTATAAAATATTGTATAGCACGCTTGCGTCTTCAGTTTATAAATGGGCATTACTGTGTTGGCAGTTTTATTTTCAATTTCTTTGCCGATTACTGTACAATTTTTGTTTTTATTTTTGTTTTTTTAGTTTTACAGTTGTCATATATGAGCTGACATTTACATTCGGTTGTTCACTAGAAATCTAAAATCCTTTTTCTAGTTAATCACTGGTAGCTTAGAGGATCCTTTTAATATCTATGAAGTTTTGGACTGTTTTCTCAAACTCACACACTTTGCACTCGTGTTCTCGTGTTTAAAGATTGTGCATTTATTCTATTCTGTTTTCTGTTCTTGAGTAAGATACTAATCCACAAGAGAGTCTTACATAGTATAGCCTTTATTGTCATTGTACATCATGTATACAACGAAATTGGTTACTTTCTTTTTGTCATGGTTTTTCCCGAGAGTTTGTGGTAATGAGTTTTATGAAAGGCTTTTTGAAAATCAAGGACATACTCAGTAATGTACTGAAGCCAGCTTGTATCAACTCACAAGAGCCAACTGTTAAATTTACTTGGAGGCCTAGCAGACCAACCAGCTGTTTGATGGCTCATGCAGCAATTCAGTGTCAGCAATGAAACTGGCAGAGTTGGGTATTTTACATTTATCAGCACACCACTGTATATAATTCAAAAAGGACTTCTATCTATATGGTTGCTGAAACCCTCAAAAAAGTATAGATGTGTAAGCATGAGTTAGATGTTAGCCCCTGCAAGGTACTCCAGACAAGAAGCATAACGATGAGTACTACTTCTGTTGTTATTGTAAGGTTAAATTAACAGAATCTTGCAAGACTGAATACACTTCTCCTTCCTCTTCTTTTACTCCCTGGAAAACTACAAAGTTTCCTTCTGAAATGCTTCTGATGGTCCCTCTGTTTCTGTAGGCTGAGATATTTTTTACGTGCCAGTCTATGGCTCTTCTTCCTGTATCCCAAGGTCATTGTCAGGGTTCCAAGGAACACCCCTAACAAAATAAAGCTCTGAGGCCTGAGGTTCCTCAAAGTTCCAATTCATTAGAGATGTGGCACATATGGGAAAACCCGAATCTGAAAGCTTCCAGGTTTTCTTCACCCAGCTAACAGTTCACAGCCCTGCCCCACACCCACAAGTTCATCACACATTGTCCAATCAACTCTTCACACTCAGCTTGATGCAATCTTCCGGCAGTCTCCATCAGGCGCAGGCAAAAGTCCTTGAATACGGAATGTTGTTATGACTAACTTTCTACCGCTCCAACAACAACCCCCTCCCAACTTCCTCAGCTAAAATATGTGGCAGTTAAGAAGCAAAAAAGAAAATTGTCTTCCAAAACTGATAGTCGTTCTCACATACCATTATAGTAGGGCTTTTGATCTGTGAAGAAATTATTATTAGCACCCTGCCAATCAGTTGATATCATAATTGACTTCCTTCCTTCCTTCCTTCCTTCCTTCCTTCCTTCCTTCCTTCCTTCCTTCCTTCCTTCCTTCCTTCCTTCCTTCCTTCCTTCCTTCCTCCTTCCTCCCTCCCTCCCTCCCTGTTGCTTTGGGTAAAATAGCAATAACATTGATATTGTCCAAATAGCTTGATTCTACAGTACTTCTTTAACTAGGAAAGGTGGCCTCTGGGATCTGTAAGAGAGAATGCAGCTCATTCACTGCCTTCTCTCCCTTTAGTACAATCCTTTAACATGCCAAGAACCCCAAATGCAGAAATCCTGGAATGCCATCATCCACAATTTTACATGAACAGATACATACTGTCAACGAAATGCCAAAAAAAACAAATATTTTATTTCTTGATAGATGAAGAAATGGTATGTGTTTTTGTTTAACTGGCAGTAGAGATGCAGCACAGCTGGCCTTCATTAGACTGCTGGAGGGCTGATGGTTTCCTGCACATAAACAAGTTTGTTGTCCTAATATCCTGATTTTCTAAGAAGATTGTAAATGAACAGTCCAGAGCAATATCTCCTAGGCTTTTAATTGCAATTGGAAAGTTTTCGCAGATGAAACTGTTCATCATCTGGAACTGTCTTCATACTTACAGAAATGATGCTTTTTCTTCATTTGTTTGAAGATTTTCTTTCCATTCTGCCAAACTAGTCTAAAACCTCCTTATCATCCAGTTAACTCTTTTTAGAAATTGAAATCACATTAACCCTTTTTCAGGCCTTGGAGATAGTTGCTGGTTTTGGAGGGCATTTCACACTTTTTAAAGAATCCACTGGGACTCAGTAGTTCTTTTTGGCAACAAGGTCTATAACCATGATGGCAAACCTATGGCACGCGTGCTAGAGGTGGCACGCAAAGCCTCCTCTGCTGGCACGCGCGACATCGCCCCAGGTCAGATCTCCATGGCGTTTCTTTCGGGAGCTTCTGTTTCCCTGCAAACAACGAAATAGAAGCTCACGAAAGAAAAAGATCTTACTTCTTGCCATGCTGCCGGTGTTGGGATGCTCCACCTCCTGCTGGCCAGCTGGTCTTTGGGTCTCTGCTGCGCATGTGCGCATGTCTGTACATGTGCTCGTGCATGTGTGTGCACACGTCCATGCATGTACACGAGGACCCAGATTGTTGGGGGCAATATGCTGACTCTGTAAGCCGCTTAGAGAGGGCTGTAAAAGCACTATGAAGCGGTATATAAGTCTAGGTGCTATTGCTATTGTTATGTTCATGCATGCACGCTTGCATGTCCGTGCGTGCACTCTTTCGTGCACGCAGCTTTCGCTTTGGGCATGCGCGCACGCAATTTGGGCACTCAGTCTCTAAAATGTTCGCCATCACTGGTCTATAACGTTGCCTCCATTCTTAGAATTCTGCTTCTGAAACAGTTTGTTCAGATGCAGAAGACAGAGGCTTTATATCCTCAGTTGCGAAGATAGATCAAATAATTCATTGAATTTCTCTGCAATTTCCTTACCACCATTTAGGTCATCTTTAGGTCATCTTTGCAATTTCCTTACTCTCCTTTAGGTCATTTTTATCCTATGACTCATTGGTCGCACCACCTCTGTGTTCAGTGGCCTGCTTTAAATATAGTTAAAATGCTTTTTTTAAAAAAAAAAAATCATCATTCATGCTTTATTTTGCTTTGTTTTTGTATCCTGGGCAGTTTGCTTGCATCTTTTTCTTTATAAAAAGGTATCTCTCTCGTTCTTTCAGTCTCTGGCAAAATTTCCATTCACTGTGTTTAGCTTTGTTATATGCCAGAGTTACTTTTGGTGAAATTGGTAGCTTGTAACAAAGAAACAAACAAACAAACTTCTTTGATCTGTCTCATTAACCATTAAAAGCTCTTTAATTTGGTATCATATTTCTTGAGTTGAGGTGTGCTTTCTAGATAGGTTTCCTTCATTACAATTCCTCATTTAACATTTGTCTTGAGTTATAAGATAAAATCAGATACAAAATATGAAAGTAAATAGGAAAGCAGTGGGGAGGGAGAGGTGGAAGAAAAGTGAGGAAGGATTAGGAAAAAGAAAAAGAAGCATTGACTTCTGACTCCCTCTGTTGCAGTAAAATAAGGCATTAACATCCAATCACAACTTTTTGTTTTTTCTTCTTCATTACAGTTCCTAAAAAATACAGAGGAACTTAGTACATTTGATTCCCTTTGAAACATTCTTTATACCATCATCTTATTTGCAGTCAGATATGACTGTTTTGGACATTTTGAGCAATTATTCCCTTTTTCATGTTAAATTCAGTAGCATTATGGTCAATGTTTACAAGTTTTTCAATAATATCCAGAGAAAGTGCTCCTTACCTAGGATTAAACCCAAGATGATTTTCCAGCTGGTTGACTGCTGATGAAATATTCTAGGACATAGATATTTAACTATCAAGAAATTTTGCCTGTTTGACACAACATGAACATGTATTTTCACTGTCTGTATAAGGGTGATTGAGCTAACCGCTCAAAGTGTTCCTCTTTAAATGCCTATGTGATTTCATCTTTCATCAGAAGACAGTCAAGAGAATAATAGCATGTCCACAATACTAATTTTCTTTCTTTCTTGAGCTACATGGTTAACTCCAGTAGTTTGATGTCATTTCACCCCTTAATTTAAACCAAGGAAGAAACGAATAACCTGACTGTGTTTTACTGATTATAAGTCTATCTTCAGTTTTCTTCACATCTCATTTTCTTAAAAAAAGAAAGACAAAACCCACTGGAGCTGTGACAACTCCATCAGCATCATTTCACAAAGGAGCAGTAGTAAGTATTGAGTGTGAACTTACAACATTATGCCTTACTCATCCGTTGGTCTGCCAATTTGATGACCACATCTATTAATTTACCGGAAATAGTTTGTTCTTTGGTTGAACAGTAAAAGCTACAGAATAATGATTATGGAGTAAAACACAGGCACTGAGATTATTCATTCACAGCAGGAAATGGATGCACAACTGAGGAGGTATATAGGTCATCCTGTAAATAGTCTTTCCCACCTTGCTAAAATATATATGCATCATGTATTATTTCCAAAACTCTTAGTATTCTAAGTTTTCTGGTTGATGAAGATCATCATCATCATCATCGTGTAAAAAGCAAACTAAAACTTGCAAGAGCACATATAAGTACCAAATGTCAAACAAGCAGCAGATGGCAGCATGACAAGAGAGTTGATGTCTACAAGAAGCAGCAAGAATTAAAAAACAAAAATTCTGACCTTAAGACTTATTTATGGAGGGTATGATTTGGCCTATCTGTATCAGGAAACGAATATATGCCTTTGATCTTTTGTTAAATATAACCCTGCATCCAGAATAATAGACTTTGATTCTCATATTCATTTTTTTCTCACGAACAATCTAATCCCTGCATTCTGAAGAAACTTTGAATCCAAGGGTTAGTCTACACAGTGTAGACAAGAAACCAAGATGGTGCTGACAACAGTGCAATCAAAGCTCCATCTGGGTTTGATGGGTGGTGTACAATTGCCATCTTGACATTTTACCATATCCCTTAGGGACCTGCCCAGAATGATCTTTTTTGCCCTAAACTTCTCAAATTAATTAGGGGTACCTGGGAATTGAAATTGAACATGTTTGGAAGGCAAGTTGTAAAAAAGAAGCCTGGACTAAACCCTGTTTTGAGTGAGTAAGGTTGTATTTGTACTTTAAATATTTGTCCTCCTCGAAATAGATGGGGCCAAGATAACACATACACACGCACACACACGTGTGTATGTATCAGTGGTGGGTTGCTCCCGGTTTGGACTGGTTCGTAAGAACCGGTAGTAAAACCAGTAGGAGGCTTCGCCCACTGACCCGGACATCATCATAAGTGATCTGCGCTTGCGCAGAAGAGCACGCGCACGCACTGCGAACCGGTAGTAAAGGTAAGTAGAACCCACCCCTGATGTGTATATATGTGTATGGGTGTTATTCATTTACATATTAAGTAATTTTATATATATTGAATTAAGCAACAATATTTAGAGGATCACCAAGGTTTTCAGAGGCATACCTGCTTAATTTGATGCACCCACATTATTAAGGGTATGACCAAATAGGCAAATGGGACAAACAGGGATTGTAAGGATGGTTCTCCCTATATGAAGATCTATCACAGGTCACTGGTTGTCTGAAGTTCTCCATGGGACAAGATACAAGGTATGAGATTATCCTAGGAATGGTTCTGCATATGTTCTTCTCATTTGGACGAAGGTCTCTTTGTAGCTGCTTCCCATGCTACGTTTATAGACCCAGGGGAAAAAAATTGTAAGCACCAATCTCATTTTAAAAATTAATAAAAAGACAGCCTTAACTGTTCTAAAAACAATTACATTCTAGAGCAGCAGTTCTCAACCTGGGGGTCGCGACGCCTTTGGGGGTCGAACGGCTATTTCACAGGGGTCGCCAAAGCCCTCTCTCGCCCCCCCCATGCCTTCACTCACCTTCACTCTCTGCTCTGTTGGATCGCCGGCCGTTTGCTTACCCCGCCCACTCCCAATCTATTGCTGCCTCCTGAGTCCCAGCTGATGGCTAGAGGAAAAAAAACTGTTTAAATTCTTACCACGGGGCTTCAAAGGGCCGCCCTATAGGGGGTCACCACAACATGAGGAACTGTATTAAAGGGTCGCGGTATTACTAGGTTGAGAACCACTGTTCTAGAGGATGGGGAAGGGAGGAAAGAAGGATTTTGCCTTCCTTTCAATCAGGATAACTCTGTTTTTTTAGTTTCCAGAGCTGCATCCTTCAAGGTTTCACTGTAAGAACACGACTGATGCTCCTATGTTGGCTAGCTTATGTCTAACCTGCAGGGCTCTGTGTATGGAGAGGTAGTAATAACATTTATTTTATGCCATACATTGGTGGAAAGTAATTCTTTTGGAAATTTTTTTGAGAGATTAGAGTGGGGTTCTGCAAAAAACAAAAAAAACAAAAAACCAAACACAAAGATGATTGTGGGTTTTTTTTTTCCTTCCAGTGTTTTTAAAACAGGTCAACCAGGGTATTCATTTTTTAAATAATCCATAACATTCAGATTTATATTTTTCAGTGCTTTCCATTTCAAATGCTATAGAAATCTAGTACAATTCTTGACGTAGCATTTCAACATTCCTGCAGTGATGGATCTCATCAATCATGCAGTGTCAGCCTCAAACAAGTTTCAAAAACCATTGGAGCTGAATGTTGAGTATTAAACCAGACAGGAGTGTTTTAACGGAATTAGCATGATCAATATTGATTAGTATTTCAATGTTAGTGTCTTTCCACTTGCTATAAGCTGTCTTAACTTATCCCTAGTTCTTGCATATGTCAAAAGACAATAGCAGACATTTTTCTCTTCAAAGGACTGCTGTATACATGGATTAATTAAGACCTACAAATTCTGCACAGGAGACAGTGAACGTTGAAATCCACATTATAAAACAATAAGGTTAAATACATTTCTGTGAAAACAGTGTTTTGCTCAAGCACAATTCAAAGCTCTGAATTGCGAGTGGGTTGACACTTTTCTAAATGCAGTCCCAAAGCCACAGCTCTAGAGTCATTCTGGAAATAGTAAAACCAATCCAATACATCTGCAAATCATTTCTATGTGAGTCCCAAAGCTTCTGAGATTGTGATGGTTGATATTTCTCCCCAAACTCCCTCTGGACTATGAAGCAAGGGTAGAGATGACCCTACTGTGAATAGAAGAACGTTTGCAGCTCTGCAAGAACTCAGTTGTGGCTCTCGTTAATCTTGATAACAGATTATCTGTGCATTTTGGAACTGCCATCCTTCTTGGTAGAATCTTCTAAAAACCTTCTCGATTCTAAAAGATGGCAGGGCAGAAGAAGTAGAAAGATGGATCCTGAAGCAGAATAGAAGAGGAAGAGCAGCTGTTGACTGGGAGAAATTGAGCAACTTATCTGCTAATATTTAAAAATTAGAAACAGGCGCGTGAGTTTGAATATCAGGTTGCACAAAGCACTCCTTCTCTGCCTCCTTCATAGTATTATCTGTGACTCTAAAGCAGGGGTGTCAAACTCGCAGCCTGTGGGCCAGATGTGTCATGCTCTGGTCACGCCCACCCTCGTTTTAGCAAAGGGGAAAAAAGTCACAATACATCATGTGATGAAAATGCGACGCCGTGAGTTTGACACCCCTGCTCAAAAGACTTAAAGCAGATAGCTTTTGCATAAGTCCAATCAAGCTAGACATCCAAACAATTATTTCTTTATGTTTTCTTCTTTATTCTTCCCTAGGGATTGATGACCTCTTGCAGCCCAATACGGGAAAGGTTTTGCAGGCCTTTGATGGAGCCAAAGTCAAAATGGCTGGAGTTCCAGAACTAAAGCTTCCAAAACAAGTGATAGCATCGGTTAAATACATCTGCCCCTGCATTAACTGCTCAAAAACAACATCTGCTGGAAAATAGCAATAGACTTATATACAGCTTCATAATGCTTTACAGCACTCTCTAAGTGGTTTACAGAGTCAGCATATTTCCCCCAACAATTTGGGTCCTTATTTTACCCACCTCGGAAGAATGGATGACTGAATCAACCTTGAGCCGGTGAGAATTGAACTGCTGACAGTCAGCAGAATTAGCCTGCCATATTGCATTCTAACTACTGTACCACCATGGAAAAGCTGCATAATAGTCTGTGCATGCTCGGGGTTATCATGACATTACAGCACTTCACCTGTTTTGTACTTGTGTTACAACACTGCATGCCAGAAAGTAAAGGATGGAGCTTGTATGGTGATGTCAGGACAGGTTTCATCATTTGCATCACATTTTCGTTGCTCCATATCCATACCTGCTCAGAAATAAATCTCATTAAATTCAAGTCAGTTTATTTTCAGGGAAGCATATATCTATTTAAACATTCATCCACGCCAGAACACAATCCCTTCATTTCCATTTTTTCCTTGGACGAAGCCAACTGTGAAAGTATTTTATTTATTTGTGTATGAGTATTGTTGTAGGCACAATCTAGTGCTTTGTCTATCTGAAGTGAGCCCAAATGAGTTCAACAAGGTTTATTCCCAGTAAGAGCATTGAAGGCTCTAGATAATTCAGAGACCTACTCAGTATTGACTTCCTATAACAATTTCTGCAAAAAAGAAAATATTTTCATCCCCCTGCAATCTTCCTAACCGTATAAACAAAACATCATCAGAAAAACACATTTATGATTTGTGCTTCATATTGTATGCATCAGGACTTTATTCCAAATAGCTAGGCTAAATATTCCCTTCTTAGTGAGGGCCACATAGGATGGACTTTGTAACATTTGAAATATCAGGTTTGTAGTACTGTTGCACTGGCAAACTAGCATCACTTTAATTTCTTTAATTTAGCTGACAGTAGCTATTGCTCAAGCCAATTATAAACTCTGAAATTGCTGTAGATCGGGAACAAACATCTTTTAGCTCCTACCAGATGTGGCATGCCCAAAAGAAAAGCCCTCAGAGCAATAAAAAGATCAGCATCAAGCAACTCAAAGAAAGGTTATTACAACTACAACTACAAGAAAGATTATTGGTTTTAGGTCTGGGGGGATCTGATATTTTTCCAGGATGAAGCTTTTCTGCAGGACCACACCCAGTGGTGGGCTGCTGCCTGTTAGGACTGGTTCTAGCGAACCGGTAGTTCCGACCATCAACTGGCCCCGCCCAGCTGCCCCCACCCTATCCTGTCCTATATTTGCTTTCTGGCTCAGCTGATTCATGCAACACAGCTGATTCCTGTGCCTTCGCTGTTCTACTGACCAGGGCTGCCTTAGAAGGTAAGCAGCTGAGCTTCAAATTGCTGTATTTTGAATGCTGCACACAAGCGTGTTAGACGCTAAGCGCACACTCACAGAATTGGTTGTTAAACCAGTTGCAGCCCACCACCGACCACACCTTGAAAAGCACAATGGTCCTGGGAGCTGAAAGGTATAAATAGTGTGGAAAGAGCAGGAAGGTGGGAGAGTTGTCAGTGATGCTACTTTTTGAGTGCAGGAATTATGCCATAGTGTATGGTCTTCTCTTTCACCCCTGTGTTATAAGATTCAACCAGGGAAGCCAGATGATCTGCTCCCTCCAATACTATTGAATGTCCTACCACAATTCAGACTACTTCTTTCCTTCTCACAGGAGTAGAGGAGATGAATCGGCAAGATCGTTGCAAGACCATTCAGACTCAGCTAGGAAAGAGGGATTTTTCAAACCCTTTTCTTTTATTAACTCAGTCAATAGGCTTGCAGGCAGGAGGAGGTAGTTAATATAACAATCGTTTTTCACTGTTTGTAAGGTTGTGCGTATCTGGTTTATGAACTTTTCAAGGTTATTTATGTTTTGCTGTGTAGGACACACCCGGCCTAAAGCTTTCCAGAAAGGGTCCTGCCT
The DNA here is from genome assembly GCF_029215685.1 of Pituophis catenifer annectens. NCBI lineage: Eukaryota > Metazoa > Chordata > Lepidosauria > Squamata > Colubridae > Pituophis > Pituophis catenifer. The sequence continues at coordinate 131,405,235 of NW_027256883.1, forward strand.
AGACTCCTTTGAGAAGAACCCACATAAACAGTCACAGAAAATATTGTGACCCTTGAGTGGTACTTTTTAATACAACGATATCTATTTATACTAAATCACTTTTCCCTTTCTAATTTTTCATTTGATTTCCGTTTGTATTATTAGGGGTAGAACTGCACTTGTATCAGTTCATCTGATGCTGCTATGATATATTGGAGATACAAGCCTGAATATTCCCACAGGTTTCCTGAGGATCTTTCAAGACATTGGTCCTGTCAGCTCAGTACAAGGTTTGCCTAAGGCATTTTGTGCCAAGTGACACCTGAAGCACACCAAATCAAAGAACAGGGTACTCCTAAGTCTGCTCAGAACGGTTTTAAAGGAATATTTTATTTCAGAACGAAAGATCAAATCATTTCAGCCAGTGCTATTATGCAACTGCCTGCTCTTTGTATACTAGGACTTACCAGATCGAGACTGCAAAAATATAGACAGCCATTAGATGGCAATAAAGATATATGGAAATGGCCTGTTTCCCTCTGGTGATCAACCATGTTTTTGCAATCTTAAACTGCTATTGTGGATCTCTCTATACAGCCAATTCTATCGGTTCCTAGACCCTTTGAAATTTAAAGAGAGGATAATACATGATTTGCCTTCCTATCCTCCCCTCTTTTTTTTTTTTTAAGATATGGGGAAATCACTCAGACTGCTTAGAAGGAATTATAAAGGTGGACTGAGTAAATAAATGTAGAACTGATCTTCAGGAAGGTAGGCGAAAGCTGGTAAGAGCGAAAGGAAGGAACAAACAAACTGTTGGGGAGGTCTTGCAGATAGGTTTACCCAATTCTGAGGTAGAAGGCAGTATGAAAAAGAAACTCAAAAGAACCTCACCTTGGTTTTGTTTAATATCAGGTGGGACAGAGAGAACCTTGAAGAGGCTTTCAAGAGTTTGCCACTCTATCTTAAGGAATAGGATAACAGAATAAGGATTCCAGGAATCCATACCATGCCTGTTTCTTGACCGGGCCTACCTCCAAGGCATCAATCCTGGAAGCCTCACTACGGTCTCATTAGACGGACATTAAACCTTGCTTTTAGAAGTTGAAAATAGTGGCAGATCCTCCAGGCATCTTGCTGTCCACAAAAACAGTGGCCAAGGCATTGTTACAGCCTCAGCAACAAGTGAAATGAAGCTGCAGAGTGTCCTGATACAACTAACACAGCAATTGGGAAAAAAGCCTACCTCAACCAACTGCCAGAGTTGCTGGACCCACTCTGTCTTCAGAGTGGGACTTGATTGCCTTAACTCCATGGAAATGAATTCCTTGGAGCCATTTTACACATCAACAGAAGACCTTTAGGATAGCTGTCGGGAGAAACACAGAGATGACTTGGGGGGAATGACATACAGACAATGATTATGAAGCATAATTATAATCATAATCAATCAATCATAATCAATCATATCTTGCCAGGCTCAAGGTTGACTCAGCCTTCCATCCTTTCTAAGGTAGGTAAATTGAGGACCCAGTTTGTGGGGGCAATAAGCTGACTTTGTATAAAATATACAAAAGTATGAAGGCTATTGCTTAACGCACTGTAAGCCGCCCTGAGTCTCCGGAGAAGGGCGGCATATAAATCAAATTAAAAAAAAAAAAAGCATGCTTAAATCCAGGAAACCATCAAAGCATAAGAAAAATGCTCAGCTGACACAGGTTTTCAACACTGATGGTCAAGCCTTGAGGTAGGACAGATAAGGAAATGGATGCCACTAGTTAGAGTGGAAATATATTTTACAAATATATGTTATTGCAATAGAAGCTTAATAAACCTGACTGTGTTTTCCATTCCTCATAATCCCGGTGGATTACGTTCCTAGATTTAAAGCATGTTTTTGTTTATGTAACTGTTGTGGTTTCTACCAAATTTCCACAAAGTTTTCTCAGGCTCATTTTGTTCAGATGAGGTATTTTGTCCATCAAGTTTGGTCAAGCCACTGCCCTGAAAGTTCTTAACAATCAGTAGTGGTATTCACTTACCTTTGCTACCGGTTCGCAAATGTAAGCGTGTGCGTCACCTCTGCGCATGCAGAGAGCATCCGTGATGACGTCTGGGTGGGTGGGCGGAGCCTTCCGCCACCGCTAAACCAGGTGGAACCGGTAGAATCCCACCACTGTATAACACTGGTTTCTTTCCTACATGTAACAGGAAAACTGGTCATATAGTATTGCCTGACAATATAGACTAAGTAAAAGCAACACAGATAAGAAACTAAATATATCAGGTATGGCTTCCAAAAAGAAATAAGGAGATGAAAAGATAGATTTTAAAAACAGAAGAACTTCCTTTTAAAGTGTCTATGGAGATTCTCAGTCATCCGGGTCATCGTTGTCCCAAAGTTGCTTTTTCAAGAGGCAACTGGACTTTCTTGTTTTTCTTTGAAGATGTTTCACTTCTCATCCAAGAAGATTCTTCAGCTCTGACCGGATGGTGGGGAATGGAACGATTCTCTTCCAGTCCTTCCATTCCCCACCATCCTGTCAAAGCTGAAGAAGCTTCTTGGATGAGAAGCGAAGCGTCTTCAAAGAAAAACAAGAAAGTCCAGTTGCCTCTTGAAAAAATTGGGATTCCTTTTAAAGTCTAATCACCAAGCTCTCAACTCTATGGAAGACAAACAGCTGGCAAGCTCAATCCTCTTCCTTGCCTTTTTCCTCTGCTGCCTCTGCCCCCTCCCCACCACCACCAGGGAAAGATACATGTCAGAGAGGATCTGGCAGCACTGAAAGAGATGAAAACTATATTAAGTGAAATAAATAAAGAATGTTGTGGTTGGAGACCGAAAGGCGATGGGGCATTTGAAGCATTTGTGTTTGCCAGGCAGTCAGCCTGATCTGGGTCTCTCTCTCTCTCTGCGTACTGTGTCAGGAGAAGGGTTATCTCTTCTGGCCCTTTATTGCAGCACAACATGGAATTGGTTTCATTAACCAGTCTGATTGCTAGGAGAGGCTGACTCAGGCAGAGATGGTAGTCTATGCTTCCTGTAATTTTCCTTCCATGCAGACCACGGAATTGTTAAAAGGCTATTTTTAGGAGGCGCTGGAGTACAGTGACTCGTGGTTGCTCCTTTTGCAATGAAAAGAAGAGTGTGGGGGGGGGACGAGCGGATCTCACCTCAAAGAATATAAAACGAGAATCACTCTCAAGTCTTTGAATGTGCTTGAAAATTATTTGCCTTCTGCAGAGGTGATTTTATTTAGAAGGGAGTTTGAAACCTACAAAGTTGCAATGCACAGTATCACATAATCTTTTTCAAGCTAATGACCAAAGTATTAAATTGGATGGTAAAATATATATATATATATATATATATATCCCACGCCTTGTTAAAAACACACACACACACTATGCCATTTTTTGACAGTGAGATCAGACACACATTTCAATTGCTTTGTCTCCTTCTTTCTTATCCCAAATGAAACCCAGTAAGAGTTGATAACCATCAATAATACCTTTCACCTTGGCAGATGACAAAAAAGTTAGATGGGCTACCCACCTAATTTCCATTTGTCAATTCTCTTGGTTCTTTAAGGGAAGCCACACTTGGGTGCTGCCTTGAGACACTTTGAATTATGAGCAAAAATTAGTTCACAATAATGGAAATAATACATTATGGATAGTAGTTTTAAGAATGACTATTCTGATTGATGATGGAGCTGGCATGGCTTTAAAATTGGGGTGTTGTGGACAATTGACTTAGAAGATTGACATACACTAAGGATATATTGCTGAGTAAACATGTATAGGACTTTGTTATAATTTAAGATCTATTATTAATTGTGTATGCCAGAGGTTAGAAATTTTCTGTATTCAAAGCAAATATTCTCCTACTAAGCTAAACAATTCATTGATAAGGTAAAAGCCTCTTCCATCATGCATACCCTCCTCCTCCTTTCTTGCTCTTAATTGCAAGCCATGCTTAACATACTAGTCTCCCAAATAACTTTCTAGTTTAGATGACTGTTTATTGTACAAATCATGTAGGGCACTTCACGGGACATTTTGAAAAATAAAGTAATTTATATCAAAACTCTTCCTACACATTGAGACATAAAATGCTGCAAAATTCTTCCTGCTGTTGACCCTCTTGAGCTTACTAAGAGAGTGGCCTCTCAGGAATTATATATAGTTACTTAGTGGCTGCTTGAAACTTTGAACAAAGATCCACGAAAACCATTTCAGCAGCTTAGGGTAGTTGAAGAACTTAATTTATTACTCAGGTTGTCTCAACAGTAAAAGGAAGGAAAGAGGTATGGTTTTCTTCTGCTTATCATTCTTTCTTTTCTTTTCTTTCCATTTGCAACCAACAATCTGGACATACTGCAAGCAGATTTTAGGGTGATGCTATATTCCAATTATATTACTGGGGCTAAGTGAAAGGAACTTAAAGGGGGCTATTTCCAAACATAAAACAATTGGCGATGTGTTTATGAGTGTGTATTTTGGCATTTATCATTCTAACCCAAGAAACAAGACTGCAGCTATTGCAATTAGCAGTTGTGTAGTAAATATCATGTTATTAATGTAGAAGCTCCTACTACAGAGTTATTGGCCGACGTCATAGGCAAGTTTTATAACAAATTTATAAAGAGCCTTGGTGGTGCAGCAGACTAAAACACTGTTAAGTAGCACCAACTGCCTGCAATTACTGCAAGTTCAAATCTCACCAGGCTCAAGGTTGACTCAGCCTTCCATCCTTTCGAGGTAGATAAAATGAGGACCCGGTTTGTGGGGGCAATAAGCTGACTTTGTATAAAAAAGAACACCGCTTTGGGGGGGGGGGAGAAAGCCCAACTAAGCAGGTATATACAAAAGTATGAAGGCTATTGCTTAATGCATTGTAAGCCACCCTGAGTCTCCAGAAAAGGGCGGCATATAAATTGAACCAATAAATAAATAAATAAATAAATAAATAAATAAATAAATAAATAAATAAATAAATAAATAAATTGCTAGAACTGTTAAATGCAATTTCCCAGAAAGGATGTACTACTAATAATGGATGATTGGAATGCAGAAGTTGGAAAAGTGGAGGAACAGGAAGATTTGAATTAAATTGAATCAATTAGGCAGGACATAGGTTAATAGAGTTTGAAAACAGAATTGCTAACACCTGTTTCGAGCAGCACAAGCACAGACTCTGTGCATGGCTATTACCAGATGCACCTCTTCAGAATAAAACTGGTCATATAGCAAGAGACAGAAGATGGAGGAATGCAATTAATTCAGCCAGGACACTTCAAGATGCAGACTGTAGAACCAGCTAGGAGTTATTGGTCTTGAATATATATGAGTTAAACTTTAAAAATTAAAGTCGCTCCAGCAAGATCTGACCTGTAGACCGTATAGTCAGAATATAAGGTCAACATAAAATCAGAGATGTAGTCCACTTACGGTATACAGAAAAGAAGTTGAGATACTATGGAAAGAGATTAAAAAACTAAGAAACCAACATTTCAAAGAAGAAAAGATCCATAAACGTCAGAGTTTGTTGCAGCACACACAAGCAGACTATTAAGCAGGATTCAAAATGTGTTTATATACATAACAACACATAAGGCCTACAATACCCTTGTAGGTTTTTCCACATTGTAGAGAAGGGAACTAGCAAGTACAAACATAGCACAGAATGGAAGCACAAAATGGAGAAGGCAAAATGGAAGAGAGAGAAACTAGTGCCCTCAAGCTTATATACAGAACGATTAAACCACGCCCAGGCTCCAAACTGTCTCTTATGGCCCCATACAACAAATACTATGTTTCAGTTACCAAACAGTCCCCATTGGCCGACCTGTTACCATGTCTATCCAAACAGTCCCCATTGGCTGACCTGTTGTTATATATTCCAGGCTATGAATATTCATACTCTGACAATACAGCTTTCAGATCAAGCTATAGGAGGTCCAGAATAAGATGGAGGATGAAAGATGCACAGGAAGTAAACACTACTTTCCAGCATCAAGCAAGAAAGGATAAACAGAGGCGTGTCAATCCAGAATGTTAACAAATAGAAGGAAATACCAAAAGAAAAGAGTCTTTTCAGTAGATCAAAGAAATCACAAAGACATTTAAATAAGGTAAGACCATTCAAGATTAATCAAAGGAGAGATTTAAGAGAAGTAAAGGAGGTTAAAGGAGGATGGAAGGCCTAGAATGACAAATACATTTGTGGAAAGAGAATACATTGAGGATTCTCCCCCCCCCCCCATGAGTGAGGTACGGGAGGCAATAAACAAGCACTAGATGCAGATAAAAAGAAATACTGAATTGTTTAAAGCTTCAGGAAGAGAAACAATTCATGCTAACATCTCTGCACCAGCGAATATGGAACAAGACTTGCTGGTCCGGAGACTGCCAGTTACCAAACCATTGCACTAATTCTTCATGCATGCAAAGATGTGCTTCCAAACTTATGAAGAAAAACAAAACTACACACGGGGAGGGGGAATATTGAATGAATAGGCAGGTTTCCAAAAGAAAGAGATACAAATCAAGCAGACACTATAAGATGGACAATGGAGAGAGAGAGAGAAAAGGAGAACGTGAGATTTTAAGAAGAAAGTTTATTTCTGCTTTATTGACTGTAGCCAGGCCAGAACAGCTGATAATTCTCCTGAATTATTTTTATAGTGAATAACAAGCTACTATAAGAACTGAATGTGCTGAAACAGAAAGAATCACAATAGTAATGGAGTGAGGGAAGAATGCATATTGTCCTCATATCTGTTGAATGTAAACAGTGAATATAATGTAATATAAGAATGACAGTTGGATTCAAAACTGAAGGCTGAAGGCTGAAATGATAACAATTTGAGAGATACAGACATTATCACCACTGCCATTGCAATGGCACTTAACTATTTACTGTTTTCATAGCATAATTCCATGAGTATACAGGTAGTCCTTCACTTACAACAGTTCATTTAGTGACTGCTCAAAGTTACAATGGCGTTGAAAAAAGCGACTTATGACCATTTTTCACACTTACAACTGTTCCAGCATCCCCATGGTCATGTGATCATATTTACGATGGCTATGATGGTCCCGGGGTCAAGTGATCAACTTTTGTGATCTTTTGACAAGCAAAGTCAATGGGGAAGCCAGATTCACTTAACAACCGTACTACTAACTTAACAACTGCCCTGATTCACTTAACCACTATGGCAAGAAAGGTCATAAAATGGGGCACAATTCACTTAACTCAAATGTCTCATGTCAAATGTCTCACTTAACAACATAAAATTTTGGCTCAATTGTGATCGTAAGTCGAGGACTACCTGTACCTTGCAATACAGGTAACATAAGCAAAAGACAAACCTTACCCTAAACTGAATTTTGAGAATATACAAGATTATAGAGGGAGAGAGTGAAAGAATGGGAGATAATATAGAATCTTTACAGTAATGCAGCTAGACCAGGGGTGTCAAACTCGATTTCATTGAGGGCCACATCAGAGTTGTACTTGACCTTGGGGGGCAGGGGTGGGCATGGCCAGGGTGGACATGGCCAGCTCAACATCACTCATGTCAGGAGTGCCTGTGGTGGCCTAAGTGCTCTGCCAGCAAAAACAGGCTCCTGAGCGCAATTTCCAGCTGCAACGGTCTCCTGCAACCATCTACCAGCAAAAACAGAGTTCCGGGAAGTTCAGGGAAGTTGCATGCAGCCCTCCTGAGCTCCGTTTCGGCAGAAGCACAACAGGCCGGTCCTTTGCTGTTTCCAGGGTGGCCCCACAGGCCAGATTTAAGCACCCCACAGGCCAGATCCGGCCTCCGGGCCTTAAGTTTGACATCCCTGAGCTAGACCATATAATAGGTGGCAGTATTGTAGCATCTATCGCAGCCGTATTTTTTGCCTTGTGTACATCTGTGGCTGCCTTATTATCTTCATGTACATAGTGAAGGCAAGGTAGCTGGAGTATATCCAGAAGATGCATTGGTTTGGATGAGACCAGCAGGATCATGGGATTTTCTCCAGTGTGTTCATCAGAAACAAGTAGGGTTGCTTTCTGACTATTTCTACTGATTGGATTTCTGTGTATGTGTGTCCCCGCCTTACTAATGTTCATTTACATGAGGGCAGTGGGTGTTTATATGAGTATGTCTCAATGAATGAGAATATTTGAAGCTCAGGGTTGAAATGAAGGGTTTTTGGTACTCTCTGAGTTTGGTTGTTTTCTTGCAGACATTTGATTACTTAAACTAGGTAACATCATCAGTGTCCTGACGATGTTACCCAGTTGGGTAATGAAATGTCTGCAAGAAAACAACTAAGCTCAGAGCGTACCAAGGACCCCTCTTTCTGTGTCTGGCTGATTCTTTTGATAAAGCCAATGAAATGGAAAACTGGAGTGTATCAGAACAAACAGCAGAACATTAGTGGATTTGAAACTGCCCGGAGGAAGTAGAAAAGGGCAAACTCATAACTTTGGTTTTTTAGTCTATAGTTTATATTAGCGTTATTACAACTATGACAATCATTTTGTTAAAGCACCCATCCCACAAGATTGCATTACCTACCTGTACCCTTGTGATACCAATCAGAAAACTCATGTAGGAGATGACCAGGCTAAGCCCAAGGGAAGGGTCAAATACATCCTGAGTCATGGGTTTCTGCATCCCTGAAAGAGATCTAAGTCCAGCCCACCTTGAATGCCTTCTTAATTCCCGCTCATTCCCACTTGACAGTTAGTAGCTCAGATTTTTGTAGAGAGCTTAAGCTTGCAACAAATCTCTGAAAACTGCCTGAATCTCCTAATTTCTCTGGTGCTTGACATCTCTCACATGGCTTGTACTACATTACCATGAAGGAAATCTCTACAGGTGAGCAAGAGAAAGGAGGTGGGAATATATTTAATAGGAGGAAGTACGGTAGCTGAAAAAGTTAGAACTTTATCTAATGTTTGTCAGAGTTGATAAAGAGAGGCACTTACCTCAGGCATCAGACCTGAGAAAAGCAGAGCTGTCTATCACATAACCTGCCCTTGTCCACTAAGATAGCTTGCTTCTTTCAGATAAAATGGAGAACATGCTCCATTTCCAGTTTTCCAGAAAAAAAAAAATCAATGCCAATCCTATTTATAGTTGGAATGGGAGGGGGAACCAACTTGCCTTTATTTCAGACAGCGAAATATTTTTGGCTGGCTGGCCCTATAATGGACAGAAAGCAAAGGATTAAATGTGTCTTTATTATCTTAGGGTCAAACTCCAGAGAGGAGTGAGGCATGCTGCTGAATTTAGTACATTGTTTAAAAGTGTGTAAGAAATATACAGGTTCAAGACCTCACGAAGCTTGGACAATTTCTAAATATATAAAGATCAGAAAGGAAGCTCTATTTCTACCAGTCTAATGTCTTTTTAAAAAGTCACATGTTGCTGGGCAGAGGACATTGCTATTGCTCACCAATGTGAATGTGGATCCCTAGATTATTATTTCTCAGATCCATCCAGTCAACACTGAATGTCAGGTGCCACCTTATGCTTGCTTGTGCTTCACTGCTATGCAGTGACAGACTGCCATGAGCTGTCAGGAGGGGGAACAAAGGAAGGGATATTTGGGGAAATGAAACTAAGTTCCTGTGCCTTCTTGAAAACTACTTCAAGGTCACCCAGATGGAAGAAGGAGGGAGATGCATACCAAACTGCACTTGGACCAGAGGTGAAATCCAGCAAGTTCTGGAGAACCGGTAGCAGAAATTTTGAGTAGTTCGGAGAACCGGTAGTGGAAATTTTGAGTAGTTTGGCAAATACAACCCCTAGCTGGTCCCAGAGTGGGGTGGAAATGGGGATTTTGCAGTATCTTTCCCCTGAGTGGGGTAGAAATGGAGATTTTGCAGTATCCTTCCCCTGTCACGCCCACCAAGCCACGCCCACAGAACCGGTAGTAAAAAAAATTGAACTTCACCACTGACTTGGACTAACAGTTACGAAAACATCTTGCCTGAACCTGATTGGTTACACTGAGGTGGGCAGTGATAGACAGCTAAGGGAGGAAAAAGTAGAACTTAGGGATCTTGGTGCGCAATTCTCAGTTCTGGCTTTGCACTACTGCAATATATCTGACCTCTAATAAAACTATTCTTTTCTCAACCTATGGAGCCAAGGATAGTTTCTATTTAGAAGTTTAAGTTGTGGCACGTATGACAGCGAATGTGATCCAAGCCATCTTCCATCATCTTCAGAAGTTTAATAATTAAGTATGTGGCTAGCGTATACTGCTCTACTGTGTTCTCTTTCAGGCCCCCAATTACTTGCACACATTTGGTAAGAAAGATAAGAGGTAAGAACTATTGGGTTCCCCCGCCCCCAGATTTACATGTCTGATGCCTTCATTTAATGGTTTGTTTGCTTTGTAAAATACTAAATTGTCCAAAGGTGGCTTTAATTTTATACACTAATGAGAAATGGCTGAATAGATTGTGTTTATAATAGATAGTCCACACAAAGTTAGTTGATGAACAATAAAAACAAAAAACATGAGTGGATGGTTCAAGATCCAAAATCTGATTATTGATCATTCCAAACGTGTCTATCACTAATCCATGTCTAGGTTCATTGTGCCATAAACAATGGTTTACAAACCATGGTGTTCAGTTTCATGTAACTGTGGAATTTTGCTGCCCTCTGAGCTCGGTTGTTTGTTTGTGAGATATTTTATTACCGGACTGGGTGGCGTATCCAGTGCCAGAGGGAAATGGGTTTGCTCTTACCGTATATAGAGTAGCTTTCCCTATCAGTATAATAATCAGTATTATTTTCTCTTTGGCTATTTCTTCGTTAAGTTGTTGTTTATTTAATTTCACATACACTTTATACTAAAAGTAATGCTTTATATTTAGTTTAGCAAAATGGTTGAATTGGGTTAGGGACATATGTAATTATATGATATAGAGAAATAGTAGAACTATCTCTCTATATCATATAAAGCCTATACTACAAGGGTTAGACCTGCAATTCTAGGTCTATGATAGATTCTTTTGTTTGAAAAATCTTCATTTGAAATAATCAATATATCTAAACCAGGAGTATTGTTTCAGAGTTTTGCCATTCAAACTGGATCTCTTCAGTTCTGGAGGCCTTATAAGGTCTTTGTCAAATACGTAATTTATTGTGGTGTTCTTTCAGAACTTAACTTATGAGCTCTTGGCTGGTAGAAAACAAATGGATAATTTTTTTTATTGAGTCCGACATAGCTGGTGGGCAAGTATAAAAAAGAGGAAGGGGAGAAGTACAATATCTGTTTCCAAATTGCTGGTAAATGCTCAGTCAACCACACAGTGTTTGCACTCATTGGAATCACCATTCAGTGTTTAAATCTGTTTATTTGATTCAGTTGATATTTCACAGCCATTTGTCTCGTTCATACTAGAAAGATTATGAGTAAAAGCAAATTAAGAAAAATTTAGATTGATATGGTAATTGCTATTAAGTTTCCAAATCCATAAAACTGCAGCCTCTTTCCAAATTACTTTCAGCTAATGTTTTCTGCCGAAGAATTCCAAAAGAAAAAAAAATTGTGGTGTGTTGCCATGATCATGTCTCACTTTTCAATTATCTAACAAAGTTTGTCAAACTACAAACATCTGCCAATTTAGGAAAGAAAGATGGATTTGTTGTTAAAGCTGTGGGACATATAGGGCTGGATTTCCTGTGACTTCCCAGCCCATAAATGTGCTTTTGTGTTGCCCTGGATCACATTTTACATAGGGAATGCTGTAGTGTAAGGCTTGAAGATTAAGTCTGAACCCTAAAGTTAGAGCTCCTAAAACTGTGGGACTGCAGGCAGGGACCCATAATTTTTGATTTTTTCTCTAAATCTGTCTTCTTCCTTGTGATTGAGGAGTGTAAGTGGGTGGAGAGTTGATCTATTATCAAAAGTAGTAAAAACTTGAATGTCCTCAAGCCCGGGTGAAAATTGGAAGATTGATTCTCTTCCTTTGCTATTTTCTGTACACATCAGAGAACATGGAAAGAGGTATGGTCTTATTCCACTCCAAATGGAGTGAAGAATTACTTGAGCAGGTTTGAAAACATCCTTGTGAAAGGCAACTGGGGTGTATGTATTTAAAGTTAACAGAAGAAAAACACGTTGGCAATGACCTCAACAATATCAAATCTCCTAGAACGTTCCTCAGATGGGTTTCCAACCTTGGATTTGAAGGCAGAAAGACAACAGATTGAAGGATCTCCTTTCCTCTCTACTCCATTTCTGCCTTAAGGTAAAGGTAAAGGTTCCCCCACATATGCATGCTAATCTTTTCTGGATATAGAGGGAGGTGCTCATCTTGTTTCTAAGCCGAGGAGCCAGTGCTGTCCGAAGATATCTCCATGGTCATGTGGCCAGCACGACTAAACGACGAAGGCGCATGAAGCGCTGTTACCTTCCCAACAAATTGGTCCCTATTTTTCTACTTTCATTTTTTACGTGCTTTCGAACTGCTAGGTTGTCAGAAGCTGAGACAAGTAATAGGAGCTCACTCCGTTACGCGGCGCTAGGGATTCGAACTGCTGAACTGCTGACCTTCTGATCGATAAGCTCAGCATCTTAGCCACTGAGCCACTGCCTTAATCTCCATTATTTATTTAAAAAATATTAATTTGATTCCTTTTATAAATGTTGTCAAAAAGATTCTGCAATTCTAGATCTTCCCTGAATTCTACCTAGTAGTCACAGATTTGGCCTGAAAAGACCTTTCTATCACAAAGAAGTGGATCTTTTTGTGGAAAAGGATTTGAGAAAATTCTCTCATGGTTGAGTGTTATATGAAAGAAAATTTTCTTTCTTTTCTTTTCTTTTTTTTGTCCAAGATAGTCTCCCCGGTTCTAAAAACCCACATGTGAACAGATTTTATTTTTATGATTGTTGGATGGTGGTTCGCTGGTTTAAAAGATGAGGGATGACTTTTTAAAAAAACTCAGTAATTTTCATTTAAAATAGCCCGTTTGATTTACTGATTCTAAAATCTAGCCCTAAGAAGTGAAAAATAAAAGACACAAATATTTTGGTTTGACCATTGGTTACGTTTGTTACACAAGTCAGTGTAGAAAGTTAAGGCAAAAATCACCTGCAAAATTTTAAATATGTATATATTTGTCCATATATGGATGTCAGTAGAGATCTCAGTATGAATGCCAACGGATTTCTGCATTCCTCAGCAACCTGATGTGCTCAAATGATCAGGTAAAATTTTACACAGTATATAAATTGACTTTATTGTCCAATAGCATTTTCACACAAATACAAATGCAACACGGGCAATCATAAAAATTGAGGATTGCAAATGGAGTTTTGCAAAAAAAGAAAAGAAAAAAAGAAAGTAATTTATGGATCTGATGTTAGAAAGAGCAGATTATAGAAAGAGGGAAATTATGATTCAATTTTAGAGAGAGGAGGTAAAACATAAATGTACTTTATAACTGCTGTTAAGAAGATCAGAAACCATTTATTTTTAAAAAAATGTTTCTTTTTCTTTCTTTTCCTTCTTTTTCTTTCTTTCATTCATTTTCACTTCTTATTACTTTTCCCTATTCTTTTCTTCAATTCAAAATTTGTATTGTTTTTTGAAAACATCTTTAATTAAAAAAAAATAAATCCTAGCAGTGTACCCATATGTTAAAACACTGTTGGTTATAATTAAAAATGGGCAGGAAAGGCCAGGGTTAGCTTTTCTGGTTGTAAATGACCTTAACTTCAGCAAAGGAATGTTGCTAAAAATAAAAATAGGGGCAGTTTGTCATAATAAAACTGGAAAAATAATGCAGCAGGGGTTTTGGTAAATGTGCTTTTCATCAAATTCTGAGAACTGATCAAAAGCCTTTAATAGAGATCCTTTCACACAATGATCATTTGAAGTGGGTTAGACTGAAGTAGTTAGTCTACCTCATAGAAAGCTATCCAATATAGGTAGGCCTCGATTTACAACAGTTCATTTAGTGACCGTACAAAGTTACAACAGAATTGAAAAAAAGTGACCTAGGCTATGACTGTTTTTCACGCTTATGACTGTTGCGGCATCCTCTTGGTCAGATGATCAAAATTTAGATGCTTGAATGGCAAGTAACTCATATTTATAACAGTTGCAGTCACTGCTTTTGTGACTTTCCAACAAAGTCAATGGGAAAACCAGATTCACTTAACAGTGGTATTACTAATTTAACAATTTCACTGCTTCTCTTACTGAATGTGGCAAAAAAAGTTGTAAAATGGGGCAAAATCAGTGGTGAAATCCAAATTTTTTTACTACCAGTTCTGTGGGTGTGGCTTGGTGGATGTGGTGTGGTTTGGTGGGCGTGGCTTGGTGGGCGTGGCAGGGGAAGGATACTGCAAAATCTCCATTCCCACCCCACTCCAGCAGAAGGATACTGCAAAATCCCCATTCCCACCCCACTCTGGGGCCAGCCAGAGGTGATATTTGCCGGTTCTCCGAACTACTCAAAATTTCTGCTACCGATTCTTCAAACTGCTTAAAATTTCCACTGCTGGTTCCCCAGAACCTGTCAGAACTTGCTGGATTTCACCGCTAGGCAAAATGTAACCAATTTCTCATTTAGGAGCAGAAATTCTGGGCTCAGTTGTGGTTGTAAGTTGAGGACTACCTGTATGTTTCTGTGGCTGAAGATGGACTTGGCCTGAGACTTCCTTAGCCTAGTTGATATCAAAATGAAAATAGCAAGTTAAATCTAAATAGCATTATTTGCTGATAATTCAGGGAAGGGAGGGAGGGAGGGAGGGAGGGAGGAAGGAAGGAAAATAGCCTTAATACTGTATGATGTGTGTCTTACCCAGTAAGGGATGCAAACTACTACAAATTTAAGAAGGAACAGGGATCACTTTGTCTGAAACTTTCCTTTCTCATACATCAAAAACATGGTTGTTTTCCAGAAAATGGATGGTAGTACTAAAAACCCACTCCACATTCTAATAATATAGCCTTCAATGTGTTAATCTTCCAAGATACTCACTGCAGCTCTCTACCACCTTCTCTTCCCCATGTCTGCTAGATAATGATAGGAGTGGTGTTCCCATTGTATTAATATACTCATTTCTATCCATAGTAATGTTCGTCACTCAATTGTAAAAGGGACATCACTGAAATGGTGCACAAGGCAAGCAAGGTGGAAACCAATTATTCATAAGCCTAATACAACTGCTATGCAAACATCTGGCTTTGCAAGGAGAAAAAAAGAATGGCCTAAATCTATTAATTTGAAAGGAAGGGAGCTGAAGGCCTGGGATGTAAACTTTATAGCTGGCACACACAGAGTTTTGTGTTGTATGTGCAACAGGCAGATCCTCTGCATGCACATGACTTCTTTCTTTCTGCAGTAACACAACATACCTAACCACATCCAGTTTGCCAAGCTTCTGCTATTAGCTAGTTGCTGATTGCTGAGCAGTTTCTCAAGAATCTATGTTTTCTGGTGCGAAGTCTGACAGCCTGGATTGCAAGGTTAATCCAAATTTAGTGATACTTAAAAATAATACTTGAGATTTTATTTAGCCATGAGTAACTTGTTCCATTGCTTTGACTGGATGATTATGAATGGATGAAACAAGTGTCTAGGAAACAAAAATAAAATAGAATAAGGCGATAAAAGAATGCCTTGGCTGAGATTGTTTCCTATTTTGGAATGTCCTGATGAATATTAAAATATTGTGATGTGGCACTTACTATTCTTTGAAATGTGAGAGCATTCAGAATACATCTGTAACTTTGTGGGAAAATACAAAATTTTATCTGAAGATCTAAAATAGATATTTTCTTTTAAAATGTTTTGTTTCTGAAGTATTATAAAAACTTTGGAAATCTTTATGAAGTTTTGGTCTACACTAGAGCATGAAGCTGAAATGAACATTTCTTGAGTTTGACATTACAGGTTGGATATATGGATATATGAATAATCATATAACATCTACCTTGTACACATGCTCCAAGATTAATATGCTTTGGCATAAACTTTGGTCTTTCATCAGTTTAAATATAGGTCTTAATCCCACAGTCGCTCATTTTATAAAGATAATGTTTGAAGAGCCCAAAGAGAAATATAGCTTTATTTCTTGATATTACCAAATTGTTAATAGGTAAATATGACTTCAAAAGTGGACTTGTCTGTGGTTTATTAACTGAGGCAATTTAGCCAATAACATCTCCCAGACATACAACTAAGAAGCATACTTGGCACTTGACAAGTTAGTTTGTTCTGTGATACTAGCAGTGTAATACAACTCACAATGTTTGCTGCCCTTTTATGGCATTCAAAAATCGGTCACCTCAACGTAGCCACTTTTTTCATCCTGCCTTTATTATTTTGATAAATAACTCAAGTTGGTGAACATACCTAACACTTCTTTCTCCTCCTGTTTGCTCCACAACAAGCACCTGCGAGATGAGTTGAGCTGAGAGAGAATGTCTGGCCCAAAGTCACCCAGCTGGCTTTCATGCCTAAGGTGGGACTAGATCTCAGAGACTCTTAGTTTCTAGCCTGGTGCCTTAATCACTAGACCAAACTGGCTCTTCTTTTCCTATGATCAAAGGATAGAGTCATGGAAGCATTAAAAACTGGTAGTATGCTAAGATAAAACATTTAACTTAAGCATTTTATTACTTGGGTTATTTGATCCTGATGCAACTACAGTTCTGAAATTTATTTGTTTGTTTGTTTAAAATATTTATATAGCTACCCGTCTTTCAGCCAACCAATTCCACAGTGGTTAGCAATTCTGGAGGAATTAGTTACGACTCTTAAACCAGTAACTCTTAAATGCAATCCAACAGTAGTTAAAGTGTGGTAGTATAGTAGTAGTTAAAATATTGGACTCAGAAGTTTTGGGAGTCCATTCTCAGCAACAGAAGCTCACAGACCTTTGTGTGGTCACTTTTTCAGCCCAATTTACCTCATGGAATTCTTACTGAGGTGAAAAATTGGAAGAAGTAGTCCCACATATGTATACACTTGGAGTTCCTCAGATAAGACAGGCTGTAAACATTTCATAATAAAAAATAAATGGAATGTGACATTCAAATAAGGTAATGAATTGGATATCAGTTATTCATGTAATATTTGGAATAAAGAGCATGAATAGTAAACAAACAGAGGTTTGCATCAAACAAGATGCATCTAATTTTCTTAAGATGAGGTTAACATAATATATTTATTGCATATTTATTGCATGTATACTAAATACTTCCAAGGCTGATGAAGGTTGGCTGAACTCATTCTGCTCTTGTAGATGTAATTCGGGAGTTGGAACGTTAATTCATATGGGTTGGTCTTATCCTATTATTTGTGAACTTTGTTCTGACATCAACAAGATTGTTAATATTACTCTGAATCACTTACTGTATATCAAAGACTCACATATTCTTTTAGACTATTTCCCTAGCATTAGAACTCTATCAAGAAATGTGAATTTTTCAGGGCATGGGGAAGTGAGTTAAAGAATTATATTACTATTCTGGGAGGTGAAATCTATACCTGATTTGCAACTGTAGATTATTGATATGGAATGTTTATCCACATTTGAATTAATCCTTTATTGACAAACAGGGAGAAAAAGTGATTTTTAGTAATACGCTAAAAACCTTTGGCGCAGTTTTGGGTATAACTTTTCTTAGGCTTTTCCTTCCATACACTACTTTTTTTTAAAAAAAGGCAATTGTATTGATTCTTTCAAGCTCTTGTATACATTTGTACTTTTAGTACAATAAAATGGTGGTAATGATAAGAAAAAAATAGTTTAAGATTCTACATTATAAGGAAACAAATTATCTTTATGATAGGTTGAGATCATTTAAAAGCTCTC